>NC_064633.1:465825533-466450533 GCF_023864275.1 Schistocerca cancellata
CAAAAACAAAGATCATATTTCAGTTGGGTATTACAAACTATAAAAAAATAGAAACACGTTGCACACGTTCGTGGAAGATTCAAAGTTTTGACACATTTTCGCTGTTGTTTCCCGTTGCATCACGGCGACTACACAAGCGAAATCATTTTGTGTGTTGCAATTTATGCGCAGTCAGTCAATTGTTCAAGTGTAACGTGCATTCTGCCGTCGATTCAGCAAGAAGCCGCCTCTGCACAAACAGATTTATGACTCACATAACAAATTCTTGGAAGACGGTTACATGTGCGAAAGGAAGAGCATTGGTCTGCCACGTACGTCTGACGAAAATGTTGAGCATATCCGAGATGCGTTCACACGGAGCTCTCTGAAGTCCACAAGACGATCAGGCCAGAAACTTCAGCTTCTTCAAACAACGGTGTAGCGCTTTTCGAAACGACGCCTGCATGTGAAGCCTTAGAAGTTGCAGTTAATGTCGCAATTGTGTCCCAATGACCAGAACAGAAGGTACGAATTTTGCATTTCACTTCTCAAGAATATGAGAGAGGACACTTGTTTCGAACAACTCATCTTTTCGGACGAATCGACGTTTCATATATGGGGTAAAGTAAACCGCCACAATGTGAGAATTTGGCGTTCACAAAATCCTGGCGTCGTCGTCGAACATGAAAAAGACTCACCGAAACTGAATGTATTTTTGCCGTCTCTGCTCACCAAGTTTTTTGACCTATTTTTTTGTTGTTGCAAAAAACAGTGACAGGAATGTCATACGTGACATGCTGCAAAATTGGTTGTTTCCTCAAGTTCATGAAGATACCAGTGATTTCATTTTTATGCTTGACGGCGCCCCCGCCTCACTTTCACCTTGAGGAGCGCCGTTATCTTAATAATACCATCCCACAACGTTGGATTGAAAGAGATGGACAACAAGATATTCTTAATTGTTTTTAGCCTTACAGGTCACCAGATGTCATACTTTGCGATTTTTTCTGTAGGGGTACATAGAACACATAGTCTCTGTCTCTCCTATGGCAGCTGCTCTTCAAAATCTGTGAAGTCGAATTGCTGAAGCTGTCAGTTTTATAAACAAGGACCTACTGATTCGTTCGTGGAATGAAATGGACTACCATTTCGGTGTTTCTCAAGCAACGCATGGCGCTCATGTTGAGTATATGGTATGTGCGAACGTAAAACTTGGGACCTTACTCTATCCAGTGACATGTGCAATGTGTTTCGATCTGTTTGTCTGTAATAAGCAACTGGAATGTGTTCTTTCTTTTTGATTCACCCTGTTCATGCTTAGATATTTCATTGCAACAGCACAAAGTAGATAAGAGAAATGCCACCCATATTTTGTATGTAAAAAAAGATTACGCATTAAGTTTCTATATCTACGTCATCTACGTGACTTCTCCGCAAATCACACTTAAGTGCCTGGAAGAGGGTTCATCGAACTACTAACACGCTATTTCTCTGCTGTTCCACTCTATAACAGCACAAGGAAAAAATGAACACTTTTTCTTTATGTGCGATTTCTGATTTCTCTTATTTTATTACAATGATCATTTCTCCCTATGTAGGTGAGTGTCAACAAAATATTTTTACATTCGGAGAATATTGGAGATGGAAATTCCTGAAAAGATTTATCTTTAAAAAGATCTCATTGAAAAATTTGACAACATACATAAATGTGACACATTCAATCTTTGGTTAAAATTATCGCGTACAGTATATACATTTTTGGACATGGTATGACATTATGTTTCTGTGAGGAAGATATTGACATCTGCTAAACTAAGCTTCAAAAGATGACAGGCTAATCTGTCGAAGCCAATAATGCAAAATAAAAATAGTTGTGCATCTGACGATTGAGTTTTAATCTGAAATATACAGGAAGTAAATTTTAAGTTGACAAACCAAAATAACTCGAAAAATAAGCTTCACACGAAAAAAATGTGTAGTATCCAAAGTTGATTATTTTCGAGAGGGACAACTGCTGGTGCCAAAATTAGCCCACCACCCCAGCCCCCTGCGGGTGGGGTGGGAGGCAACTTTAAAATTTCAAATGGGAACCCCCATTTTTTATTACAGAATCAGATTCTACATAAAAAACTACTTAAACATTAGTTTTGATTCTTGGTAATTAGCGCTGTAATTCAAGAAAATCCATGTTCTCATTTTTGCGTGAAAAATGGTTACAGATAAATAAGAAATACTTATTTACTTTGTAAATTTTGATTCACTAAAACTAAAACTCTCACTCTCTCTCCTTAGTGTGGGGTTTGAGAGAGAGGAATTAGAGTTTCATAAATGTTGACCCACATACTAATTTTTTCCCGCAGATTCGGATACGTTTTAGTTGTCCCCCTCGAAAATAATCAACTTTGGATTCTATACATTTTTTCGTGTGAAGCTTATTTTTCGAGTTATTCTGGTTAGTCGACTTAAAATTTACACCCTTTACACCACAGTGCAGTTGCTGAGAAAATGACAGCTATGAATAAAATTATTAATCGTCTTACGCGTCGTGCAAAGAAACGAAAGCGAGACGATCATGGCCTATCGAGACTGTGGTCTGTTGTTGCACAATATTACTGTTTGCATTGGCTGAACTAACACGACGGCCATGCGAATCTGGAATCGATGGACTCAGGAGGTCCACGCTTAGCGTCATTGGATCTCAGCGGGGGCCGAGCGGTTCTAGGCGCTACAGTTTGGAACCGCGCGACCGCTACGGTCGCAGGTTCGAATCCTGCCTCGGGCATGGATGTGTGTGATGTCCTTAGGTTAGTTAGGTTTAAGTAGTTCTAAGTTCTAGGGGACTGATGACCTTAGAAGTTAAGTCCCATGGTGCTCAGAGCCATTTGAACTACACTCCTGGAAATTGAAATAAGAACACCGTGAATTCATTGTCCCAGGAAGGGGAAACTTTATTGACACATTCCTGGGGTCAGATACATCACATGATCACACTGACAGAACCACAGGCACATAGACACAGGCAACAGAGCATGCACAATGTCGGCACTAGTACAGTGTATATCCACCTTTCGCAGCAATGCAGGCTGCTATTCTCCCATGGAGACGATCGTAGAGATGCTGGATGTAGTCCTGTGGAACGGCTTGCCATGCCATTTCCACCTGGCGCCTCAGTTGGACCAGCGTTCGTGCTGGACGTGTAGACCGCGTGAGACGACGCTTCATCCAGTCCCAAACATGCTCAATGGGGGCAGATCCGGAGATCTTGCTGGCCAGGGTAGTTGACTTACACCTTCTAGAGCACGTTGGGTGGCACGGGATACATGCGGACGTGCATTGTCCTGTTGGAACAGCAAGTTCCCTTGCCGGTCTAGGAATGGTAGAACGATGGGTTCGATGACGGTTTGGATGTACCGTGCACTATTCAGTGTCCCCTCGACGATCACCAGTGGTGTACGGCCAGTGTAGGAGATCGCTCCCCACACCATGATGCCAGGTGTTGGCCCTGTGTGCCTCGGTCGTATGCAGTCCTGATTGTGGCGCTCACCTGCACAGCGCCAAACACGCATACGACCATCATTGGCACCAAGGCAGAAGCGACTCTCATCGCTGAAGACGACACGTCTCCATTCGTCCCTCCATTCACGCCTGTCGCGACACCACTGGAGGCGGGCTGCACGATGTTGGGGCGTGAGCGGAAGACGGCCTAACGGTGTGCGGGACCGTAGCCCAGCTTCATGGAGACGGTTGCGAATGGTCCTCGCCGATACCTCAGGAGCAACAGTGTCCCTAATTTGCTGGGAAGTGGCGGTGCGGTCCCCTACGGCACTGCGTAGGATCCTACGGTCTTGGCGTGCATCCGTGCGTCGCTGCGGCCCGGTCCCAGGTCGACGGGCACGTGCACCTTCCGCCGACCACTGACGACAACATCGATGTACTGTGGAGACCTCACGCCCCACGTGTTGAGCAATTCGGCGGTACGTCCACCCGGCCTCCCGCATGCCCACTATACGCCCTCGCTCAAAGTCCGTCAACTGCACATACGGTTCATGTCCACGCTGTCGCGGCATGCTACCACTGTTAAAGACTGCGATGGAGCTTCGTATGCCACGGCAAACTGGCTGACACTGACGGCGGCGGTGCACAAATGCTGCGCAGCTAGCGCCATTCGACGGCCAACACCGCGGTTCCTGGTGTGTCCGGTGTGCCGTGCGTGTGATCATTGCTTGTACAGCCCTCTCGCAGTGTCCGGAGCAAGTATGGTGGGTCTGACACACCGGTGTCAATGTGTTCTTTTTTCCATTTCCAGGAGTGTATTTTTGATCTCAGCAGTCTCACGCGACTGACGCCAGAGCGAATCTGCAGGATTGCACAGCATCGTCACGTACCCAGGGACAGGAAATGAGCGTGTTCGTAGCATCTACAAGAACGGTATAGAGTTGCAGGCACTTTCACCACCACGACAGTTGTTGCAGCTTTCCTTGACGCGGCAGCAGAGCGAGAGGCGTACCAAGTGTGGTGTGGCTATCACGGTAAACGTATCCACATGTCGTGGCTCCGACGGAAGGAACTTGTCGGATTGCATTCGTCATCTTCATATAGGCGCAGCACCTGGTGTGATGGCACGGTGTGTCACTTGGTACACAGTGTGATTACGTCTTTTTCATATAGCCAGTAATTCGAACAGGAGATTTTATACAGTATCCTCATAAAACTTTGCATTTCCAGTAACTCATGCCCAAATTGAGGGTAAAATAACCAAATTTTTCTTACAAATGTTCAGTATGAGTACCCACAGTCATACGGTACACATCCAACCTAAAATCCAATTTTCCCCAACCTTTGCTTAACAAGTCGGGAGTAATGGAAGCAATTGCTTCTTCAGTTCTCCCTGAACTGTGGCAAATCATTAGGCAGTGGCGGAGCATAGACTTGATCTTTAAGAAAACCAAAGGAAAAAGAATCGCATGGCATTAAGTCAGGTGAATGTGGAGGCCAGCCGAAGAGAGCTCTGTCATATTGACCTTTAAGACCAATCCAACAGTCAAGGACTCCGATTCCTCATCGATAGCGCGGGGCTACTTCCTCGGCGGTTGCTAAGCAACCTCCTTCCTGGCGTCTCGCAATGACTAAACACCGAGCTGCTTTGGCTCCAGAGCAGTTCCGTCTTGCCGTCAGACTGAACAGCCACAAGTGGTCGCTCCGTGTCACTGCAAACCGACGAGTATTTCTCGGCATTGCGCTGTCTTGTTGTAAGTAGGCAGTTTATATTTTCTTATTAGCAACGTTACGTAGCGCTCTGTATGAAAATCACTGGCTGTGCTGTGTGCAGCCTGTGGCTAGTTTGCATTGTTGTCTGCCATTGTAGTGTTGGGCAGCGGCAGCTGGATGTGAACAGCGTGTAGCGTTGCGCAGTTGGAGGTGAGCCGCCAGCAGTGGTGGATGTGGGGAGAGAGATGGCGGAGTTTTGTAATTTGTCATGAACTGCTATATATATTATGACTATTAAGGTAAATACATTGTTTGTTCTCTATTAATATCTTTCATTTGCTAACTATCCCTATCAGTAGTTAGTGCCTTCTGTAGTTTGAATCTTTTATTTAGCTGGCAGTAGTGGTGCTCGCTGTATTGCAGTAGTTCGAGTAATGAAGATTTTTGTGAGGAAAGTGATTACTGAAAGGTATAGTTTAATGTTACTCAGGGCCATTCTTTTGCAGGGATCTTTGATAGTCAGATTGCGTTGCGCTAAAAACATTGTGTGTCAGTTTAAGCACAGTCTTGTATAATTTTTCTAAGGGGACGTTTCATATGGCGACCCTGCCAGGATACCTCACTGGAATCTTCTGATTTTTTCTTGTAGTTTGTGTAATTAGTGTAGCTTTTGTTTATTGCTAGCGCGTAATTATAGAGAGAATTTCCTTGGTAGTTGTGGTTTTTCATTGTTGCACAGTAAAACAGTTGTGGCATGCATATAGATTTGCACCAAGTATTTCGCAGCTGCGCTTGCAATTAACTACATATTATTTTCAGTGCTATGTTAATGTGTTCCCCTCTTTTTGCTCTTCAAATTGTGTTTTTCTGTGTTATCGTGTGAAATATTGTCACAATAATGGCGTGTGAAAAACGTAACACTAGGCTCCAAAGTAAACTGAGAAATAATAGTGACGACGAGCGTAGCTTATCAGCACCACTGTGTAGTGAATTAACAAAGATACCAAGTAGTAATTTGGTAATTGTGCATAGCGAAATGGAGCGGGCGGCAAATAATGGTGTAGACAGTGAAACAGGTAGTGAACAAGGAAGCATTATCGATCGATTGGTTGGCAACAGCTCGCCTCAGGAATCCGAAATGACAGAACACAATATTGCAAATACTGTAGACTTAGGTTTTGGGTCCTCACCGTTTTCTCAAATGAATCAAGACACATTTTCTGCTTGTCAAAATGTGAATGTTGCCGGTGATAATGCACTGCCAAAAATCATAGAGAAACAGATTCCAGACACTAATACATTATTATTGCAATTAATGCAAAAAATGGAACAACATCAGAGACAAACACAGCAAAAGCTTCAAAAGTTAGACACAATGGAACAACACCAGAGACAAACACAGCAACAGTTAGACGCAATGGAACAAAATCTTCACACCACACTTGAACAAACACGTGAGGATTTAACTACTGAGTTACATAACATTGAATCGAAATGTCAAAAAGTCTGTAATGACGTAAAAACACAAATTTGTGAGCATTTCCAACCTATTTTTTCGCGTCATGAAAATGCATTACAGAATCACGAAGCAGCCATAAAAGAACTGCAAACTATTGTTCATGAAAATCATGAGACCTTGCAAGCTAAAATTGACTCAGTTGCGTCTACCGATTCGGTTACGCAACTTGCAAAAACTCAGGAAAACTTAAAGGACACAGTAGAAAGACACATGGAGGAAATTAGTTCATTATCAGAGAAAGTAGTTGAACTTTCGGATCAGCTAAATAATTGATCTACGAAGGTAGATGATAATCTGAATGACACAAAACCGGTAGTCTTTAATGACACAGAAGAAGTGAACAAATTAGGAAACTGAAACAAAATCTGAATCAAATTGATACGCAACACCAAAGAGAAATCCGGGAAGTACAAGATCAGCTGACACAGGTAATACAAGAATTACGTATTTCAGAGGACACTCGCGCCCCAATAAGGGAAGAGGGACATAGAAATACGGAACAGCCACAAAGTAATAACACAGGGCATTTCGGAAGTTATGAAAGAAATTGGCAATGTGCACCGAATTTTGAGATGGAACCGCCGAAGCAACGTAACAATGAGCGACATGCGACTCGCCGACATGATGATTTTGACTATAAGCTGTTCATTACTACACGTAAATTCAAAACGTTTAAGAATTCTGCCAACGACATTCATCCACAAGCGTGGCTCCATCAATTCTCTCTTTGTTTCCCTCCCAACTGGTCATTGGAGCACAGGTTAGAATTTATGTGTGGCTAGTTAGAGAATGAACCAGCTGTAAGAATGCAATCGGTCATTCACGATTGTCACAGTGAAGGAGAATTTTACCATGCGTTCCTCTCAGCATATTGGTCACAAGCTACACAAGACCGAGTAAAACATAGCATCATGATGATGAAACACTTTGAACAATCTGAATTTTCCAGTCTTGTCAAATATTTTGAAGACATGTTGCACAAGAATCAGTACCTGTCAAACCCATATAGCCCCTCAGAACTCATCCGCATTTGCTTAATCAAACTGCCTGAACATTTACGGCATATTATTTTGGCAGGACGTTGCAAAGACGACATTGAAGCTTTTGAGGGACTCTTACAAGAATTAGAAATTGACACAGACAGTGGCGGGATGCGAAAACAGGAAAACAATCAGTACAGGTCACATCCGTCACAATTCCGTGACGACAGAAACAATAAATGGCCACGACAAGCCTATTCTTACAACGTAAATCGTGACCAAAACAGACACCACCCGTATGACAACCACTTGCAGAGTAATAGTTACAGAGAAAGATCCCATTTCCGTAGTAATGACTATCACAGAGACAATCAGAGAAACAGACAAACCACCACTTGTGCACGCACAAAGTTTTTGGAATTGTCCTTAGAAGTCTTGCAGACAATATAGCAAGTCCATAAACCACCACTCGTCCACTCATGAAGTTTTTGGAATTGTCCTTAAAACCAGCAATACTGTCATCCTCAAATATAATTTGCATTAATAATGTGTTATTCACTTTGTAAAGATGTTTACACATTATTAATTCTGTTCTGTTTCAATGCTCATGTGTGAAATTAATGTTTCGAAAACTATTCTCATTATTTTATTTATTTATGTCATAATTCCTTAACACTGATGTATATGTTTATTTCTATTCTTTTGTAAAGCTTGTACTACAAATGTTATCTGTATTGTTATGTTCTTTAATGATGTATTTTGTACCTTTGTAATTGTATTCTCATGTTATAGTATTGTAATTGACACCAGTTTATCAAATTAAGTAACATGTAAGTTACATTTCCCTGCACACGTTTCTGTTGGTCATAGTATATGGACAATATGTGAGAAGTTGGGACTGTTAGTGTTTGCACGTGTGTTAATAATTCAGCAAGGGACTGGATAACAGCATTGCTGGTTTTAAGGACAATTCCAAAAACTTTGTGAGTGGACGAGTGGTGGTTTATGGACTTGCTATATTGTCTGCAAGACTTCTAAGGACAATTCCAAAAACTTTGTGCGTGCACAAGTGGTGGTTATGGACTTGTTATATTAACTGCAAGACTCTTAAATGGTGATTGTGCACCCGCACAGTCACAACAGATGGCTGCTGGCCATCTCTACAAGGACTACAGTGGGTCTGCATCTCTGATGACCCACCAATACCATTATTTCTACAAGGACTGCAGTGGTTCTGCACCTCTGGGGGCCCACCAATACCATACACTCTACCAGGACTCCAGTGGGTCTGCTCTGTGATGACCTACCTACCAATCTTCTTCAAAACGTCGAATGACTCTGCTGTGGGTTTGCTCTGTTGTGGCCCATTACCTGTCAGCATGTCAAGAGTCAGCACTGTCTTTCAGTTGGAAGGACAACACTACTTCTTCAAGACTGCATGGAAATCCACTACTTCCGTGTGCATTGTCTTTTACTGCTCAGACTTTGAAAAAAAAAAAAAAACACTGAAATTTTACTGTGATGAATAATCTGGACTGTCTTTATGGACTGTGAGAAAATTTTAGCTTTTGACCAACATTGTATAAATAAGTGTGTGCATTTGATATCTTTGTTATTGTAATTATGAAAAATTTTTTCAAATCATTATTGGCCACTGCCCAAAAATATTTTGTATAATTTTTTGTGGGGAGCATGGGGGCTATGTAAGTAGGCAGTTTATATTTTCTTATTGGCAACGTTACGTAGCGCTCTGTATGAAAATCACTGGCTGTGCTGTGTGTAGCCTGTGGCTAGTTTGCATTGTTGTCTGCCATTGTAGTGTTGGGCAGCGGCAGCTGGATGTGAACAGCGCGTAGCGTTGCGTAGTTGGAGGTGAGCCGCCAGCAGTGGTGGATGTGGGGAGAGAGATGGCGGAGTTTTGTAATTTGTCATGAACTGCTATATATATTATGACTATTAAGGTAAATACATTGTTTGTTCTCTATTAATATCTTTCATTTGCTAACTATCCCTATCAGTAGTTAGTGCCTTCCGTAGTTTGAATCTTTTATTTAGCTGGCAGTAGTGGTTCTCGCTGTATTGCAGTAGTTCGAGTAATGAAGATTTTTGTGAGGTAAGTGATTTCTGAAAGGTATAGTTTAATGTTACTCAGGGCCATTCTTTTGCAGGGATCTTTGATAGTCAGATTGCGTTGCGCTAAAAACATTGTGTGTCAGTTTAAGCACAGTCTTGTATAATTTTTCTAAGGGGACGTTTCATTGTGATCGAGTCTTGGGTTGCTAAGTTCACTTGTCTGAGAACCACGATGCTCGAGTTCTGTCACGGCCTTGGTTCACCTTTGCTGCTTGGTACTTGAGTGTACGGAAAGAGTGGAGCAGCGGACGTATATGGATCTGTTGGGTGAGCATCTTCCTTGACCCTGTGGCGTACTTGTGCTCAGTGGTTACGCCTATCCACTTACAAGGGCTGTATACTGGTTGTGGCGTTATTGGGTTCTTTTGCCGAGGTTCAACGACGGCACTTGCTTTTTGGTGTGTACGTGTTCAACAAGTGTCTACCACATGTGTATAGTGCACGGGAAAGCTCAAGTTTCCTAGTGTGTTTTTTGTATATTGTTTATTTTTAAGCTCGCTGTACTGGTCTGCGTTGGCCATATTTACGTGTGCTGGACGAGGGGATGTAGTTTTGTTAAGCATGAATCAGTTGAGTCTTTCGGGCTCTAATTCATTGGTACCATTTTAATCTTTTTTATTTGTTTAAATATTCTTTAAATTAAAATTAGAATGTTGAGCGTAAATTTTATTTGCCCAGTATACAATTTTTAAATTTTTGATGTAATGTGGAGATTTGTTTGAAGTTTACGATTATTGAAAAGATATTCTTGAATGTGTAGTGTGGGCGTTGTTTTAAGTTTAGTACTTTTGAGCACGCTTATTCATGCAATTGCTGGGACCCATTTTCTTAATCGTGCTTGTAAGCTGTATTGTACCCACTTGTTCTCACACTCATTGGTTATGACGGCCCACTGGCTGATCTGGGCCGATTCTTAAGCTTTCTTGAATGCTGCTTCTCATCGATATGTCTAATGAAAATGTTCCTTTATTTTAGTATTGTTTGTATGATATAGACTGAACCACAAGCAGCGAAGACTACAACTAATTAAATTTCACCTTTATGTACCTCCTGTAATTATGTTACTGATAACTCAATGTTTTTAAATCGTTACTCATTTGCTTGAATACTGTTTTAATAGAGAATACTTTTTTGTTTAATTATTATTACTCACTAACTAGTGTTCTCAAGCTTTGAATTTTTTAAAATTCTTTGAGCTGTAAGACTCATTCATTCTGATGCCATAACAAAGCGTTTTGTAATAAAAAAGATGAAATATCTGAAATTTTGTGGTAACTGATTCAAACTTTTTTTCAAATAAATGTCTTTTCTGGGGCTAATGTCATGTTTCACTTTGCAGCAGTTCATCGTTTACATGTCCACACTAGCTGCCGCATTTCAGTTCTGATCCCTAGATAACAACATTATAGGTATTTACCTTTTCAGTTAGATGAAATTTTATCTCATAACTGAAAAAAAACCACGATCAAGAACTTCATCTTCCCACTGAAGCACTTCACTTGCAACGTTATAACATACACCACAGTCGTCTGCACCAACTGTAACCAGTATGGATACGTGTGTAAATGTTTTCTTAAAACCTTTCATACTGTCGTCTTTGACAACTAAAGTTGAAGAATTGCTTTCCAAAGAGAGTTCTTAGGCCTACTAAGGTAAGATGCTCTGACGTGGTCAACGTCCTCTTCAGCCAGCTGGTCGTTCCGTTCACTTACCTCTACACATAGATCCAGTCGTTTTGATTTAACTATACCATCGACTGATGTATTTGCCACACGGGGCTTCACATACTTCAAATGAAATGCACGTTGAACTGAAATTACAGATTCGCTGTCGGCAAACGCAGAAAGCAAAATGCTTTGCGCAGAGGAGTCGCCATTTTGCATATGTGGCATTGTGGTCTGCAAGCAGGAAAACAACAAAGAAGTACTTGTGCATGCACTTATCTAAAACTATTCGAGTTACTCTTTAATTGTGAACTCCAGTCAGAGCTCTGCTACACATACAGTTGATGCTGTTAAAATTTATAACTGGGACATTATTTTATAGATACCCCGAATATCTGACGTGCTGTGGCTGGTAGCTGTGCCATATCGTCGAGGTATCTGTGAATTTATTTTTAAACAATATGGCAGAAGAGTGAATGCTGCCCATTCTGCTCGGACCAACCATGTTGTAGAGGGCGTTCGACTATTGGCTGGCCAGCTGACCATGGGTTGCACCAATCTCCAACCTCTACGGCTGATAAACTCTGGTGCATGGCTGAAAGAGCATGGGATAACGTACCCGTATCTGTCGTCCATGTTCAACTCGATGCCCAGCTGCGTTAAAGCCATAGTTTCCATCAAAGGTAGTAGGTATGTGTTCTAAATTTTGCACCCCTTGAACTTCCAGATCATCTATGTATCTAATCATGTATTCTTACTAACACGCGGCAGTGCAACAGGCGATCTGGGAGCCCTGGAAATATCATCTTATGTTGTTGTCGTTGTGGTCTTCAGTCCTGAGATTGTTTTGATGCAGCTCTCCATGCTACCCTATCCTGTGCAAGCTTCTTCATCTCCCAGTACTTACTGCAACTTACATCCTTCTGAATGTGCTTAGTGTATTCATCTCTTGGTCTCCCTCTACGATTTTTACCCTCCACGCTGCCCTCCAGTGCTAAATTTGTGATTCCTTGATGCCTCAGAACATGTCCTACCAACCGGTCCCTTCTTCTTGTCAAGTTGTGCCACAAACTCCTCCCCAATTCTATTCGATACCTGCTCACTAGTTATGTGACCTACCCATCTAATCTTCAGCATTCTTCTGTAGCACCACATTTCGAAAGCTTCTATTCTCTTCTTGTCCCAACTATTTATCGTCCACGTTTCACTTCCATACATGGCTACACTCCATACAAATACTTTCAGAAACGACTTCCTGACACTTAAATCTATACTCAATGTTAACAAATTTCTCTTCTTCAGAAACGCTTTCCTTGCCATTGCCAGTCTAAATTTTATATCTTCCCTACTTCGACTACATCAGTTACTTTGCTCCCCAAATAGCAAAACTGCTTTACTATTTTAAGTGTCTCATTTCCTAATCTAATTCCCTCAGCATCACCCGACTTAATTCGACTACATTCCATTATCCTCATTTTACTTTTGTTGATGTTCATCTTATATCCTCCTTTCAAGACACTGTCCATTCCGTTCAACTGCTCTTCCAAGTCCTTTGCAGTCTCTGACAATTACAATGTCATCGGCGAACCTCAAAGTTTTTATTTCTTCTCCATGGATTTTAATACCTACTCCGAATTTTTCTTTTGTTTCCTTTACTGCTTGCTCAATATACAGATTGAATAACATCGGGGAGAGGCTACAATCCTGTCTCACTCCCTTCCCAACTACTGCTTCCCTTGCGTGCCCCTCGACTCTTATAACTGTCATCTGGTTTCTGTACAAGTTGTAAATAGCCTTTTGCTCCCTGTATTTTACCCCTGCCACCTTTAGAATTTGAAAGAGAGTATCCCAGTCAACATTGTCAAAAGCTTTCTCTAAGTCTACAAATGCTAGTAACGTAGGTTTGCCTTTCCTTAATCTAGCTTCTAAGATAAGTCGTAAGGTCAGTATTGCTTCACGTGTTCCGATGTTTCTACGGAATCCAAACTGATCCTCCCCGCGGTCGGCTTCTACCAGTTTTTCCATTCGTCTGTAAAGAATTCGTGTTAGTATTTTGCATGTTATGTTAGGAATCTGAAATAGAGATTAGCGCTGTCAATACAACACATCTTTGCCATTGACCTCGAAATCGATTTTCAGTCGAGATGGCGTCCTGGACAATAAGCAACGCGCTATTGCCGTGAAGCCGTCTTACAAAAACAACGACAGCAACATGGCTGAGCAGCGTGTTTTCGTGCTCATGACAATGTCGCATGTCATGCCTCAGTGCGGTCGGCACATGGTATCAAAATGTGGGTACAGATTTTTGAGGAAATGTGTGGTGCGGGTTGAAACACAGGTTGAAGTGCAAAACGCGTATGCACTTCAGAGAATGTTGCAAGAGGGGAAGAAGTCTTCAGCCGAAATCTCAGGCGTTCTGCTCACAAGCGTGCGCTACAGGCATGGATGGAGAATATTTCGCAAAGGATTGCAATACCACCCATACAAAATTCAGGTAGTGCAGAAACTGAATGCAGACGTCCTCCCAAAGAAACTACCATTTTGCCAGGAATTGTTGGAACGTACGAACGACTAACCAGGCCTGTGCGACAATCTCATCGTGAGTGGGAAGGCCAATGAAGGCCAATTTTTATGTGTCACGCTTTGTTAACAAGCAAAATTTTAGATACGAGTCACGTGAAAATCCTGAAATGCTTCATGAAACACCACTTCACAGTCAGTAAGTGGTAATGTGTGGTGCGGTGTAACATCATTCGGAATCACAGGGCCTTGATTTTAGAAAGACGATCGCTGCAGTGCTGTTGCTGTGAAAACAGAACGTTATGTTCACATATTGAAACATTTCCTAGTGCGACAGCTTGCTGATCTTTCTGTAAGTGGAAACACTTTCCTACAACGAGATGGGGCCACATGCCACAACTCGCATCATTCCATTAACGCTCTACAGAAGATCTTTCCAGGCCAACTCACCTTCAAGAATGGGGACATTTCCTGGCCTCCAAATTCCCCTGATCTTTCAGCATCTTATTTCTATCTTTGGGCTAATTTGAAATCTCCTATCTTCCGGTGTGATCCACTACACATCATCCAGGAACCGAAGGATCAAATTCTGGAGGAAGTTAATCGAAATCCAATGCCATTCCTGCAAGAAGTGATGTCAAAGACTTGAAATGTGTATGAAGGAAAATGGCGGCTACCTATGTGATGTCATTTTTGAGTGATGGCCACTTTAAATCGCAAGCATTGTAAATTCATGTATTTCTTTCAGATCGCTGTGAACAAATTTGTATCGTTTGTGGGGATTTGAAAACCGCCCATTTCACTGCCACACAGTTGCAACATTATACAGGCTGTAAAGGACTACCGTCTACAAAGTACCAGTATTGTGTTGAGGACGTCAAGTCAAACATTTTGATACAGAACAACCTTAAATTGCATTACGAAAGCCACCTAATGTAAGGATGCAGAATCTCTGAGCTGTGAAATTGAATACGAAGTTCTCGAGGTTCCAACCGTGTCAAGTGATTAAAATTACACGAGCTTCCATCTAAGCACTCCTTGGCCATTGTCAAATGATGTGACTGGCAGTGGGCCGTTGGTACGCCCTTATATACACTAGCTGCCGGCTGTGACGTCACTGGTGTTCGCGGCATTGCCGAATACACGTTGACTCTGCATTAGACGTGTCCGCTTTATCTCCGCGATCGCTGGATCCCACGATGCGCTGATTGCAGGCCACCATCTCTATTTGTGGTGTTATCGGTGATTTTTATTTTTATGACTTCTTTAATTGCACAGTCCCAGAAGCCGTTAGTGCGAGCTACGACAGAGGTGTCGCCAAATTTTATACGGTATCCGTTTTCTGAAGCATGCCCAGCCAAAGCAGACGTCTCGGAGTAGCGTAGTCCTTTCCTGCGTTGTTCCACGGTGCTTACTGTTTGTCCGACATAAGATTGGTCACACTCGCAAGGTATCTTGTAGACCCCATGTGTTCGGAGACCGGCTGCGTCTTTGACTGGCCTCAGTAACTGACGGAGTTTTGTAGGAGGCCTGAAGATCGACTTGATCTTATGTCTTTTCAAAAGGTGGCTTATCTTTCCCGTCACGCAGCTACAGAATGGCTGGAAAGCAAGTATCTTTTTCTGCTCCTCGTTGAAATAACTTCAGTTATTTTATGAACGTTGTAACCATTGTTCCTGAAGACCTGCTCGTGGGGCAGGTTGTCAGCGTCTGGTATTATTCTTGCGCGATGCACCAATGTTGTAACACAGTGCGCTTCCTGCCGGGTGATGATGGCTGATGACGTGCAGGTACAGATCGGCGTGGGTAGGTTTTCTATAGAGGCTGTGGCTAAAGCATCCATTTCCATATCTACATCTACATAGGTACTCCGCGTGCCACCGTACTGTGCATGACGGAGGGTACTATGTACCACTAGTACTCATCCCCCCCCTCCCCCTCCCCCATGTTCCACTCGCAAATAGAGCAAGGGAAAAACGACTGTTTATACGCTTCCGTATGAGCTCTAAGTTCTCGTATCTTCGCTATCTTTACACGCAATGTATGTTGACGGCAGTAGAATCGTTTGGCAGTCAGCTTCAAATACCGGTTCTCCAAATTTTCTCAATAGTGTTCCTCGAAAAGAACGTCGCCTTCCCTCCAGGGATTCCCATTTGAGTTCCCGAAGCATCTCCGTAATATTCACGTGCTGTTCCAATGTACCGGTAACCAATCTAGCAGCCCACCTCTGAATTGCTTATTCGATGTCTTTTTAAATCGATCTGGTACGGATCCCAAACACTCGAGCAGTACTCAAGAATAGGTCGCACCAGCATCTTATATGCGGTATCCTTTACATGTGAACCACGCTTTCCTAAAATTCTCCCAATAAACTGATGTCGACCATTCGCCTTCCCTGCGACAGTTCTCAGATGTTCGTTCCATTTAATATCGCTTTGAAACGTAACGCCCAGATATTTAAACGATTTGACTGTGTCAAGCAGGACAGTACTAATATTGTATCCGAACATTACAGGTTTGTTCCTCCTACCCACCCGCATTAACCTACATTTATCCACATTTAGAGCCAGCTGCCATTCATCATGCCAACTAGAAATTCTGTCTAAGTCGTCTTGTATCTTCATAGTCACTTAACTTCGACACCTTAACGTATACCACAGTATCATCAGCAAAAAACCGCAGATTGCTTCTCACCCTGTCAGTCCATTTCGTTTGCGGCGGATGAGGACGTCGAGGAAGGGCAATGCATCGTCTTATTCTACCTCCACGGTGAACTTAATGTTTCTCTTAATGTCGCTGGGTGTTCCAGGAACTCATCAGGCCAGTATTACGATCAGACTGACGACAATGGGTAACCCGTTTGCTCCAGCCGTTGTAAACCTCTCCATGGAGAACGGTGCGGATATTTCCATAGACACAGCGCCATTCAAGCCTAGTTGTTTCTTTCACTACGTTTACGACGCTTCACAGACGTGAGAAGCTTGACGCCACCGTCTTAAACGTGCACTTACAAATTGTAAAACAGACATTAGTGTAAATTTTACCTCACAATTCTGTGAATTTTAACAGCGTAAATTTAACAATTACCATGCGTCAAATGTGCTCGTAAGGTTTAAATTGAGGTCGAATTGAAAACGTAATTAGGTTTTGCATAACTTCTTCAAAAGTCTTTTCTTTCATTACCCCCACAGGAAAGATTAACTTATTAATGGTAACGAAAACCGGTGGCAAAAGAGGGCAAGACGATATTACATACCTCTCGCGGCGCGCGTGAGCAGTGGGTCAGGTGGCTTTTGTGGCTCAGTTTGAGTTTGTTTCCCGGCTTGATAGTTTATAAGTGCCCTCTATCAAGTTTTCCATCTCGACTTCCCCTGCACCACTGTGGTACGCTGGAAAACAGGTAGAGTTGAGATCTTATATATAAGTATAATTTCGTTATTTAATTTCCGTGTTGCAAATTTAATAGCCAGAAGTCGTACTTTTTTTATTCCTGTTTCCAGTTCGTTGTAAGGAATTAGCATCCCACAGTAAACACTTTCGCCCGCATCTTGTGGTCGTGCGGTAGCGTTCTCGCTTCCCACGCCCGGGTTCCCGGGTTCGATTCCCGGCGGGGTCAGGGATTTTCTCTGCCTCGTGATGGCTGGGTGTTGTGTGCTGTCGTTAGGTTAGTTAGGTTTAAGTAGTTCTAAGTTCTAGGGGACTGATGACCATAGATGTTAAGTCCCATAGTGCTCAGAGCCAGTAAGCACTTTCGAATGGTGCAACATCGTCAATTATATTCGGGAAGTGAATATTTTGAGCTTCAACAGTTTCCGCTTGTTTTTCTTTAAGTGAAAATATATCGCGGGCGCTCGGTCAGTGAAAAATGAGTTTATAATATTGGTAGAAAGGACTCGGCTTCCATTCATCACAGAATAATACACAATGACACGTAAATGAATGCGAATGAAACATCTGCGAAAGACGCAAAGTTTAATTGCGTCTGGATATAGCAGCGTAACATTATTCATTTTCGAATGTTCTGCCTGATAAACGGTCTTTCATTAAGGTCAGCCTTTTTCACAAAATTTTGTATAATCGACGTTTTCTTGTATGAATACCGTCCTTATAGACAGGTGCGCTTCTTAAATATATACAATATATCTTGTTGTTGCCGCTTTTTTTATCTTTGTATTTTTCTAGACATGTAGGCGTAATGGAATCCTTAATTTCTTTGAAAGTCTAAGAATTTCAATGTCGAAACCTCCAGTTTACTTGAAAGTAATTTTTTCTTTACGAATTTGGTTGTACGTCTGTTTTACATTTCTTTCTATTTTTCCTTTGATGAGAGTTATATTGATAGGTAAAACATATATTCCTTTAGTTCTCATTGTTCAGTTCTGTAGATTCAGTTTGATTCTTAAGTCGTAGGTGTTATTATTTAACTCACACTCAGATCAGTTAACTACATGTTTATTCAAAAACGAAATCTTTAAGAAATAATGTCTCATTTCATCTATCTGCGTTACTTTCATTCAAGATTGGAGATGTAAGGTTGGAGGTATAAGATCACAGAAAGTGATTCTCATTGTGACTGAATAATCTCCATGAGAGTTTTAAGGTTTAACATATCCATCATTATCATTCATGGACCAAATTACGGTTCGTATTGTATTTATTTCTCTCTGCAATTTCTAGCCCTAGAATTCCGTCATGTTTGTGATACAGTCTTTGGTGAAGGATGGATGTTAATGTTGGCGAAGTTTTCAGAGAGATGCATATGATAACTTTTACAGTTTGGAATGTCCAAATTTAATGAACGAATGAGTAGCAACTAAAAAGATTCTTCAAAACCAGTCTTACTAATAAACAGGAACACGGAGAGAAGTGAAAGAAATCAAATCCTCATAACACTGAGTTATTCTGTAAAATAGTGGAGAAGATAAGAGAAACAAACTGCGGAGTTACTGTATCAGTAAATGAAGTATGCGCCGTCATATAAGAAATTGTATCAATTCCATTGTTGAATTGATAGCAGTTTTATTGCAATATTAGACACATACGTACCACACGAAGTAGGAAGTAGGAAGAAACTTTGAAATATAGTAACGAACAATGACCCGTAAATACCTACCTAAAGTCAGTAGCACAGATTTCTTCCTTATAAGTTGGCAATCTTAACGAAAACATTGTCAGAACCATGAAATATTAATAGATATTTATGGACAAAACAATATTAACAAAAATAAGCACAACTGAAGAAAATTTACAGTCATTAATTAAATATAGTAAAAAAGGACATTTATCCAATCACTGCAATGGTCTTGAAGAACGCTCTCGTTTCGTACGTGATGCCTAAGGAAAAGTTACAGGTAAGGAAAATAGACACACAACTACACAGAGAATAAGTTAAAGGACTTAACAGTAGTCTTGTAGTTCGAAAATCCGATATTAGCAGAAAGGAGAAATGAAAACTGTAAAGCAAAAAGAGAGAGGAGATGGCGATCTTGGGTGAAGCACCGCTGCTGCATGAAATAGCATGTTGGGGAGTGTTTTATCCACTGGTTAGGGATGGTTTCACTGAATTTTTTGGGTGCAGCGTGAAACCTCCTGAAAGATTAACGAAGTATATGATATCCGACTTGAGTTACTGAGCGAGGTGGCTCAGTGGTAAGATGCTTGGCTCGTATTCGGTAGGACGGCGGTTCAGATTCTCGTCCTGAAGCAACATTTCGGCTCCCCGTGTTTCCCCTAATCCCTTAAGGCGAATGCTAGGATAAAAAGGCTCGTTCGATATCCCCACCTTTCCCAATATGTGCATCGTCGACAGGTCATAAACCATAATCTTCCTAGAATTTGAGAATACAGTGGCTGAAATTGGCATTAGCGGTGCAAACACCGCCAAGCAGAGCTCTCGTGCTACGCTGTGTCAGAATGTCATCACATTTGCCTGTTTTCTTGTCGGTACTGCGGGCCGCTCATTTCTGCGTTCACGTTCTTTGCGTGCAGTAATATACACCAATGAGGAGAAGTTGGATATGCTACTTTTTTATGCTGAATGTAAATGGAATGCCGTAAAAACAGTACAGCGGTATAGGGCTATCTATCTGGATCACCAATGTGCTGGCCGTAGAATATGTTCCAAAAATCAACAGCATAGAGGCAGAAGTGATGACACTTTCCGCAGGACCTGACCATCATTTTGCAGGACAATGCTCAAGCACGTACAGTGCATGCTGTTACTGATTTGTTTGACTGATGGGGGTGCTAAGTGCTATACCACCTTCCGCACTCCCCTGACTTAAGCCCTCGTGTGTTCAACTCGATTTCTAAACTGAAGGAAATATTTCACAGCATTCGCTTCAGAACTGCTACAAATTTGTCGGGCAATATACCGCGCCGCTCGAACTGTCAACACAACTGGCACTGCTAGGAGTATCCAACGACTTCCACATCGCTGGCAACGGGTGATACAGAATGCTGATGTCTACTTTGAAGGTCAGTAAAACTGTGAAACACGTATCTATTTTGTACGAGCTGTAAAAAAATAGTTTCCACTATTAGAGTCCCAGCCTTCGTATATATATATGTTGGGTGGTCAGAAACAGCCTGAAAAGCTTGTAAGGACGTTGTAGGAAAGATTGTGCTGAGAATTAATTGTTAAGAAAAAAATTCCATACGTCGCGCGTTTTCCGAGTTAATTAGCACTGAAGTTAGCCAATGAGGCCGTCGCACACGCAAATCCAAGCAGCCCGCCAGAGACGGAGTCGCCAAATGTTCTCTTCGTTCGGCTTCCTATAACCGGACAAGAGAGCGATACAAAAGTTGGTCATGGTACAATGGTAAGGACAGATCCTTAACCAATTGGCGAGCAGTCTCGTGGGCTATCATCTACGCTCTGACAACAACTGATATTAATTGTATTCGGCGGGCCGCCTAAATTTGCACGCTCAGCGGCATAATTGACTAAATTCAATGCTAATTAACTAGGAAACGGAGTGACGTATTGAATTTTTTTCTAAACAATTATTTCTCAGCACAACCTGACCTGCAACATAGTTACAGAGAAACAAACAGCAGTAATATACTTATTCAGAACACGAGGTTTACACACCATAGCTTTGCCCCCATAATACTTTATTTGATGAATATTTTATTGCGGAGGAAATGCTCAAGTCTAATAAATAGTTTAGGAAAATCTTAAACGTTATATAGAAAGGCTGAAATTAAAAAAATCTTCTAATTTATTTTTCCAGTTGTATGACTCTTTTCCATCCACTTTTTACTCTGGGTGGTAATTTGTAGAGTAAAAAGCGTTCTGCATTTATAGAACTTCGTTTTGTTAATTTAAACTATTTCTTTTCGAGATAGTAATCATATCTGTTTCTTGTATTGTAGTTTTGTGTGTTTCTTAAATAGAACTGTGTAGCTTATCTTGGAATGTGTAATGGTTTCAAACATAGATGCGTAGTTCAGTGAATTCATCTCTGCAAGTATGTCTTTTGGCCAGGTTGTTAATGCATCTGATAGCTTTCTTATGCACCTTCGTTACCTTCTCTTGATTATATGGGCTTCATTCTCCTATTTGATGATATAGTAACAGAAGTCGGAATAATTAGGTCACAGAACAACGTTATACATGTTTTCATTACAATTGATATTTTCTCAGTTAAGAACGCGATGAACTTTATTTTGGAGTTAGTATTTTGATGCCGTGTGTTAAGTTAGTCTCATACTGTTAAAAGTACTCCATTCACATACACAACGGAGTTAGACGGTCGTAGCACCGATCTTTGAGGGGCAACATAATCTACGAGCCGAAAATCTGAGAACGCACTGATATTAGAACCGCCAATTTTTCGTGAAAGAAGCTGCATAACTTCCTTTCATCAAAAAATGTTTGAAGTGCATGAGCTTCGAAGTCTGATGTTACAGAGCTGATAGATCAGCACTGCAAAGCTGCGCTGTGTCTCATTCAGAATGTTAATTCAGTACTTGTCTTTAAAAAAAAAAATCCATTATTTCAAATAAAGATGCTGTAATGGTAATTTGTTCTTAGTTTCCTGGGTTATCTCCTTCTTCACTTGTTAACATAACAGTACTTTTTAATGATTTTAGAAAGGATTCGTTTTTTATGGCCGAATTTATTAAAACAGTCAGTTATTTCACCATGTGTTGTGAACATACTTTTATTACCTTGGTAGATAAGCCATCTAGACCATTATGATATTAGATAGTGAACCGATTTTGCCATTCCCGATTCGTTTGTTTGCGGCAGGAAGAAGTTATATGTGGCATTGAGGATGCAATATTTATTTTCATTTTTATCAGTACGTGTTACTTGCACTCTACCGTATGCAAATTTGGAGTGGGATCTAACGAAACAGAAAGAAAAAGAAAAGTACTGTAGGATTGCAGCCCGACCATAAAAAATGGGGAGCTAAGGATATCAGTAGACGTCGTCACCCCCCAGAGTGCGCTACTATTAATGTAATTTATGGGAAGCTGAGGGTCAAATATTATTAAAAAGGTGACGCTTGCTGGGATGGACATACTTTAAGGGCTCTACCAGTGAAGAAATGCGCCATATCAAGTCAATTGTTGCTAGGAAGAGGTAAATGTACAGGGTGATTATAATTAAACTTTCAAAACGCTGTAGAAATAACACCTCTGGCCAGAACTACGTCGAATTGCAACGGAATATTATCGGAGATGAGGGAAAACGTATGGCAGAAAAAAATAGTGTAAAAACCGATCAATAGATGGCGCTGTATGTGTCAGAATACGTGTCATGTTTATGACCCATTGCTATAAACATGCCGGGTACACGGCTTTTCCTCCTTTTGCGTCTGCGACGTTCGCCATGACTGTCTCAATGCAGGATCGCGCTCTGCTTGTAAGGCTGAATTACAAGAATAATGATTGTGCACACGTCGCTCTGCGGAAGTTCCGGACACTGAAGGGTTTGAAAAAAGGCGTTGGTCCAAGGATTGCCGTGCGACTGGAGAAAATGATTAGCAAATTCGAAAAGACGGGTTCTTTTGGCGTGCAACCTGGTAGAGGGAGGAAAAGAATAGATTCGACGTCAGTGGAAGCAGTGGCCACAGCAATTCGGGAGGACACGAGTGGTTGTGTGCAAACGTGTAGTGCACAGAGAATTGCCCGAACATTGGACATACTCGTGAGCACGGTGCGTAAAATCCTACGAAACATCCTTATTTGCTGTAAATGTTTTTGTGGTCTTCAGTCCAGAGACTGGTTTGATGCAGCTCTCCATGCTACTCTAGCCTGTGCAAGCTTCATCATCTCCCAGTACCTACTGCAACCTACATCCTTCTGAATCTGTTTAGCGTATTCATCTCTTGGTCTCCCTCTACCTCCTGATTAGTTATGTGATCCCATCTAATCTTCAGCATTCTTCTGTAGCACCACATTTCGAAAGCTTCTATTCTCTGTTTGTCTAAACTATTTATTGTCCACGTTTCACCTCCATACATGGCTACACTCCATACTAATGCTTTCAGAAACGACTTCCTGACATTTAAATCTATACTCGATGTGAACAAATTTCTCTTCTTCAGAAACGATTTCCTTGACATTGCCAGTCTACATTTTATATCCTCTATACTTCGACCATCATCAGTTACTTTGCTCCCCAAATAGCAAACCTCCTTTACTACTTTAAGCGTCTCATTTCCTAATCTAATTCCCGCAGCATCTCCCGACTTAATTCGACTACATTCCATTATCCTAGTTTTGCTTTTGTTGATGTTCATCTTATATCCTCCTTTCAAGACACTATCCATTCCGTTCAGCTGCTCTTCCAGGTTCTTTGTTGTCACTGACAGAATTACAATGTCATCGGCGAACCTCAAAGTTTTTATTTCTTCTCCATGGATTTTAATTCCTACTCCGAACTTTTCATTTGTTTTCTTTACTGCTTGCTCAATATACAGATTGAATAATATCGGGGATAGGCTACAACCCTGTCTCACTCCCTTCCCAACCAGTGCTTCCCTTTCATGCCCCTTGACTCTTATAACTGCCATCTAGGTTCTGTACAAATTGTAAATAGCCTTTCACTCCCTGTATTTTACCCCTGCCACCTTTATAATTTGAAAGAGAGTATTCCAGTCAACATTGTCAAAAGCTTTCTCTAAGTCTATAAATTCTAGAAACGTAGGTTTGCCTTTCCTTAATGTATCTTCTAAGATAAGTCATAGGGTCAGTATTGCCTCACGTGTTCCAATATTTCTACGGAATCCAAACTGATCTTCCCCGTGGTCGGCTTCTACCTGTTTTTACATTCGTCTGTAAAGAATTCGTGTTAGTATTTTGCAGCCGTAGCTTGTGAAACTGATAGTACGGTAATTTTCACATCTGTCAACACCTGCTTTCTTTGAGATTGGAATTATTATATTCTTCTTGAAGTCTGAGGGTATTTCGCCTGTCTTATACATCTTGCTCACTAGATAGTAGAGTTTTGTTAGGACTGGTTCTCCCAAGGCTGTCAGTAGTTCTAATGGAAGGTTGTCTACACCCGTGGCCTTGTTTCGACTTATGTCTTTCAGTGCTCTGTCAAACTCTTTACGCAGTATCATATCTCCTATTTCATCTTCATCTACATTGTCTTCCATTTCTATAATATTGTCCTCAAGAACAAAGCCCTAGTATAGACCCTCTATATACTCCTTCCACCTTTCTGCTTTCCCTTCTTTGCTTAGAACTGGGTTTCCATCTGAGCTCTTTATATTCATGCAAGTGGTTCTCTTTTCTCTAAAGGTTTCCTTAATTTTCCTGTAGGCAGTATCTATCTTACGCCCAGTGATATGCGCCTCTACATCCTTACATTTGTCCTCTATCCATCCCTGCTTAGCCATTTTGAACTTTCTGTCGATCTCATTTTTGAGACGTTATATTCCTTTTTGCCTGCTTCATTTACTGCATTTTTATATTTCCTCCTTTCATCAATTAAATTCAATATCTCTTCTGTTACCCAAGGATTTCTATTAGCCCTTGTCTTTTTACTTACTGGATCCTCTGCTACCTTCACTATTTCGTTTCTCAAAGCTACCCATTCTTCTTCTACTGTATTTCTTTTCCCCATTCTTGTCAATCTTTCCCTAATGCTCTCTCTGAAGCTCTCTACAACCTCTGGTTCTTTCAGTTTATCCAGGTCCCATCTTGTTAAATTCACATATCTTCGCCGTTTCTTCAGTTTTACTCTACAGTTCATAACCAATAGATTGTGGTCAGAGTCCACATCTGCCCCTGGAAATGTCTTACAATTTAAAAATCTGGTTCCTGAATGTCTGTCTTACCATTATATAATCTATCTGACACCTTCCAGTATCTCCAGGCTTCTTCCATGTATACAACCTTCTTTTATGATTCTTGAACCAAGTGTTAGCTATTATTAAGTTATGCTCTGTGCAAAATTCTACCAGGCGGCTTCCTCTTTCATTCCTTACTCCCATTCCATATTCACCTACTACGTTTCCTTCCATTCCTTTTCCTACTATCGAGTTCCAGTCACCCATGACTATTAAATTTTCGTCTCCCTTCACTATCTGAATAAGTATCTATTAGGCACGAAAGTTCCTATTAGGCACGAAAACAAAAAATTTACCGTGCTTGTATGTAATATCGAAAAAATTTCTTTTCTATGTATTCGCGCAAACACCTTTGTTATTATGAAACAGTCGCACGCAGAAATATGCATAGTGTACAGATTTGTAAATATAGTTTCCCAGACAATTCCTGTACGCTGGGCGCAGCTGCTTGGCGTGTCTACAACGCAATTTTGTAAACATCTCTATGGCAACGCCTCTTCATAGCTCTATTGATGGCTATTGCTTTCGGCTACAGCCGTCACAGTTGAAATCTGTCAAAAGTAGTGCCAGGTGTCAGGGATTTCGACGCATATCAATGTTTACGACGTCGTATCTCTTGAACTATATCTCGTACAACGATTTATTTGTGTACATACATTCAACGGCATATTTGATACTATTGAAACGTCCCCTTAGAACAATTTATACTGACTGAAACGTCCACTTAGAACAATTGTACAAGACTGTGCTTAACCTGGCACACAATAATTTTTAGCGCAACGCAATCTGACTTTCAATAACCCCTACAAAACAATGGCCCTGACTAACTTTAACCTATACCTTTTACAAATCACTTACCTCACAAAAATCTTCGCTGCTCGAACTACTGCAAAACAGCGAGTGCCACTACTGCCAGCTTAATAAAAGATTCAAACTACTGAAGACACTAACTACTGATAGGGATGGTTAGCAAATGAAAGATATTAATAGAGAACAAACAATGTATTTACCTTAATATTCATAATTGACATCCAGTATTACAAATTATCAAAACTCCGCCATCTCTCTGCCCACATCCACCACTGCTGGCGGCTCACCTCCAACTGCCTAACGCTACGCGCTGTTCACATCCAGCTGTAGCAGTTCATGACAACAATGGCAGACAACAATGCAAACTAGCCACATACTGCACACAGCACAGCCAGTGATTTTCATATAGAGCGCTACGTGGCATTACCCATATAAAAATCTAAACAGCCTACTTACATAGCCCCCATGCTCCCCACAAAAAATTTTACAAAATATTTTTGGGCAGTGGCCAATAAAGATTTGATAAAATTTTTCATAATTACAATAACAAAGATATCAAATGCACACACTTATTGATACAATGTTGGTCAACAGCTAAAATTTTTTTCACAGTCAATAAAGACAGTCCTGATCATTCATCATAAGAGTAAACCTGCAGTTTGTTTGCTCAAAGTCTGAGCAGTAAAATACAATACACACGGAAGTAGTGGATTTCCATGCAGTCTTGAAGAAGTAGTATTGTCCTTCCAACGGTAAGACAGTGCTGACTCTTGACATGCTGACAGGTAATGGGCCACAACAGAGCAAACCCACAGCAGAGTCAGTCGACGTTTCGAAGAATATTGGTAGGTAGGTCATCACAGAGTAGACCCACTGTAGTCCTGGTAGAGATTGTGGTATTGGTGGGCCACCAGAGGTGCAGACCCACTGTAGTCCTTGTAGAGATGGCCAGCAGCCATCTGTTGCGACTGTGCAGGTGCACAATCACCATTGAAGAGTCTTGCGGATAATAGAGCAAGTCCATAACCACCACTTGTGCACTCACAAAGTTTTTGCAATTGTCCTTAGAACCAGCAATGCTGTTATCCAGTCCCTTGCTGAATTAGTAACACACGTGCAAACACTAACAGTCCCAACTTCTCACATAGTGTCCATATAGTATGACCAACAGAAAAGTGTGCAGTGAAATGAATGCTTACAAGTTAATAATATGATGAACTGGTGTCAATTACAATTTTATGACGTAAGAATACAATTACAAAGGTACAAAATACATCATTAAAAACATAACAATACAGATAACATTTTTAGTAATAGGGGCTTTACAAAAGAATAGAAATAAACATACATATCAGTGTTACAGGAATGATGACATGAGTACAAAAATAAAAGATCAGAATCACTTTCGAAACATCAATTTCACACATGAGCATTAAAACAAAACAGAATAAATAATGTCTAAGCATCATTACAAAGAAAATAACAGAGTATTAGAAAAATTCTACAACATAGCTCTCATCAGCTAAACACATAAAGACAGGAAAAACACAAATACACAAGGGCACACAAACATATAGCGGAATAACACAAAAGGAAAGGACAGGGTTTGTTTTCAGTGTAGCATTTGGTACTGCAGTCCACCCCACAACTTCATTCGATAGATCTTTCGTCTTGTTTCAACATTTGCTTCCACCAAAAAAATCCTATCCAAGCATGCTTTCTGTATTCTGTTCACATCCTCTTTCAAAAATAGTTTTTCTCCACTGTGCACTACTTTTTTTTGGCCAAACTATTTTCTTATAGCTTTTCAATACATTTCTTCCAAGTCATCATAGTTAGTTCCTTATATAGTCTACCTCCTCTTAAGCTAACTTAAATCTACTGAGCTCAGATACTAAACTAAGGGACGAGGCAATGCAGCAAAAAAAAAAAATTAACACAAACATCAATGACAAAAAATAGAAATGGCAAAGCAAGCAGCATAAATTAGCAAAGCAAGTGCAAAATTACAACTAATATAAGGCAATGCAGGAAACAAGAAAAACTAGCTTAGAAGAGTAACACAAAGTCAAATTCAGTAACACTATGCCTGACAAACAGCAGCAACTTATACCTAAACATGACATAGCTCAAGCAGAAAAAATATTACAGGAAAAACAACAATGCATACAAGGGAAATGTCTATTCACATCTTAATGTCTATGTAATTAAAGTGGTGCACCATAACAACTGATTGTAAAAAAATATTACCATGTACCTGAAAAGAAAATTAAGTGTTACTGTTATTAGTTACTTCTTATTGTTCTTTCCTTTCCAAGCGCCCCTTTTTTAAAGAATGTGGATTACAAAATTATCATTTAATAGATCTGTTGACAGAAAGAGTTCACATTAGCAAATGCATTTTATTTTATAAAAGCAATGCTGCAACACAGCTGGAAACCAGATATCAAATGAAATAAGCAATTACGCAAACCAAAGCATAAAAATATCATTCAGTAGTCACGTGACATTTCATTTCATAAGTTAATGGCTCTCAACTCTCGTAGAAAGACACTTGTCATAATCAGGTGAGCAGATGTACGAATATTTCCCATCAATTCATAAGCATTTCAATAATTAGCACAAAGTGCGAGTAATCATATGTTTTTAAGTAACGAGGGTGTCGCATTAGCGATGAAAGGCACACCCTAATGGCTTGTTCTCCAGGTGTTTGACGCAGCTGTGTGCCCACAACGCATTACAAAAATCATATGTTTTCAAGTAACGAGCGTGTCGCATTAGCGATGCCCTCTACAAAGGATTGTCAATAGCATGGTTAACCCCTTTTTTGTTTTTCTACCTGTGCTTCCGGAAAGGCCCTCACTCTAATGGCTTGTTCTCCAGGTGTCTGACACAGCTGTGTGCCGACGACGCACGTGCAGGTGGTCACTTTCTTACGGAAATATTTACGACAGCAGTTTCCGCTGCAGTGACAGTCTCATTCACGCATTTACACACACATTTCATAACTCTTAAAGTACGATTCTTGGTTTCCAACAACCTTTTTCACAAGTCAAGAGTCCCTATCTTCTATTCATTATTCATATACATATAAACAGGTAATCACCTTCCTCATATATGGTAGCATCATCTTATTGACATAAACATACCTCAACAGCATAATACACATCGTCGTCGTAATAATAACATCATAACACCTCAGTCAAATCTCAAAAACGTCGTAGCTTTCTGCAATTGTTTCAAAACCTAAGGAAAATTCTCTGCTCATTTCAGTAGTGTCATCTACCTCAAACGTACTTTAAAAATCATGATCTCATACCAAATACATCATTCAAAGCTCTCATAATATTACAATGGTTCCGAAAAAATATGAACAGTTCACAAAGTACAGACAAAATACAATTTCTTAAGTGTGAAGTTACCCAACTGTGTAATTGCGTAAACATGTGTCACTGACGTAGTAAAAGGATGTTTGTTTCTCTGTTAAATGATCAGATAGGTGTGTAATTTATGTGTTAGAGAAATATGGTACCGATGTGTAAAGTTGTATAAGCAAATACCATATTAGCTAGGGCTCCTTGTGCTTGCCAAACACATGGTACACAAAGTAGGCGTGTACCCACCCTGAGGTTTATTATAATTATACCCTCAGGTGTTACAGATTACAGCAATGGAATGAAATGTATCACAAAAAACTTTCTTTGTAATTCAAAAATCTTTAACAATAAATGTTTTAAGTACAAAATTAATCACTGAAATGCGTGTCCTGTAGCGCTAAAGGTGCATCTTGTTGTAAGATAATCTCTGTGGAGTGTCGTAGTTATTGTCCTCCGAAAGCTAAGTTCTGCAGAAGTCAATGTACTTACCTCATGATACACAAAAGTGAAATGCTTTGCGTATAGATAACTTAGTTATTACGCTTATTGCCGTGATGAAGAAATTATTGTGCTGTAAAGTATTGTTGTGCTACGGAAAAGGCTGTCTCCTTGTAGCAATAGCACAAAAGTTACTACTAAAACATGTTTTACTTTACAGAAGAATTCAGAAAAAACTGTGCAGATATAAAACAGATACACCGCAAAAGCAACATTGTAAATTGTCACGCATTAGCAGCGTCGTGATAAAATCGTGTAGCTGTCACATAAACTAACCACTGTGTCATCTGGCATTTCACAGAAAGCACCTCAAATCCAGAATCCACTCTCAAGCAAACCAAAATGTTGCATGAAAATTTCATTAGCAGTGCTGGTATATGTTCTAAGTATGTAAGCCTAATAGTCGTTACGTAATCATGCAGTACACACACAATAACACTGTGTCGTCTGTTCGCAATAACAATGCATTCGCAATTACTTGTCTAAGTTACCTATGTTCTTGACTGGATGGTTAGTTAGCTTTAAAACATAGTTGCATGTTAACAGTTTCTCAGTGTGACAAATAGTACAAGTAGCGTGAAGTGAAAATTGCAAAGACTAAGTTAAAAAGCAGATTATCTGTCAATAAATGGTTTTACATGAGAAATGTGGTGTAAACCTTTACTCTTCCTAGTACGCAGAGTTTCAACTTCAACGCAATTATCATGTGGTATACGTCGGATTCTGTAAGGTCCATTGTAAACTAGAAAGAATTTGTGACTCAAGTGTTTCTTCTTATGTGACAATGAATGAGCTTTAATGAGAACTTTCTGACCAATATATAATTTCTTTGCATTTGCTTTACCGTGTAGTTTTCTCCTTTTGTCTGCTGCAGATTTTATATTTTTAAGAGCCAAATCAATTATGTCTTTGTGTCGAAGTTTACGTGTATTCGGGAAAGGTACAAGCTCTCTGATTCTGTTCGGAGGTTCTACATTCTTCAGTACAAGAGTAGGTGGTAAAGCAGTGGAATCATGAGGCATTTCATTCAGCACATTTTGAAATAAGTGTAAATATCTGTCCCAATGCTGATGCTTTCTGTGACAATAAAGTCTGCAAAGCTTATTGATTTCTTTCATAATCCGTTCAGACGGGTTACAGTGTGGTGAGTACAATGAAATAAAAACAGGTTTGATTTTATGATTCCAAAGCATGCGTGACCAAACAGCAGATCTGAATTGCGGTCCGTTATCTGAAATGACTTTACTAACGTGTCCAACTTCACGTAAGAAATTTTTAACAAAGGCGTTGGATACAGACCGTCCAGTGGCTTTACGTAACGGAGTGAAAGAAACAAATTTTGAAGTAAGTTCAACAGCGACTAGAACGTACGAAAATCCATTCGATGTTCTGACAAGGGGTCCCAAAAGATCAACAGCAGCAAATTCTTTTAATTTAGAAGGAATAATTGGAAACAACGGGGCACGATGTGAGATAGTAGATGGTTTCGCCTTTTGACAAAGTTTACAAATAGACAAGACTCTTCGAATTCTCTTTTCCATATTGTTAAAATAACAAGTCGTTCGAAGAATATGATAACATTTTCGTGGGCCAAAATGTGCGTAGCTGAAATGAATGTACCAAATGAGCTTATTAACAAAATCGTCTGGAATGCAAAGTACCCATAGCTTGTCATCAACAGTGCAGCGTTTGAAGAGTATGTTGTTTCTAACCAGGTAATAATGCCGAATCTGAGTGTGTGTCTTTTCATGCCATTTACTTTTGATATCTTTCCAAATCGGATCTTTATCTTGTTCATGAGCAATGTCCTTTAAAGATGTGGTGATGAAGTTTTCAAAGGCGACTTTCTGAATGTAAAGAATACTGAAATTTTTCTCGAGGTTGCCTTCTGTGTTACTTTTCTCAAGCCCAGCCGGTGCGCGTGACAGTGCGTCCGCAACAATGTTCTCCTTGCCGGGAATGTAGACTATTGTGAAGCGGAATTCTTGCAGAAACAATGCCCAACGTTTTAACCTATCATGATTTAATTTTGAAGACATAAGAAACTGTAATGCACGATGATCACTGTATACTTTTACGTGCTTACCAGAAAGAAAGAAACGGAATTTGTTAAATGCCCAAACGATAGCTAAAGCTTCTAATTCAGTAACGGAATAATTTTTTTCAGATTTTGTTAGCACTCGGCTTGCAAAAGCAATGGTTTTCTGAACAGTAATGTCATCTTCTATGGCTTCTTGAAATAAATGGGCACCAAGACCGACTTTAGATGAATCCGTGCTAAGGCAGAAATCTTGTGACAGATCTGGATGAGCTAGTATTGGCGCGTGAAGTAACGCTTCTTTCAAAGAATTGAATTCCAACTGTGCTTGTTCGTCCCAGTTCCAAATAGTATTTTTTCCAGTGAGAGAACAAAGTTTTGGTGTAACTAGAATTTGCATATTCAGAAAACGACGGTAAAAATTTACGAGACCTAGAAAACTGCGGACTTGTCTTTTTGTGGATGGAACAGGAATGGCTCTGATTGCTTCTAACTTTTCAGGATCCGGCTGAATGCCTTCAGAAGAAATAATATGTCCCAAAAACTTCACCTTTGACCTACCGAATTCAGACTTTTCCAAGTTAACTGTAATTCCAGATTCTGCAAAAATACGTAACAAACTGTTGAGTATGCGGTTATGTTGTTCCCATGAAGCTTCTGCTATTAGAATATCGTCCACATATAAGGTGATGTGACGTTTTAAGAACTCAGGTAATATGGAATTTAGCCCCCGAATGAATGCCGCTGAAGAAATGTTCAAACCAAAAGGAAGTTTCCGAAACTGATAACAAACGCCGAAACAAAGGAAAGCTGTGTATTTTCTGCATTCTGGATGAAGTTCGATCTGATAAAAGCTGGATCTGAGATCAATGGAAGACAACACTTTTACACCATAAAAATTTTGAAGAAGTTCTTCCATCGTCTGCGGCCTGTCTGTTTCAGGAATAATGATAGTATTGATTTGTCTCGAATCTAAGACAAGTCTGATCGATCCATTTTTCTTCTCAACAACATGTAACGGATTGTTGTATGAGCTTGCTGCGGGCTCAATAATGCCCTCGTCAAGCATAGATTGTATTTCTGTTCTAACACGGTCCCTATAATGCGCCGGAATTACGTATGGTCTAACACAAAATTTAGTATGCTCACGAACACGAAATTGGTATTGAAATCCCTTGATTGTTCCTGTTTTGTGAGTAAAAACTGTGGAATGTGCTTGTAAAATCTCAAAAAGGTCCTGCCTATCAGTGTCATTACAATTCTCAATTGTTTGAATTTTATTCTGAATTAACTCATTAATTTCAAATATGCCGTCGATGTCATCCCTGTCAGTACTTGCAGAGTGATTGTTAGTGTCTAGTTCCGTAGAAAATTCCGAACTGTTATCTAACAGAAGGTAAAGCCGATTAATTTCCTCATCATGGTTTGAGAGCCAGTCTTCAAATTTCAAAGCTATTGACTTACCTTCTTTCTCTAAACTTATTTCAGCATCGTGAAAGCTTAAGATTGCTTTGTATTCATTCAAAAAGTCTACTCCCAGTATAATTTCCGTCGACAATAATGGAACAATAAGAAAGTTCATAGAGAAGCTGTGGCTTTGGCAAAAGAATTCTAAATTGGTTTGTTGGCGTACATCTACACTTTTTCCAAAGATTGCACCTTGTAATTTAATCTTACGTAACGGAAGTGTGGGGCAATTGTTCGATTTGTTGCATTTGCTAAAAGCTGTTTCACTAATTACTGAAATGGGACTGCCAGAGTCAAGTACTGCCGTAAATTTTACGTCATTTACAGTAATATGAATCACAGGATATGCAATGTTGTTATGTTTTACGTCGTGTTCCTGGAGTAAGATGTCCCTAATGTCTTCCATTTTTACGTAATTACTAGCTACGGCAGCTGCGTCGTCAGTTTCATAAGTACGTCTTGTGGCTGCCAGTGGTGTGAGTCATCGCCTATTGTCTCTTTGTTGGCGCGCGTCGTTATTGGGATTTGGAGACCTAACTTCTACAAATTCGCCTTGCCCAGAGGGCCCAGCTCTGTTTAAAACTCGCCAGTTCTGATGCAGTTCAGGTCTGTCGTTACGATCATATCGCCTGTCGTCATGTCGGTAGTTTACATAGTTTCTTTCTTGTCTGTTACGTGGTGGAGAATTTCTGCCTGAGTCGTAACTGCGTGCTGGACCGTTACGTCTGAAGTTATTCTGTCTCCCTTGATAATAATTGTTTTGGTTTCCATATTGTCTGTTTCTCTGATTGTCTCTGTGATAGTCATTACTGCGGAGAGGTGATCTTTCCCTGTAACTATTACTCTGCCAGTGGTTGTCATATGGGTGGTGTCTGTTTTGGTCACGATTTACGTTATAAGAATAGGTTTGTCGTGGCCATTTATTGTTTCTGTCGTCACGGAATTGTGACGGATGTGACCTGTAGTGATTGTTTTCCTGTTTTCGCATCCCGCGACTGTCTGTGTCAATTTCCAGTTCTTGTAACAGTCCCTGAAAAGCTTCAATGTCGTCTTTGCAACGTCCTGCCAAAATAATATGCCGTAAGTGTTCAGGTAATTTGATTAAGCAAATGCGGATGAGTTCTGAGGGGCTGTATGGGTTTGACAGGTATTGATTCTTGTGCAACATGTCTTCAAAATATTTCACAAGACTGGAAAATTCAGATTGTTCGAAGTGTTTCATCATCATGATGCTATGTTTTACTCGGTCCTGTGTGGCTTGAGACCAATATGCTGAAAGGAAGGCATGATAAAAATCTCCTTCACTGTGACAATCGTGAATGACCGATCGCATTCTTACAGCTGGTTCATTCTCCAAGTAGCCACACATAAATTCTAATCTGTGTTCTAATGACCAGTTGGGAGGAAAACAATGAGAGAATTGATGGAGCCACGCTTGTGGATGAATGTCGTTGGCAGAATTCTTGAATGTTTTGAATTTACGTGTAGTAATGAACAGCTTATAGTCAAAATCATCGTGTCGGCGAGTAGCATGTCGGTCATTGTTACGTCGTGTCGGCGGCTCGATCTCAAAATTCGGTGCCCATTGCCAATTTCTTTCATAACTTCCGAAATGCCCTGTGTTATTATTTTGTGGCTGTTCCGTATTTCTATGTCCCTCTTCCCGTATTGGGGCGCGAGTGTCCTCTGAAATACGTAATTCTTGTATTACCTGTTTCAGCTGATCTTGTACTTCCCGGATTTCTCTTTTGTACTGTGTATTGATTTGATTTTGATTTTGTTTGAATTTTCTTATTTGTTCATAGTCTTCTGTGTCAGTGAAGGCTACGGGTCTTGTGTCATTCAGATCATCATCTACCTTTGTAGATAAGTTAGTGACCTGATCCGAAAGTTCGGCTACTTTCTCCGATAGTGAACACATTTCCTCAGTGTGTTTTTCTGAACCAAGTTTCAGAGTGTCCATTTGTGTTGAAATCGAATCTACTGTGTTCTTTAAGTTTTCCTGAGTTTTTGCCAGTTGCGTAACCGAATCGGTAGATGCAACTGAGTCAATTTTAGCCCACAAGGTCTCATGATTTTCATGAACAATGGTTTGCAGCTCTTTTATGGCTGCTTCGTGATTCTGTAATGCATTTTCATGCCGCGAAAAAATAGGCTGAAAATGCTCACAAATTTGTGTTTTTACGTCATTACAGACTTTTTGACATTTCGATTCTATTTTATGTATCTCAGTAGTTAAATCTTCACGTGTTTGTTCAAGCGTATGTTCCACTGAGACTAACTTTTTAAGATTTTGTTCCACTGTGTCCAACTGTTGCTGTGTTTGTCTCTGGTGTTGTTCCATTGTGTCTAACTGTTGCTGTGTTTGTTTCTGATTTTGTTCCATTTTTTGCATTAATTGCAATAATAATGTATTAGTGTCTGGAATCTGTTTCTCTATGCTTTTAGGCAGTGCGTTTTCACCGGCAGCATTCACATTTTGACAAGCAGAAAATGTGTCTTGACTCATTTGAGAAAACGGTGAGGACGCAAAACCTGAATCTACAGTATATGCAAAATTGTGTCCTATCATTTCGGATTCCTGAGGCGAGCTGTTGCCGACCGATCGATCGATAATGCTTCCCTGTTCACTACCTGTTTGACTGTCTACGCCATTGTTTGACGCCCGCTCCATTTCCCTATGCACAGTTACCAAATTACTATTTTGAATATTAGTTAATTCATTACATGGTGGGGCCAACACACTGCTTTCGTCTTCACTGTCATTTCTCATTTTACTTTGGAGCCGAGTGTTACGTTTTTCACACGCCATTATTGTCACAATATTTCACACGATAACACAGAAAAGCACAATTTGAATAGCAAAAATAAGAGAACACATTAACATAGCACTGAAAATAATATGTAGTTAATTACAAGCGTAGCTGCGAAATACTTGTTGCAAATCTATATGCATGCCACAACTGTTTTACAGTACAACAATGAAAGACTGCAACTACAGAGGAGATTCTCTCTACAATTACGCGCTAGCAATAAACAAAAGCTACACTAAATACACAAACTACAAGAAAAAAATCAGAAGATTCCAGTGAGGTATCCTAGGCTAAGGGTCGACATATGAAACGTCCCCTTAGAACAATTTATACTGACTGAAACGTCCACTTAGAACAATTGTACAAGACTGTGCTTAACCTGGCACACAATAATTTTTAGCGCAACGCAATCTGACTTTCAATAACCCCTACAAAACAATGGCCCTGACTAACTTTAACCTATACCTTTTACAAATCACTTACCTCACAAAAATCTTCGCTGCTCGAACTACTGCAATACAGCGAGTGCCACTACTGCCAGCTAAATAAAAGATTCAAACTACTGAAGACACTAACTACTGATAGGGATGGTTAGCAAATGAAAGATATTAATAGAGAACAAACAATGTATTTACCTTAATATTCATAATTGACATCCAGTATTACAAATTATCAAAACTCCGCCATCTCTCTGCCCACATCCACCACTGCTGGCGGCTCACCTCCAACTGCCTAACGCTACGCGCTGTTCACATCCAGCTGTAGCAGTTCATGACAACAATGGCAGACAACAATGCAAACTAGCCACATACTGCACACAGCACAGCCAGTGATTTTCATATAGAGCGCTACGTGGCATTACCCATATAAAAATCTAAACAGCCTACTTACACTATCTGCGAGATATAATGCGATGATGGTGGTGACTGTTACAGGGGTTCCTTGGCATGAAGAAGGACGTCAGGTGCGCAGTGATACCTTCCGGGAAGGTGATTGGCGGTTAGGACCAGTCAGGTAATGGGAACCTAGGGCTCTGGGGAGTTCCCTCAGAACTCGCTTCTTAGTCGGACATAGTGTCCTGGAGTAATCAACACGGAGCGTCCGCGTACTCACTGTCCATCATAGAGGACTTCGTGGTAGGTGCCAAGTAGGCGAAACTCCGGCTCTAAGGCCTCATGCACTTATAGGAGTAACGAGACGTTTGAAAATCGATTATGAGGTTTACTATTAACGAAACGTAAATGATGTACATTATTCACGCAATCAGAAGACAACCGCTGGACACTTTCAGCGTAACAAAACGAGAAGCTACTCCCTGCAGAACCTGTAACGGCTTCTTTGACGCAGTTTTCTAACTCTTACTTTAACTGATGCCAGTTCACATCTGAAACCTGATACTGAATGTTAGTGCACTCTTTTCTCCCGATTTCAATACTTGGTGTTCCTTTTTCCTGTCTGACTTTAAATCTTAAATGTAGAATACATTTAAAACAATGTGTCAAGTCTGTACTCTCCAATTGATATGATTGTGGTACGGCCCTTCCTGTTCACGAACATCGCCATCATAAGCTTTGATTAGTCGGTGTTCAAACTGAATGCTTGTTCTACACCTGTAAGTGGAATGAGTCAGACGTCCCTAAGATAGCGATACGGTATGGCCCTCTTTGGGTTCCACTTTTTACAGGGAGTGGGGGAAGACGAAGTGCACCAAAACAGCACGAACGTGAGATCCTTAGCAGAAGCTCAGAATAGTAGTCAACATGTTAAAGGTGGGTCGAGAACTGATCATCGCCTCACATTGAACTTAGGAACGAGGAACCAGGCATCTGGCTGTAAGATGACTACATGATGGTATGATCTTATACACTGTCTGGACAATCGTAGCTGCATCTTAACGAATCTCTTCTGCGCCAGCGTTATTCAGTGGCTCTGTCTTTCCTCTAATGTACTCTTGTCTTTCTGAAGCCAACGTTCACGGTGGTTGCACTATTAGTGGGGCGTGTCCCAGATCTCCGCCAGTCGCAGAAGCTGCTATAGTGCTGCCAATTTATCATCTTCATCATCTTTTGGAGAAATTCTTTAAGGCCAGAGGTTGCCCATCTAGACCTCGCTATCAGTAAAATCTAAGCATTGCCACTTTAAAGCTTCATTGGGAAGTCGGTGAACTCGGCGCTTTGAATCATTTGAAAACATGTAATACTGTGACATGTCGAACTACACTTCAATCATCTATAGTCCAACATCTGTGATATTCGGCCCACTGAAGGCGTGTTTATGGGCCACTATGAGCAATGACTCCTGCGAGATGCATGAATCCATATGTCCCTTGCATACAGTTCTCTTCGCAATCTTTGCTCCAAACTAGTTTAAATGACTCTGCATTTACTGACTGCAGCAGTTCCTGCTAGGCTGGAAACCGATTGTCACTGACAAGACGGGACGCTCCTCTCCAGTCCCTGTCTGTTGGAATCTCTTTACGAGCACTTTTCTTGCGGTGTGTTACATGCTTCTGAGTAACACACCATTCCTCTTAAACACGTTGGACAATCTGCGCTATACACCGCCAAATACAGTAATTTCATTCATAAAATAAAGACCAACCGCCTTTAGTCACAATCGTGATTTTATTTCGCTGCACTAGGCACTTGGGTGTTCATCTTGAGGTGCTTTGATAATCTAAATCAATTTTTTTCTTCAAAGTTTAGATCAATTCTGCTTCTGGATTTTGAAATACGGTAGGTGTAGACACGCTCATATACATATGTACACCTTACATTATACACCACAGTCGGCCGAAGTGGCCGCGCGGTTCTGGCGCTGCAGTCTGGAACCGCGAGACCGCTATGGTCGCAGGTTCGAATCCTGCCTCGGGCATGGATGTTTATGATGTCCTTAGGTTAGTTAGGTTTAACTAGTTCTAAGTTCTAGGGGATTAATGACCTCAGCAGTTGAGTTCCATAGTGCTCAGAGCCATTTGAACCATTATACACCACATTTGTAAGCACGCATCAAATCAAGTCAAGCCCGCATCTCGTGGTCGTGCGGTAGCGTTCTCGCTTCCCACGCCCGGGTTCCCGGGTTCGATTCCCGGCGGGGTCAGGGATTTTCTCTGCCTCGTGATGGCTGGGTGTTGTGTGCTGTCCTTAGGTTAGTTAGGGTTAAGTAGTTCTAAGTTCTAGGGGACTGATGACCATAGATGTTAAGTCCCATAGCTCTCAGAGCCATTTGAGCCAAATCAAGTCAGACAACTAGAAATGTAAAGATGCTGCATTTCTACAAATGAGCAGGTATTATTATTTCAAAGAAGATACAAAGCTGTTATATTAATAATTCTACGTCGATATCGTTTATAAAAGAAATATTTGTGAATGTGTCGAATGTGGCTGTATGTTATCAAATGGTTGCACTATTAAATATATGTTTATTTAGTAAAAAATAATCTTTTAAAATTACTGAAGGAATTGTGGCCACTATGTTCCATTTGTTCATTTAACAAGTTTTCAGAAGAATTTTCTTTGTTTAACATTGTTTGTAATTGCTCCAGTGAGTCAAATTTTTTAGCATGGTTTTCTGTGTGGAGTGCAGTTAGGTTGTCGTGGATCTCATTTAGATTGTGTCCATTTAGATACATGTGGTTAGCTGTTGTGGACTTGTCCAAGTGGTTCAGTCTACTAGCATCAATGCCTTCTGAAAACACACTGAAAGAACAAATGGAGTTCAGTAGCCACAGTTTTCCAGTATTTTTAAAGTTTAGTATTTTCCTAAATGAAGAAAAATTTAATAGTGCAACCTTTTGATAACATACAGCAACTTTTGACGTATTAACAATTTTTATTATAAATGATAACTGTGTATACTTAATAGCATAGCCGCGTTGTATCGTCTTTGGAATAATAACACCTATATGTTTGTAGAAACGCAGCATCTTTATATCTGAAATTATTTGACTTGTTTTGCATTGTGTTTATAAATGTGCTATACAACGTAAAATGTATATATGTACATAAACGTGTCTACGTTTACTGTGGTTCTAGTGTTAGAGCTGTAAACTTATATTCGCGATGTACCACTTTAAAATACACCAATGAAATCTTACAAGGACCGGAATTAATTTAAGTCTGGAAGGAAAAAATTTAATTTAGACTGTCAGAGACCCTGAAGATGAGCCTCCAGGGCTGGAAATGTATAGTGAATAGAAATAAAAATCACGATTGTGACTGAACGTGGTTGTTATTTATTTTACGAAAGCAATAAGGCCACGGAAGAAACACTGACAGCAATGTATAAAATTAAATTTCATTCATGACCACGTCCAAACATAAAACTCTTTTCAGTCATTGTCACGTCCCTACGTTGACCCATCTTATTGCGCTGACTCATACTACTGATTCCATGCTACCGACTAGAATAAACACAATACGGTCGTGACCTGCGTCAGTAGTGGAGGGTTACATGACTCCATGGTAACAGTTGTACACCATCTATACAGCTCTGAAGTGACCAGTGGCGCCACTGCAGAGCCATGTGTTTGTTATTTCAGCCCATCCCTTTCCCGGCTCGGCCCGTCTCAAGTCAGCGAGCAGCGAGGACAGAAATAGGAAATGAATCCATGCGTTTAGTATGTTGCAGACCCATTTTTCCCGCTGTTTGCCCGCTGGCAGCCGGGCAATAGACAATTAAAAGTGTCTGTTCAGTGACAAGACTTGTTGCAATCGTGACAAATGACTACAAACAGCAAAAGAAAGAACACGCAGAGAAAGAAGAATTATACGATTCCTAGAAGAGTTTGCGCCGCGTAATGACGCCTAAGAGCATCGTGAAATCATGCAAGGGAAGTCGCATGAAGTTGTAATAAGCTGCTTCAGTCCTTCTTCGATATAAATTCGTTTTTATATGTATGCGCCTGTTGAAAACGAAGTGAAATGAGCGTAGTGATTACCTTCATCAAGTTACATGACACAGAGCGCAAAGGACAACAATGAACGACGATATGAGTCAACGCTTGTCAAAGAAAGCAGCAAATGTGATGTACCACTGATTAGATTCGATCTTTAAGGCCGGTACAGCAAGGACTGGGGCTTCTAATTTTCACACTATTTACAATAAATTATGAAAAAATCAGGAAACTTTAATCAATGGGCATGAGAGGAGAGTGTGTCGTTACCACATAAGGAAAGTACCGGCGCTACAATTCGCGTCTGTGGACAGAAGACCCGTGCAATGGGTTGTATTGAAGAGACAGAATTGATAGCGTGGTCCTTCCAGAAATTGTTTGCTCAAGTCACACCAATGGAAGGCCAGTGCTGGACTGGAGGCAGGCATTTGCAGCCCTTTCGATGGCATGCGGTAGCAGTTCGAATGCAAACGTGACGTCCAGGTTTATGAAAATACTATTTCAGCACTTCACTTTATTTACATAATTAATAACTGCGACTGCAGATAACTTCTAATAAATTGGGATAAGTCAATAATTTCGCATTGGTAAGATATGGACCTGTACCGTGCTCTATGTGTAGCGTCTTTGATTGCTGACCTAAAGATCGTGGGGTGAGAGTTTGGTCTCAGTTATGTTAAAATCATGATTAAAAATCATCATAAGTGGTGGCCGAAGACTTCCAGTGTTAAGGAACCACACTCATTCTGTCAACGACGTCTCCAAAAGAGGATAGATAAGAGGAAAGAGCTTCAGGGTTCTCACTTGCATTGGGGGTAGTAAACTACCCGTAATGCCGAAAGAGTCAGCAATGCTCATTGGCATTTGGACGCAGAAAACAATGGAAACAATTGCGTTAAGCACTCCGTCGTCAGGCCACAAGTGGCCCATCGGGTCCATCCGACCGCCGTGTCATCCTCAATGAGGATGCGGATAGGAGGGGCGTGTGGTCAGCACACCGTTCTCCCGGTCGTTATGATGGTTTTCTTTGACCGGAGCCGCTGCTGTTCGGTCGAATAGCTCCTCAATTGGTATCGCGAGGCTGAGTACACCCCGAAAAATGGCAACAGCGCACTGCGTTAAAGACGTATAATTTTTATCCGTAAGAAATGTGGTCTGTAACTGAAAAAAGTGTCACGATTATATTTTTATTGGCAAAAATTCCAGATTAGTCTCCATTCATTTCCAAAATGAGGATTGCCAAAGAGAAGGTGAGTAGGGAAAATAATTAAAATTACTTATCACGAGAGGGTAAAATTCTACTAATGGGAGCATGGAATGTCAAAACAATTTAAAATCCAAGTAAGAGGCTATGCGGTAGGGGCAATGAAGTTCTGCTACTTGAAAGCAAAATAAAGGGAGTAGGGCATGAGAAGTAGAATAACACAGGAAAAGAGAACTTCCCTCGCCTTGAAGAGTGTATTAGTATCAAATACGGGCCCTAACTTGAGAAGCATTACTTTAGATTAGTATGGAGCTTATCATTGTTTAGAAAGAACTATGGACTGTGGGAAATCAGGAAACAAATGTTTGAAACGTTTGAGAGCTGGTGTTACTGATGGATGGTGAAAAATAATTGACTGGTAAAGCAACTAATGAAGAGGTGCTTCGCAAAACGGTGCGGAAAGGGAAACGTGTAAAATGTTGACAGATGAAGGGACAGGACGATACTGCATAGATCTGAAAGACGGAGCTGTAGTGGACAAAAGCAGTGGGGGAAGCAAAGTTTGGAATGCATCTAAGAAATATCGAAGGGCGTCGGGTGTAAATGCTACTCTGAGATGAACAGTTTGGTGCAAAAGATGTATTCGTAGTGCGCCTCATCAAACCAACCAGAAGTGACAAAACGAAAAAAAATGTAATATGCATTTAAAATATATGAAGTTATAAGACAGAGAAAGAAATATTGTGGTTTAGCACCTCGTCGACGATGGGGTCGTTGGATATGGATCACAAGCTATGATTGGGAAAGGGAGAAGAAAATATTTTCGCAGGAATCATCCCAGCGTTTGGCCCAGGATGTTAAGTAAAACCATGGAAGAACTAAAATTAGATGAGAGGACACGTATTCGAAGCAGCATCCGCCCAAATTGCGGTTGCAGTGCTTCACCGTTGCGGCACGTAACTCGGTGTGACGTTGTAGTCATGTGCCGAAGTGGGTGTGGCGCAGCAGAGTGGGTGATAGCGTCGGGCATTGAAAAATGCAGTGCGGCGTATATCTGACACCTCCGCTTCACAAAGTGATAAAGTCATGTCGCACAGCCGGAAGCGACGACGGTTATGTGGAATGCTACAACAGTCAACCGAACAACATACACATGGTAATAGCAAAGCAATCACATATCGGTACAAGATTATAAAGATCACTTTGAGGTAAATGAATTAATTTGTGTTTGTTTGTGCGTATGATGATATACAGACGATATGTACGCCTCGATAGCTGAGTGGACAGTGCGGCCAAATGCTGTACACAGGGGCATGGGTTCCATTTCCGGCTGGGTCGGAGATTTTCTCTGTTGAGGGACTGGGTGTCGTGTTGTCTTCATCATCCTATCATCCCCATCGACACGCAACTCGTCGAAGTGGCGACAACTCAAAAGACTTGCACCAGGCGGCCGGCCTAACCGACGGGAGGCCGTAACCACACGACATTGCATTACAGACGATATCTGACAAAAGATTAGCAGAATTGCAGAATATTAAAGACCTCTAAGAAGGACTCAGGTGATGTACTCACATCCGAGGACAGTGCAGTATTTCGTCTATGATGAGCAAAATTATGAAATTCTACTTAAAATCAGTCATAAATAGTCACAGAACACAGTTACACAGGAAACCTTAGTAGCGTATACTAGCGTCTAGTAATACACACGTCACACAGTGTTCGTATTGTCTGGTTTAACTGTTCTAATTGGAATGAGCCTTCGTAATGTTTTTAACTGAAACGGCCGTAATTCAGTCCTTGAAATTGTAATCAGCCTTGATCGCAAACGTTTACTAAAAATTAAAAACCACATTTCAGTGGTAACCGGTTTCGATCATATCTAGATTATCATCGGGGCAAGTCTTTGGATTGCAAAAAGATAACTATCCTTAGAGCGTAACATGTACCATTATTGGTTGATACGGATGTGATTAGCATTTTAGCACAACCGCAGGAAGGAGGGGAGTACATAACGTACAAAAATGGTTCAAATGGCTCTGAGCACTATGGGACTTAACATCTGAGGTCATCAGTCCCCTAGAACTTAGAACTATTTAAACCTGACTAACCTAAGGACATCACAAACACCCACGCCCGAGGCAGGATTCGAACCTGCGACCGCAGCGGTCACGCGGTTCCAGACTGTAGCGCCTAGAACCGCTCGGCCACATAACGTACGTCATACGGGTTAAAGAGAGGATCTCTCATCCAGAAACTGCATTTGAATGTTGTTTGTGAAGACGGTGTTACGCTTCATGTAAGCAGGAGAAGCGCCTAGCAGCACTTATCGAAAGCCGGCCTTTTGTGAATGAGCGGTTCTAGGCGCTACAGCCCGGAACCGCGCTGCTGCTACGGTCGCAGGTTCGAATCCTGCCACGGGCATGGATGTGTGTGGTGTCCTTAGGTTGGTTAGGTTTAACTAGTTCTAAGCCTAGGTGACTGATGACCTCAGATATTAAGTCCCATAGTGCTTAGAGCCATTTCAACCATTTGAACCATTTGAACTTGTCGAAATTCGATAGCGGCGGCATCATTGCCTGTCGAGACTGTTTTAATTTTTCCGAGGTATTGCTGCTCGGATTCCCACGGCTGACTTGTGAATGTGGAATCAATGAGTTCAACAGAGCCGTAGCCAAAGCAGTGAAGGGTCTTAACGGTTCCGTGCGACTAGCTCCTGAGAGGACGGTGCAGCCACGTCACGTACTTTGAACCAGGAAATGCCCTCGTTTGCATCAAGACAACAGCACTGGACACATGAGTGGAATGACGTCGCATTCGAAAACGAATGCCTGTTCTACGCACAGCATCGTGGTGGATATACCCGTGTGCAGGGACTAAAAGTGGTTCTCACTTATGATAAAAATAAATCACTTCACCTTGTAACAAGACCTTTGACGCTAACTATGCACAAACAACGTGGCTGACATGATTTATTCAGCAATGATTGACAAGCTGCCTGAACTTGCTTGAAATTTTAATTGATTACTAGCCCTGCTCTCTACCCTAAACAGAGAACTGCGCAATGGAATTTTAATTACTTGCTACCAAAACGACCAATCAGGACAAAATTGTTAAGGCTTTCGTGGCCACTTGTTGACAAACTGCCTATTGGCTTCTGTCTCGGGTTCTTCGGCCGACGTTCATCTAATGAATTTTCTGACGTTTCGCCAGCGCGAGTGGCTGGCATTGTCAAAGCTTCACCCTCCATTGCCGGTGGTGAACTGGAGGCGAGCTCGCGGCCGCAGACTATATGTACCTGGCGCGTCAACATCCGAGGGCTTCTCCGCGGTCATTTCCGGTGCGGTTCTCCTCTTGCTACCTGCGATGGTCGTTCGCTGCAGTACGGGAAGCCAGGATCAGTTTACCTTAAGGCTTTCCTGTTTCTTGTTGAAACTGTTCGCGTGTTTTTGGATTTCTACAGCTTCTCTGAACAAGCGTGTGTGATAGTGCTTCTCTACAGCCAGAACTTCCGTGTCGGCGAATTTTATTACGTGGTCGGTCTCATTCAGTGCGTGCTCTACCACAGCCGATTTCTCCACCTGCGCAAACTATCAAACCACCAACCGAGCCAGAAAAGAGGCATGATTAGTACGCTCATAACGAGAGCAGGACGAATATGTGAGCCGCAACACCTCAAACGAGAAATGCAACACCTGGAAACTGTTCTGAGGAGCAATGGGTACTCCCAAATTACATTAGAAGTGTAACAGAGCCAAACACTCGGCGAAGTAAGGAACCAGAAAAAGAAAGGTCGGGTACGGCCTTTCTGCCATACATTCCCAGAGTGACGGACAGAATCGGCCGTATATTGCGCAAACACGGCGTAAAGACGATTTTCAAACCGACAAGGAAGATCAAAGAGTGTCTTAGATCGGCGAAGGGGAAAAGAGACCCACTTGCAATGTCGGGAATATACCGTATACCATGTACATGCGGAAAAGTTTATGTCGGAATGACTGGACGATCCATTAACACCAGGATCAAAGAGCATAAGCGACATTGCAGGTTGGGGCAGGTGGAGAAATCGGCCGTGGCAGAGCACGCACTGAATGAGACCGACCACGTAATAAAATTCGCCGACACGGAAGTTCTGGCTGTAGAGAAGCACTATCACACGCGCTTGTTCAGAGAAGCTGTAGAAATCCAAAAACACGCGAACAGTTTCAACAAGAAAGAGGAAAGCCTTAAGGTAAACGGATCCTGGCTTCCCGTACTGCAGCGAACGACCGTCGCAGGTAGCAAGAGGAGAACCGCACCGGAAATGACCGCGGAGAAGCCCTCGGACGTTGACGTGCCAGGTACATATAGTCTGCGGCCGCGAGCTCGCCTCCAGTTCACCACCGGCAATGTAGGATGAAGCTTTGACAATGCCAGCCACTCGTGCTGGCGAAACGTCAGAAAATTCATTAGATGAACGTCGGCCGAAGAACCCGAGACAGAAGCCAATAGGCAGTTTGTGACCAATCAGGACTCACACTATGCTAACATACTAAGTAATTTTCTCTCACATGGTAAAGGATGTTAAATAGTACAGGTCATGGGAACATGTGTTGGTGAGTCGAACTGCGACTCTATAGGTCGAGTGCGGCTTGCAAATGGGCCTATCTTAGGCCAGAGGACGCGCGCGCATCGTTAACTGAGGCTCTGGTGGGCTCTCGAACCCGCAAGGAGTGAGGTGGTGGCAGCAGCTGTGGCTGATACATGGCGGGTCACGTTGGCCGCTCTAGGAGTCCTGAGTTCGTCGCCGTGGCGTTCTGTTGGGCAGTCGGGGCGTGTTTTGGCGAAAGTTGGCGGAAAGCGAGTTAAAAGATCAGTTCGGTGCGACCACACGGATCTGGGAGACGACCGTTAGTAACAGGCGGTCTGCTGCAGCCTGAGGAGCGCGTTTTGCAGTAGGCCTCCAGTTCCAGGGTCTAGAGCTCTTGACATCTTGCGATCGGAAGCAGTCTCCTGACAGACCTCCGTTCACGACACCAGATGAGCAAGTTTTGAAATGCTTTACTAGAATTCTGCTGTCCCGCGGTGTCTTTCCCAGCGCTGTGCCCTCGCAGCTGCGTGTTTACCTAGAGCGTGTATGTAACCTCTTTTTACCTGCCGATTGAAATTTTCCGTTGCCAGACTGTCGCTATTGTGACAGTAACCTGTTGCCTTATTTTGGCTAAGCTCAGTCTCTCATGAGGAAACTACTTTTGGTGTTTTTGTTGTTGTTTATTTAATGCCTTTGTAACAAAAATGGTTCAAATGGCTCTGAGCACTATGGGACTTAACATCTGTAGTCATCAGTCCCCTAGAACTTAGAACTACTTAAACCTAACTAACCTAAGGAAATCACAAACATCGATGCCCCAGGCAGGATTCGAAGCTGCGACCGTAGCAGTCGCGCGGTTCCGGACTGAGCGCCTAGAACCACTAGACCACGGCGGCCGGTGCGTTTGTAACACCCCACCCGTCAATTATCTGGTTTTGGCGTGTGTTCACCCCAGCTGATTGACTAACAGATCAACACAGAGTGCAAAACTGCCGCAATATCGGATAACGCAAAGAAAGTAATAAGGCCCTGTGACTCCTGATTGAACTGCGGCGGCAGTGTTGACATTAATTGATTCAGAATTGAACCCTTTTAATTAAAAAGGAGTGCACATTGATGATATATTCAGCTATTGAACACCAAATGCAAATGTTGAACATAAAATTAATTAAGAAAGTGACTTGGGATTTCAACTACTTGATTGAAAACAGATGCAGTCGATTAGCACCAATTTATTTTAACTCACGACCTTCAATCATCACATTACATGACTCTCTTAACAGGCAGTGGGAATAAATTGCGTTTACGTGGAGTAAAGCGCGATAAATCAAAATTAATTCCTATCGACTGACCCAGGAGTAATGCAAAGTACGAGAAGAATTCTACAATGCACGGCCCATGAAACCCTCGTGGAAACTTTGCCGACGTGATCCAACAAATTAATCAGTGGCCTAACTCAAGCCGGAGCGGGCGCAATATCACCGAATTCAGAGTGGCGGGGCGTCGTCGTTGTGCGGACGTCGGCCGGCCTCGTGGTGCTGCAAGGCTGCGCTCGTCTATTCACTCCTAGCTATCTTGCTTAGTACATAGCTGAATGAAAACTTTCTACCTCCAAGCTCAATCCTTCTGTTTGCTAAGCCCTAAACTGCAGAGATGCTCACTCTCTCCCAGGCAAGCTGAGTAAAGAGCGCCACGTCCGCACTCTAGGCAAGCTGGGAACGGAAAACCCCTACGGAGACTTCTGCCAGTCCACTCTTCGCCTCGGTTTCCCCTCCAGCAAAATCACTTACTCCAATTGCAGCGCAAGTCGCGTTAATTATGCGTCGCTTCCCAGCGCCGACCAATGCCTGTTCTAGGAAGTGAACAAGTTCCCACAAAATTTCCCTTTCTCTCAACTTCTGCTATCTAGCTCCTCCCAGGCCACCCATCAAGATTAGCGACTGCACAAAACACCAATTTTTCCGGAATTCTGACTCCAGGAGAGTACTTCAAATTCCCTGGTCCTACGTTCCCATCAGAGGCCGGCGTCTTTCATTCTGTCGCTCTTCACATGATTTACTTCAGACTCTGTGGGCTGTGAATTCAGCATGAAGTTGCTATAGTCACGAACACGCATATTTCGGTCTTTGTTGACCGCTCCACCATAGCTTTGTGCAGCTTTCTCGCATGTTCCACTGGAAACGGGATGACGGCCATTCATCAACAGGCGTATAGTCTGTCTGTAAACTGAAGAGCGAGCAGCGCCTTTGGTGGGGGAAGTGGCCTTTCCCGGAAGAACGCTGCCACTGGCCTACAGGGCCACCCAAAATCAGTTGCCCTGTTAAGGCCGGTTCCCACTAGAGCGCGGCAGCGCGGCGTGCGGCAGCGGCAGCGGTAAGCGTTTTCCGCGTTGACGCGGCGGCTCGCGGAATTGGCGTTCCCATCTGGAAGCGGCAGGCGTTAGCAGTAGCCAATGACGGACAGCCACTGAGGCACGGGGCAGGACCCACTGAAACGCGCGGTGCGTTTGATTAACTATATCTTACACCTACATGAAGGAAAGACGAAGTTGGGTAAGACATACCAATTTTTCATTTTCTGTACAATATACTCTTTCACATATTTCATTATTCATGTTTTCTCATTTCACCATGAACAGATTTCATGACTACCGTTCACGATTGTTCACTATCTCCTAACACATTGAAACAATGTACGACAAAAGAAATTATTCAGATAGTTAAGCGAGACAAAAATTTAAAATGTGATACGGTAGCAGGTACACGAAACAGTAAGAACACAAAGGCTAGGTGGAAGGGATGAAAGTGGAAGCCACTTGATAGAACTTCGCACAGAGCATCATTTAATCATCGCCAGCACCTTGCTTAAGAATCACGAAAGAATAATATATATTTGGAACAGTTTTCGAAACCAGATTTTAAATTGTAAGGCATTTCCTGGTGTAGACGCAAACTTGACTGAAGACTGTCAATAGCAAGAAAAGCTTGCTGAAAAAGAAAATTTGTTCACGCCGAATATAAATTCTAATGGTTGGATACTATTTTACAAAGGTATTTGTGTGGAGTGCAGCCTTGTATGTAAGTGAAACTTGGATGATGAACAGTTCTGTCAAAAAGACAATAGACGCTTTCAAAACGTGGTGATTCATAAGAATGCTGAACATTAGATACGAGGATCGTGTGACTAAAGAAGAGGTACGGAATTAAATAGAGGAGGAAGAGGAAATTACGGCACAACTTTGACCACAATAGGGGTTAGTTGACAGGACGTATTATGGGGCGTCAAAGAGTGAGGACAAAGGGGTTGGGTGATACTATTCTGATAATAATCATCTGTTGAAATACTATTCTACTATTTTATCTATTAATGTAAGCAGTGAATTTACTCTTCCATGCACTCCTCCACAAAACATTTAAACCGAAACTGAAATCAGCTGAACACCAAATCTTTCAACCACTGTCTGACAACTACTGGATTCACTTTCAACTTTCTATAACTATCACCGGCTAGCCACACACACATACAGATATAAGGAGAACAAAAATAAACAAACATTAGTTTTCAGCATATAATTCTGCAGTTTGGCAACATGTACATAAACAAACCAGACAGGAAGGGACATGAGGCGAACACACTGTAGTTACGACTTCAAATCAGAGTTTTCAGTAAAACGTCTACTGCTAGAGTGACAGAAGAAAAAAGAGCGAACATGAAAATGTGCTTATGTTCCATAATCTAAGTTTTAGTTCAACCTCCAGCATGTGACCAGGTGAGGGGAAACGTATATTTCAGCCAAAAACTCGATTCACTGTAAGTAGTCAGTCATTCACGTAAAAAAAGATGTGAACTGTTTTATAATCTGCAAGTATCACATATCAAAACAAAACTAAATCATGCTATATTCCACCGAAGATGCCTTAAAGTAAAAGGCGAAACGCGTCTTGAATCAGTAAAGTACACTGGATAAAGAAAAAAGAAAGGAAATAATCAATATCTCTACATATTTAGTAAATTACATCTTATGACATACCAGCAAATTAGTTTCGGTTTAACTTCTCATTCGACATGCTATTAATGCCGTTTAAAAAAATTCATCTATCCCTTCTGAAAAACTGTAGTTACTTTTATATCTCGGTAGATAAACAGATTTAGGATATTTATCATGCGACGCAATACATGACTTTTCACAAGTTATCGTTTGCAAAAAAACACGTTTCGATTTCTTGAAACATTTACGAAATTTGCGGTTGGTACAACCACATGGTTTACGACGAGCAGGACGAAGTATCGGTCGCGTCGCGAGCGAGCCGCCTGCGGTCACGGCACAGCCCGTCCGCCGACATATCATCCGATATCTCGAGAACGGTGATAGCTATCGATCTGCTCTCAGCTTTAAAAACAATTTCGATATGTTGACTAAATTTCATACGCAATAATGTATAACCTAAAATGAACTGTACGCAAAGTCCACGCAATGCGTTTTCACCTCTGCACACTCATTAAAATTTCGTGTAAAGGTTTACGTAAATGCGATACAGCAAGTAACCACGACGAATAACGAAAAGAAATTAGGTCCTTTATCGAGAGAAGATATCAGGCTGTAACATGCCCAAGAATCAAATTTTTCTACTGAATAGTTTCCTTGGAATCGGATGATATGTTTTTCGTAGCTGCCGCCGCGTCCGCGCCAGCGCTTCGGCGGAACTTCGTGTGGCCCGGGGTGCCGTACCTGACGTCACGCTCAGCGCGTTCTGTGATTGGCGGCGCGCACCTGGAGCGCGTCACGCGGCAGCGGAAGCGGTTCGACATGGGCAAACCGCGACGCAGAGCCCGCCGCGCCTTGCCGCTGACGCCGTTTCCATGGCAACCACGCCGCTGACGCGCGGTTTTGACGCGCGTCAGCCCTAGTGGGAACCGGCCTTTACCCGTCTAGCGGTGTAGTTCAGCGTGCAGTGATATACTGATATACGTCGTTTCTGTTTGTGGAATCTTTGTTGCCAGCGTCAGTCAGTCAGTTGACTTTGTGTACTCACTGATATACTTCAGTATCCCGAAGTGATGGATAATCGCCCTGCATTGCAAGAAAATGTGCGGAATACGAAGAAGAGGAGGTATTTGCGGAGTAACGAGCGTTCGATCGTCTCTAACGTTATTACAGCGTGTGTTAAGGAGGCAACACAAAAAGAACTGTTGGTTAACATTAACAGCCCCAATCAAAGGGCTGCAGTTTATGCAAACGTCAGCCTCGCCACTATAGGACGCATAAGGAAGGAACGTGAAAACAAGCCGCATGGTTTACTGGAATCGCCGCGAAGGAAGACTGATAATTTAGGGAGGAAACCCATCGTCATAGACAGTTTCACAAAATCAGTCATTCGACAAACGATGGAGGACTTTTACATAAACCAAAAAATAGTGCCGACATTACGGAAATTGCTTAATGCCGTGAAACAAAAAATACATTTTCCTTGGCAGAAAGATGTTTTACACAAGACATTGCGTGAAATGGGATTTACCTGGAAAAGATCTGTAAGTAAACGAAAGATTCTCGTAGAAAGAACGGATATAATTGACTGGCGATGTAAGTATCTGATCCAAGTGAGGAAATTAAGGGAGCTAGGCAGAAAATTCTTTTATATTGATGAAACTTGGGTGGACAATAACATTACTTACAGAAAATGTTGGCAGGGCCCTGGCGTTGAGGGCATTATGGACAATGTTAGCGGAAGCAATAGGATTATAGTGGTGAATATTGGATCAAAAGATGGGTTCTTACCCAACGCACAGTTGGTTTATAAAGCGGGTTGTGCAACAGGAGACTACCATGGGCAAATGAACTACGAAATTTTTTCTAATTGGATATCGAATAAAGTGATTCCGAATCTGCCACCGAACTGTGTTATTGTTATGGACAACGCTTCATATCACAACAAGGAACACAACAAAGCTCCAACTAGGTCCTCGAATAAAAGCGAAATGATTGAATGGTTATTAAAAAATAAGGTGGAAGCTGAGTTGACAATGAGAAAAACAAAATTATTTGATTTAATTAAACAACATAAGCCGGAAGACAAAATATTTGAAATTAATAAAATACTTGAAGCCCATGGACACACTGTGCTGCGACTTCCACCATACAACTGTGACTTAAATCCAATTGAAATGGCGTGGGCAAAGCTCAAGAATTTCGTCAGAGGAAGAAATATTCTTGGAGATATTTGCATGACGAAGTTGCTGCAGTTGGTGAAAGAAGGTATGTAGACATTTTCTGAGCTTCCATGTTGACAACTGAGAACTGGGTAAATACCCAATATGCAAAACATTGCACAGATACTTTTCAGACATGTTTACGAAGAGAGTGGCAAAAAAAGCAGTGCAAACCGAACTAATACAAAACACGGAATTATAAATTTCTGCTTACTTTTTAAACACTCTTCGTGTTGCAAGAATTGTTAAGTTCCAATGCAGACCCTTTAAAGAAAACTTCTACATTTTAGTAGAAACACAAAGTAAGAACAAGCCTTAAATTCTACAGATTGATTGCACTATATCTGGTTCGTCTTACGAATAGAGGAACATACATTCACATGAAGAGGCATTCGGTTCTATGTTTGTAGTAGAATACTGACTTCCGTTCTTATGTTAATATTATTTACTCTATAATGTTTTGTTTCGAAGAAGCTATCGTCTTTTGTTTTCCTTAGACTCTTAATGCATTTGTCTAAAAATAAACACAGCCGGGACGTATCTGTACGCGGCGTCGCCACAGATATGAAGCGCGCACCGCCGCAGGGCCGGTACTACGTTGTGAAACAGCCTGTAGAAGCGCCCTGTGACGTAGCAGGGTAGGCAGAGTGGGGACTCGCTTGCTCGCTCTTCAGTTTACAGACAGACTATACAAGTTCTCCGTCTGCTTCCCGGTACACCAGCATGGGGTCAACCACCCCCTCACTGTCACTCATCTTAAGGCAGCTGGAGGCTGCGCCCCGTTACCGCTTTCTCAGAGCTTGAGCCGCCCTAAGCTGCCTATTGTCGCTTCCCTTCGCCGCTCCCCAGGCGTGCGCCACCACCCGGCTGTGGTCAACTCTGAATACTTCCCTGGGATAAACTAACCTCCAGCAAATCGACGCGTTTTCACAAAGTTTTCATGTTGTGTGAATTACTTTAAAACCATCACCCAACATTAATTATTCCAATATGTCCACACTATACCCTCTACAAGATGCATTGTGCCTTGTCAGTCATTTTTGTTCAGCCCTACTGTTCGCTCAATGTGAGTTCGGTAATCTTTAATGACTTCATGTAAGGGGCATAGTTTTTGCCATCTTACACCTTCACATTGATATATGTAGCTGTTAATGTATCTGGCGTTTCACGTTTCACTACTTGCTTGTGACCGCCTGCGCACGTGGCACCTCCATGTTTACTAAGTAATTACCATTAGCCATAATATGCCAAGTGAAGTTTTCTGGCGCCATATTGTCACTATTGCTGCTGTAATCTGTAGTCCGGTTTTGACTAAGTTCAGTCTCTTATGAGGAGCTCCTTCTGATGTGTCTACTTGTTTATTTAACGTCTTTATCTTGATGTATGTATTTATTAATGTATCTGGTGGTTTACAAATTTAATGGGTTTTATTGACGGCCTTGCGCCTAGCTTTAGGATTACGCTACTTCCTTGCGACCACCCGCACTGACAATGTCTACTGAGTAACTGACAGTAGTCATTACTTGCCTCAAGTACGGTAAGTGTTCTATTTGTGACTGTTATTTAGTATACATATGTTCACGTTGCTGGAATTATCATGGGAAGAGACAGATTCCTTCACTTACCTTGCGGGGAACTGGGGTTGGCATATGGCTGTTGCATGATTATGTGTACGTTTTCTCCTGTTTTTAAAAGTGTATTTTGTGTGTTTCAGAGATACATAACCTGAGTTGTTCGGACGGGCTGCTGTGCGGCGACCCGCTTCGCTGTGACATCAGAGCCGATGTTGTTTAAGCGTGGCCACTTCCGGAGTTGCTGTGGCAATTTAATGCCCGACTTTACGTCGTTTACTACTTTTGAAATTTGCAGTCAAATCAAGTTTAATCTGTTTTGCTTCTTCCAGACACTAGCTAATTTATTATTCAGCCTGTGCTGTTCTGGATATTTACTGTTCAGCTTAAATTTGACTCACTGCGCCAGTATTCTTATTGTCTTAATCAAAATACTTGCTGTTCCTTTAACCAAACAAGAAGTTATTATCTTGAATCTTGTGTGTTTTTGAATTCAATATATATCTGACTTTGGAAATAAATGGCTTTTACCACTGTTCTTGTAAAGGATGATGTTCAATCTTTGCTCGCCCAGCTCTTCTTTGTCCGAACTCAATAAGCGTGCACTGGCGCACAACAGATGGCGTGCTCTGTGAGGAGGGGTATAACGAACTAAGTAACCGCATTATTAACATTTATTTCACAAATGAAGCGTACTCCTCAAACTACATTTACATGGAACAGACTTAAAAATAATAACCTGTGGTTCCATACCATCAACCCTATACCAACGTACAAATCATTTGTTCTCAAAAGGACGAGTGGGATTAGGGAACGCAACATAGACGCGCAATAATTCACAGACGAAAATTCGAAAGCAAAATTCACCACTTTCCATTATTATTGAAACATCAAAGCCAGCTTGTGACTCACAGCGAAATGAACCGAATCGGTTCCATCTGCATCTACGTAAAAATAATCGTAAAATCGTCACTCACGAAAATTCCGTACTGCTCCTAACGATGCAGTTGCATCGTTACGGAAAAACCTAATTCGAAATCGATCTAATTCCCGTCTAAAAATTATTGCTTACTTGATCGCGGAGCAGCGACTGCTTGTTGCAGTTGCTCTCGTCCACGTCTCAGTATACAGAGAGCGACCATACTTGGTGGGGGTATATTGACCAATCCCCAAACTGCTTCTTTTAGAAAGAGCGGGCGTTCCTCCAGTCAGAAGACAAAACAGATTGTAAGACATGCGTTGCCGGCGATGGGCGAGGCATGGCAGAGTCTCTGACCAGAGAGTAGTATGTAGTTAGTTGTTGCTTGTCGCGAGTCGGCGTCTAGTCGGCATTAGTCTTCAGTCCGTGCTAGTAAGCTGTAGTCTTGAGTAGTCTGCGTGAGTCGACAGTAGTCGGCGCGTGTCTGCGCGTGTCGGCAGTCTGCTCTGGTCGGGACTCTGGAGGATGAGTATTATTGTAGAAGGTAAAGAAGCAGCCTTGCGCATATCTAGTAATGTATATTAACTGTCATTAGTTTCTTTTTTAAAAAAATGCCCCCAATAATAATTTTTATAATATAAAGTAATTTTTTTAAGAAAAGCATTCATTTCAATTTAAAGAATATTTCCAATGCGTGATCATTTCTTCCAAGAATAAAAAAAAAAAAATAGGCCAGCATTGCACGAAGCTGTGCCGAAAAGTTTTTACGTAAGAGCAAACATATTTGCAGTTTTTATTGAGGTAAGAATTTTTCCTTTTTTATTCAGAATACAGGGCCGAGGCGCAGCGCTGCTGTCGTCATAAAATTTACCAGGTTATTGAATTTTTTTTATTATTTCCGGATTTATGAATTGAATTTTGTGGTTACATGAAATGTGAATGCCTTTCTGCACAGAGATTATAAATGGGAGCCAATTTTGTTCAGAGGTTACATTAAAATTAATTTTGTTCAGAGGTGACAATCTTAAAAAAAAATCATTTAATTATTATTTCCGTGGGAAGTTACACTTGGTTCATTTAAATTATTATTGTGCGGAGGTTACAAGATCACTCTCGCTTCTTTCTGCCTAAAATATCCCATTCCGTACAACGGCTGAAATTTTGAAGACGGCGCCCCAGCACGTGGATACGAAACGCCCAGCCACGCGGCCCCACGCCTGGGGGACGTGCGACCGCCTCTGGTAACACAGAGTCGCGCCGACTTAGGCCCCCGGAACTGTCTTCGAAAATAACGTTCAACTGCCATGCTAGGCTGCTATCGCAAAGCTAAAGCAAGAGCCTCCACCTAAAGCTGCCTAGTTGCGTGCATTTGTTATTACGACCACAATCATTGAAAGCGAACAAGCATCTATGTTTGGGACCGTTGGTAAAAGGTAAATTTTTTTCTGACTGTCAATTGTAGTTCATGTGAGAATGAAGACACACAAATTCTAGGTTCTTAGCGTGATCTTCCTTCTTGTATCGGACAATATGAACATGAGAAATGCTTGCAAATGCCGGTGGAGGAAAACTACTCTGCCGAAATTGGTAAGTCAAAACCAAGAAGAATACATGAGACGCGGAATGACTTACGCCTTTCAAGGATAGAAGGAGTAAGAATGCTGCCGTATCGTGTTCGTCATCGTCACAAGGGCCCAGCACATGACGCGACAGTAAAGCTTGATATGGTGCAACAAGATCAGATTGCCTTTACACTGATGGTAATCTGGAAAGCATCTAGTTCATGTTTACATGTTAAGCCAATGGCTGTGTCCTATCCTCTAGGTTTCCCTGACATCTTTCAACAAGATAACGGAAGACCGCATGTTGCCCTTGCTGTCCTGACCTACCTTGATAAAAAGGGCGTTCGACTGATGAAGCAGCACGGAACGATGTACTCATACCTGTCACACATGCGCAGTTCGACTCGACGGCCAGGCGAGTTAGAGCCATAGTTGCTGTCAGAAGTGCCAGCTTCGTGTTGTTGTGACGTGACACACGACAGAGGGAAGACAAGGGTTTAGAGTCAGTCTACAATTTCCGAGCGGTGAGGGGCAAATGCAGAAAGACAAATGCCCGGTGAAGGCAGGTTAATGGGTTGGATCAGCGTCAAACACTGGTCCAGGGCATCTATGAGAGATGCAGATTCTAGGACTCGACAGGATGATTGCAACAGGAGAATCATGGAGTCCAGGGGTCTGATTAACACTATTTATTTGTGACCGGTGTAATTATTACACTGAAGGCTAGTTCCAAACATGAGAAAAAGCAAAGTAGGCAACTGGTTGCACAGCAGAAGTCAGTGTCTGAAGCCACGGGGGCAAGTGCAAACAGAAGTAGCAAATACTAACATCACGTTAAGTAAAAACCTGAGAGCAGCACTCCAAGTGAGAAAAACAGACAAGTCGGTGCTTACCGAGGCTGACCACGAGCGACACGGAGTTGGCTCCCCGGCGATGTGACTGAGAACTCCCTCTGAATACAAAAACATCGGTTTTAAAGAATCATGGCGGCGCACTATTTCTCCCTTTCTATAGTTGACCCACCAATCCAACAGCACTTGCCGGCCGGTGTGGCCGAGCTGTTCTAGGCGCCACAGTCTGGAACCGCGAGACCGCTACGGTCGCAGGTTCGAATCCTGCCTCGGGCATGGATGTGTGTGATGTTCTTCGGTTAGTTAGGTTTATTAGTTCTAAGTTCTAGGGGACTGATGACCACAGAAGTTAAGTCTCATAGTGCTCAGAGCCATTTGAGCCAACAGCTCTTAACAAGCTTGGGCCTATCTGGAGAGTCGTTCTGCATCTCCAGGGTGCCTCTGGCCGACCACATTTAGATTCCTCCCCTACTCCTACTCGGTAGGTAGGGATGCTTCTGGGTTTTACATTAACAAACTCCAATTTTGGTATCAACGGCGTTCAGCTGAAAGCTAAAAGCCACTGCCACTTCTATTATGGCCAGCAACAACCGTGTTCTACTTCACTTGGCCCCACCCTCTGCCCTTCTGTGGGTGGGTACTGCTGTAGTAACACTCTAACCTGTGTGTATCCACTGCCGTTGCAGTTTTCGGAGCAAGTATCAAGCTTGCTGCCTATGCTAAGACGTGCCTCTTCGTGGCCATCTTCTACAGTACGCCTTACGACAGCGTCTAGGCGGTTGATGGAATTACCAGTTAATTCTCTGAAGTGAAACTTCTCCCCTGGGACAGCTGCACAGAGCATCTGCAATTTGCATGGCTCCATTGTTACTATTTTATCTCCGGTAACCTAAACGCTACCACTTTTGCCTACCCTCCGCGCTGTCTCTCTGATTTCCTACCTTGGAGTGCCCTTGATGGTTCCAAGTAGCCTCAAGCGTAACAACGTACAAATCATTATTTCGTCCATATATGACAGCGTGTTAAATTTCACAGCCTATGTACCCCCACATCATCTACAAATTTAATGATGTATTCTTTCTGTTACACTGTGTATGTACATTAAGCAAAATTTTGTTTTGTTATCTTTCTTGCTGTTCCAGCTTAACGGTCGGTAGGTTCTTAGGAACAGAGCACACATCTCTCCTAACAGCGACGCAGATGCGTTACCACACCCATCGAGAAATACGTCCTGTCTAGCTAGAGAGCACTCGGCAAGTAACTACTTTATCACCCAGATCTCTCTCATACTTCAGATGAGACTGGCAGTAGCACATCTAAGGCTTCTCTAAAAGCTTCAAATTCTCCTTCTTTACTGTGGCAATGAGTTAATGTACGAGGGTTATTCGGAAAGTAAGGTCCAATTTTTATAAAACATAAACCATCACAGATTTTTTCAAAAAACTTTTTTTTATTTAGTTCCTTACATGTTTCTCTATCTTTCTACACAGTTTCCACATTTGTTTAAACATTTGTCATAACGTTCTACAACCTTTTATATCGCTAAGCCGTAGACGTCTAGCGCCTGTAAATTTTTAACTACTTCTTTCACCTCGTCACATGCTGCTTGCCGCGGCGAAACTCCTTTAGATAGCTGAACAAGTGAAAATTGCACGATGCCAAGACTTGGTTGTACGGTTGGTGGACAATCTGTTTCCTTTCAAAAGACCTGAACGGATTTTGGGTCTGAATGGCAGAAAGGGGTCCGGCATTTTAATGCAGCAACAAAACTCCAGACTTGGGAAGGCTACATTTCTTGTTCTGTATTGAACGTGGGAGTTTAGTCATGGAAGCACAGGAAGTGGTGTGTTTATTATTGTCTCCATGCCTCCATGTCTGTCGCTAACTGCGGTTGCCATAACCTCGCATGTTGAGATATTCTGCTTGGACTTCGCTTTGACAGGTGAAGTCACGTGAAAGCTCTCACCCACGTAGACACTTTGCCGTCACTCTTTGCAATGGGGCCATACACCTCAGTTATTTGTTGATGAATTTCGTCACAAAAACCGAAATACTGACCGTATTTCACAGTCGGCGGGCTGATCAATCTTTTTTTAAACAGAACACTGAGACAATACCATTGGAAATGGCGTTATTTGACGAACAAGGCATGCCAGAAGTCGCTGTATATACGCATTTGAATGTTAGCGCGCATTCGATTAGCTACGACGATTCGTACCTTACTTTCCGAATAGGCCTCCTACATAAACACGGTGTTAGTGAGTATAAAGCATTATGAAATCTTCCAGTAACTGGTAATTTCGCACTATTGATGTTTGTCTAAATGTTTTACGTATAACAGTTCTCTACAAATGTGCCAGACAGTAAGATGCGTAGTTAGTTCTAATGTAAATTAATGGAAATCTGTCTGCGGGTGTTTCGGAATAGATTACCTCATGTTACTGTGAATTAATTTATTGTTGATATTTCTGCTTTACGGTAAGTTTTACCACACATTAAACAATTCCGCGAATTGCAGTTGGATTATTCCGAACACCGCCTAGCAAAATTTGAAGGAACGCAAGCAATGTCTGGTTTCTCGCCAGGACGGAGAAATTAATATCCGGCATTCGCGGCTTATGACAGAAACGGGTCGGTTTAAAACATGGGTTCCAACCCCACATTAATTCTCCGCCGGTTCGCGAACCCATATTAAGCGCTCTTTTGAGATGTATGAATATTAATCTCTAGATCTCACCCACTAAGAGATTCCGCCTGCTTTGATGCGAGCTCACGTTATGGCAATATAATGCTGTGCCAAAACTAGGAAAGTCATACTATTCCGTGATTTCTGTCGTGACCTTTCTGAGAGCTGAGCTCGAGAAGAGACAAATTTCATGACAAAATTCAGTATTAACAGCCAGAGTCGAACACTTATTAAGGTCGTTTGTACTGTGCGAGGAGAACAGAATATTTGAAAGATTTGTAGCTCTGCGCTCGCGCTAGATACGATAACACTCTCGGGGAATTAAGCTTTCTATGTACTTGAATGTTCTACGATCTAATGTGAAATTCAGCAAACGGACTGCACTGGGAATACTTCATTGACAAATTTAACGGAGTCTGCAGGACTTACAAACAATAGAAATGGACTTCGACATTTTCAGTGTGGCATTTAATGGGGTCTGGAAAGATATCGATTAAGAAATTCAGATAAAACTGGACGAACTAGACACCTGTCAAATTAAAGCAGCTACTTTTAGATGTCTTGATACTAAAGTTACATAACTCCAACCCAAACCAACATCTCTATGTGTTCAAAAATGGTTCAAATGGCTCTGAGCACTATGGGACTTAACTGCTGTGTTCATCAGTCCCCTAGAACTTAGAACTACTTAAACCTAACTAACCTAAGGACATCACACACATCCATGCCCGAGGCAGGATTCGAACCTGCGACCGGAGTTGTCTCGCGGTTCCAGACTGAAGCGCCTAGAACCGCACGGCCACTCCGGCCGGCTCTATGTGTCGTATGTTATTCTCAATATAGTTCTGCTGTCATTTCATTATTGTGCATTCCTGACAGAGCCTTTTGCGCCATAAAAATATGGTGGAGTACTGTAAGAAACCATAGTACTTCCGTTTCAATACTGAGGATTTGTTTAACTCCACTGAAACAATACTGCAAAAATATTTTATATCTACAGTTGCGGATGAGTTCATAACAGTTGCCTCTGACTCACCAACTAATACTTCAGATGGTTCAAATGGCTCTGAGCACTATGGGACTTAACATCTATGGTCATCAGTCCCCTAGAACTTAGAACTACTTGAACCTAACTAACCTAAGGACAGCACACAACACCCAGTCATCACGAGGCAGAGAAAATCCCTGACCCCGCCGGGAATCGAACCCGGGAACCCGGGCGTGGGAAGCGAGAACGCTACCGCACGACCACGAGCTGCGGATAATACTTCAGAATAAACGTGAAATGATTAAAGTTTACAGCTTTATTGCTCAGAGAAACTTTGAGTGGAAGTGAATATTCTTTTAATTTTTGAGTTAGTCATAAACAACCAGTTTCAATAATATTTTTCTTGCTGCATGACAATTTCACGTAAAATATTCCATCGTTTTAGTCATTAATTAGGGTGGTATCACTCAGGGAGACGTTGTACACTACCAGTGTTGTATGATACCACGAATGATGTTGTCGTCTTCAGTCCTGAGACTGGTTTGATGCAGCTCTCCATGCTACTCTATCCTGTGCGAGCTTCTTCATCTCCCAGTACCTACTGCAACCTACATCCTACTGAATCTGCTTAGTGTATTCATCTCTTGGTCTCCCTCTACGATTTTTACCCTCCACGCTGCCCTTCAATACCAAATTGGTGATCCCTTAATGCCTCAGAACATGTCCTACCAACCGATCCCTTCTTCTAGACAAGTTGTGCACCAATTCTATTCAATACCTCCTCATTAGTTATGTGTTCTACCCATCTAATCTTCAGCATTCTTCTGTAGCACCACATTTCGAAAGATTCTATTCTCTTCTTGTCTAAACTATTTATCGTCCACATTTCACTTCCATACCGCCACACTCCATACAAATACTTTCAGAAACGACTTCCTGACACTTAAATCTATACTCGATGTTAACAAATTTCTCTTCTTCAGAAACGCTTTCCTTGCCATTGCCAGTCTACATTTTATATCCTCTCTACTTCGACCATCATCAGTTATTTTGCTCCCCAAATAACAAAACTCATTTACTACTTTAAGTGTCTCATTTCATGATCTAATTCCCTCGTCACCCGACTTAATTCGACTACATTCCATTATTCTCGATTTTCTTTTGTTGATGTTCATCTTATATCCTCCTCTCAAGATACTGTCCATACCGACCAAGTGCTCTTCCAAGAACTTGCTGTCTCTGACAGAATTACAATGTCCTCGGCGAACCTCATAGTTTTTACCACGAATAATTGTGTTTAAAATGACTCCAATCAGACAGACATGCACACCACACATTTTACCTTAATACACGATCAGAATGATTCCTATTCATCACACTATTTTACCTGCATTATCAGCAAACTTGATTATTTTTACCAAATTTAATAATTTACGAAACTGTCCCGTATTCCTTGAACAAACATTGATGTTGCTTTCATATGTTTTTTTTTATTTTATGCACAGCAAACTGCGTCTTCATATTTGACCTAAGTTATCAGTGTTTTGACACACTGTTGAGACATTTGATGTTGTTCTCTTCCTTTTTTGTCGTGTATGCAATAAATTGGAACGCCTACAATAGTCCTTACGATGTTATTTATCCTATACCTACCAGTATCGGTGCTCCAGAAGACCATCATCAGGCCTCAACTGACGATAAAGGGGTTAACTGCAATCGTATACACGATTCATCAGTGGGCAACATCTGTTAACTGGCTCTCGCAGACTACCTGTAACAAGAATGTTGTGTCCCCAACCATCAACTACCTAGTGGATGGTGTTGGCCATTGACGAATCGTGTATATGATTGGAGTAAACCCCCTTAGCGTCAGATAGGCCTGAAGGTGGTGTACTGAAGAACTGAACTGGTAGCCATATAATAAATAACCTCACAAAAGGAGCTGTAGGTGTACCATTTTATTTCATAAGTGAACGGCCGAAGTCTCTCAAATATCCATTCAGAAGGATGGACATTTAAAAACTATTTTGTCGTATGTTAATCCTTTCATCTACATGCAGCACCCTTTAAAAATAAATTTGCCATATTCTATGACTGCCCATTATTTATTTCTGAGATAAATACAGTTTTAGGAGAGTACTAAGTAATTTTTTCTTCTAGTACTGCTGTTGGTTACTTCACATGTCTTGAAATAGATTATATCACAGTACAACAAACTGCATGAGATTGAACGTATTGTGAAACTGCAATTACAATACATTTTGACTGTCTGCGAGATGATCATAGATGAGTACGTCATACTACTAGTACATTTCAGATCAGTATAACAAAAATGTTTTGTTAGAAAAACGAGATATCCTGAATTAAAGTACCAGAGAATTTTACTGCATAAAAATACACGAACTATTTTACCTTATTGATTCATTCCTCTCCGACACTCAATGAGACAACGTGCAGAAATGACTTAAGAATTGTTAAAGATGTCATTTGTATTATTTAAAATGTCTTCAGTTGAAGTATTTGTCTACGTTTAATTCGCCATCTATTAAAATTACCATCAGTGTTATACCCTGTGATGTTCAAACACTAAACTTGCATCCTCATTTTATATAAGTGAGGTTAGGCAACTGAGCAGTGAATATTTTTCCCGTAACTAAACAAAGCATGATTTGTCTAAAAACGTTGAGATTTACATAGTTACATGCCTAGGATATATCATAAAAATATCAAGTAGTGTGGGTGTGTGTGTTTTGTGGTTTATGTCTACATCAACATCTACACAGATACTCCGTAAGCCACCGTAGAGTGGGTGGCGGAGGGTACCCCTCACTACTGCCAGTCATTTCCTTTTCTGCTCCACTCACAAACAGACTGAGATAAAAACGACAGTCTTTATGCCTCTGTACGAGTCCTAATTTCTCGTATCTTATCTTCATGGTCCTTACGCGCAATTTATATTGGCGGCAGTAGTATCGTTCGACAGTCATCTTCAAATGCAGGTTCTCTAAATTTTCTCGATACTGTTTTTCGAAAAGAACGTTGTCTTCCTCCCATTTGAGTTCCCGAAGCATCTCCGTTACGTGTTGTTCGAACCTACCGGTAACAAATCTAGCAGCCCGCCTTTGAATTGTTTGGATGTATTTCTTCAATCCGACCTGGCACGGATCTACATCTAAATCTACATCCATACTTCGCAAGCCACCTGACGATGTGTGGCGGAGGGTACCTTGAGTACCTCTATCGGTTCTCCCATCTATTCCAGTCTCGTATTGCTCGTAGAAAGAAAGATTGTCGGTATGTCTCTGTGTGGGTTCCAATCTCACTGATTTTATCCTCATGGTCTCTTCGCGAGATATATGTAGGAGGGAGAAATATACTGCTTGACTCCTCGGTGAAGGTATGTTCTCGAAACTTCAACAAAAGCCCGTACCGAGCTACTGAGCGTCTCTGTTGCAGGGTCTTCCACTGGGGTTTATCTATCATCTCCGTAACGATTTCGCGATTACTAAATGATCCTGTAACGAAGCGCGCTGCTCTCCGTTGGGTCTTCTCTATCTCTTCTATCAATCCTGTCTGGTACGGATCCCACACCGGTGAGCAGTATTCAAGCAGTGGGCGAACAAGTGTACTGTAACCTACTTCCTTTGTTTTCGGACTGCATTTCCTTAGGATTCTTCCAATGAATCTCAGTCTGGCATCTGCTTTACCAATGATTAACTTTATATGGTCATTACATTTTAAATCACTCCTAATGCCTACTCTCAGATAATTTATGGAATTAACTGCTTCCAGTTGCTGGCCTGCTATATTGTAGCTAAATGATAAAGGATCTTTCTTTCTATGTACTCGCAGCACATTACACTTGTCTACATTGAGATTCAATTGCCATTCCCTGCATCATGCGTCAATTCGTTGCAGATCCTCCTGCATTTCAGTACAATTTTCCATTGTTACAACCTCTCGATATACTACAGCATCATCCGCAAAAAGTCTCAATGAACTTCCGATGTTATCCACAAGGTCATTTATATATATTGTGAATAGCAATGGTCTCACGACACTCCCCGGCGGTACACCTGAAATCACTCTTACTTCGGAAGACTTATCTACATTGAGAATGACATGCTGCGTTCTGTTATCTACGAACTCTTCAATCCAATCACACAATTGGTCTGATAGTCCATATGCTCTTACTTTGTTCATTAGACGACTGTGGGGAACTGTATCAAACGCCTTGCGGAAGTCAAGAAACACGGCATCTACCTGGGAACCCGTGTCTATGGCCCTCTGAGTCTGGTGGACGAATAAGGCGAGGTGGGTTTCACACGATCGTCTTTTTCGAAACCCATGCTGATTCCTACAGAGTGGATTTCTAGTCTCCAGAAAAGTCATTATACTCGAACATAACACATGTTCCAAAATTCTACAACGGATCGACGTTAGAGATATAGGTCTATAGTTCGGCACATCTGTTCGACGTCCCTACTTGAAAACGGAGATCACCTGTGCTCTTTTCCAATCTTTTGGAACGCTACGCTCTTCTAGAGACCTACGGTGCACCGCTGCAAGAAGGGTGGAAAGTTCCTTCGCGTACTCTGTGTAAAATCGAACTCTTATCTTATCAGGTCCAGCGGTCTTTCCTCTTTTGAGTGATTTTAATTGTTTTTCTATCTCTCTGTCATTTATTTCGATATCTACCATTTTGTCATCTGAGCGACAATCTAGAGAAGGAACTACAGTGCAGTCTTCCTCTGTGAAACAGCTTTGGAAGAAGACATTTAGTATTTCGGCCTTTAGTTTGTCATCCCAAACACTCGAGCAGCATCCAAGAATAGATCGCACCAGTGTCCTATATGCGGTATACTTTACAGCTGAACCAATCTTTTCTTCATAATAAACCAAAGTCGACCATTCGCCTCCTCTACCACAATTCTGACATGCTCTTTCCATTTCATATCACTTTGCAACTTTACGCCCAGGTATTTAAACGACTTGACTATGTCAAGCAGCACACTAGTAATACTGAATCCGAACATCACAGGTTTGTTCTTCCTATTCATTCTCATTAACTTACATTTATCCACATTTAGAGCTAGTTGCCATTCATCACACCAAATAGAAATTTTGTCTCAGTCTTTTTGTGTCTTCCAACAGTCGCTCAACTCCGACACCTTACCGTACACCACAGCATCGTCAGCAAACAACCGCAGATTGCTGCCCACCCTATCCGCCAAATACATAGAGAGCAACAGCGTTCCTATCACAGTTCCCTGGGGCACTCCTAACGATACACCTGTCTCCGACGAACACTCACCGTCGAGCACAACATACTGGGTTCTATTATTTAAGAAGTCTTCGAGCCACTAAAATATCTGTGAACTAATTCCATGTGCTCGTATCTTCGTTAACAGCCTGCAATGAGGCACCGTGTCATAAGCTTTCCGGAAATCTATAAATATAGAATCTGCCTGTTGTTCATCATCCAGTGTTCTCAGTATATCATGTGAGAAAATGGCAAGCTGAATTTCGCACGGGAGATGCTTTTCAAAACCGTACTGATTCGTGCACATAAGCTTCTCATTCTAAAGAAAGTTTCTTATATTCGAAGTGAGAGTATGTTCAAGGATTCTGCAGCAAAGAGAAGTTAGGCATATTGTTCTGTGATTTTGCGGGTCCGTTCTTTTACCTTTCCTATATATTGGAGTCACCAGCGCTTTTTTTCCACTCGCTTCTGACTTAGCTCTGGGCGAGAGATTCACGATAAATGCAAGCTGGGTAAGGGGCTAATGCTGTAATGCTGTAAAGCCCAATTGGGATTCTGTCCAGACCTGGTGTTTTGTTTGCTTTCAAATCTTTCAGTTATGTATCTACGCCAGGGATGCTTTTTACTATATCGTCCATACGGAAGTCTGTCCGATGGTCAAATGACGATACGATTTTACGCTTCTCCCGTGTGAGCGATTTTTTGAACGTGAAATTTGAACCTTGGCTTTCTTTTTGCTGTCTTCAACTGCCGCACGACACGGTCGACAAGGGACTGAAGGGAAGCCTCATACGACCAGAATTTTCTTGGGTTTTCTGCTAGATCTTTTGTTAAGGTGAGACGGTGGTAGCTGTTGCATACTTTTCCCAAAGACCTTCTCACATACTCACATATCTCTACTAACCGTTGCTTGTCGTCATTTGAACAGGAGGTGCAGCAGCTCCTGATTGCTCAGCATCTTCCAAATTTAGTTGTTAAACCATGACAGGTCTTGCTAGGCACATAACTCTTCAAACCACTATTTACAATATGCTTAAACTTTGCCCGTAATTCCTCTACGTCCATCTTACTGGAACTAAGTGATGTCAATTCACTGTCTAAGTGAGATGCTAAGAACTGCTTATTTATCTATCTTGCAGAAAGAGCCTCCCAGCTTTCTTGGATGACTTATTAACTTACGTAATCATAGTTGCTACAATGACATCATGATCGCTAATACTGATATTTTCGATAAGGTCCGGCGTATTTGTAGCTAAAAGGTCTAAGATAGTCGCATTGCATGTGGACCGGCAAGCAAGCTGCTCAAGGATGTTTTCAAAAGACTTGTTCAAAAATATTTCGTATGACTTTCTGTCTGTACCATGAAACGAATCCAAAGACATTCAAGTCTATACTCGGTAAGTTAAAGTCGCCTCCAACTAGTGTTGCATTATATGGGTACTTCTACGCTACTGACTGTAGACGTTCTTTGAATGGCTATAGAACTGTCGCAGCGGAATCGGGTGGCCGGTAAAACCACCCAACAATTAATTTAGTTTCACTTACGCCTGTTACACGTGACCAAATAACTTCACTGTCACACTCAACTTCGAGCTCAATAGAGACGATACATTTGTCAACTACAATGAACGCTCCCACTCTATGGCCTCCGGTCTGTCTTTCCCATATATATGTTCCACGACTCGCTATATATCCCAGAGCTTTCAAATTCGAGTTCAAGCCGGCTCTCGGTCCCAAGAATAATCTGAGCGCTAGAGCTTTCCTGGAGGCAAGTAAATTCGGGAACTTTATTACGAATACTTCGACAGTCTATTGATAAATTTTTACAATTGAAATGTCTCTGAACACCGTCTGGCTTTCCTTGTTGCGTATCAAGTGCCGAGTGTTCATCAGAGCACCTCAAACTACCGCCTAGCCTAAAAACCATTCAGGTGCACTCGACAAGTGCTCTGCTGCCCGAGCAGCTGCTTCTTTTGGGTAGTCCACCCCTGACCTATCGAGGGGAGTCCTGCTAATCCCCACACGATAACGCGGATCTAAAAATTTGGAGCCAAGACCGTCACAGAGTCGAAGAAACATTTGGTTGAGACCCTCCACCTGGCTCCAAACCAAAGGAACGCGATCAGCTCTGCAAACTGCGAGCTCTGCTTGCACCCCACGCGCTTGGCCGGCGGTCGTCATCACCCCCAACGGCCGCCTGTATGAACTGACGATGGCCTCAGAACCCATGCAAAGGAGTCGCTGGTACCGACATGGGCCGCACACGCTCGATAGACACAGTTGAGGGCGCCTCCACATCTCGGGTGAGTGCTCCGGCAGAAATACTGAGTGCCGAGTGCACATTATTCTTTCCAATCCTGAACGCCATCTGGCTAAGGGGCTCCATGAAGCGCCTAACGTTCGAGTTCCACCCCTGCCCCCCCCCCCCCCCCCGGGTGCCTGCTCGGACTCTGCTGAAGGAGCGGCCACCTGTCCACTTACAGAGTGAATGGGCGAGATCAGGCGGCCAGTCTCCACACTGGCCCTGCTTCTCGAGCAACGCGAACGCGTTACCACCCGCCACTCACTCTGCGGTAAGGATGGATCCGCCGCGTCGGGTACACTAGGAGGTGCCTCGGTAGCAGAGCCCGTGGGCAAGACAGTGACACCTGAGGTGTCCCTTGTGATGCGCCAGATTCTCCCCCACCGCTACACCAAGAGGCAGCAGCCTGAATGTGATTGGCCGTAGCCAAAAGATCATTCACCTGTTCGCGAACTGCGGCCAGCTCTCCTGCATCCGCACACAGTATTCAAACATCCCAGCCATCCTAGCAAGACTAACTGAAGAAATAAAATATAAAAACACTCATAATCCTAGATAAGCCACTTGCTGCGTTCCCGATTTGTCGCCAATGGACGTTGATGCGTTAATGAGCTATGTAGCTGCCGGTTCAGCGAGCAACTATTGCGCTACGGACTGAATGAATTCACCGCTACACACAAAAAAAAAAAAAAAAAAAAAAAAAAAAAAAATTCGGGATTAAACAAAAAAAACTGCAAGAAATTTAATATACTACGAGGAAAACACAGAAAAAGATAAAAACCTAAAAAACCTAACTTGCCGCTCTATAGATGTATATCATCCGAGAACTGGAGCCTCACTGACTGGCTTACTAAAGAAACGGACGGTTGCCTTCGGAACAAAACAAATGAGCGACTACTACTCTAGGGACTGAATAAATTTATACTTATCAAAACGCGAGGTTAAACCTCTTAAACAGAAAAACACACACGAAATTTAACAAATGTACTACGAGAAAAATACAGAAAAAGACAAACACTTAACTTGCTGCTCTGTAGATGTATATCTGCCGAGAGCTGGAGTCTGGGCACTCAGTGATAAGGAAATTTGCGATGTTACTTAAATAGGTAGAAACGAGTGTGCTAAAATGTATAAAATAAAGGTGTTGTTATAATTAATAACACTTTCACTACTTGAGAGGGCGTCCATGATAAACGAGTGATGGTAGTAGAATGAAACTTTGTGAAAACATTTCTATGAACACACGAAACAGAAATAACGAATAAGTTTTTGAAAGAAGCACATTTTAATTTCCAGATGAGAAAGTAACATTTACTCGTTGCGTAACATGTTTACGTTCCAGGTTACAAATGTTGCTCAGTGTGTCACGACCACCTGTATCCACGACAGCCTGGGACCACTCTGCAGATATCATTCTATAATTTTTCTCATCACTTTTCTAACGGTGGACCATGGAATGTTCAGCCGTTTTGAAACTGCTCGTGCACTGCTTGAAGACTGCACACTGTGCCCAGCATTCTCAGCTATGGCAACAGTAACTTCCCCAACAATTTCAAGCGGAAGTACCCGTCGGCCTCTCCCAGGAGTATTTCCCAAATCGCCAGTTAACTCTAACTGCCGAATCGCGTACCTCAACATCGGTCAGGAAAGAGAACCTCACCGTATTCCATTAATGCGTCGATAATCGCCGAGAGCAGCAGCGCTATTGCTGTCGTTTTCATTAAACATCCTTACGAGTAAAGCTCTGTTCACCTCGTCCAGACCCACGTAGACTGTTCCCAACTGTAATGTATACTGATGCTTGTGTTTCAGCCCTACGTCGTCGTACCAGTACCGGCGCCTAACGACAAGTCATGACGCTAACACTTGTAACGATGCAAATACTGAAACACATGTTCTGAACGTTATTCCTACTAAATTTGGTAACAATACGGCAAATAGTTTCCTGTATACATTGGCTCAAGTAGCGAAAGTTTAATTACACATATCAAAAAATGTTTTGCATCCTCTCGGTTCAGAGAGTTCCGGAACCTGTACAGAAAATTGGAATAGAGATCAACATAAACATCATTTCCGCCATTTTTTTTGCTCATGAAAACCACACATTTGCATTTTGTACCACCATACAGCGAGACCTTCAGAGGTGGGGTCCAGATTCCTGTACACACCGGTACCTCTAATACCCAGTAGTACGTCCTCTTGCATTGATGCATGCCTGTATTCGTCGTGGCATACTATCCATAAGTTCATCAAGGCACTGTTGGTACAGACTGTCCCACTCCTCAAAGGCGATTCCGCGTAGATCCCTCAGAGTGGTTGGTGGGTCACGTCGTCCGTAAACTGCCCCTTTCAATCTATCCCAGGCATGTTCGATAGGGTTCATGTCTAGAGAACATGCGGCCACTCTAGTCGAGTAGCCGGCCGGAGTGGCCGAGCGGTTCTAGGCGCTACAGTCTGGAATCACGCGACCGCTACGGTCAAAAGTTCGAATCCTGCCTCGGGCATGGATGTGTGTAATGTCCTTAGGTTAATTAGGTTTAAGTAGTTCTAAGTTCTAGGGGCCTGATGACCGCAGCAGTTAAGTCCCATAGTGCTCAGAGCCATTCTAGTCGAGCGATGGCGTTATCCTGAGGAAGTCATTCACCAGATGTGCACGATGGGGCCGCGAATTGTCGTCTATGAAGACGAATGACTCGCACATATGCTGCCGATATGGTTGCACTGTCGGTCTCAGGATGGCGTCCACGTATCGTACAGCCGTTACGGCTCCTTCCATGACCACCAGCGGCGTACGTCGGCCCCACATAACGCCACCCCAAAACAGCATGGAACCTCCACCTTGCTGCACTCGCTCGACAGTGTGTCTAAGGCGTTCAGCCTGACCGGGTTACCTTCAAACACGTCTCTGACGATTGTCTGGTTGAAGGTACATGCGACACTCATCGGTGAAGCGAACGTGATGCCAATCCTGAACGGTTCATTCTGCATGTTGCTGGACCCATCTATACCGTGCTGCATGGTGTCGTGGTTGCAAAGATGGACCTCACCATGGACGTCGGGAGTGAAGTTGAGCATCATCCAGCCTACTGCACACAGTTTGAATCGTAGCACGACGTCCTGCGGTTGCACTAAAAACGTTATTCAACACGGTGGCGTTACTGTCAGGGTTCCTCCGAGCCATAATCCGTAGGTAGCAGTCATCCACTGTAGTGGTAGCCCTTGGGTGGCTTGAGCGAGGCATGTCATCGACAGTTCCTGTCTCTCTGTATCTCCTCCCTATCCGAACAACATCGCTTTGGTTCACTCCGAGACGCCTGGACACTTCCCTTGTTGAGAGCCCTTCCTGGCACAAAGTAACAATGGAGGCACGATCGAACCGCGATATTGAACGTCTAGGCATGGTTGAACTACAGACGACATGAGCTGTGTACCTCCTTCCTGGTAGAATTACTAGAACTGATCGGCTGTCGGAACCCCTCCGTCTAATAGGCGCTGCTCATGCGAGGTTGTTTACATCTTAGGACGGGTTTAGTGACATCTCTGAACAGTCAAAGGGACTGTGTCTGTGATACAGTATCCACAGTCAACGTCTATCTTCAGAAATTTTGGGAACCGGGATGATGCAAAACTTTTTTTGATGTGTGTAATCACCCTATGTTACAAATTGATAATAAGACAAACTTACTAATCAACTGCACTCACTCTATTCCAGTCTTGCCCGCTAACCGCACTATCGCACATCTTTAAAAATAATTAATTTTTTTTCAAATGGTGGAAAGTGTTCTGTTAAAACACAGATAATAGCCTACAGGAAGGAGGCTACTATAACTATAAAGGAATTTGTGGGTGGATGATCACTTTTAAAAACATGAATGCGTCAACCAACCTAATAATAGACATTAGAAACGCCTCCCTGGTATTTCTGAAGCAAGTCGGACGTATTACGGTATCTTAGAAGTCGTAGCAAATCCCTATGATTGTTAGCTAAAACAGAGACAAACCTGAAGGTAAATTAGCCACTGCCCTCTTGTCTGAAAATAAAACACATTCAACCAAAAATATGGCTCACTGTGAGGTGTACGATATAAGCGAGTGGAAGTACTTTATTATTTGATACCCACAAAATTTGGCAACTGAACGGGAAAATGACACATTTAGTTGAGCAACGTTCTTCAATGCAGTCGTGATGTACTAAGTACCCTGTATCACTGTCATTTATGTTGATGGGCCCATCTGTATCGCGCTGCAGCTTTGTCATAGTTGCAAAGATGGACCTCGCCATGGACGTCGGACGTCTGGGATGTATTACGTTCTCCAGAATAACGGAAAACACTAGCAACAAAATAGGTCAGTAATTATTGACGTGCCTCCTATCACCCATTTCAGAAGATGAAGTAATCATTACACCATATGCCTTTAGCATTTTACTCGAAGTATTGTCATCCCTGTATTTGATTATATTTTGCAAAACTAAATATGTTATTAATTTTAGAAGCAGAAATGTATTATTTCTTGATAACAGAATTTTTAAAATCCTTCTTTCAACATAATACTTTTTGATTTTTCTACTTAAGTATTTTATTCTAATTTGTTTAAAGTGTTTAAGAAATGAATCTTAAAATATTTTCAAAGTATAAATCATCATTAGCGTTCTTTCATTTCATATCAGTTGTAATATGATCTTCTGCAGTGGTTTTGTAATCCAGATTTATTAAGTCCTATATGTATTTAACGCTGTTGTTTGATTTTTTAATTTCTTCCACAATACCTTTTAATAACAATGTCCTGTAAATTTAAGTAATTTATGTGGTGTACAACGAGAGTATGTTCTTAACTTCCTATTGCGTGAATATATATTTTATATTTATGTAATATGGATATTGCTTCTGAAAAATTTCAACCCTATCCTTTTCCTGTATCTGATCCAAAAGACCGGTGATGATACAATTTGTGAATTATGATGTAATACTTAAGTGGAAAAATGGTGAGAAAAATAAGTTAATCAACGAAATATGAAACGTATCTTCAGAAACAGCGTTTTTTTTTTTTTTTTTTTTTTTTTTTTTTTTTTTTACCATGTGGTCTTATATGACTGGCGTGTCTATATACACTATTTCAATACTGAAAACCTTGCAGGTAAGTACATATAACAGTTAAGGTTCTCAATGTGTCTACTGAAAGCAATGGTAATTCCAGAAATGCTATAAACACGATTCTTGTTGTTGCTAAATAACAAATAAAGAGAAAGATTGAGAATTATCATTTATTGTTACTGAGATACTATTTGTAAGAGCAACGTTGTAGATAGTTTCATAACTGCCAATGGGTACTGCTTGTTGACTAGACACATTGAGACGCTGTTATAAAATGCTGTCCTTTGTGATAAAATGCCATCTATCGAACTCAATACTTGGCGTACCGGAACTCATTTTCTCTCTGTGGTAATTTTTGACCTGTGTGAAAAGGAAAATCTGTAATAATGAAAATTGTAGGGCATGAAGATGTCTGAATTCAAAGCCATTCACACGTGCGAAAACTGAACTGTTGGAACTAGAGATTAACATAAATTTGCGAATTCCCTATTACCAATCTTAAGCCACAACGTTTTCGATGATAGCTCTATACCACTGCAGTTTATAGGGATTCATTTCAAGGGTCGGATTCCAAAAGGGCGATGTTGTTAAGAGTGAATTCGATCTGGGAGGACAAAGACTGCAAAATATCATTAAAGTATAATGCGGCTTACTGAATCGCTTGAGACGCTTCCTTTAAAATGTCCAAGGTTGGATTTCTTCCCTACCGTTGCCCAATTGAGCTTGTGTTTCGCCTCTAATGACCTTGCCGTCCATTGAACTGATGACTTTTAATCCTGCCTCTCTTCTTCGGTCACTTCTCGTCCTTTTTCCCAGCAGAACCCCTAGTAGGCCTGTGAAACGTATCATTCCTAGCGAGACGACTTAGCTATCTAACTGCTTATGCGAAAGAAAGATGTAAGTTACAGTAACGTCGGACTTTGTGTGATAATGGAGGCGATAAGGCCATGCGCATCGCTTCCCACTCCAGCCTCTAACTCTCACACAGAGCACGCTTTGATAAAATACGAAGACAGCTGCTACAAGATACACAAACACGGGAATTCCATTGTCGTGGCGGTTTGGCGGCAACAGCTGCAGCGTGCAGTCTGAGCCGCTTGTAAGCATTATGTCAGCAGGCGCTGTTATGTTGTAGCAGAGCACATTACAGCAAAAATATGGCCTCTGGTTTGACACTCTCGATACGAAGCCCCAGCAAACAACACGATAAGGTGACTACGAGGTTCATGCAAACAAGACTGGATCGCTCAGTCTGTAACAGCCACGTTCTCAACACATGAATCCCTTTGTATGCCCACAAACAGGTGGTGCAGTGGTTAAGCATAGTAATGCCAAGGAGGTTATTACCACGCGAAAAAAATTACAAAAACAAAATTCAGTAATTGTTGTTGAATTATATTAACAACATACTTTTTGAAGAGGTACTGATGTGCAAGCAGAGTCCAGAACTTGAAAATACCTTTTAGGACACTCTTAGCAATATCAACGCATATACAATAATGTGTACTACTGATTTCATGAGCACTACAAAAAAATTAAAAAAAATGCCTGTTTGTTTCGTTGTGGGTGACTTTTAACTCTCGGCATTGAATACGACATTCATATGGGAAAGTGACATCTGCTACTGAGACTTAAGTTTTAGGGTTAAATTTTTATGTAATCTGCTAAAAGAATTCATTGAAAACAATAAATATTTCTTTTCAAAATTTTGAAATGTGCAGTAACTAACTAGTTACAATTTTTTCGAAAGGTGAGACCCACATTCCTGTGAGACCCACACACCCAAGTGTCCACAATTTACATACGTAATGTACCTAATAGATATTTGCCCATCCACTCATTTCTCGCGCACACTAAGGTGACGATTCCCACGAAGGTCAATGGATATGTAGCCTTTAACTATATATATGAAACTTCCTGGCAGATTAAAACTGTGTGCCCGACCGAGACTCGAACTCGGGACCTTTGCCTTTCGCGGGCAAGTGCTCTACCAACTGAGCTACCGAAGCACGACTCACGCCCGGTACTCACAGCTTTACTTCTGCCAGTACCTCGTCTCCTACCTTCCAAACTTTACAGAAGCTCTCCTGCGAAACTTGCAGAACTAGCACTCCTGAAAGAAAGGATATTGCGGAGACATGGCTTAGCCACAGCCTGGGAGATGTTTCCAGAATGAGATTTTCACTCTGCAGCGGAGTGTGCGCTGATATGAAACTTCCTGGCAGATTAAAACTGTGTGCCCGACCGAGACTCGAACTCGGGACCTTTGCCTTTCGCGGGCAAGTGCTCTACCAACTGAGCTACCGAAGCACGACTCACGCCCGGTACTCACAGCTTTACTTCTGCCAGTACCTCGTCTCCTACCTTCCAAACTTTACAGAAGCTCTCCTGCGAAATTTGCAGAACTAGCACTCCTGAAAGAAAGGATATTGCGGAGACATGGCTTAGCCACAGCCTGGGAGATGTTTCCAGAATGAGATTTTCACTCTGCAGCGGAGTGTGCGCTGATATGAAACTTCCTGGCAGATTAAAACTGTGTGCCCGACCGAGACTCGAACTCGGGACCTTTGCCTTTCGCGGGCAAGTGCTCTACCAACTGAGCTACCGAAGCACGACTCACGCCCGGTACTCACAGCTTTACTTCTGCCAGTACCTCGTCTCCTACCTTCCAAACTTTACAGAAGCTCTCCTGCGAAACTCGCAGAACTAGCACTCCTGAAAGAAAGGATATTGCGGAGACATGGCTTAGCCACAGCCTGGGGGATGTTTCCAGAATGAGATTTTCACTCTGCAGCGGAGTGTGCGCTGATATGAAAGTGCTAGTTCTGCAAGTTTCGCAGGAGAGCTTCTGTAAAGTTTGGAAGGTAGGAGACGAGGTACTGGCAGAAGTAAAGCTGTGAGTACCGGGCGTGAGTCGTGCTTCGGTAGCTCAGTTCGTAGAGCACTTGCCCGCGAAAGGCAAAGGTCCCGAGTTCGAGTCTCGGTCGGGCACACAGTTTTAATCTGCCAGGAAGTTTCATATCAGCGCACACTCCGCTGCAGAGTGAAAATCTCATTCTGGAAACATCCCCCAGGTTGTGGCTAAGCCATGTCTCCGCAATATCCTTTCTTTCAGAAGTGCTAGTTCTGCAAGTTTCGCAGGAGAGCTTCTGTAAAGTTTGGAAGGTAGGAGACGAGGTACTGGCAGAAGTAAAGCTGTGAGTACCAGGCGTGAGTCGTGCTTCGGTAGCTCAGTTCGTAGAGCACTTGCCCGCGAAAGGCAAAGGTCCCGAGTTCGAGTCTCGGTCGGGCACACAGTTTTAATCTGCCAGGAAGTTTCATATCAGCACACACTCCGCTGCAGAGTGAAAATCTCATTCTGGTATATATATGAAGATAGTAACTGTTCTCGAAAGAACAGATACCATTGATAACCTTCAGCTTCTCTAGAATAAATGATAATTAGTTGAAACGCCCAGCTGCTGACAGGTGTTGTTGAAGCGTGCAAGGGATAAGTCCCTGCAGTGGCGCTATTCATTATGTCCTCGGTGGAAAAGATGGATACAGTGTCTGCCATATAAGCAGGAGGTCCTGGGGTCGAGTCCCGTTCGAAGCACACATTTTCAGCTGTCCCCATCGAGGTATATCAACAACTCCTGTCGGCAGCTGAGAGTTTCAATTAATCGTCATTTATTCTAGAGAAGCTGCACGGTCATCAATGGTACCTGTTCTTTCGAGAACAGTTACTATCTTCTTATATCGCACAGAGAGGTTAAGGTGTTTATAGTTTCCACGTGCTATTTGAGAGTGGAACTGTTCAGAAGTAGTCTGAAAGTGTTTTTTGAGTCCTCTGCCAAATACTTAAGGGTGAATAGCACAGCAGCCATGTAGATGTAGACGGAAGTCATAGAAATTTTTGGTTACCTTTTTGTATTTAGGGGAGATGAAAGCAGAGTGAAAGCGGAATGGAGGGCTTTTGGTAAAGAATTTTTAAAAGTAAGCTTCCGATATTCAGAAATTGTAAGATTACTAACTTTCGCTTAATGGCAGTGAGACATTAATTTTTAACAAGAAACAAATTTAAAAAAATTAAGCTCGAACAGTCCACGGGTATACTGCCGGTCCATAGTGTCCAACGGGCACAATATTTCGGCGATCAGACATGGCACCATTGTCAGGTGCGCTGACGAATAGTTCGTCAGCGCATCTGACGATGGCGACATGTCTGATCGCCGAAATATTGTGCCCTTTGGACACTATGGACCGGCAGTACACCCGTGGACTGTTCGAGCAAGAAACTGTTCGGGACAAACTGAAAAATCACAAACAATTAAGGGTTCATCAGTGAGCAACGAAGGAATGATAATCGAGAATTACTAGGTGAGACAGGAATAAAAATAGATTAGGTAAGAGACGAGACTGGAAGACGTAGTCACGACGTGAATTAAATGAGGTGAGCGGACATGGGGACACGGCTGGGGACACGGCTGGTAGTTGGATTGGTAGTTCTTTGCCCAATTGCAAGAGATAAGGAAGACCTAAACGACAGTGTAATGTGACAAGGGTAGATAAAATCAGAGAACACGCAGGAGTAACGTGAACTCCTATGGCCGTGAACAGTATCGGATGAGGCAATCTGAAAGGGACCTCTATTCATCAGTGGATGTGAAATCACGATGAAATTTTAAAGAACGGGCCAGCAGGATACAGTATTCGTTGATGTAAACTGCAATATCAAAAATACGGATCTTGATAAGCCCACCTTCTGATGGTGTAGCTTATTCTCCTAAGATAAAATCTAAGTGAGTACACTCTGTAGGAGTAAGTGAAAGAATTAAAGAATTGTTTGAAGAGAAAGACGGGATACCGAAAGATTTGATACATCAACAACTCAATTTCCTCATTGTTTCGGTATGACAGAAAGCATTTTCACTGAACACAGCAAATAAAAATTGCACCCTTTAATTGGAAGTGGATTAAGCTGGAGAGTACGAGTATGAACGATGATGCTGTAGGTACCAAGTAATCTTACAGTAATAGAAAGCTTGGAACATTAATTACTAATTGTATATATCCAATAACGCGTTGTGGAAATCACAGAAATGAACAGACAGGGAGATTGTTATGCCCTGTCGCCTGCGAACGCGCATCTCGGAAACGGTGAAACTTGTCGGCGCCAATTGCGCTACTGTCGAGCGCATATGTGAAAAGAGGTTGAAGGGCGGAGAAACCACTAGTAGGCAACAAGCTGTTGGACGTCCATGTCTCTCAGAAACCGTGGAGGTCGCAGGTCTGCACATCCTGTAAAACAGAATTCGTGGCAGATCCGTTTAAAGAAGACAATGTTGTTACAGGCAAAAGTGTTTCAGAGCACACCGTCCAGCGGTCATTGTTGAACATGTGGTTTCGTCGCAGATCACCCCTGCGTGTTGCCATATTGACCCGACGACATCATCGATAACCACTGCAGTTTTCACGGCATCATCGAGATGGATCAATGGAAACTTTTCACGTGGTCGGCTGAATCACGTTTCTTATTGCACTAGGTCGATGGTTGTGTCTGGGTTGTGAGGTAACGGGCGAGTCGTGGCGCCCTGAAAATATTCTAACAAGGGAACCTCCCCATCGCACCCCCCTCAGATTTAGTTATAAGTTGGCACAGTGGATAGGCCTTGAAAAACTGAACACAGATCAATCGAGAAAACAGGAAGAAGTTGTGTGGAACTATGAAAAAAATTAGTAAAATATACAAACTGAGTAGTCCATGCGATGATATGCAACATCAAGGCGAGCGAACGGGTAGGAGCGCCGTGGTCCTGTGGCTAGCGAGAGCAGCTACGGAACGAGATGTCCTAGGTTCAAGTCTTCCCTCTAGTGAAAAATTTAGTTTTTTATTTTCAGTTTATGTGACAAACTCTTATGTTTTCATCACTTCTTTGGGAGTGATTATCGCATCCACAAGAAAACCTAAATCGGGCAAGGTAGAAGAACCTTTTTACCCATTCACTAAGTGTACAAGTTAGGTGGGTCGACAACATATTCCTGTCATGTGACGCACATGCCGTCACCAGTGTCGTATAGAATATATCAGACGTGTTTTCCTGTGGAGGAATCGGTTGACCTATGACCTTGCGATCAAATGTTTTCGGTTCCCACTGGAGAGGCACGTCCTTTCGTCTACTAATCGCACGGTTTTGCGGTGCGGTCGCAAAACACTGGCACTAAACTTATTACAGTGAACAGAGACGTCAATGAACGAACGGGCAGATCATAACTTTGCGAAAATAAAGAAAGTAAAATTTTCAGTCGAGGGAAGACTTGAACCAAGGATCTCTCGTACCGCAGTTACTCAAGCTAACCACGGGACCACGGCGCTCCTGAGCATACGTTCTCCTTTATGTTGCCTATCTTGCACGTGGACTACTCAGTTTGTATATTTTACTAATTTTTTTCATAGTTCCACACAACTTCTTCCTATTTTCTCGATTGATCTGTGTTCAGTTTGTCAAGGCCTATCCACTGTGCCAGCTTATAACTAAATCTGAGGGGGTTGCGATGGGGGGGGGGTTCCCTTGTAAGTGGCCGCCCGGGCCGCTTGGTGGGCGCGGGAAGCTCGGCAGGCCGACCACGTGGTGCCGGACGCTGGCCGAAGCTAGAGGGGTCCAGCCGCGTGGCTGGGAATTCTATGTTGAGCCCGTGACGAGGACGGTGCTTTGTGTCGATGAAGGAGATTTTTATGCCGGGAGTGCCAAAGGAGGCGGACTTTGTGAAACCTTAATGGCAGATGTTTGAAAGTTCATATAGAAATTAATAGTAGCCAGAGCAATCATGATACCTCAAAAAAGAAACATGTACAGTACCATTATCCGCACGACGATTCTGGACTTAGAACAATTTATACATGACTATGCTTAAACTGACACACAATGTTTTTAGCGCAACGCAATCTGACTATCAAAGATCCCTGCAAAAAAATGGCCCTGAGTAACATTAACCTATACCTTTCACAAATCACTTACCTCACAAAAATCTTCGTTACTCGAACTACTGCAATACAGCGAGCGCCACTATTGCCAGCTAAATAAAAGATTCAAACTACAGAAGGCACTAACTACTGATAGGGATAGTTAGCAAATGAAAGATTTTAATAGAGAACAAACACTGTATTTACCTTAATATCATCAAAAGTCATAATATATTAAATTTCAAAACTCCGCCATCTCTCTCCTCACATCCACCACTGCTGGCGGCTCACCTCTAACTGTGCAACGCTACGCGCTGTTCACATCCAGCTGCCGCTGCCTAACACTACAATGGCAGACAACAATGCAAACTAGCCACAGACTGCACACAGCACAGCCAGTGACCTTCATACAGAGCGCTACGTAACGTTGCCAATAAGAAAACATAAACAGCCTACTTACATAGCCCCCATGCTCCCCACAAAAAATTTTACAAAATGTGTTGGGCACTGGCCAATACAGATTTGAAAAAATTTTTCATAATTACAGTAAGAAAGATATCAAATGCACACACTTATTAATACAATGTTGGTCAACAGCTAAAATTTTCTCACAGTCCATAAAGACAGTCCAGATTGTTCATCACAGTAAAATTTCAGTGTTTTTTTTCTAAGTCTGAGCAGTAAAAGACAATGCACACGGAAGTAGTGGATTTCCATGCAGTCGTGAAGAAGTAGTGTTGTCCTTCCAACGGAAAGACTGTGCTGACACTTGACATGCTGAGAGGTAATGGGCCACAACAGAGCAAATCCACAGCAGAGTCATTCGACGTTTTGAAGAAGATTGGTAGGTAGGTCATCACAGAGTAGACCCACTGTAGTCCTGGTAGAGATTGTGGTATTGGTGGGCCACCAGAGGTGCTGACCCACTGCAGTCCTTGTAGAAATAATGGTATTGGTGAGTCATCAAAGGTGTAGACCCACTGTAGTCCTTGTAGAGATGACCAGCAGCCATCTGTTGTAACTGTGCGGGTGCACACTCACCAGTGAAGAGTCTTGCAGTTAATATAGCAAGTCCATAACCATCACTTGTGCACTCACAAAGTTTTTTGGAATTGTCCTTAGAACGAGCAATGCTGTTATCCAGTCCTTTGCTGAATTATTAACACACGTGCACACACTAACAGTCCCTACTTCTCACATATTGTCCATATAATATGACCAACAGAAGCGTGTGCAGTGAAATGTAACGTACAAGTTACTTAATTAGATGAACTGGTGTCAATTACAATATTATAACATAAAAATACAATTACAAAGATACAAAATACACCATTAAAAACATAATAATACAGATAACATTTGTGGTAATAGGGGCTTTACAAAAGAATTGAACTAACATATACATCAGTGTTACAGGAATTATGACATGAGTACATACATAAAAGATCAGAATAACTTGCGAAACATCAACTTCACACATGAGCATTAAAACAAAACAGAATAAATAATGTCTAACATCTTTACAAAGTAAATAGCATATTATTAATGCCAATTATATTTGAGGATAACAGTATTCCTCATCATAGTGAATGTAGCTTAATATTAAAAGAAGAAAAAATTCTATGAAACTACACAGAGACAGGAAGAAAACAAATACACAAGGGTACACAAACACATCGTGGGATAACACAAAAGGAAAGGACAGGGTTTGTTTTACTGCAGTATTTTGCATGGAGATCTCCCTTCGTTCATCATTATTCCCAAAAGTCCTATCTAAGCCTGCTTTCTGTATTCTGTTCACATCCTCTGTCAAAATAGTTTTTCTCCACTGTACAGTATCCTTTTTTTTTTTTTTTTTTTGCCCAAACCATTTTCATATAGCTTCTCAATACATTTCTTCCAAGTCATCATAGTTAGTTTCTTATATAGTCTACCCCTCTTAAGCTAACTTAAATCTACTGAGCTCAGATATATATACCAAGGGACGAGGCAATGCAGCATCACATAAAACAATTAATATAAACAGCAATGAAAAAAAACGCAGATTTGCGAAGCAAGCAGCATTAAGAAATTACAACTAATATAAGGCAATGAGCAGCAAACAATAAAAATAAATAATTAGTAAAACTGGCTTAACAGAATAATACAAAGTCAAATTCAATAACACTATGCCTGGCAAACAGCAGCAACTTATACCTAAACATGACATAGCTCAAGCAAAAAAAAACATTACACTAAAAGACAACAATGCAGACAAGGGAAATGCATATTCACATCTTAATGTCTATGTAATTAAAGTGGTCATCTTAATGTCTATGTAATTAAAGTGGTCATCTTAATGTCTATGTAATTAAAGTGGTCATCTTAATGTCTATGTAATTAAAGTGGTCATCTTTATGTCTATGTAATTAAAGTGGTGTACCACAACAACTTATTGTAAAAAAAATATTACCATATACTTGAAAAGAATATTATGTGTCCAATTACTGTTACTAGTCCCTTCTAATTGTTCTTTCCTTTCCAAGTGCTCCTTTTTTAAAGAATGTGGATTACAAAATTATTATTTAATAGATCTGTTGACAGAAAGTGTTCACATTAGCAAATGCATTTTATTTTATCAAAGCAATGCTGCAACACAGCTGGAAACCAGATATCAAATGAAATAAGCAATTACGCAAACCAAAGCATAAAAATATCATTCAATAGTCATGTGACATTTCATAAGTTAGTAGAAATTCTCTCAACTCTTGTAGAAAGACACTTGTCATAATCAGGTGTGCAGATGTACGAATATTTCCCATCAATTCATAAGCATTTCAGTAATTAGCACAAAGTACGAGTAATCATATGTTTTCAAGTAACGAGCGTGTCGCATTAGCGATGCCCTCTACAAAGGAATGTCAACAGCGAGGTTAATGGCCTCCCCTTTTCTTTTGTTTTTTTCTACCTGTGCCTCTGGGAAGGCACGCACTCTAATGGCTTGTTCTCCAGGCGTCTGACACACCTGGGTGCCCACGACGCACGTGCAGGTGGTCACTTAACTTTCTTACGGAAATATTTACGACAGCAGTTTCCGCTACAGTGACATCTCATATAAAATTTTCACAGATCGAGAATTTACGTTGCAAATGTGTAGAAACAAAATCCTATGAATATAACAGTGTCCAAAAAAATTTTCGCCGGCATTGTGATACATTCACGCATTTACACACATTTCATAACTCTTAAAGTACAATTCTTGGTTTCCAACATCCTTTTTCACAAATCAGCGTCCCTAACCACTACTCATTATTCCTTACCTTATTCGTCGACACTTCTTCAATATTTCATCATAACAGATACGTAGATTAATCAAATAACTCTTATAGCATCAGCTTATGCATCATAAACATCGTCGTCATAATAATAACATCATAACACCTCAGTCAAACCTCAAAAACGTCGTAGCTTTCTGCAATAATGTCAAAACCTAAAAAAATTCTCTGCTCATTTCAATAGTGTCATCTACCTCAAATGTACTTTAAAAATAATGATCCCATCCCAAATACATCATTCAAAGCTCTCATAGTATCACAATGGTTCCGAAAAAATATGAAGAGTTCACAAAGTACAGACAAAATACAATTTCGTAAGTGTGAAGTTACCCAACGGTGTAATTACGTAAACATCTGTCATTGACGTAGTAAAAAACATGTTTATCTCTCAGTTAAATGATCAGATAGCTGTGTAATTCTGTGTTGGAGAAATATAGTACCGATGTGTAAAGTTGTATAAGCAAATACCATATTAGCTAGGGCTCCTTGTGCTTGCCAAACATATGGTACACGAAGTAGGCGTGTACCCCTCTGAGGATTATTGTAATTATACCCTCAGGTGTTACAGATTACAGCAATGGAATGAAATGTATCACGGAAAACTTTCTTTGTAATTCAAAAATCTTCAAAAATAAATGTTTTAAGTACAAAATTAATCACTCAAATACGTGTCCTGTAGCGCTAGATGTGCGTCTTGCTGTAAGATAATCTCTGTGGAAGTGTCGTAGTTATCGTCCTCCAAAAGCTAAGTTCTGCAGAAGTCAGTGTACTTACCTCATGATAAACAAAAGTGAAATGCTTTGCGTATAGACTTCTTAGTTATTACGCTTATTGTTGTGATGAAGAAGTTACTGTGCTGTAGCGTATTGTAGTGCTACGGAAAAGGCTGTCTCATTGTAGCTATACCACAAAAGTTACTACTAAACATGTTTTACTTTCCAGAAGAATTCAGAACAACTGTGCAGATATGAAACAGAAACACCGCAAAAGCAACAATGTAAATTGTGTCTCATTAGTAGTGTCGTGATAAAATCCTTTATCTGTCACATAAACTAACTACTGTCTCATCTGGTATCTCACAGAAAGTACTTTAAATCCAGAATGTATTTTCAAGTGAACCAAAATGTTGCATTAAAATCTCATTAGCAGTACCAGATATTTTTCTGGGAGCCAGCCGGCGCACATGTATGCCTGCGGTGCGAGTCATTGCCTATTGTCTCTTTGTTGGCGTGCGTCATTATTGGGATTAGGAGGCCTAACTTCCACAAATTCGCCTTGCCGAGAGGGCCCAGCTCTGTTTAAAGCTCGCCAGTTGTGATGGAATTCAGGTCTGTCGTTTTGTCGGTAGTTTACACAGTTTCTTTCGTGTCGGTCACGTGGTGGAGAATTTCTCCCTGAATCATAACTGCGCACTGAACTGTTGCGTCTGAAATTATTCTGTCTCCCTTGATAATAATAGTTCTGATTACCATATTGTCTGTTTCTATGGTTATCTCTGTCATATTCATTACTACGGAAATGCGATCTTTCTCTGTAACTATTACTCTGCCAGTGGTTGTCATACGGGTGGTGTCTGTTTTGGTCACGATTTACGTTGTAAGAATAACCTTTGTCGTGTCCAGTTATTGTTTCTGTCGTCACGGAATTGTGACATATGTGACCTGTAGTGATTGTTTTCCTGTTTTTGCATCCGGCGACTGTCTGTGTCAATTTCTAATTCTTGTAGGAGCCCCTGAAAAGCTTCAATGTCGTCTTTGCAACGTCCTGCCAAAATAATATTTCTTAAATGTTCAGCCAATTTCATTAAGCAAATGCGGACGAGTTCTGAGGGGCTGTATGGGTTTGACAGGTACTGATTCTTATGCAACATGTCTTCAAAATATTTGACAAGACTGGAAAATTCAGATTGTTCAAAGTGTTTCATCATCATGATGCTATGTTTTACTCAGTCTTGTGTAGCTTGTGACCAATATGCTGAGAGGAAGGCATGGTAAAATTCTCCTTCACTGTGGCAATCATGAATGACCGATCGCATTCTTACAGCTGGTTCATTCTCCAAGTAGCCACACATAAATTCTAACCTGTGCTCCAATGACCAGTTGGGAGGAAAACAATGAGAGAATTGATGGAGGCACGCTTGTGGATGAATGTCGTTGGCAGAATTCTTAAACGTTTTGAATTTACGTGTAGTAATGAACAGCTTATAATCAAAATCATCATGTCGGCGAGTCGCATGTCGGTCATTGTTACGTCGTTTCGGCGGTTCCATCTCAAAATTCGGTGTACCTTGCCAAATTCTTTCATAATTTCCGAAGTGCCTTGTGTTATTAATTTGTGGCTGTTCCGTATTTCTATGTCCCTCTTCCCGAATTGGAGCGCGAGTGTCTTCTGAAATACGTAATTCTTGTATTACCTGTGTCAGCTGATCTTGTACTTCCCGGATTTCTGTTTGATGTTTCAGGTTTTGTTTCAGTTTCCTAATTTGTTCGCTCTCTTCTGTGTCATTAAAGACTACTGGTTTTGTGTCATTCAGATTATCATCTACCTTCGTAGATAAATTATTTAGCTGATCCGAAATTTCAACTACTTTCTCTGATAATGAACACATTTCCTCAGTGTGTTTTTTTGAACCAAGCTTCAGAGTGTCCATTTGTGTTGAAATCGAATCTACTATGTCTTTTAAGTTTTCCTGAGTTTTTGCAAGTTGCGTAACCGAATCGGTAGATGCAACTGAGTCAATTTTAGCCCACAAGGTCTCATGATTTTCATGAACAATGGTTTGCAGTTCTTTTATGGCTGCTTCATGATTCTGTAATGCATTTTCATGACGCGAAAAAATAGGTAGAAAATGCTCACAAATTTGTGTTTTTACGTCATTACACACTTTCTGACATTTCGATTCAATGTTATGTAACTCAGCAGTTAAATCTTCACGTGTTTGTTCGAGAGTTTGTTCCAATGAGTCTAACTTTTGAAGCTTTTCCTGTGTTTGTCTCTGATTTTGTTCCATTGTGTGTAACTTTTGAAGATTTTGTTCCATTGTGTGTAACTGTTGCTGTGTTTGTCTCTGGTGTTGTTCCATTGTGTCTAACTTTAGAAGATTCTGTCCCATTTGTCTCTGATTTTGTTCCATTTGTTGCATTAATTGCAATAATAATGTGTTAGTGTCTGGAATCTGTTTCTCTATGCTTTTTGGCAGTGCATTTTCACCGGCAACATTCACATTTTGCCAAGCAGAAAATGTGTCTTGACTCATTTGAGAAAACGGTGAGGACGCAAAACCTGAATCTACAGTATTTGCAAAATTGTGTCCTATCATTTCGGATTCCAGAGGCAAGCTGTTGCCGACCGATCGATCGATAATGCTTCCCTGTTTACTACCTGTTTGACTGTCTACACCATTATTTGCCGCCCGCTCCATCTCCCTATGCACAATTACCAAATTACTACTTCGAATGTCTGTTAATTCACTACCCAGTGGTTCTGATAAGCTACGCTCGTCGTCACTATTAATTCTCAGTTTACTTTGAAGCCTAGTGTTACGTTTTTCACACGTCATTATTGTCACAATATTTCACACGATAACACAGAAAAGCACAATTTGAAGAGCAAAAATAAGAGAACACATTAACATAGTACTGAAAATAATATCTAGTTAATTGCAGCTGCGAAATACTTGGTGCAAATCTACATGCATGCCACAACTGTTTTACTGTACAACAATGAAAGGCTGCAACTACAAAGGAGATTCTCTCTACAATTACGCACTAGCAATAAACAAAATCTACACTAATTACACAAACTACAAGAAAAAATCAGAAGATTCCAGTGAGGTATCCTAGGCTAAGGGTCGACATATGAAACGTCCCCTTAGAAGAATTTATACACGACTGTGTTTAAACTGACACAAAATGTTTTTAGCGCAACGCAATCTGACTATCAAAGATCCCTGCAAAAGAATGGCCCTGAGTAACATTAACCTACACCTTTCACAAATCACTTACCTCACAAAAATCTTCGTTACTCGAACTACTGCAATACAGTGAGCGCCACTATTGCCAGCTAAATAAAAGATTCAATCTACAGAAGGCACTAACTACTGATAGGGATAGTTAGCAAATGAAAGATTTTAATAGAGAACAAACACTGTATTTACCTTAATATCATCAAAAGTTATAATATATGTAATTTCAAAACTCCGCCATCTCTCTCCTCACATCCACCACTGCTGGCGGCTCACCTCTAACTGTGCAACGCTACGCGCTGTTCACATCCAGCTGCCGCTGCCTAACACTACAATGGCAGACAACAATGCAAACTAGCCACAGACTGCACACAGCACAGCCAGTGACCTTCATACAGAGCGCTACGTAACGTTGCCAATAAGAAAACATAAACAGCCTACTTACAGGTGTAATTAGATCTTCAATATCTTTACTAGTTTAAAGTTTAGTATCCCCCATGAACCATGGACCTTGCCGTTGGTGGGTAGGCTTGCGTGCCTCAACGATACAGATAGCCTTACCGTAAGTGCAACCACAACGGAGGGGTATCTGTTGAGAGGCCAGACAAACATGTGGTTCCTGAAGAGGGCAGCAGCTTTTTCAGTAGTTGCAGGGGCAACAGTCTGGATGATTGACTGATCTGGCCTTGTAACAATAACCAAAATTGCCTTGCTGTTCTGGTACTGCGAACGGCTAAAAGCATGGGGAAACTACGGCCGTAATTTTTCCCGAGGGCATGCAGCTTTACTATATGATTAAATGATGATGGCGCCCTCTTGGGTAAAATATTCCGGAGGTAAAATAGTCCCTCAATCGGATCTCTGGGTTGGGACTACTCAAGAGAACGTTGTTATCAGGAGAAAGAAATCTGGCGTTCTACGGATCGGAGTGTGGAATGTCAGATCCCTTAATCGGGTAGGTAGGTTAGAAAATTTAAAAAGTAAAATAGTCCCTCAATCGGATCTCTGGGCTGGGACTACTCAAGAGAACGTTGTTATCAGGAGAAAGAAATCTGGCGTTCTACGGATCGGAGTGTGGAATGTCAGATCCCTTAATCGGGTAGGTAGGTTAGAAAATTTAAAAAGGGAAATGGATAGGTTAAAGTTAGATATAGTGGGAATTAGTGAAGTTCGGTGGCAGGAGGAACAATAATTTTGGTCAGGTGAATACAGGGTTATAAATACAAAAACAAATAGGGGTAATGCAGGATTAGGTTTAATAATGAATAAAAAAAATAGGAGTGCGGGTAAGCTACTACAAACAGCATTGTGAACGCATTATTGTGGCCAAGATAGACACGAAGCCCGCGCCTACTACGGTAGTACAAGTTTATATGCCAACTAGCTCTGCAGATGATTAATAAATTGATGAAATGTATGATGAGATAAAAGAAATTATTCAGGTAGTGAAGGGACACGAAAATTTAATAGTCATGGGTGACTGGAATTCGAGAGTAGGAAAAGGGAGAGAAGGAAACATAGTAGGTGAATATGGATTGGGGCTAAGAAATAAAAGAGGAAGCCGCCTGGTAGAATTCTGCGCAGAGCATAACTTAATCATAGCTAACACTTGGCTTAAGAATCACGAAAGAAGGTTGTATGCATGGAAGAACCCTGGAGATACTAAAAGATATCAGATAGATTATATAATAGTAAGACAGAGATTTAGGAACCAGGTTTTAAACTGTAAGACATTTCCAGGGGCAGATGTGGACTCTGACCAGAATCTATTGGTTATGAACTGTAGATTAAAACTGAAGAAACTGCAAAAAGGTGGGAATTTAAGGAGATGTGACCTGGATAAACTGAAAGAACCAGAGGTTGTACAGAGTTTCAGGAAGAGCATGAGGGAACAATTGACAGGAATGGGGGAAAGAAATACAGTAGAAGAATGGGTAGCTTTGAGGGATGAAATAGTGGGTAGCAGAGGATCAAACAGGTAAAAAGATGAGAGCTAGTAGAAACCCTTGGGTAACAGAAGAAATATTGAATTTAATTGATGAAAGGAGAAAATATAAAAATGCAGTAAATGAAGCAGGCAAAAAGGAATACAAACGTCTCAAAAATGAGATCGACAGGAAGTGCAAAATGGCTATGCAGGGATGGCTAGAGGACAAATGTAAGGATGAAGAGGCTTGTCTCACCAGGGGTAAGATAGATACTGCCTACAGGAAAATTAAAGAGACCTTTGGAGAAAAGAGAACCACTTGTATGAATATCAAGAGCTCAGATGGAAACCCAGTTCTAAGCATCGAAGGGAAAGCAGAAAGGTGGAAGGAGTATATAGAGGGTCTATACAAGGGCGATGTACTTGAGGACAATATTATGGAAATGGAAGGGGATGTAGATGAAGATGAAATGGGAGATATGATACTGCGTGAAGAGTTTGACAGAGCACTAAAAGACCTGAGTCGAAACAAGGCCTCCGGATTAGACAACATTGCATTAGAACTACTGACAGCCTTGGGAGAGCCAGTCATGACAATACTCTATCGTCTGGTGAGCAAGATGTATGAGACAGGTGAAATACCCTCAGACTTCAAGAAGAATATAATAATTCCAATCCCAAAGAAAGCAGGTGTAGACAGATGTGAAAATTAGCGAACTATCAGTTTAATAAGTCACAGCTGCAAAATACTAACGCGAATTCTTTACAGACGAATGGAAAAACTGATAGAAGCCGACCTCGGGGAAGATCAGTTTGGATTCCGTAGAAATGTTGGAACACGTGAGGCAATACTGACCCTACGACTTATCTTAGAAGAAAGATTAAGGAAAGGCAAACCTACGTTTCTAGCATTTGTAGACTTAGAGAAAGCTTTTGACAATGTTGATTGGAATACTCTCTTTCAAATTCTGAAGGTGGCAGGGGTAAAATACAGGGAGTGAAAGGCTATTTACAATTTGTATAGAACGCAGATGGCAGTTATAAGAGTCGAGGGGTATGAAAGGGAAGCAGTGGTTGGGAAGGGAGTGAGACGGGGTTTTAGCCTATCCCCGATGCTATTGAATCTGTATATGGAGCAAGCAATAAAGAAAACAAAAGGAAAGTTCGGAGTAGGTATTAAAATCCATGGAGAAGAAATAAAAAACTTTGAGGTTCGCCGATGACATTGTAATTCTGTCAGAGACAGCAAAGGACTTGGAAGAGCAGTTGAACGGAATGGACAGTGTCTTGAAAAGAGGGTATAAGATGAACATCAAGAAAAGCAAAACGAGTAGAGTGGAATGTAGTCGAATTAAGTCGGGTGATGCTGAGGGAATTAGATTAGGAAATGAGACACTTAAAGTAGTAAAGGAGTTTTGCTATTTGGGGAGCAAAATAACAAATGTAGACTGGTAGTGGCAAAGAAAGCGTTTCTGAAGAAGAAAAATTTGTTAACATCGAGTATAGATTTAAATGTCAGGAAGTCGTTTCTGAAAGTATTAGTATGGAGTGTAGCCATGTATGGAAGTGAAACGTGGACGATAAATAGTTTAGACAAGAAGAGAATAGAAGCTTTCGAAATGTGGTGCTACAGAAGAATGCTGAAGATCAGATGGCTAGATCACATAACTAATGAGGAGGTATTGAATAGAATTGGGGAGAAGAGGAGCTTGTGGTACAACTTGACTAGAAGAAGGGATCGGTTGATAGGACATGTTCTGAGACATCGAGGGATCACCAATTTAGTATTGGATGGCAGCGTGGAGAGTAAAAATCGTAGAGGGAGACCAAGAGATGAATACACTAAGCAGATTCAGAAGGATATAGGATGAAGTAGGTACTGGGAGATGAAGAAGCTTGCACAGGATAGAGTAGCATGGAGAGCTGCATCAAACCAGTCTGAGGACTGAAGACCACAACAACGACAACAACAACACGGAGCAACGAATTTCCAAAATGTAAACGTTTCATCCTATTTTGTCGATCGCAGGATCTTTAGAAAGCTATTAGTGTAAACCTAAATTGGTATGAATTACAGGCATGTAAGTTGAGTAGTACATAAGTTTCTGGAGGTCAAAGTGGCCGATTACTATCGATCGCGTCAGGCGGTAAGTACTCCACAATTACACGCAAAAACGGTAGCAGCATGCTTATAAATATATTTATTCATCTATGTCTTTGTTTATATACGATATATACTATTCATGAAGAAATTGGTTAAATATTCACTGTGTGTTAGAAAGCACATAGACATTAGGTTACTGGCCTACCTTTTGTTCTACTCCTTTGATATATATTGGTTTAATTTGTTTATGTATGTGTGTTAGAGCGTGTTTATGGTCAAGCCGTAGGTATATTTATTTAATTTCAAGTTATTTAAATATATCTCCAGTATTTCGTATGTGTTTAAATATGTTTGCGAGTGTACGTTGGATTGAAGACATGGCGCGAGCGCTCTAGCCTATCATAGCGCTCGTGAATGGGGAGACTGGATGGAAGCGAGTTCGGGAAAGAAGGATACATGCAGTTCTGGACAGGACTGCACACGACACGGGAGTGAGTGCTGGACGCTGACAGTACAGCGCGACGGAAGCTCAGTCGGCGGAAAGACTTGGACAGTGGAGCAGTTTGCGCATGGTCGCGGATGGTAGAAATATTTCGGAGTGCCGACCCGTGCTCATGTGTGACTTCCGTGGCTTCTACAGCGAAGAAGTAGTGAGCGTTCAGAAGTGAATATCTCGCGAGCTATTTTGTCGTTTGTAACTAATTACGTGCAGTAGGAATCTATTGTTTCCCTGTTTTTCAACTTATAATTTATTTAATTGCTGGACCGTCGACACCAATAAGTGTTTTGCAGAAATATACCGCGTTCTCAAAAGTACTTCTACTGTCGTACTCTTCATTTAAAGACGTTAAGATAGTACCTGCAGGTTTTATTTAATTGCAATCTTTCATTTATAAATTTATATGGTTCATTCATAATTCGCAATTGCCGTGTGATAGTAACCGTCGACCATTCGATTCATGTGTATATTCATATTGTATACTGTAGATTCAGCAGTACTTGGTCTGTAATGCGGCAACTACGTATCCCAGCCCCTAGACAACGAAACAAGCCAAAACTTTTAATATTGCAACGTTGAGTCGGAGGGTGTGTAGTTATTTGAAAGCCTGCAGGGTACACCGCCATCCAGGTGAAAGGCTTCTCGAAACGTGCACTGTGCCACGGTCGTAGGTTGGTGGGGGCAGAATTATCTACTGGGAGACATTCACATGTATTTCCATGGGATCTGTGATAGTAATCGCAGGCACCACAACTGCTATGGATTATGTGAAGATTATGGAGGATCAACTGATCCCTTGTTGCTTTGTGTCTTCCACGAGGCCGATGGGATCTTCCAGCAGGATAAATGTTCGTTTCGCATGGCCAGAACCTTACAGTGACTCGAGGAACATGACAGTAGAAAATTGTCTACTTCAGTCATCTTCCATCTGTTCCATTTATTTATAGGAGGATTAATGGCACGCAATTCTGATTTTTTATTGGTAACACATTGGTCAACTTCCGCTTTTTCTCTGCTATATTGGCTACCCTTAGGTCTTTGTCCGTCGTCTTTCAATCGAGTTGGACTCAGCCAATGAACAGCGAGGATATAGTCGCCTTACTTGGGCAGGCTAGATCTCTTAACGAGGAAGTGGCAGTTGACTGTTGCAGCAGTCAGCTAGAGTGTTGTAGTTGTTGTGGTTGAGAGCATGCAGACAGTGCTGGGCAAGGAGTGGTCGTTAGAAGTTGTCTGCCGTATTCTGTTTTGACACTACTGTGGATAGAAAGCGTGACATTGGTATGAATTAGTAATGAGGATCACTACAAAAACATTCACTGAAAGAGAGGTAGAGAGAGAGAGAGAGAGAGTGAGAGAGAGAGAGAGAGAGAGTTTTGCATGAATGCGGTAATAATTTCGTATTGAGGACGTGAGAACAACAAGCACACACCGCTGCTCTCTTTTTGTCTGCTCAGCAACAGGAGGTAATGTGATGTTTTTCATTATGCTTTGGCATATCGTGTTGGAGCAGTGTGGTTGATTACATCTTCTGTTCGAGTGTACAGCTGACTGGCACTATGGGCTGTGATCAGTATTAGGCGGAACTAGCTCTGTTTATAAACTGAATTTGTCTTGTGATCTGTATTTCTTCCTGTGGTGATATTTAAAAGATAACGTGTCCTGTAATGTTATATGTGCCTCTCTGCTTTTTTTAAAATTAAATTGTGCCTGATTTTATTCTGAGAAGGTCAGTAATGTATGTAAATACCATAAATGTAAATGTGATTCAAGGTGTAAGAGTTGCCAAACATTTCTGTAAACAAATTTTCTGGACGTGAAGAATAGAAATATCTTGTTTGTGTAAAAGAAGGTGAACTTCATTGTCATCGCTGTCTCTCAATCGACATAATTTATGGCGCTGAACTACACTGACCAATTTTGAAGTAGTAGGACGTGTAGTTTGAAAGAAGTTTGTGTGCCAAGCAATCTCCTTTTCCCACGAAAGCAGATTTCTGTTTGATCTTATTTACTTACGACAGTGGTCCCTTAGGTATGAAAAGCTACGAAAACTTGGGCTCAAAGCTATCCGCAATACGGCCAAGTAACCAACAGAGTCGTACTTTAAACCTTAAAGAACAATAACTTCCTCCAAATTACACTCCTGGAAATTGAAATAAGAACACCGTTAATTCATTGTCCCAGGAAGGGGAAACTTTATTGACACATTCCTGGGGTCAGATACATCACATGATCACACTGACAGAACTACAGGCACATAGACACAGGCAACAGAGCATGCACAATGTCGGCACTAGTACAGTGTATATCCACCTTTCGCAGCAATGCAGGCTGCTATTCTCCCATGGAGACGATCGTAGAGATGCTGGATGTAGTCCTGTGGAACGGCTTGCCATGCCATTTCCACCTGGCGCCTCAGTTGGACCAGCGTTCGTGCTGGACGTGCAGACCGCGTGAGACGACGCTTCATCCAGTCCCAAACATGCTCAATGGGGGACAGATCCGGAGATCTTGCTGGCCAGGGTAGTTGACTTACACCTTCTAGGGCACGTTGGGTGGCACGGGATACATGCGGACGTGCATTGTCCTGTTGGAACAGCAAGTTCCCTTGCCGGTCTAGGAATGGTAGAACGATGGGTTCGATGACGGTTTGGATGTACCGTGCACTATTCAGTGTCCCCTCAACGATCACCAGTGGTGTACGGCCAGTGTAGGAGATCGCTCTCCACACCATGATGCCGGGTGTTGGCCCTGTGTGCCTCGGTCGTATGCAGTCCTGATTGTGGCGCTCACCTGCACGGCGCCAAACACGAATACGACCATCATTGGCACCAAGGCAGAAGCGACTCTCATCGCTGAAGACGACACGTCTCCATTCGTCCCTCCATTCACGCCTGTCGCGACACCACTGGAGGCGGGCTGCACGATGTTGGGGCGTGAGCGGAAGACGGCCTAACGGTGTGCGGGACCGTAGCCCAGCTTCATGGAGACGGTTGCGAATGGTCCTCGCCGATACCCCAGGAGCAACAGTGTCCCTAATTTGCTGGGAAGTGGCGGTGCGGTCCCCTACGGCACTGCGTAGGATCCTACGGTCTTGGCGTGCATCCGTGCGTCGCTGCGGTCCGGTCCCAGGTCGACGGGCACGTGCACCTTCCGCCGACCACTGGCGACAACATCGATGTACTGTGGAGACCTCACGCCCCACGTGTTGAGCAATTCGGCGGTACGTCCACCCGGCCTCCCGCATGCCCACTATACGCCCTCGCTCAAAGTCCGTCAACTGCACACTCGGTTCACGTCCACGCTGTCGCGGCATGCTACCAGTGTTAAAGACTGCGATGGAGCTCCGTATGCCACGGCAAACTGGGTGACACTGACGGCGGCGGTGCACAAATGCTGCGCAGCTAGCGCCATTCGACGGCCAACACCGCGGTTCCTGGTGTGTCCGCTGTGCCGTGCGTGTGATCATTGCTTGTACAGCCCTCTCGCAGTGTCCGGAGCAAGTATGGTGGGTCTGACACACCGGTGTCAATGTGTTCTTTTTTCCATTTCCAGGAGTGTATAATAGTCACCAACTGGTGCAGAAGCTGATCATTTAAGGATGCCACAACCAAAATTCAGGTACCAGTTGCGACTTAAAGTAGTCTCAATCACAATCAATCTCTCTCTCTCCAAACACATATAAATATTCATATTAGTAAGATAAAAGTCATTTTAGATACCAGCAAGTGCCAGCAGGCCGTGAAGGCATGGTCGATCGCATGAGAAACTCCTGTGCTGACGTTCCTGCAGATATGCTTCTGTCCTGTATAGTTTCATTTGAAAAGCGAATCACTAAGAGTGTTGAAGTTGGCGGTACTACGTTTGAATACTTACTTTCACTGGAAAAGTAGAGTAGCGCTCGCCTAGAGCCACGGCTGCACGTCGACTAGCCCCTGTTTCATACGTCGGAGGAATACAACGTTGCGAATGGTGTTTCTAGTTAGAAGTTATGAAATACTGGGTTTCCTACCCTCAAGGCATGGAGGTGGCGTCCCACGTGACATTGGATATTAAAGGGCCACGGAGTAGCAGGTCGTTGTTGTTGTTGTTTTTGGGGAAGGAGACCAGACAGCGAGGTCATCGGTCTCATCGGATTAGGGAAGGAAGTCGGCCGTGCTCTTTCAGAGGAACCATCCCGGCATTTGCCTGGAGTGATTTAGGGAAATCACGGAAAACCTAAATCAGGATGGCCGGACGCGAGATTGAACCGTCGTCCTCCCGAATGCTAGTCCAGTGTTAGCAGGTCGTAAATTACGATTGTGTACCCATTTCTATTCCTCCTATTACAGCGCCATCTGTGGCGAAACGAAGAAAATGCTTCGGACGAAACGTATGTAAATTTTGCCGTAGAATCGTAATCTACAATAAAAAACTCGGGTTCCCATTGAAGATTTCAAAGTTGTCCCCCGCCACCCGCGCATTGAATGGGGTGGGTGGTCGAATGTGGTATCATTTGATGTCCCCCTCCCAGACAAACAGATTGTAATTATAAGGTTTTGGACTGATGTGTAGTTTTCGAGATATTTCATTATCTTCAGTTAAAATGAACACATAGTGAACTCACGTTGATGCCTTGGCCAAAAACTTCGCCTGATATGAACCTGATGGGGGCTATATGGAAGCTAACGGGAGCCAGCTCCACGTCCACAAGCCGCCGGCCCGTCTTTTATGGGGATTACGTCACTTATGCATAGATATCTGTCACATACCTCTGGAAAACTTCCAAGGACTTGTTGAATCCATGCCACGCAGAACGTTGCTATATTGCTTTCCGATGGTGAACCAACAGGCTCTTTAGCAAGTGGTCATAATATCTGGATGCATTAACTTATTTGCTGACAGTCGTTCTGCATACTAAAGCGCCATTTACACGATCAACCATGTCTCAATTGACTACTCGAAAAAAAAGTGAGTCTACTGCAGCACCCCTGGCGTTTTATTTCCTTACCGAGCCTCGTCCGTTTCGAGTTGTCATTTTCGTTTACACGCCAGCACCAAAATAGCGTGTTTTGTGAGAGCTGTCTGCTGTGCGGTTTGGCACCCGACTGGCGAAAGTGAGATCATAAGGGACTACGCTTATTACGAAAAAATCGAAATATAACAACAAAATTTAGGATCAAACAATGGTAATATTGTTTATTAATGGGCACAGCAAAATTTATGGCGGATGTTCTTGTGAAAAGTCGTGTGATGAATTCACTGCAATCCTAAGAACTGAAACAATGCTTCCAAATATTTCAAAACACATACGTTTACCTGCACGAGAAAATATATGCTTCCAAACACATAAAACCGAATCTAGAATGCAGTAGATGACGTCTTTGCTTGTTTATCCATCGTATGTTGGTTCCTTGCTAAGAGCCAAAAAATGTTCAAATGTGTGTGAAATCTTATGGGACTTAACTGCTAAGGTCATCAAAACTTAGAAACTACTTAAACCTAACTAACCTAAGGACATCACACACATCCATGCTCGAGGCAGGATTCGAACCTGCGACCGTAGCGGTCGCGCGGTTCCAGACTGTAGCGCCCAGAACCGCTCGGTCACTCCGGCCGGCTAAAGTCATCAGTCCCTAAGCTTACACACTACTTAACCTAACTTATCCTAAGGACAAACACACACATCCATGCCCGAGGGAGGACTCGAACCTCCGCCGACACCAGCCGCACAGTCCATGACTGCAGTGCTAAGAGCCAAATAACATGGAAATTTATTTTTCTTGTCAAATAATTCTGACTTTTTTACTGTTGAAACGATTTTTATTGTAACGCGTTTATGTATGGTATTTACGTTCTTATTTATGCACAGTCTAAAACTTAAATATCTGTTTGCTTTCAGATATTTAATCTCTCCTGCAGGAGAACACTAGTAGGAAAAACACCAGGTCCTCTTCCAACGTTTTCTGTGTGTCTCGAAAACACAGCAAACAACACAGTAAAGATTAGCACGAGGCGATAGCAAAAAATCCATTTCATTAACATGAATGAGCTCGACCAGAAAAGGCTAACTTCCAATGTTAGCAACACGCCACCACAGTCCCCGGTTTCCGCACATGTACCCTGATCACCATACTCAGAAATATAGAACTCCACAAGTGGCACAATCTATAGACGGGGCCAACAGCCGTAATTCTTCCTAAAATTTTATTAATTAAGTAACCAGTTTCGACCCTTTGTTAGCGTTATCTTCAGGCCCCTATGCTAAAAATGGAGGTATACAAACATTGGCACACATAGAATGCGTACTATACAGGGTGGTCCCGCATCTCGTGGTCGTGCGGTAGCGTTCCCGCTTCCCACGCCCGGGTTCCCGGGTTCGATTCCCGGCGGGATCAGGGATTTTCTCTGCCTCGTGATGGCTGGGTATTGTGTGCTGTCCTTAGGTTAGTTAGGTTTAAGTAGTTCTAAGTTCTAGGGGACTTATGAGCACAGCAGTTGAGTCCCATAGTGCTCAGAGCCATTTGAACCATTTGAACAGGGTGGTCCATTGATAGTGACCGGGCCAAATATCTCACAAAATAAGCGTCAAACGAAAAAACTACAAAGAACGAAACTCAACTAGCTTGAAGGGGGAAACCAGATGGCGCTATGGTTGACCCGCTAGATGGCGCTGCTATAGGTCAAACGGATATTAACTGCGTTTTTTAAAAATAGGAACCCCCATTTTTTATTACATATTCGTGTGGTACGTAAAGAAATATGAATGTTTTAGTTGGACCACTTTTTTCGCTTTGCGATAGCTGGCGCTGTAATAGTCACAACCATATGGCTCACAATTTTAGACGACCAGTTGGTAACAGGTAGGTTTTTTAAATTAAAATAACAGAACGTAGTTACGATTGAACATTTTATTTCGGTTGTTCCAATGTGATACATGTACCTTTGTGAATTTATCGTGTCTGAGAACGCATGCTGTTACAGCGTGATTACCTTTAAATACCACAATAATGCAAGAAATGCTCAAAATGATGTCCGTCAACCTCAATGCATTTGACAATACGTGTAAAAACATTCCTTTCAACAGCGAGTAGTTCGCCTTCCGTGATGTTCACACATGCATTGACAATGCGCTGACGCATGTTGTCAGGCGTTGTCTGTGGATCACGATAGCAAATATCCTTCAACTTTCCCCACAGAAAGAAATCCGGGGACGTCAGATTCGGTGAACGTGGGGGCCATGGTTTGGTGCTTCGACGACCAATACACGTGTCATGAAATATGCTATTCAGTACCGCTTCAACCGCACGCGAGGTATGTGCTGGACATCCATCATGTTGGAAGTACATCTCCATTCGGTCATGCAGTGAAACATCTTGTAGTAACATCGGTAGAACATTACGTAGGAAATCAGCATACATTGCACCATTTAGACTGTCATCGATAAAATGGGGGCCAATTATCCTACCTCCCACAATGCCTCACCATACATTAACCCGCCAAGGTCGCTGATGTTCCACTTGTCTTAGCCATCGTGGATTTTCCGTTGCCCAGTAGTGCATACTATACCGGTTTATGTTACCGCTGTTGGTGAATGACGCTTCGTCGCTAAATAGACGCGTGCAAAAAATCTGTCATCGTCCTGTAATTTCTCTTGTGCCCAGTGACAGAACTGTACACGACGTTCAAAGTCGTCGCCATGCAATTCCTGGTGCATAGAAATATGGTACGGGTGCAATCGATGTTGATGTAGCATTCTCAACACTGACGTTTTTGAAATTCCCGATTCTCACGCAATTTGTCTGCTACTGATGTGCTTGGGCATCACCATTTTTTGCAGGTCGTGGTTGATGTCTCACATACGGCTAAACACTTCCTGTTTCCTTAAGTAACGTAACTATCCGGCGAACGGTCCGGACACTTGGATGATGTCGTCCAGGATACCGAGCAGCATACATAGCACACGCCCGTTGGTCATTTTGATCACAATAGTCATACATCAACACGATATCGACCTTTTTCGCAACTGGTAAACGGTCCATTTTAACACAATGTCTCACGAAGCAAATACCGTCCGCACTGCCGGAATGTTACGTGATACCACGTTTGTGACTATTACAGCGTCATCTATCACAAAGCGAAAAAAGTGGTCCAACTAAAACTGTTGTGGGTTGGCAGAAGAACCAACACCGTGTTACTAGAGGAAGCCGAAAGGCACGCGTTTTAGCTCACGCAGGCTGGCGTGAGGTCTGGAACAGGACAAGGAAATTAGAATTTAGAAAAACGGACGTAGCTGGTGGAATACTTAACTTTAATCCATTAATGTTGAACGTCGCTCTTGACGTTACATGATTTACACTATCAATAGTAACTGGTAATGGCGCCTGCTAGGTCGTATCAAATGACGTAGCTGAAGGCTACGCTAACTATCGTCTCGGCAAATGAGAGCGTATTTTGTCAGTGAACCATCGCTAGCAAAGTCGGCTGTACAACTGGGGCGAGTGCTAGGAAGTCTCTCTAGACCTGCCGTGTGGCGGCATTCGGTCTGCAATCACTGATAGTGGCGACACGCGGGTCCGACATATACTAACGGACCGCGGCCGATTTAGAGGCTACCACCTAGCAAGTGGGGTGCCTGGCGGTGACACCACAAAAACATTCACATTTCTTTACGTACTAAACGAATATGTAATAAAAAATGGGGGTTCCTATTTAAAAAAGACGCAGGTGATATCCGTTTGACCTATGGCAGCGCCACCTAGCGGGCCAACCATAGCGCCATCTGGTTTCCCCCATCAAGCTACACGAGTTTCGTTCTTTCTAGTTTTTCGTTTGATGCTTATTTCGTGAGATGTTTGGCCCGGACACTATCAATGGACCACCCTGTATATTGAAATGGATATCGCGGACTTCTGTTTATTCGACCTGCACATTCCAAACTTACAACTGCTGCTAGCGGTTGTTTTCGTCATTAGCCTACTTTTACTGTCGTGAGTTTGCGAGTGTATTCGTTGAATGAATAAAGGCCACGGAGTACAGTTCAATATATACAGTATAGTAGCTATTCTCTGTTCGCCAATGTTTCAATGTCTCCATTCCTTTTCTGCATAGGGGACTGAAGATGACGCTAATGAAGCATCGTATCTGGTTGCTTAAATTACAAAATTTTCTGGAAGAGTTACAGCTTTGGTATCCTTTTTTTACGAGCTATCCACGAGTGTCTGCGTCATATAAGGAACCTACTATCGAAGATATTATATAATCACATAGACGTAACTAATGTATCAGTTACTAATACGCGGATTTTCATGGATTTCGGCTACTCCAAATGAAGTTGTAAACTGGGTACAAAACTTTTGCCATATCACGAGCCAGATCACTTGCCACGTCACTTCGGATTACAAGCAACACACACTTGTGAAATTGTGGTGTCACCGCCAGACACCACACTTGCTAGGTGGTAGCGTTTAAATCGGCCGCGGTCCGTTAGTATACGTCGGACCCGCGTGTCTCCACTATCAGTGATTGCAGACCGAGTGCCGCCACACGGCAGGACTAGTCTAGAGTGAATCCCTAGCACTCGCCCCAGTTGTACAGCCGACTTTGCTAGCGATGGTTCACTGTCTACATACGCTCTCATTTGCAGAGACGGCAGTTTAGCATAGCCTTCAGCTACGTCATTTGCTACGACCTAGCAAGGCGCCATATTCAGTTACTATGAATGTATTCTGAACAGATAATATTGTGAATCATGTACCGTCAAGAGCGACGTTCATCATTAATGCATTAAAGTTAAGTATCAAACTAATTACGTCCGCTTTCTGAATTCTAATTCCTTGGCATGTTCCACACCTCACGTCAGTATAGTTCTTCCCTCCTCACGCCAGCCTGCGTGAGCTAAAACGCGTGCATTTCGGCCTCCATTCGTAACACGGTGTTGGCTCTTCTGCCAACACAACAGAAATCTCTCTCCAGAAGAGTGAATTTCTTAATATCTCTTAAACATATTGCTACATTTTCTTGCCGGTGGGCGATCTGGCAATTTTTATGCATATTTTCTTAAGTTGGCTGCCTCGTGCGTTATGTTTATAAAGCAGAGACGTGTAACAAACTGGGCATTCGGCAAAATGTTTGTTGGCGCTGCATAAGAACCAGGCAAGCTTTGGCTACTGCAGCGGACTAATAGCGACAGGATTTCGTTCCCGTGATGTTCGTTTCCATTTCTCGCTATCTAGTCCTCAAGCCGTAGCGCTTTTCTGAATGTTTTGAGAAAAAGCAAACATACAGCAAGATGTTGTAGTAGGGATCATTTTCAGAGTAAAACACGTCCTAAAGTACATGGTTTGCGAGATATTGCTATTTGAGGCAGTCAGTAACAGAAACTTAGTGTGAGACAGTTAACCTTTAATTACTTGTGTCGGCAATTTCCGTTCACAGTTCATGTTCAGATTTGCCCTTTACTAGTTTCAATGTATTTAGCATTTCACGTAGACAGACGCTATGAACACCAGCAAGACAACACAGAGACTATTGGACGGTTAGAGATTATAAATGTACACATAGGACAAGATCTGTAACAACCACAGATTACGATGGAGAATTATTTATGAATAATGATGAAGAGGATGCTCAATGGAAACACTACATGGAAGAACTCTAAAGCGACAAAACATTCTAAAGTGAAAATAACTTTATGCAAAACAAAGATAACAGTGTGTGAGAAGAGTGGGATCTTCCTGTCACAAAATATGATTTTCAAGTTGCGCTTCAGACAAAGCAATCGTCGTTTATTACATCGCAGCAGCATTTATAAAAAATGTAGGAGAATAAGTGTAGCAAAATCTGTCAAACATAATTCATCAATGATAGAAAAAGGAAACTTAACTGAGGATTTCGTAACAAGAACAATAAATACCCCAAAAAATCATAGACCGTTGACTCCAAAAATTACGGGACACTACCTACTTAACCTCATGCCTCAAAGATATTCATGTACATCGGAAAAAAGAGTAAAAAACAAATACATCACTGTATTGGAGCAGACCAGTCTCTTATTAGAAAAATGAGTACAGAAACAAGAGACGCAATTACAGCATTATCTATGCTGCTCGAAGGAAGAGTAGCAATGAAAAGTAGGCTGAATGTGGAGCTACTTTTTCCACTATGAGTATAACTGCGTTGGACTGGAAGGACAGAAGAATTTTTTATGCGGTGTACAAAACACATAGCACGAAACTGAATAGGAGCTACGGCTAAAATCAGGAAAGAAATAAGGAAGGGCTGCCATTGCTTCCATAACTATACTGAAAGAGGAAACAAAATTAATTAAGTTCTGTACTAAAAAGATACTCAGCACACATTTTCTGGTGACAGTGTGAGAATTGCAGGTTCACAAAAAAACCGGACGAAATGTTCCATGTGGTATCTAGGCATTAAAATAGAAAAAATACGGAGTAAAAGAAGAAGAAAGATGAGGTAATGGGAGATAGCAAAAATATTAAACATAAGATGGTTGGTTGGTTGGTTGTTTCGGGGAAGGAGACCAGACAGCGAGGTCATCGGTCTCATCGGATTAGGGAAGGACGGGGAAGGAAGTCGGCCGTGCCCTTTGAAAGGAACCATCCCGGCATTTGCCTGGAGCGATTTAGGGAAATCACGGAAAACCTAAATCAGGATGGCCGGACGCGGGATTGAACCGTCGTCCTCCCGAATGCGAGTCCAGTGTCTAACCACTGCGCCATCTCGCTCGGTTTAAACATAAGAAATGAATGTAAAGGTTCATTGTATTAAAATTAGTCGACCCGGAAATTCTAACAACTCTACAGTATAACTGCAGGAGAAAATAGATATTTAAGAAATTTAAAGTGAGGAAGAACATTAGCAAAAATAACATTTACGGCTACAGGAAAAACTTTCTTACAGGTAATCACACCACTGTAGAAATACGGAAATTCTTCACAAATTCATTGGTCTTGACTCCTCTCAGTGAATGCGAAAGCTGTACATTGTGGTGACAAAAGAAAAAACGACTGGAGGAAAAAATGTGTGTTTGGCAGTTAGCGACCCGAACAATCTGGATGGGGAGAACACAAAATCTAGACGTATTAAAGGAAGTAGAAATGAGCCGAAGCCTAAGAACAGCAACAGAAAGGAAACTGAAATTTATAGAGCAGCTCTTAATCGTAGTATCTTTCTCGTAAATATATTTGACACTAAAGTATCAGGAAAAAATCCAAAGGTGCTACTTCGAAACGTGGACTTAGAGAACATCTAGAGATCAGATGCCAAAACTGTAAGGAGATCTACTGTCACAGTAGACTGACTGCTCGAACATGGTGAAACCTTTATGAAGTGAATGAATGAAATACTTTGGTCTCCACGTTCTTCTATAACGTACACACTACATTTAAAAAGTAAAATTTTGCGTTGTTTCTCTTTCTGCTTCTCTTCGGCCATTTCTACCATCGAAAATCAAGTGAAAAAAGCGCCACTGCGACCAATAGGCTCATTAAAAATATGATTTGGATTGTTGTTATTCTGAGTTATTATAACATTAAAAAAGCATTTTCGGTCAATATTCACACAAAATATCTGTTATTCTTATGTAGTTAAAGCCTAAAAATCATTATGTTTCTATGTGATCGAAAACGCTCTGTTACTGGCTGAAGCTCTGGTGACGTCACAGACTAGGTGCAAGACGAAGCTGTACGTGTGTTATAGAAACTTTAGCCGAAGTTACTAGCATTTTTGCGGACGTTTTCTGCATACAGTGTAGCTATTTAGTAAAGGAAAACACATTGGCAACTTTTAAGTAACATCGGAAAGGACTTTTGTGAAAGCTGGTAGTGGAAACCTTCCGAAAGTTGATGTTTTTCTGCTTTCTTCTCTCTTCAGAAACAACTCAGATTTTTTTGTTCCAGAAATAACAAACATGAAAACTGCATAATATGGCGACTGGGGCGGAAGTGCTGTGACACAGCAATAAGTTGCAGAATTGTCTTAAAACTGCGTGAATCTGGAACTGAATTATTTGCTCAGCCATGATGAAAAGGTTTTCCAGGGTGATTTGTTCATTCAGAAGATAGTTCTGACTGTTAATTTCTACGACTCTTGCTAGAACTATACTCTTCTCTAGGTAACTCTTTTCTCAGTTTTCAAATCTTCAGACAGAGCAATAAGTCTCGTGTGTAGCTGCAGCGCATCATCATTTTTGTCTTCAGCAGCTTTACACATTGGAATTTTCTGTTTCTCCATGTCATTAATTTAAACCACCGGAAAATTATGTCTTTGAAATATGCAGTAGATGCGGTAGAACCTTAAAGTATCTGTTGTTCTACTGCATTCTTAACTGCCGCTGAAACACTACGATTTAAAAGCGCCTAAGAAGGACCAACTTTCATTTTATAGTAATATCCTGATCTTACTAAATTTCCTCGTAGGTTACAAGCAATATTCAATTTTTCTATCGTCAAAATCAGACAGCTTTACAACAGGCTCAATGGAGACAACCGGAAGTGACAAATTATTGTCTTCAACGAACTGTTTGGGAAGAATAATGTGGTCGGAAATTATTAAATGGTTTCTCAGATTCTTCAGAATAAGAGCTTTATCAGGCATGAAATACATTTCTTTAACACCATCCTTGTGACTCATCTCAAATTGATAGAATAAAAGAAAACTGATATAGAAATGTAATACGACACAGAATTTAAAGCGCTTACGTAACTGTATTACGAATAAAATAAATTTAAGAAAACAATTGTATTAAGCGAAGAGAACAGTAGGGACAAAGAAAATTGTTCCAAATGAGGATCGATTGTTCTAACATTGCATTAAAAGTCCAACACACTACTTGTTACTTTACAAGAGACATTGTGTTGATATAGAGTGCTCACTTACGTGACAATCAACCTCACAGAAATAAATACACATAGTGACCGCTATCTCATTCTGAACTCTACGAGCAAGATGCAACCACATTTTTTGCATCTTCTCCTTCTTTTGAACACTCAAAAACAGTTTTTACGGAGTTTTCATAGATGAATTTGTACAATGTGGTACTACTCCCTAAAATTTGTAACCCATTTTTCGAAACGTACACGCCAAGCCGGCCTTGGTGGCCGAGAGGTTCTAGGCGCTACAGTCTGGAACCACGCGACCGCTACGGTCGCAGGTTCGAATCCTGCCTCGGGCATGGATGTGTGTGATGTACTTAGGTTAGTTACGTTTAAGTAGTTCTAAGTTCTAGGGGACTGATGATCTAAGAAGTTAAGTCCCATAGTGCTCAGAGCCATACACTCCAAGACAAAATATCACTGTGAGTGTGCATTACGACAGTAAGAGCAGAGTGCTAGCCACTGACGTCACAGGCATCACATGACTCATGTGGAGCTTTATAGTTCTTTAAAATTGTTTGAATTTCACTTCCATTTTTAAAAAAATGCTGAAATTCATGAGGAAAAAGGCCTATAATGAGGATAAAATGACATAATTAACCATTTAAGACGATTTCTGAAAGACATTCAAATATCCCATAGAACCTCCTGGCTAGGTTTCCTTGAGAGCTGTGTCAGTGACCGAGCACTGAAATTGTAATAAGGCCTTTGGACACAAATCTGAGAGGAAACTACAGAAACAAAGCATATGTGCGTCTAATATATTCGCATGTCATCTGAAACTTCCTGGTAGACTACAAATATTCTGGACCGTGCTTCGAACCCTGAACCATTCGCTTCGTGGGTAGTGCTCTTGCCGACTGAGCATACAGACACGATGCCCTCACAGTTACACTTCTGCCTGTGATTCTTTCCTGTTTCCCAAACTTCAGAGGCTCTCCTGCATACGTTCTTGGATCGGATTCCTGGATGAAAGAATGTTGCAGAGAACTGGTTTAGCCACAGCCTCTGATGTTACAGAATTAATATTTCACTCTACGTCGAAAGTTTCCCTGGTCCGCCATACAGCTTTAATCTTCCAGGAAGTTTCAAATCAGCACATACTTCCAAAATGAATTTTCCTCTGCAGAGGAGCATGCGCTGATTTTAAACTTCATGGCAGATCAAAACTGTGTGCACAGATGAAAACTGTGTGCCAGACGAGGACCCGAACCTGGGATCTTTGCAACGTGCTGGGTTCGAGTCCCGACCCGATTCACAGTTTCAATCTGCTTGGAAGTTTCAGCAAACATTTAGTTACAAAACAAAACAGATTGCATTAAGTAACGTCAAATTTGAAAGTACTTGTAATTTATTGACCTCTTAAGATTTAAAAAAGTTCCCTTCAATGACCAGAGACGCTTCTTGAGTGTTTGTTCCGTTGGTCAAGTAACAGCTCTATCTTCGAGTGGGTCTTATGCTGTCCAGTGACGCAACTTGCGACGATTCGGAACTAGCTTGTGACTTGTCCGTCGGTGTTGCGGCTGCCGAAATATCCTTCGAGACATTTTTGAAACTGCGCTTCATTTCGGTAACAGGCAGAGAACGGATTATTGCGCCAGCGTTCTCGAAGTACGACACCAGCGACGCAGGGTTCTGCTTCACAGCCGGATTCTGTGCAACGAAATCATGGCACAACTTTTCAACCAATCTCTCTAACCTTCTCGCTTTGCACTCGCGTTCCTCCTGTCGCGAACTCGCGGTAGTGGTGGAGACGCACGCAGATCCTGTGGCGCGCGGGGATGGAGACTTGCTGTTTTCGACGTCGGTATTGCGCTCTGGACTTAACGAAGAGAGACTCATCTCTGGATGCTCGAGTATGTTCGACATGAGCCCTTCACTGCTCTCGTGGCCGAGTTGATCAATGTAGGACTCCGTCAGTAGTTCCAAACCCAAACTGCCTTGTCCACACGAGATTCTGCTTCCTGATTCGTCCTGAAATGTGCTGTCACTCGACTGAGATACCTCTCGATGGGAGGCGGCACTGCTGGACCCGTCTGGACTGCTCGTTGCAGAAGCAGGGGGGGCTGCAGGTGCAGGAAAACTCGAGCTGCTTTCAATAGCTAGGTCGTCAATTTCTTGGCTGTTCGTCTGCGAGGCATCGTCGTCACTTTCTGAACTGTAAGACGATTCCTCTTCGTCCTCGTATTGGTCTTGGTTCGCAGCGAAGGCGTCATCGCCGGACGACATCTCGGCGTAGATAGCTTCCTGTGTAACTACTCGGCTGAAATCGTTTAGATGTTGCATCTCCTCCGGCACTACGTGAGGCACAGATTTTGAAACCCTTCTCAGTTTTTTAGAGGTCTTCTTCTTCTTCTGGCACTTTCCTTCGCTCTGTGCTTCCATTAGTGGCTTAGAAACTAGGCTTGAGCCGATAAGGGAGACCAATTCGTACGAACTTGCGTCCACGGATCCCAAGTCTGGTTGAGATCCTACTTCCACCTTCGTCGACGATACTAGTGAATGCTCACTGTCAGATAATCTAGAGCGTTCTGTATCAAAACGGTAATCATGACCTTTCTCTAAAGCAGGTGGCGACATGCTGGGGCTAAATTCAATATATTTCTCTACAGCTGTGGCCTGCAAGTCTTCGCTTAACGCAGTGTCTCCTTGCGAACCAACTGTGGGAACCTCTGTAACCACAATATGTTCCTCCGGAGTGGGCACATCTGGGCGTTCAACAACATGTAACGCGTCTTTGTCTTTTTCATCGTCTTCAGGCTCCACGAACTCCTCAGAATGTTTTTGTTCGGATGGTTTCACCTCGTCCTCCTCATGTAGAGTAAAGACTGAGCTTACCTTATAAAAGATTTCCTCTTTTTGTGGTTCATACGTCGAAAGTTTCTTCGGTGATGGAGTAAGTACTGTGTGACTGGAGTCGTCGAAATATTCTTTATATGTCACTCCATTAACTGTGCCTAGCGAGTCACCTGCTTTTCGAAGCATTTCACGTGTACAATGCGGAGGAATTGAGAGGAAAGTTTGGCTAGACGCCTCTGCGTTGCACTGCAAAGACTGCATCCTGAAACAGAACACAATAAATCAGGAGTAGCTATGCAAAAACCACAAACTCGATTTTCACTGGAAAAGAGTAGTATTTTGTATAGCCATTAATCAGAGTCAGATTGCAGATTTATTTCGAAACGAGAATCTAGCAAACAAAAGGGAATACTTTCATTAAAATGTAGCGTCTGAAATTTTTCAGGTAAGAAATGAACCTTTGTGCTCATACGGCAAAGACTACCAAATCCACCGGTTAGTCCCTCAGCCGTTAGGGGTAAAACCCAATGGGACTCGGGGCAAGTAAGGCTAGCAACCTGCTTCCCTGGTACTTTAAATATGATGCTGGCAACAATCAGAGCAAAATGCCTCGGACCTTTGGAGGTGACGGAGTCCCACCTCTAAATGACAAACCAGGGACTCCTAAGATACGACTTGGCAAACAAATGGTAATGAGATAGGGAGCTATTAATATCAATGGGGGCTACTCTGGGAGGAAGGTAGAGCTGGCAGAGGCTGCAAGTAAGATGGGGCTGGACGTTTTAGCTGTTAGTGACATTCGGGTAAGGGGTGAGAAAGAAGAGGAAGTGGGAGAATACAAGGTCTACCTGTCAGGAGTCAAAGCAGGAATAGCACAATGGGGTGTAGGGCTTTACATCAGGAAAGAAATGGAACCCAGCGTAGTTGCAATAAGGTACGTAAACGAACGACTGATGTGGATAGATTTGACAGTGTCTAGCAAGAAAATTAGGATTGTGTCAGTATATTCGCATTGTGAAGGGACAGATCAAGATAAGATGGATAGTTTTTATGAGGCACTCAGTGATGTAGTTGTTAGAGTAAAGGGCAAGGACAGTGTTCTGCTCATGGGTGATTTTAACGCCAGGATTGGAAATCGAACAGAAGGGTATGAAAAGGTTATGGGTAAATTTGGAGAGGATATGGAGGCCAACAGGAACGGGAAACAACTCTTGGATTTCTGTGCCAGTATGGGCTTAGTAATCACAAACTCCTTTTTTAAACATAAGAACATTCACCGGTATACTTGGGAAGGCAGGGGAACCAGATCTGTCATTGACTATATAATAACAGATCAGGAATTCAGGAAGGCTGTGAGGGACACACGCGTATTCAGGGGATTCTTTGATGACACTGATCATTATTTAATCTGCAGTGAAATTGGGATAGTGAGGCCGAAAGTGCAGGAGGTCAGGTCCATATGTCGGAGGATAAGAGTGGAGAAACTACAGGATAAGGAAATCAGGCACAAGTACATAACAGCGATCTCGGAAAGGCACCAGTTAGTTGAATGTAGTCAATTACAGTCATTGGAAAAGGAATGGACGAGGTACAGGGACACAGTACTAGAAGTGGCTAAAGAATGTCTTGGAACAGTAGTGTGTAAAAGTAGGATGAAGCAAACAGCTTGCTGGAATGATACAGTCAAGGCAGCCTGTAAAAGGAAAAAGAAGGCGTATCAAAAATGGCTGCATACTAGAACCCAGGTAGACAGAGAAAGTTATGTTGAAGAAAGAAACAAAGCCAAACAGATAATTGCAGCATCCAAGAAGAAATCTTGGGAAGACTTTGGAAACAGGTTGGAGACTATGGGTCAAGCTGCTGGAAAACCATTCTGGAGTGTAATTAGCAGTCTTCGAAAGGGAGGTAAGAAGGAAATGACAAGTATTTTGGACAGGTCAGGAAAACTGCTGGTGAATCCTGTGGATGCCTTGGGCAGATGGAGGGAATATTTTGAAGAGTTGCTCAATGTAGGTGAAAATGCGATCAGTAATGTATCAGATTTCGAGGTAGAATGGGATAGGAATGATGATGGAAATAGGATCACATTTGAGGAAGTGGAGAAAATGGTCAATAGATTGCAGTGCAATAAAGCGGCTGGGGTGGATGAAATTAAGTCGGAACTCATCAAATACAGTGGAATGTCAGGTCTTAAATGGCTACACAGGATAATTGAAATGACCTGGGAGTCGGGACAGGTTCCATCAGACTGGACAAAAGCAGTAATCACACCAATCTTTAAACATGGAAACAGAAAAGATTGTAACAACTACAGAGGTATCTCTTTAATCAGCGTTGTGGGTAAAATCTTCTCAGGTATTGTTGAAAGGAAAGTGCGAGTATTAGTTGAGGACCAATTGGATGAAAATCAGTGTGGGTTTAGGCCTCTTAGAGGTTGTCAGGACCAGATCTTTAGCTTACGGCAAATAATGGAGAAATGTTATGAGTGGAACAGGGAATTGTATCTATGCTTTATAGATCTAGAAAAGGCATATGACCGGGTTCCTAGGAGGAAGTTATTGTCTGTTCTACAAGATTATGGAATAGGAGGCAAACTTTTGCAAGCAATTAAAGGTCTTTACATGGATAGTCAGGCAGCAGTTAGAGTTGACGGTAAATTGAGTTCATGGTTCAGAGTAGTTTCAGGGGTAAGACAAGGATGCAACCTGTCTCCACTGTTGTTCATATTATTTATGGATCATATGTTGAAAACAATAGACTGGCTGGGTGAGATTAAGATATGTGAACACAAAATAAGCAGTCTTGCATATGCGGATGACTTAGTTGTGATGGCAGATTCGATTGAAAGTTTGCAAAGTAATATTTCAGAGATAGATCAGAAATGTAAAGATTATGGTATGAAGATTAGCATCTCCAAAACGAAAGTAATGTCAGTGGGAAAGAAATATAAACGGATTGAGTGCCAAATAGGAGGAACAAAGTTAGAACAGGTGGACGGTTTCAAGTACTTAGGATGCATATTCTCACAGGATGGCAACATATTGAAAGAACTGGAAGCAACGTGTAGCAAAGCTAATGCAGTGAGCGCTCAGCTACGATCTACTCTCTTCTGCAAGAAGGAAGTCAGTACCAAGACTAAGTTATCTGTGCACCATTCAATCTTTCGACCAACTTTGTTGTATGGGAGCGAAAGCTGGGTGGATTCAGATTACCTTATCAACAAGGTTGAGGTTACGGATATGAAAGTAGCTAGGATGATTGCAGGTACTAGTAGATGGGAACAATGGCAGGAGGGTGTCCACAATGAGGAAATCAAAGAAAAACTGGGAATGAACTCTATAGATGTAGCAGTCAGGGCGAACAGGCTTAGATGGTGGGGTCATGTTACACGCATGGAAGAAGCAAGGTTACCCAAGAGACTCATGGGTTCAGCAGTAGAGGGTAGGAGGAGTCGGGGCAGACCAAGGAGAAGGTACCTGGATTCGGTTAAGAATGATTTTGAAGTAATAGGTTTAACATCAGAAGAGGCACCAGTGTTAGCACTGAATAGGGGATCATGGAGGAATTGTATAAAGGGGGCTATGCTCCAGACTGAACGCTGAAAGGCATAATCAGTCTTAAATGATGATGATGATGATGATGAGAAATGAACCCATCCTTGGTGATACATAATCAGTTGAACGTCCCTAAATCGGAACAGCTGTAATTGTTTTCACATTGAACTTAATTACCCTCATTGGTTTGACAGACCATCATTTTTCTGCTATTCTTCAAAGAAAATATGGAGACGTAAATGGACCTACACTATCTTACTCTGAATAGCAAATTACGCCAGCAGAATGCAAGAACCCGATTTTTCACGATATCCATACGAAATAAATAGTCTGACACTTAATTACGTTTTGTAACAGAAGACACGCAGAGGTTGTTAGTTCGACAGTATTTGTTAGCTGTTCACATTAGGTAGGATGTGTGTGTGTATGTATGTGTGTGTATGTATGTGTGTGTGTGTGTGTGTTTTGTGGGCACTCTCACAGTATAATAATAATCATCATCATTAGTGTTTAGCGCAAAGACATCGTAGCTCTCTGTGTTTTCTTGTCTTTCGCCATCCTCTTCAGGTCCGCGTAATTTCCGCTTCCCATTCTGTCGTCTGTCATCTTGTCTCTCTTCGTTCCTCTCAATCGCCTTCCACTGACTAATATTTCCAAAATTTCTGTTAGCAAGCACTCCTGTCGCAACGAATGTCTCTTCCAGTTCTTCCTTTCTCTTATAACCTTCAAGACTCTTCTTCTCTCATCAGACGTTTCTAACACTCTTTCGTTACTCAGTCTTTTCATCCAACTTCTTCTCACCATTCTCCTTCTCATTCACATCTAAAATGCTTCTAGCATTTTTTCAGCCTCTTGTCTCAGTGTCCATGTTTCTGCCTCATAGAGTGTCACACTCCAGACAAAACCTAGCCAAAATCTTTCCACTGACTTTTATCTAGTTTGCCACATAATAATATCCTACTCTTATTGAATACATCCTTCGCTTCAGCAACGCAAGTTTTCACCGCCTGATGGCCTCTCAAGTCTTCAGTGATCGTAACTTCAAGATATATAAGTGCTCTTACGTGGCTAATAATAAAGTGTCCCATCTTAAAATTTACCAGTCTTCTTCGTGAGCCGATCACCATGCTCTTTGTTTTTACTGTATTGATTCTCATCCCTTATTCATTTAGATCTTTTAGCATTTTACCGACAGTTTGTTCACTTTCTGTCACTAATACCATGTCATCAGCAAATCTTACGCACTGTATTCTCTGTCCACCAATACGTACTTCTCTTTTTCCCTCCAAGCCTTTCACAATAAACTCTCCCAGATATAGTTGAACAGGCAAGGTAGAGAGGCAACAACTTTGTCTTCCAATGCTACTTCCTTCCGACATTTCATTTCCAGTCCTTATTCTTTCTTCCTACTGTAGATATACATTCTGTACTAGTCGTCTTTCCTACTAGTCTACTCCTTTCCTCTTCATAATGTCTATCAGCTTGTTCCATTGAACTCTGTTGAAACATTTTTCCAAACCAATAGAGACAGCATAAATTTCTTTACCTTCCTCAATATAGTTTTTCCCCTGTGATTCTTAACGGACCAGTAGCATTTTAGTAGACAGAAACGGTACAGATTCGAAGTAGACGGTGTCTATTTACGTTTTTCCAGTGGTGATCTTGACAAAGTTGGTTTCAATAGAAACGTATTCTCTCTCTCTTTTGATACATAATTTATTGTGTGGTATTACGTGTCCTTACCACTGCACGGGCATCATAGCAACGGAATTGCAAATTTCCATCTGACACTGATAGCAGTCACGTGGGAACTCGTGGATCCAATGGTACTCACTTACTGAGAGACATGCATCCAGTGGCTCCATACCCTGAGCGCCCTCTCAATGAGTATTACACAACTACTGAGCACTATCTCTTCGAGATATTTCTCCAGGTACTTCAGTATTGTGAATTCTCATCTTCCACAACAAATCATCCTATTGTCATGTGTACAGTTTGGAACCAGAAAGTCATCGGTCGCCCTCTCCCTCTACTCCCGTCAATTTCTCACCTCAGTATCAATTCTGTATTCTTGTTTCTTATATCCTTCACACATGTACATACCACTGTAATTTTCTTCGATCCATCACATCACATATTCCTTCTTCCAATACCATTATCTTTATCACTTGGTGGTCCACATGTAGTCTTTCCATGAGATCCTTGCAGATTTTCTCCAGAAATTCAAATGTAATACTTTCAGCCTGTTTATTTTTCTCTGATTAGTTGCTCAGTTCTTTGTTCCATACAGGACTGTACTGTGTAAAATCGATTTGAATGTGAGATTTTTTGTTCTATTTATCACATTCCTGCTCCATAATATTGAAATGAGCATCTCAATGACCTTGCTTCCTTTACTGATCTTCCAATATTGATCTAATTTAAACTTCCTCTTTTTCTAAAATGGGTTCCACATTGCAAAAGATTGTTGACATCTCTGATATTTTTCTACATTATGTACACCTCATTCAGATCATTAGTAAGATATTCTAGTTTTTTGGTAATTAATCTTTGTACCCCAGTTTTTATATTCCATTGCTAGTTGATTACATACATAAATTGCACACCTTAAGTGCTATGAGCACTTGTTCATCTTTGCTACCTTGAGACACAGCTCTTACATTGAACAAGTGCTCATAACTCGTTCGTTTCCAGACCAAGGTCCCTTACCTCAAACTGATACATTTTTACATTGACTCTGACATTATTCGTGTTTCGACGCACCACTTAAATAATTTAACAATTCAGAGGCTTCCTTTAACAGGACACAGATTGGCTGGTTGTTTTTCAAGGAGTTCTTTGCGGAGTAAAAATCAGTATACCATTTCAGTCCGTAGACGTATCACGGCACTGCAATGCACAGGCATGAATGTTGTGCAGGGGCAGTTTAATTTAGTGGAACTAAACTTCTAATTGTTGTAATTTAGAGGTCGCCTCACTCTGACTTCAGAGCATTTTAGCTCAAGCTAGAGAGGGTTCTTGGTTCACTTTATAGGAAGTACCAAAATTAGTTTATGTGACGACTTCAATATTAAGTATGTATGTGATTGTGCAAGAAGTAGGATGTTGGAAGATCTCCTAAATTCATATGATCTGATGCAGGCTGTGTTGTTTCCAGAAAGGTGCAGGGGGACAGTAGCACAGCTATAGACAATATTTTTATTCATTATTCATTACTAGATGGACATTCTGTTAATAAAAAGATGAATGGCTTTCAGACCATGATGCACAAATTTTAACACTGAAAGGTTTTTGTACTCAAAAAAATGTTATATATAATTACAAACTATGTAGGAAAGCTAATCCAACGGCAATAGAGAGGTTTTTAAACCTTGTTAAGGAATGAGAGTGGCAGGATTTTTATAGTGCCAATAACGAGCTGCTTTCCATTAGAACGTTCTAAATTCGGTACTAGCAGTAAAAGGCAGCCTGTGTAGCTGATTAATGGGATAAGAATATCGTGTGAAACAAAGTGGGAACTATATCAAAATGTTAGAAGCGGTCACAATCAAGCTACAGTAGCCCGTTATAAACAGTATTGTAAGGTCTAGAATGAGCTTTTTACTCTGCAGCGGAGTGTGCGCTCATACGAAACTTCCTGGCAGATTAAAACTGTGTGCCGGACCGAGACTCGAACTCGGGACCTTTGCCTTTCGCGGGCAAGTGCTCTACCAACTGAGCTACCCAAGCACGACTCACGCCCCGTCCTCACAGCTTTACTTCTGCCAGTACCTCGTCTCCTACCTTCCAAACTTTACAGAAGCTCTCCTGCGAACCTTGCAGAACTAGCACTCCTGAAAGAAAGGATATTGCGGAGACATGGCTTAGCCACAGCGTGGCTACGGAAACGGGGAGTAACTCACAATTTCTTCACCTCTTACATTAGTAACAGGCAGCAAAAGGTCATTATTCACAATGTTTATAACGGCTGTGATGTGGGGTCTGAGTGGGGTACCGTAAAGTGGAGGGTGTCCGAGGGATCAGTGTTGGGGCTACTCCTCTTCCTTATTTATATAAATGATATACCTTCTAGTATTACAGTTGATTCTAAAATATTTCAGTTTGCTGATAACACTAGCTTGGTAGTAAAGGATGTTGTGTACAACGTTGGCACTGTTTCAAATAGTGCAATTCATGACTTACGTTCACGGCTTGTAGAAAATAAACTAACGCTAAATCTCGCTAAGGCTCAGTTTTTACAGTTTCTAACACATAGTTCAACAAAAGCCTATGTTTTAATTTCACAGACTGGGCATATGATTAGTGAAACCGATCAGTTCAAATTTCTGGGTTTTCAGGTAGATAGTAGACTGTCGTGGAAAGCCCACATTCTGGATGTTGTTCAAAGACTTAATGCTGCCATATTTACTATTCGAACGTTCTGAAGTAAGTGCTAGTTCAACATGAAAAGTAGTCTGCTTTGATCATTTTCATTCGCGTATATTTTTGGCTCAGAACCGGGCGGGTCGGGCAAAAGTGGTGTAAGTTCGCGAACCTCTTGTCGACCCCTCTTCATTAGTCTGGATATTCTGGAATTAGCCTCTCAATGTATATGCTACTGTAAAAGTAAGATAATTGGTAAATCCTAGAATTAAGCGGCGAAACCTAAGATTTACCATCGCGGTTTGGTAAAAGTCCGAAATTTCTCATTTTATGCAACAAACATTGGTAAATCTTAGGATTTACAAATGCAAACTGGTAAAAGCTGAATCGAAGACTCCCGCCTACGTCGTACAGGGTCAGACAAGTTTCATTGTTGCCACTTTTGTGTTAAGATAAGTTTCTTTGTTGGCAGTTATGAGTTCTCAGTCCGCTCACTGCTGCGAAGTTTCAGTCAGTGTCGAGCATCCTGCGTACGGTCATCTTTGCGATTCGTTTTTGTGGTGTTTCTTCTGCAGTTTTGCATCAGAATGATTGATGTTATGCGTAACAGATTTTACGAATTTTTAAGTGAATCAGTGAATAAGAAGAAGGACAACAGTTTTTATGTAACTGCTAAGCAATATTATACTCTCTTAACTGAAGTGAAAAATGCAAAAATCGTTTTCAATAAAAAATCTGTTCGCTACAGACGTTTGAAGCGATATGATGTTCTCAACATCGGAGGTGAAGAGCAACTCATAGCACCAGTGTCTTCTGAAAAGAAGAAATTCTTAATTACTTCGTTTTGATGAGACCCACATTGCTATAAACCATGGCGGACGAACGCGGATGGTTGTGGAACTGAATCTTTAGTACAGGAATGTGACTGTTGAGTCAATCGTTACTTATGTGAGATTATGTGAACCATCTCAGAAAAAGCAAAAAACATTGAAAGGGGGTGTTGTAGTGGAGCCTATCATACACAGTGAAATGAATTCACGATGGCAAATTGACTTAATCGACATAGGGGCAAATGCACACAATAAGTCGAATTTCACACTTGTATACCAAGAGCATTTGACAAAATTTGTTATCCCCCGCGCACTAACTTCGAAAAGGGCTGATGTCGTAGCATATCATCTTTTGGACATTTTTAGCACCTTTGCTGTCCCAAGTATCCTTCATTCTGATAATAGTAGAGAGTTCTATAACCAAGTCATTCAAAGTTTATGAGGGTTGTGGAATGATATAGAGATAGTTCACGGGAAACTGAGGCACAGTCAATCTCAGGGACCAGTCGAAAGAGCAAATCAAGATATCGAAAACATGTTAACAACTTGGATGGAAACAAATGAAACTTCAAAATCGTCTGAAGGACTGAGGTTTGTGCATGTAACGAAAAATAGGGCTTATCATGAAGGGATCAGATGTTCAGCATATGAAGCCATGTTTGGGGTTCCAATGAAAATGGGCATTGCGACCTCAGTTGTTCCACGTGATTTAATAAAAGGTATAAACGCTGAAGAAGACTTGAAAACAATGTTAAACACCACTTCCACTGACTCACAAGAAACTGAAAATGACGGCCAAGGAATTGAGGCCAGTGAATCAGGTACTGGAACAGAAGGAATGGAGGTAGAAAGTGAGGCTGCAGCAGGTGAGGAAGCACCAGAGACACGGGATTTGACGACAGTAAACAACGAGACACCGGCACCAGCTGACGGTTGTGACGAGACGCTGACAACTTCCAACAGTGTAAATAATGTGAAACGGATACAAGAAGCTGCCAAAGAAGGTCTCCAATTGCAGGCCAAGAAAATTAAAGCAGGCTCATGTAACAAAATTCCAAAACTTTCAGTTGGACAGAATGTAATAATTAAAGTACCGGACGTAGACAGGGTAAAAAAACTCAGCACTGAGTTACGAATTCTTTCAAACTTCAGCATCGTCTCGCAAATTTTGACAAAACCATACAATTCGCTGGGCCGGTTATCAGCGGAAGAGCAGTACACTTCACTTTTGAGATGACCACAGACAGAAAAATCCCGAGGATTGAGGTCAGGTGATGCTGAAGCCCAAGGTATATGTCCTACTCAACCTATTAATAATAGATCATATTGTCATATTGGAAGTCGCTTTTCATCAACAGCAAAATGTGCTTGTGCACATCAAGCATGTACCACATTCTGCAACGTTGCGCAAGATAAGATAGGTGTTGGGTGAAATTTGAGCCCAATTAGATAGGGACTTAACCGAATACGAGTGTTGCCCAGGAAGTAATGCACCGCATTTTTTTCTTCAACATTTCTTTATTAAAGATAATGAGAATTACACACGCGAAAGAACAGTGTTTTATCCACACAACCTATTTTTCCACGTAATCTCCATCCCGATCTACGGCTTTCCTCCAGCTCGAAACAAGGGTGTGTATGCCAGTCGGGACCAATCCTTGTCCTGGTGGCGCAGCCTGTGCTTCACTGTGTGAGTCACCTCCTCATCGTCTTTAAAATGTCTTCCACGTATGGCATCCTTTAATGGCCCAAACAAGTGGAAGTCCGAGGGGTCTAGGTCAGAGCTGCAGAGTGGATGGGGTAACGCTGTCCAGCTTTGTTTTGCGATGTGCTCAGCAGTCCTCAGACTTGTTAGGGCCGCTTCCTTTGCTCATTAACAGATGCAACGCCAACTGCCGAGTCGTAATGCGTCTGTCCTCGCGAATGACAACATCAGCTCGCTGCAACGTGTCAGGTGTGACAGCCGTGGATGGTCTCCCCGAACGCTGCAAATAGTGGAGCTCCGCTGGACCGCCTTGTCATGACCTCACCCTCCGTGCCCAGCGACTAATTGTATTTCTGTCGACAACAGATGCTCCATAGACATTGCACGAGAGTTTGTGAAAATTCCCCAGTTTTTTCTCTGCAGTGAGAAATTCTATGACTGCACATTGCTTGTGACGTACATTGTAGACACCATTTTGAAACTGTCCTGTTGTTATTTGTCGGAAGTGACAGAAACTTGGCGCGCTCACTCAGGAGTCCTCAAATAATACGTACATACGTAACGTTTCGCTTTTGTAGCATTGTTTTCAGCTGAGAAAAAATGCGTTGCATTACTTTCTGGGCAACCCTCGTTGCTATCATTTCAAATATACTAAATACTGCAATAATTAATGCAGAAGACAGTGCTGGCTCGCAGTCACGCATTCACAATTATCTCGCAAACTGTTTTTTTGCAGACCAATTTCTAGTAGGGCTTTTTTGCTTCTGCTATCGTATACTATTAACAAGCGGCACACCTCGGCTTCACACGGAGAGCATCAAGTAACTGCGACCAGACGATTTGTCTGGCATAGCAGTAATAAGTTATATACAAAAACTTTCTCATGAGTTAGTCTATCTGTTAGTGACAATCGTATCAAAATCTCCACAGCAGTTCCTGAGATTTTAATTCACATAGAGATAGAAATTTTTATTTTTTTCCTTTATTGTTAGTGCAGCCCGCACACCGCTTACGGGTATGGGGTCAGCGGTCAAATATTCTGCTCTTTAGCCAAGAGAATTATTTAAAAATATAACGAAAATAACAAAAAATATATTAAGCTTTTTCTTATTTTAATTAAGAATCAAAAACAGTTAAAAAACGAAAATATACACATTTTAAAACCACATCATAGAATGGTGAAATTCTTCGAAGGACGTGCACTGAAGCACTGCACTCTCACTTAAAATCTGAAAGACATGCACTGGGAGAGAAGTATTTCGGGATGAGAAAATATGTTCTGTGGGGCTGAAGTGTGCGGGTAGAAAGGACAGGGGTCTGTTAGGTAAGAAAACTATGTAGATGAAGGTAGCTCCTGAGATGGTTGGTGGGAAGACAGAAGGTTGGAATGACAGAGGGTGAGGACGAGGGTAAGTTAGAGGTAACAAGAGGAAAGGAGTGGGGATGTATGGGGAGGGAAAGGGGAAGGGGATCCCTGTTATGGAGGGAGATGGAGTGGGAAGATTTAAAGTTGGTAGGAGGGACAAATATGGGGGCAGATCTTATTGTGGGAGAGGGAGTTGGTTGAAATTGAGTTGGGAGGGGATATGGAGTGTGTGGAGGTGTAAGGACAGTTTGTAAAACCAGAGGTGGTGATCAGAGGGGTGAGAATGGGGCTACTGGAATCTAGTTTGCGGATAGTGTAGGAGATCCACAGGTGTTCAGTGTGGGTGAGGTGGTTTAGTGGTTGATGAGATCGGAGAAGATCCACGAGGGGGAAGATAAATGGATGTGCAAAGTGAGACGAAAGGTATGGCGTTCGAGGATCTGGAGGGACTTGTAGAACTTGTGAAGGGGTGGGGTAGAGGAAGGGTCAGATCAAGGCTTTGCAGATGCAGATAATAGCAAAGGGGTGTAATGCCCAAATTCGGCCTGTCAGTAGTTTTAGAAGTTTTAGTCTATTGTGGGCTTTCTGTTGGATTGTTAGTAGTTGAGGTTTATACATCAATTAACAGTCGAAGGTCAGGCCAAGATATTTTTCGTATTAGTTAACTAGATAGGACGGTCATAAATGGTAAGGTAAAATTCATGCGGTTGGTTCACCGTATAATTTTTACCTGAGTTTTGGAGGGGTTGACCTTGTGAAGGTTACATTGGGAAGTAAGCTGATTGAGGAGGATGTGGAGGGATCGCTGGTAGAATTTCTGAAGCGTAGGTAGAGGGCGAGGAATACGGCGTTATAAGGATGCTGAAGGAGGTGGACTGATGGAGATGGTCTCAGCAGTGTTGAGGATATGAAGGACAGAAGAGAGGCCAAAGCTTTGGGGCAGTTCTACAGTGGATGGAAGGTACGGGAATTGGTATTGTTACCAGCGATAAAGATGGCGCCGTTGGATAGGAAGGATGCAATAAGGGGACATAATTAACTGGATATGTGGACAGAAAAACGTTATGGGAACTTTAATATATAATACACTACTGTTTGTAAAAAGTGAAACGCTGTGAAACAATGGTCTGCAACATGCCACAATGACAGGATGTGCAGAACAGCGGAACCATAACAGTTGATTTAAATGGCAGAGGCCCAACAGCACCCTATTTTGTACGACGGGACAGATCAGTGTTACGCAATGCTCAGTTCATGTGGAGTCGTCATACGAAATGGAAACGTGTAACCAAGTGCCACTATGCGTAACCTACACCACAGAATGAAATATCGGCATGTGAGAGCATTCGAATGATTCGTCTATGGGAGACGGGTCGGTCGTTCCGTGTGACATTGCGGTTGGTACAGGGCATACAGCTTCAACAATGGGTCATATTTCGAATCAGAGGAGAGAAGAGGACCGCACACTGCGCTGACAGGGTACTGGATGACACAACGTGACCACAGCGCGAGAGGACCGCCATCTTGTTCGCTTGGCCATAACAGACAAACAGCTTCGTCCACAGTGCTGGCGTGACGTTGGAGCACTGCAATGAGTGTGGACATGTTTGCATCGATGATTCGATGCTGTCTTCTGTGGGCTGGACTAGTGACACGCACGCCATTGCGTCGGCTTTCGTTGACCAGAACCCACCAACGGTGCGGAGTGCAATGGGCACATGAACGCTGACACGGATGTGCTGAGTGGCAAATGTAGTGTTTTCGGACGAGTCGTGCTTCAGCTTGTCCTACAATGATGGCCGCCATGGTGAACGCAATCGGGCACAATGTATTGATGAGCGGAATAGCAGATAAATGCCAGATGTGATGGTTTGGGGGTGCCATTGTGTATAACAAGTGATCTCGCCTCCTACGTCTTGGGGACAATCTGAAGAGCTACCGCTACTTCAGGGAGGTTTTACTCCTGCAGGCCGTTGCACATGGCAAACCTCAGTTGGACAACGCCCGGCAGCATGTCGAGAGGGATGTGAAAAACTTCTTCGAAGAACCACAGGTACCACTGCTTCCCTGACCTGCCCGTTCGCCTGCCCTGTCGCCTGTGGAACATGTCTGGGATATGTTCGGTCAGCAACTTGTTCGTTCAGGTCCTCCTGCAGTCACAGTTGATGCTTCGTGGACGCAGCTACAAACCGCGTGACAGAGTATTCCCAGCAGCGTAATCAGGCGCTCTTTGATTCCACGCAACGACATTTAGCAGCTCTGATTGCACTGATTCCTGTACTGAATTTCCATAGTCACAGTGCATGTACCGGTCTGTAATGCCAATCATTTGTGTAGTGTCATATCCTTAACCGGTGGAATAAATTTCATTGTAATTACATCTTGGTGTTTCGCTTCTCCAAACAATAGTGTCTTCACTGATTGTGATCCACCTTGTACTCATATTAACAAAAATGTTATCATAATTTCTATAGAGAATATATTGTTCAAAATATTTTTTTCATCGATTGCTTTGAAATTTTGACGCAACGTTGCATTCGAATATGCGCATGTTTCTATACACCTACTGAAGCACCATCTGTTGAACGTAACAGCAGCACACGCAATACCAAACATTGCTCATGCCAGACAGCTGTCACTAAACATTTTTAGCGTTTCCGATCGCATTGTTAAATTGAATTTTCATAGATTTAAATTTATTTTCGTTTTGCATTGGACTTCAGCTGCGCCGTTTACCATTGCGTTCATTTCGTGAGTGCAGCTTATTTTTTCGTGTTTCATTGTTTTCATTTAGTTCATTAACTCTTTTTCTTTTTCAGTGCTGTTTGAGGTGGAAAAGACACGTGTCAATTGTTTTTTTTGTTTGAACTGAAATATTTCGTTAGTGTTTTTAATTTTTTCTTTGCGTTTTAGCTCTTGTTTTTTTTTCTTTTTTAATGCTCTGCAATTTTAATGTTTTTGTTGTAACTTTCTTTATTCTTTACCAGTGCAGTGGATCTGCTTCAGTTCATCAAAATAATACCTCGTAGGAGATCAAACTTAGGTTGTCGTTCTCCCGGAGCGGAAGCAGTGCGACGAGTAATTGCGAATCAAACTGAGGAAGAACGGGCATCACGAACGAGCGAAACAGACAAAGAATGGTTCAAAAAGTGCTGAGTAAGCGAGTGCAGTAAGACTTGAGGATGCACGGCTGCGAGCAGGCTAATTGCTTTCTGCAGTTTTAGATCTGCTTCGTTCTCAGCAGAATGAACGCGACAGAGTGTGGCTGAAAGACGTCAACAGAAACAGCAGATCAGCGCCAAACACGACGTCATGTTCAACAATCACGCGATCACAATCGTCCTGCATTCCGATATAACCCAACTGATGGTTACAGTTTGACCTTGCCAGGTCAAACTGTAACTACAACTGAAGAGTGTTCCCCATTGCGTTGTGGAACCGGAAGAATTAAACTGAATCAACCTGAAGAACCGGCAGAGCCATTAAAAACTTTTTTTGCCGGATATACCACCGAATCAAATCATTTCCTATCTCTCATCAGGAAATACTATGTATGCTTCCAAATGACGTCGTTCGGCACAGAAATCGTAACAGTTGAATTGATGCCAACTTTCAAAGTAAAGGGACAAATTTACAACTTCCGCTCCTAGATGATCAACGACCAACGTAAATTCCTATAAATTTATTTCATTGGTGATGGCAGTGATGAAATGAATACACGCCGCGAAATTTCAACCAGCATAAAATGTTCCATCTTTTCCCAACTGCACGAGCTTCTTCACGAAAAAAACGACTGAGTGAATTTGTTCCAAACAGCAGTTGACATGATACCATCTGATGCACACAAGATTGTTATTGATGCTGTCAAAACGCCTGCTGAAGAACATGTGCGAAGATTCAGTACTTCGACTTTACACGAGCTGGCAGTTGTTATAGTCGGAGACCAATTCCAAACTATAGATATGTTTTTCATCTGAGAAAAGACCAAGTGACAAAAGCTGAAAAAACTCATCGATGCTACGATACTTTGCAATATCCAGTTATTTCTTGGTATGGTGCCGATGAATATTACTTCAACGTAATGATGATAAATCCAGTCAGAGGCGAAGAAACGAATAAGAAATACAGCACGATGAACTATTATTTGTAGCGATTAATGGTTCGAGAGGATGAAGACAATCACATTTTTAAATGCCATCAATTGTTTCACCGATATATCGTAGATACGTAAGCAAAAAACTAACAGAACATTTATCCCTTTTAATCATACCAAGCTTCGCTCTGGAAAATACGTTCTTTTGCGAGATGTAGTTGTAAATGATGGTAATACAAGTAACGATTTTGCCATCTTCATATACAGGCAGTCTATGTCATATGCCTGGGTGCGCTCAAGACCTGTTCATTACATTCACATGTAATTCAGCTTGGGACGATACGCAACAACTCTTATTTCATCGGCAATCGCCGATGGAGAGGCATGACATCACAGCACATGTATTCAGACAGAAGCTGGAATCGCTGATGGATTTCATGATAAAACATAAACTCTGTGTCTGTGTGCTGCTGGATGTACTCACTGCAATGGCAATACACTAATCTGGATCTTATCACAAAATCACCTCAGACGAAAGCGACGATGCAATATCCGCTGAAATAGCCGATGCCGACGCCGATAAGGATTTGGATGAAGTTGTGACGAAAAATATGATACATTAACGTTGCGGTACACTGAATCCAAATGCACAAGGCTTGATGGGCCGATATCCTCGACCATTAGCATCTAATACAGTTACAGGAAACAATAGATATCGTTTGTACAGACGGAGGTCAGAAGAAAACAGCAGTAAACAAGCAGTATGCTTATGCGAAATGGTACACTTAATGCAGACAACCGGCGGGTTGTTCCATATTTGCCTTTGCTATCTAAAACATACAAAGTGCACATAAACGTAGAATATTGTAACGCGATCAAATACATTTTTCTGTCCGTGAATAATGTCACCAACATGACACTTTTCGGAGTGCAACCAAAAAGAATTGATAGGAATGCTGTCATACATATCGACGAAATCGCACAGTATCGGACTAGAAGATATAGAAGCAGCACTGAAGTTGTATGGCGATTTCCTTGATTTCCCATCACGAACTAAGTCCAGCTGTTGTTCACTTAGCAGTACATCTAGAAAATGGACAACGGTTTTACTTCTTAGTTGCAACAACGTTAACTGCTTTTTTCACGTTATGTCAAAATGATGTGTTTGTGAAAACACTGCTGCGTTCGGGAATGTCTATGTATTGCATATGGAATGCGAGTAGAGAATCATGTGAACTACATAAACCGGGAGAGCGAATCAAAGGACAACCTGGCATATTGAAAGAAACTACTATAGGCACACTACACACCTTGCATCCGAATCGAGATAAATACTTCTTCCTTCGCATGCTGTTGGTAAATGTGCCTGGTCCAACAACGTCTTTCCAGAAATTGAAAATTGTCAACGGTGTTGAGCATGCCATTTTCTGCAACGCAATGCATGCCGAGCTCTTGAAATTATTTGAGAAAGACCGACAATGTATACATTAACGACGCGAGCAACACATCACAAACAAATCAAATTCGTGCATTTTTTATCATGATATTGACTACTTGCTCTTCTTCATCTCCATAAAGTTATGGGAGAAACAGAAAATTACATATGACTGAAGATATTTTCTGTCGACTACGCGACGGAAATTCAAATACGAACTTGAAATTCACAGCAGAAATCCAAAACGAAGGGTTGATAAAGACTGAAGATTTGTGCTTAGAAATCGCAAAGAAAGTTCTTAACCAACTGGGAATAAGATCACCGAATCGGTCTTATGCTGCTTCGTTCTGCTACATCTACACCCACATCGTTCAATGTACAATTGCGTCGCGAACAAAATTACGCCACGGATGATCTTTTGTCGTAATATTGCTAAGCTAACGCTTGAGCAAAAAGGCATTGACGATCAAATAATGCAAACTGTTAATTACGAGGTTGGAGAAATCTTCTTAGATCCGCCAGGAGGAACTGGTCAAATGTTCCTAATTACATTGGTCCTGGAAGTAATTCGATAACAAAATGACGCAAGCCTTAGCTCTTGCGTCGTTCGGAATAGCTGCGACATTGCTACCAGGTGAAATAACTGCTCATTCCGCTCTGAAATTGTCTTTGAACACGCAATTCATTGAAGCTCCAACGTCCAATATTTCCAAAGCATCTGGCATGGGGACAGTATCGCAGGAATGCAAACACACTGTTTGAAATGAAAGCACAATGGCAGACAAAAATCGCTCGAGACTCTTGATCGATCACTGCAAAGTTTGTATGGAAACATATGACCATTTCGGAACGCATAATTATTGCTTGCAGGAGATTTCAGGTTAACATTACCTGTAATTCCTCGATCGTCACCAGTAGACGAAACATATGCTTGAGTGAACTACTCTACTTTGTGGCGACACATAAAGACGTTGAAATCAACTACAAATATGCGTGTGTACCTGATCGAGCAGCTGAGAAATTCACAAGCCAATTGTTGGAAACTGTGACAAATTTCATTGTGTCATAACTTCTGTATTTTAGTGACGTCAGAAGAAGAATTGTTGACGCAGTATTTTCCAGTATTCAGACTAATTATAAACGTCACGATTGGCAGAATGAAGCATTCACATACCAATCCGTCGACACTTTCGTGGAAACGGATGAAGCGGTTAATTATCTAACAGAATTTTCGAATTCAGTCGATCTGCCAGCGATGCTACCGCATGTACTGCAACTGAAATTCGGCGCGCCAATTATCATATTGCGAAATATCAACCAGCCAAAGATTTTCAATGATATGCGACTTGCAGTAAAAATAAATAAATAAAATAAATGAAAAAATTAAAAAGAAAGAGCAACGTAGTTGGAGCAACTATCTTGAAAGGACCATTCAAAGGTGCAGATGTCCTCATTCCTCGCACTCCTATTACTCCAAAGGATATGCCATTTCGATTTAAAAGATTGCAATTCACATTTCCATTGGCGTTTGCAGTCACCATCAACAAATTTCAGGGCCAATATTTAGAATGGCGCGGTTTAGACCTAGACACAGATTGCTTCTCACATGGACGATTATATGTAGCATGTCCTAGAGTCGGCAAACCAGACAACAAAAAATATTGTACTGTATATCCACAAGCCTTGTGAAATCATATTAGAAATGTGTGCTTTCTCTTTTCTTTTTTTTCCATTTAACTAGCTTTAGTCACAGCAACACGTGGACGGGTGCAGCTAGTAAATGCGAGTAATACTCCTAAATCTCTTGTGACTAACAGAACCGTCGACATATTTTCACTGATGACATTTCTGTGATGGGTGGGACAGCTGAAATTGATGCTGTCACCAGAAATCGAATTCCTGTCCACCGCGTGAAAAGCAGGGATGATGCCATTCAGCTGTGGAAGAGGGATTATTATACTTGTGACATGAGTAAAATGAGTAAAAGAACAGGAAGAAGTAACTAAAGATTCGGGGTGCGAGGGAGATGGAGTGAGGGATGGGGCGCCGATGATACGACGCTTGTGTGGAAACACGGTTTCGAACAGATCCTGTGTACAGTGGATAACCTGCTTGTCGATTTCAGCAAATACTTGGACTGTTTTCTACATTCTCTTCAGAAATTAAATATGAACATACGCAGGACAGAGTTTACACGATTCTCAGAAACCTGGCGCACGCGGTTTTCCTCTTCTCAAAATAACTGACGATCATGATAACGAGTGTATATAGGAGCAGAACTAAAATAAAGTTAAATATGAAGGTTGTGAGGCGCAACAACGTATGGTTAAGCATCTCTGGGTTCAACAATGAATTTGGCGACTGCTTTGTTTTGAGAGCGTGCCAGTGCAGCAGTGATTCTATAGATACGGATGCTTTGTGAAAAGTCGATCGGAAGATGCAGTCGAGTGGTAGGGTACTGAACTTTACGGTCGCCTTTCAGGCGAAATTTAATAATAGTACTAAACCGTCATTCGACAATGGGGAATGTTGTCCAAGACGGTTTTATGATTGTTGAACTTTTATTAGACTCTCATAGCGTAACTTTGTTAATATAATTCAACAATCGTTCCAACAAAGGATATAAAAAGCTAATAATGATATTACAGTCAGTTGTACTTAATAAACACCACCCAACAGATCATCAAGTAATGGTAACGATATAGAGAGGAGTAATTATAAGGAATTGAGGAAGCAGGGATAACGCAATTTCGAACCTTATAGCATCGTCTTCAGGAGCTTAGCATATTATTAACTTATTTTTTTTACATGTCAACCCCCTGCGTATATTAAATAAGTACACTTTAATCTGACGAAGAAAGAAATGTGTCTAAAATAAGACAGTTTTCTTCTCCTGTTAGCATTTGTAGTATGTGAAGTGCAGTAACAGAAGCAGTAAGTTATCTTTGACTTTTTTTTAAAAATTTGAGTCACATTTGTTCTGGTATAAGGCTAAATTTTTTAAAATTTGTATAACCAGTACGAACTGCCAAGTAAAAGTAATAACAAAATTCCACGGGGAGTTGTCGTGCGGTTTGAGGCGCCATGTCACGGATTGAGCGGCCCCTCCCGCCGGGGTTCGAGTCCTCCCTCGGGCATGTGTGTGTGTGTGTGTGTGTGTGTGTGTGTGGTGTTCTTAGCATAATTTAGTATAAGTAGTGTGTAAGTCTAGGGACCGATGACCTTAGCAGTTTGGTCCCTTAGGAATTCACACATATTCGAACATTCGAATAACAAAACAACACGTAAACACCAAAAGATCTTCAGGTCTCGAAATGCATCGCGATTTTAATGAAGATCAAGTATGCAACTGATGGCTTACGTTCATTTCTTTATGTTTCACAATATTCTAAATCTGCCATGGCTCCAAGAGTATCTACTATGGATAAAATTCAAAGGAATGGGCAAATAGTCGAAGGCCGATAGACAGTAGTTGGCGTATCTCGTCACAGCGAGAGAGGTGCTGAAGAAGATATTTGCTTTTCTCAGTCTTTCCGGTGTCTAATAAGAGGAACACAGCAAGATACTGGTAAGTTACATAGATATGAAAAAAGTAGGAAGTGCCAAGGCGAAATGGCTGCAGAAAAAATATGAAGAAATCTAAAATGAAATGGTAGTCGGAATGACTGTTGCAGTATATAGCAAAGTTAAAAGCATATTCTTCAACATTGAGGAATTCCACTGTTAAACACAAAAGAGATAGCACATAGGTGGGAAGGATACATTGTAGACCTCTAAGAGGGGGAGGAACTGTCTGATGAAGTGACAGAAAAAGAAATGGAAATCGATGTGAAAGACATAGAAGATCCAATATCAGAGTCAGAGTTTAACAGAGTTTCGGAAGATCTGGGATCAAATAAGGTAGAAGTAACATTTTTCTGGAATTTCTAAACTCATTGGGGAAGTGGCGACCAAATGAATATTCAGTTATTTTATGGGAACTATGGGTCTTGAGAGATACCATCAGACATCCGGAAAAATTTCATCCACCCACTCTCGGTGATAGCAAGGGCAGATAACTGCCAGTAACATCGCACAATCAGCTTAACACATTCTGACCCTGCTATTGGTAATGGAAGTAGGACTTTAGAAAAATCAAGACACATTCATAGGATTTGCTGACCTAGTAGATTAAGGTTTCGGCAATGTAAAATGACGCAAACAATTCTGAACTCCCAGAAAAATAGACGTAAGATACAGGGAAAGAGTGTTAATATTGAATATGAACAAGAACCATGAGGTGACGACGATAATGTAAGACTAAAAACGAAGTGCTAGTATTAAAAATGTGTAAGAGTGGGTGCAACCTTGCGCCCCTACTGTTGATTCTATACATGGAAGAAGGAATGACGGAAATAAAAGGGAGAATCAAGAGTTGGGTCAAAATCCATGGTGAAAGGATATCAATGATAGAATTCACTGAAGAAATTGCTATCCTCCGTAAAAGTGAAGCAGCATTGTAGTATCTATCGAATGGAGTTAACAGCCTAATGAGCAGACTCTATGGATTCAAAGTAAATCAAGAAAAACGAACGTAATGAGGAGAAGCAAAACTGAGATTACCGATCAACTTAAAAGTCAAAATGGTGGACCTCGAAGTGGGCAAAGTGAAGGAATTCTACTACCTTCGAAGCAAAATAACACAAGACGAACAACGCAAGGACGACATGAAAAACAGACTACACAGACAAAAAGGGCCACTCCTGATCGAAGGAATTCTTCTAATGTTGAACATTGGCCTTAATTTGTGGAAGAAATTTTAACGAATGTGCGTTTTTAACACAGACTTATAAAAAGATGAATTATAGGATGTGGGAAAACTGTAAAAGAGGAAAATCGAAGAGTGTGGGACTTGGTGATATAGAAGGATGTCGAAAATTAAGCGGACCGAGAAGCTGAGAAATGAGGAAGTTCTCCACAGAGAGGAACATGTGGGCAGTACTGACATCAAGAAAGAATAGAATGTTAGTACGCGTGTTAAGACATCCACGAATAACTTGCACGGCGCTTCGGGAAGCTGTATGGGAAGACAGAAGTTGGAGTATTAAAACATTGTACCGGATCGGGACTCAAACCCGTGGCCTTTTCCTTTCGCAGACAAGTCCTCTACCGACTGAACTACCCAAGTACGACTCACGAGCCATCCTCACAGCTTTACTTCCTGTTTAAAGTCTTGGTCAAAATGGTTTTATTGCATGACAGTAGCAACAGAGTTCATTCCTCAGTCTAGTGAACGTTTTATTCTAAGCTCTTTTAGTCTAGGAACAGATAACATGATATCCTAAATATTCATACGAAACTTCAACCTTTGTATTGTATCTGTCTGCTATAGGATTCGAACATACCGTAAATATTTTACTCACTAACATCAAGACAACCACACAAAAATTCTCAGAAGTGCAAGAAGACGCACGGTTCTGTTATCTGAAACTCTATCAAGATGAATATTCAAGAACCGGTGACACAATATACTTCGGAAATGAGCTGTTTGGATGCAGGAATCTCTATCAAAACTGCGTGACATCGTCCATTACATAATGGATACGATATTCAACGAAAATCGAGCATAACGAAACCCTTGCCAAGACGATTTTCGAATATATAATTAATTTAGTGACAAAGCCTGTCATATTCTCTTCAACGTACGCTCCGTGTTCATGATGGTAAGTTTTAGTAGCGCGGATAAACCTGCCACGGAACGAATAGTCCCTAAGGTTAAATCCGATTGGAAATCTATGGTAAAACTTCAGCGGAAGTCCGAAAGCTATTACGAGCCATGGACATGTATTACATACATACATATGACATTGAACTGTAGACAAGAATTATATCTATTACTTCAAATCATGGAACTTGCACTTACTATAGCACGTTTGTAATAAATACTATAGTAATTGACTGGTTAATATACCAAAAAATATATTTTGTGCGAGCAAGATCTTTGCAAATACTGACCACTTTAAATCAGTATAAAAATGCTAAATAATAAAAAGATTCTTAAATATCAGTGAGTTAACAAAGACGAATGTTAATTGTAGTTACGAATAACACAGACCACTGATCACCATAAGTAAAAATATCTCGATTTTCATCTCTATTCTTGCGATTATTTGCAACAGAAAGTAGAGTATTTGACGTAGTAACGTGATTATACGTACCTGGTCATATTTAGACACCCAAAAAGTAAAAAAAGCAGTTCTGGGCAATTAAGCCCGAATATTCATCTCCGAATATTGTTCATCAGGTTCTCTGTGATTAGTACATGGTTTCCTGGTTTCCACACACAATAAATTTTGATTACAATACAAGAATTTTGCAGATATTTCCCTGATCGAAAGACAAAACAAAGATAATGTGCATTGAAACATATGACAGAGTGAATCAACGATTATTATTAAACAGACAGCGGGTCATGACGGTGATGGACGTACCTTAATGCAGCGGACATAACTAAATCACTTACCTCAGCAAATATATTGTTTTAGGGGCTGCAAAGAAGGCAATAAACTTGCAGATAAGACGCTCTGAATTAAATTACGGACTTTAAAATTACGGAGACAGCTTTTTACCTACAGCTGTGTTATTCTAAAATATTCCTGTAGTCTTGTACGAGAATTTGGTTATCAAAAGCAGCGATGTGACTATGTAACAAGAAAACGTATACATTATCACATTGGTTTTATTTTTCATTTTTTAAGGTTTGACTCCAAAGAAGAAAATGTTGTTCTTGCCATTTACCGTCTCCTGCGAGCCGTTGTCTTTTCTTCAGTGCATTCAGAAGTGTTCTCATGTTTAATGAAGGTTACAACTTAAATTAAAAGGAAAATATTTTCAACATTAAAACAGGCAACTGAAAAATCTTCTTACAAATATAAAAATTCTTGAAGAACTAAAATGTCTCTCAACGAATCTTCTTGGAACCTTAAGTTCATTTAAAAATATACTAACTTCTTCAGAGAAATGAAACTAAAATTCCTGCTAATAAGGTACTTTACAAAGTGGCCACATACTTCCACAGAAACTAAAAATTATCTTCTTACTGTCGATTTCCGGTGAAACTAAAAAGCTTTTCATAACGGAAAATTAAAGTAACTAACTTCCCTTGTGATGAATATTCAAATGGCTCTGAGCACTATGGGACTTAACATCTGAGGTCATCAGTCCCTTAGAACTTACAACTACTTAAACCTAAGGACATCACATACATCCATGCCCGAGGCAGGATTCGAACCTGAGACCGTAGCAGCAGCGCGGTTCCAGACTGAAGCACCTAGAACCGCTCGGCCACACCGGTCGGCTTGTGATGAATAGAGCTATAGGTAAACTTTAATCTCTCCTCAGCAAAATTAAAAGAAATTGTGAAATTTAGCTTCTTACTTGTGTTGACGCAATTTTAAGGAAGTTGTGAAACCAGATTTTATAGTTCGATCTCTCAATTTGTGGTGCTCTTCTGCTACCTGTATCATGGAGTCTTGTGTAGTTGATATTTTCATCGTTAACTAATAGCATATGTAATGTCTCATTATATATGCATAGCAATTGTTTTATTTTGTGCGTTGGAAATTAGCCTCAAGTCTGGTTGATGTGCCCGGTTGATGCTTATTGTAGTGTTTGAATTTCTGTTGATTCAAGCCAATATTTTTATTGTCCAGCTTCAAGTTTGATTTTGGATTTGGTAAGTTAAGGTGTGTGTGATAAGGTTTACAAAGTGGCATAGGTTTTAACCTAATTTTATGTAGTCGCGGCCCTGTTGGAAATACTTTGTCTGGTTACTTCGTAACACAATGAAAATGACTTTAAATTAAATGGTAGGGCTAATAATATAATGTCCCGCTATGTTCTTCCAGTAATTATTTCGGCATTTCTTCTATATTGGGTTTTGTGATGGTCATGTGGTGAATCCACACTACATCGTCGTCGTGTTCGGACAACGCGTACTATCTCGTAGATGACTACAGTTCCAAATTATGCGTGCGGTCATAGACAGACTAGGGACTGAATTAACCTACGGCACTTTTGGGCAAACCCTGCGAGCCATTGATTTCGACGAGATTCTGCATACTAGTCGCGGACAACACGAAAGTAATTCTTGTGTAGGGCTTTAGGTCACCACGCATACGTTTCGAAAAAAAAATCGATGTCAAAGGTCGTGTCACAGGATCCGTGTAAGACCACGTGGAATTGTTTGAACATTGTAAAATGAGGAATTATTATTTACACATACTAGGCTCATAACCTAATAGACCCCGAGAAATGGAAGAAATAGTGATGGACGTGCACTAGAAGAAGGCATGGGAAGGCTTTAGGCCTATGGTTATATCAATTTCCTTGCGCGTAGCTTGAATCGAACTTCATGCAACTTGTTTACTCTTTAGTAACAGAACGAGAAGTTTCTTGCAGTTAATGTATATTTTCATTTTAAAGTAAAGAAATGTATTGTGAACAAGAGGGAAAGTGATTAGCCAACATGTCAACGAAATTTTGCTTCACATTATTTTATTGTTGTTGAAAAATTTTTTCCTCACGAAATATATTATGCTCTTTTAGGGAATGGGAAGACGAATAAGCTAATATAAATATTATGCTATTATTGCTGGAATTTCTCTAACTCCTATCTATTTAATCAAGATATTATTATTATTATTTTAAATCTACAATAGAAATTACGCACACGATATCTGTTGGAGGCCCGTTGACGAAACAACAGATAAATACACTAAAGCATTAACAAAAATTTACTAAACTAAGCATATCTATGTCTGCAGAAAAATAGATAAGATTTCCCTACTGGTCTGCTTCTACGACGAACACCGCCCAACGCTCTGCAAATTTCGGGACAGCTTTCATTCTCTTCACAAAGACGAAAAAATGTTTCATGAAATGCACTTTGAACCCATACGCACGGCTTCAGGCGTCAAGCCTGGCCAATGAATCGAAGTTATTTATTTATCGATCTCACGGAACCTATAAAGTTACGGACCAAATATGTTCGAGCAAGAATTCCTTATTTTCCAGCTTTGTATAGATTAGACAGGGTCCAAAACGGCTCGTTCGTCACGGCCTCTGCCTCGATTTTTTTCGAAAACAGAAGCATTATAGGCCAAAACCTCTCACAACATTTACTTACGAGTTGATCCTGATGGGCAGTATGACGAGGAACACCTAAATCGGCGAGTCGTTGAGTCTGGCCTCAGGAAGAAAAGCTCTTTCATGATTCCCACCTGATAGTTTTATAGTATTCTACATGTGCTAGATATAAAAATTGCTGGACACTGTCTATGAGCCTCTGCAGTGTCTAATCTGTTATTCATTCGATCGCAGTATGGAAGAAAACGGTGAATGTGTTTTTTCTTCAGTCGTACCAACATAAAACAGCTAAGATATATTTGGATATGGATTTCGGTTTAGGTAACGCGGTTGCGATATAATAAATTTTGTTCAGCACGTATCTGTTGATCATTTGTGCTCTCTGTAATCAACTGAAAGGTGTGTGCACTGACACCTTCTTTGCATACTTGTGTGGCGTGCGAATAGCAAGTTGCACTAGTAAACTCTCTGGCATGTTTTTATTGTGATCTTCGCCGCTTTATTATGAGTTCTGTTGCTGATAGTTTTTAGTTCATTTTATTCTTATCGATTTGTAACTTTCATGATCGGTAATAAAGAATTTTGTACGTTCTGGAGCTACGTGACGTCATTTTTGTGGGTGATTTTTGAAGTTACATAATTGGTGACCCCGTCCAAAAGCTTTCGTACAGTACCTTTCGGCGATCGCTGTAAATAGCGAGTAGCTGAGTTACGTACGAGATAATGAGTGTAGACGGCACGCATTTCCACGCCATCTCTGAGGAAATTAGCAGGCTGCGGAACCAGATAGAGGCTTTAGGCTTGCCATCACATAAATTCGAGCATGAAACCTGTACAGGGAACGCACACGCATCGCCACACGCCGGATACTTTCGACGAAGCGCAGGACGATGCTAAGCAAGATTTAAAGTATTTGCAAGCTTAACTAAAACATACTGCGTCTCGACCAGATGTAACGGCGAATGCTGTAGCACAGGTCACAGTTTGTAGCAAGAAGGTATCTGCCCATCATTTTCAGCGGTTCGCCTCTGCAGTGCCATTCACGCTCTCTCAACCGCACACGTGTTTTGCTGTGAGGGAAAACCTACAACAGACGGTGACCACCGACCACGAGCAACTCACCTTGGTGATAAGCAGCTTAGATCAGGAAACCACAACGATGATATCGGACATTACAGTGCACGGAGCTTACAGCAAGATAAAAGAAGAGCGAACTACCCGTTGCACAAAATCTATTGACCTCAAGAGTCAGGCGGGTGTCATATCAGAAGAAACGAGGTGAAAGGACACCATCGGAGTTCTGGCGGCACCTGCACAACTTGGCAGACAGCTCAGCAGTGACTGACAATTTATTGTTACTCGTTTGGCAGCAACAACTTCAGGCCAAAGTGCGGCCAGCGTTTGCAGTATATGAAGAGAGATCACCCAACAAATTTGTGCTCACCACAGACAGAGTGTATGGAATACTCGAATCAACCTTGGGCGTCGCTGGGTTAAAATTCGCGTAGCTGCTTACTACTTCTTTCGTCGTATTGTCAACCACAAAAGTTCCACCTACCTCCGTACGGCGTCTGGTCACCAACCCGCTTCTTTGCAACCTAAATACTGTTCTGGCGATGTTAAAAGCAGCGTTAAGAAAAACATCGTCAATACTTACTTTGGCACAGTCCTCATTACCTCTGTAGCTAAATGTCATGTAAATATCTTATAACAATTTTCGGGTGGAGGGCGATTGTTTCATCTCTTAGAAAAATGTCAAAATGTCAAAAAAAAAAAACCGCTTCTCTGCAACCTAAATACTGTTCTGGCGATGTTAAAAGCAGCGTTAAGAAAAACATCGTCAATACTTTTTTTGGCACAGTCCTCATTACCTCTGTAGCTAAATGTCATGTAAATATCTTATAACAATTTTCGGGTGGAGGGCGATTGTTTCATCTCTTAGAAAAATGTCAAAATTTGGCAAATAGTTCTTTATTTTCAGATGTCAAATGAAATAGGTGTCATCAGCCCGCATTTAAAACTAATAGCTAATACCACTGCCCTCATCTCACAGCTCATATCATCTGGTACACACGCAAGACAGCCATAAATGTACCAAAGTTCAACCCGAATTGTTACGCGATTTTCACAGTTTATACTCAGCTAAAACATTCGGTCCTTTTCAGTGGATTTCTTTAAAAGAAGTTAGTCGCCAACTATTCCGTAAACGATTACGAAATATGCCACGCGGAATTCTTCACAAAGGCCGAGAGTTCACACGCGTTTATCTCTCCAAATAATTCCTTCAAAAAGCTCAAATTTTCACAATCTGTCCGTAAATGCATCTGCTTTCACGGCGATATAAACCGAACGCGAAATAACAGTACCTTCTTCATTTTACATACAATTTTTTCGTACACATTCAACATGACCTGCGCGTCCGACAGCGAGACTACGACTGCCTCAATGCCGTTGCTCACAGCGCACATCCTATTTGATAGAGCGCGGGAAAGACTTCACTCTGATTGGTTGATCAAATGAACAGCCAATCAGGTCAATCTTTCAAGATCATATTCGCGACTAAACTGTTTCACTCCGATCAACATTCGAAGAAGCATTTACGTCATTTTATATTTAGATTCTTACGGGCTCGAATATTCTGTCGCTGGAACTGACAAAAGAAGCGCTTCCCACGGTCGTGCTAGCGACAGGTGCGAGTGAATCACGCCGAGATACAAGCGGCTGTCACCGCCACCGACTCCGAAGCTACGAGCCCGAACTGCAAGGTAGCTTACTGCAATAAAATGCTATTGCGGTTAGACTCGCGACGTTACAAACCGCAACAGCTGCTGTGCCATCGTTGGATTTGTCTAACGAAATTGACGGCAGTCAGTTGAACCCAATTGAATCTATAACTCCTAAATGCACGGCCATCAAGTCGCAACGTCCACCGAGCGTTACAGACGAGATTAGGAGGGACCTGAGAGCCGGAATGGAGGTACTGACAAAGCAGTTGCGCATGCAGCAGTGACGACAAGACGCAAATAATAGAAATCAAGATCAGTTCAAAGCAAGCACATTGATGCGCAAAACGTAACGTTAGCAGAAAGACTCGCGTGAAGTGTGTTGGTATCACAAACGTTTTGGCAGAAACGCTGCAAACTGCAGATCATATTGCCCTCAGCTAAAGGACAAACGGGTCTACAGTACGAGTGGACTGTCTACATGCCATTGACAACAACCACCCCTATGTGCACGTTCTACAACGTCAAGAAAAGTATATGTACCAAACGGACATACCGTTCTTGCTAGACACTGGCTGCAACATCAGCACGCTCCATATCAGTCATGCGCCTTGGAACATACAGTATGTATAACAATGGTTGAAGACAACAGGCAACACTTACAGACCAAAAGTGTTCATCATCGATGTGGGTTTCTCTAGTCTGTTCACCTAGTGTTTTGTTATCGCTGATATCTCAGAAACTATATTAAGAACCAACTTATTAGCACATTTTGTGCTAGCACTTGATGTACAGGAAGCACATTTGTTAAGCTCAATGGACAATGGTACAGTGTCAGGGACTCAGAGTCATCTGACTTATGCAGTATTATAGACAACTGACAATAAGTTCTCATCAAAGCAATTTAACACAGCTGAAACATGTAAGTCTTCAGGCGCCTATAGAGGAGAATCAGCAAATGGATCAAAAGAACAGATTTACCACAATGAAATCAAACACAGTGCGGTAAATTACATCCACTCAACGCCAGGATAGCTGTCTCGCGCATGCATGCATGCATACATACATACATAATAGCTCTTGAAAGGCTGATAGAGACAAAGAAGATCTTCAAGGAAATGTTACAGTCAGGAGTTATTTGTCAGTTGGACAGCATATGTTATTTGCCCCTACGGCTAGTCTGCAAGAAAGATGGATTGGGGAAACCATGTGCAGCTTACTGGGCATTAAATGCAAGGCCAATCCTGGAGAGGATCCCGGTGTCAAACATGCAAGACTTCATGTGTACACTGGTCAGACCAAAAGTTGTTAGTATTCTCAACGGTAAAAAAACATATAATTGGACACCAGCGTTCGATGTTCCAAAGCTGGCTATGATTAAGCTATTGAGATAATTCAAATTTTTATTCATGCCTTTTGGCCTCAAGAATGCATCACAGACATGACAATGTTTCATCGATGAGGTACTCAAAAGACTATCATTTTATTTTGAGTACTTAGACTATATTTTAGTGTTCTCTTGTGACGCTCAAGTGCAGGAACACCTGTGCCAAGTACGAATATAGATGTTTGATCATGGGGTGGTGTTCGATGAAAACAAAGGCGTCATGGTGAAAACTCAAGTCACCTTCCTGGGCTATAGTGTTTCAGCTGACAGCGTCCACCCATTGGCAGAAAAAGTTACGATACTACAATCTCTGCCAAAACTAGAAAATTACCAACAACTCAGACATTTTTTGAGAATGGTAAATTTTTACTGACAACATCTTCTGGCAATGGCCGAACTGTAGACACCACTCATGGAAGCACTCGCATGACATGATGCCACGGGATACAGACTTCTTAAGTGGACACCAGAAATGTACAAAGCATTTAGCGAACTCCAGGCGATTTTAAGCCAGACAATGCTATGCTCACTCACCCAGTTCTCTACAAACAACTGGCTATTGCAGTGGATGCAGGTCGGTTGGAAATCAGTGCAGCATTCCACCAAAAAGTGAATGAACAATTTCAACCACTGAAGTTTTTCTCCAAGAAGCTGCTACTGGCCCAACACAAGTGGAGTGCATATGACAGACAACTTTTTACAGCATACGAAGCAGTGAGCTATTTGCATCCACCAAAGGAGTCTCGACTGGTGAGTTTTTACAGGTCGTAAGCCCATTACCTCTGCATCAAAAAATGACATTGGAAAATGCTCATCAAGACAGCTCCAATATTTTGAATTCGTAACAACTGTCACCACATAAAATGGGCAGAAAATTTTGTGGCTGATTAATTTGTGGAATGTCAGAGATTAAAGACTATAGAGAACTTGCTGTGGAGCAAACCAACGAACCACAGCTACAACTGTTAAACGAATCATGTACAGGACTGAAACTCGAACGAATTCCAGTATCCAGCTCTAAGTCGAAGCTGTAGTGCGACGTTTCTTGGGACAAATCACGACCACACATTCTGAAAAAGTTCTGAAAGACAGCCTTCGACAGCATCCATGGGCTATCTCATTCTGGAGCCAATATTGCAGTCATTTTACTTATGGACTGTTTCGAGTTAACTACTATGAAGAAAGACACACAAGTGAACACATTTCTGTGTTCTATGCCAACGAAGTAAAGGGCCATCACATACACGCCGAGATCGGTAACTTTCAAGGTGCACCTGCTAGATTCGACCACATACACGTCGACCTGGTAGGTCCTCTTCCGCCATCGGATGGATGCAGGTGCTTATTCACAGCAATAGTCAGACGTACAAGTTGGGCAGAGCTAACACCGATAACAGATATATCAGCTGAAACAACAATAAAAACATATGAGTACGTGCATTGTTCACTCTGTGTGCCATCTCCATGTTACAGCTGATCAAGACGCCAGTTTGAGTTCATACTGTTCCTGCAGCTAGCTAGGCTGTGTGGTTTCTAATGATAGCAGACAAACAGCTACCATATTGCCTGTAAAGGTGTGGTAGAACGTTGAGACAGAACCTTGAAAGGGTCACATATGTCTGACCAAGAAAAATGGACAGCTTTGGCGCTGTTAGGCCTTCGAATGGCATAAAAACCGGACATTAGGTCGTCCGTGCAGAAATGGTATATGGTGGTCTACGGGTTCCAGTAGACTATTTAGTACCAGCATCACTGCCAGATACACAGGAACTTCGGCAACTGGTGCAGCAGTTAAAACACCACTGCAGCTACGTATGTTGCCCGTCCCCTTCTCGTCACAGCGGCCACCAGTTGTTTGTACATAAGGACTTGCAGAGCTGCTCACATGAGGGGTTGCGAAGGGACTCAATCAGGTCGTCCATTCAGCCATCGTACACTGGCCCTTTTCCGGTGTTGAGCAGAGATATAGACATTTTGTGCAACGGCACGCTGATGAAAATATCATCTGAACGTGTCAGATTGGCGTGGATTTTACCAGCAACAACCTTAGACACCTCGTCGACATGTCAAGTCACAACAAGTCAGGGCAGATGAGTCATACTTTGCAAACACGAACAGACCCCTCTCCACAGCTAATGGACGTATCGGAGCCGCAGCTGACAGTGTCACTGCTTCCACTACACCCAACCCACACAATAGCTAGTTGGTGGATCAAGTCCAAGTACCAAGACATTTACAGTGCTCCACACTCTAGAGGGGGATGGGAGGGGGGAAGGATATTTGGCAGTGATATCTTCCTGCGCTGCAAAAATAACTAGTTGCACAAGGAAACTCTATGACATGTTTGTGTTGTGATCCCTCTCATTTTATTATGAGTTCTGTTGTTAATTCCTTTTATTCTTACCGATTTGTAACTTTCACGATCGGTGATAAGGAATGCTGTATGTTCTGGAAGTAAATGCTTCATTTATCTGGGTGATCTATGAAGCTACATCTTTTATACAATGGTCCTCATGTATAGAGCTTGTGACGGTTGGCCTATCACGACCGTTAGTATGTTAATTTCACTCCTCTTACAAATGACACATTGCTGAGTGGCCAAGCGAAATCACAAGTATTGGGTTTTTTGTGCTCATCTACTATAAAAGTGTTGTAGAAGAAATATTAGCGATGCCTTACAGTGACTGGAAGTGCTGTGGAAGATATAAGCTCAGTGGATAAAAAACTACTGACCGCTCTGTGCACACACAGATAGATCGTTGAGCCTTAAGAGTAGACGGAGCAATCCAGTGACGTGCTCAGCCATTCGGACACTGCCGCTGCTTGTGCATAATGCGTAAGTAATGGGTGAGACATTTATCTTTCAAGCGAGCGTTGTATGGACGTGACGGAGTAGCAAAAAGGTACAATCGTGTTTGGCCTTGCCCGTGGTGATAAGGTGTGTGAAGGTGGCGGATGTGTTGTGTTTCGTGGCGGACTGTTCGTCGTGTCTGCAGGTAGTGGTATATCACTCGTGGCCACGACATACGATGTCAGACTTGCTCTCGGGAAAAGACCCTGACTGAGAGAATCCGGAGACGCGTTTCACGGCTTGTGAATCAAACTCGCTTCCAAATCCGACAGGAATTGTGCCAGGCAGTGAATGAAGGTCCATTCGAAGCTACAGAACATTGCGACGAAAACTGCATGCAATGAATATTTGGAATCGGTCACCTCGCAAAAGGCCATTGCTCTCACGGGCTGGAAGAATATGTGACTGATTTTCTGAACACTCTCCCACTCAATTATATCTCATTTTGGTCCTGACTTAAACCCCATAGAAAATCTGTGGGATATGTTGGAACAGTGGGTAAAATACCGAGATCAGCATTAGCACAATTTGGTGGAATTCCACAATCAAATTCTTAATAAGTGACTTCCTGAATGCGACGCAGCTGCACAATCTTGTGGTCTCAGTTGATAACCGAATCCAGGCGGTTATCAAGTACAGGGACGGAATTACACGGTATTAAACGCTGCTTTTACTGATTTCTCTAGGGATGACTAATTTCTTGAGCATAGTATCCGGCCTGGACTGCGTGCGCCACATAGCAGAGTGCAGCACTCTGGCAGCCACGGAGTGTCAGAACGCCACTGGTACTATGAAGACATTATGAAATTAAAAGCTGTCCTGTATTTGTATAACTGAATGACTGATGTAATACTTTATGTTGCGCCTGGCCAAGGCTTTTATTGCACTTACATATACATCTACATCTACATGATTACTCTGCAATTCACATCTAAGTGCTTGGCAGAGGGTTCATTGAACCACAATCATACTATCTCTCTACCATTCCACTCCCGAACAGCGCGCGGGAAAAACGAACACCTAAACCTTTCTGTTCGAGCTCTGATTTCTCTTATTTTATTTTGATGATCATTCCTACCTATGTAGGTTGGGCTCAACAAAACATTTTCGCATTCGGAAGAGAAAGTTGGTGACTGAAATTTCGTAAATAGATCTCGCCGCGACGAAAAACGTCTTTGCTTTAATGACTTCCATCCCAACTCGCGTATCATATCTGCCACACTCTCTCCCCTATTACGTGATAATACAAAACGAGCTGCCCTTTTTTGCACTCTTTCGATTTCCTCCGTCAATCCCACCTGGTAAGGATTCCACACCGCGCAGCAATATTCTAACAGAGGACGAACGAGTGTAGTGTAAGCTGTCTCTTTAGTGGATTGTTGCATCTTGTAAGTGTCCTGCCAATGAAACGCAACCTTTGGCTCGCCTTCCCCATAATATTATCTATGTGGTATTTCCAACTGAAGTTGTTCGTAATTTTAACACCCAGCTACTTAGTTGAATTGACAGCCTTGAGAATTGTACTATTTATCTAGTAATCAAATTCCAGTAGAACAATTATACACGACAGTGCTTAAACTGACACACAATATTTTTAGCGCAACGCAATCTGACTTTCAAAAATCCCTACAAAAGAATGGCCCTGACTAACATTAAACTATACCTTTCACAAATAACTTACCTCACAAAAATCTTCATTACTCGAACTACTGCAATACAGCGAGCGCCACTATTGCCAGCTAAATAAAAGATTCAAACTACAGAAGGCACTAACTACTGATAGGGATAGTTAGCAAATGAAAGATATTAATAGAGAACAAACAATGTATTCACCTTAATAGTCATAATATATATAGCAGTTCATGACAAATTACAAAACTCCGCCATCTCTCTCCCCACATCCACCACTGCTGGCGGCTCGCCTCCAACTGTGCAACGCTACGCGCTGTTCACATCCAGCTGCCGCTGCCCAACGCTACAATGGCAGACAACAATGCAAACTAGCCACAGACTGCACACAGCACAGCCAGTGATTTTCATATAGAGCGCTACGTAACGTTGCCGATAACAAAACATAAACAGCCTACTTACATAAAGAAAACATAAACAGCCTACTTACAACGGATTTCTTCTGGAACTCATGTGGATCACCTCACACTTTTCGTTAGTTAGCGTCAACTGCCACCTGCCACGCCATACAGCAATCTTTTCTAAATCGCTTTGCAACTGATACCGGTCTTCGGATGACCTAACTAGACGGTAAATTACAGCGTCATCTGCGAACAACCTAAGAGAACTGCTCAGATTGTCACCCAGGTCATTTATATAGATCAGGAACAGCAGAGGTCCCAGGACGCTTCCCTGGGGAACACCTGATATCACTCGATGATTTACTCGATGATTTGCTGTCTATTACTACGAACTGCGACCTTCCTGACAGGAAATCACGAATCCAGTCGCACAACTGAGACGATACCCCATAGGCCCGCAGCTTGATTAGAAGTCGCTTGTGAGGAACGGTGTCAAAAGCTTTCCGGAAATCTAGAAATACTGAATCAACTTGAGATCCCCTGTCGATAGCGGCCATTACTTCGTGCGAATAAAGAGCTAGCTGCGTTGCACAAGAACGATGTTTTCTGAAACCATGCTGATTACGTATCAATAGATCGTTCCCTTCGAGGTTACATGAATAGTTATGTGAATAGTTGAAAGTATAGATAGGTAAAATTTGGAGAAGTGCGTGTGGTATGAAAAGGGTCAGAATATAATCGGAAATTGTGTTATGGCAGTTGCAGTGTCTTCGTTCTTATCGCAGATGGATATTATTTGTTTGATAATTAGGAACCGTGTATGTTGATTTGCAGTTTAATATGCAGAATAGTTTAATTTTTAAGTTGAGAAACAATTACGAGCAGAGAAAAATATTTATTCTCTGGAATTTCTTGATTCTCTGAGAGAACGTGAACTTTAGATTTCACACGTGAAAGAACTCGTACAGAACACAGTGAGATCGCAAAATAACATCAGGTATTAACATTTAGGTATAATATACCGTTGAGCATGTGAAGGTCCAAGGAATATCTACCGACCGCCGTTTCATCCTCTGTTTTGAGGCGTCATGCGGATGCGTTATGGAGGGGCGTATGGTCAGCACACCACTTTCCCGCCGCTTTGCAGACTTTCCAGACGGTGCAGCCGCTACTACTCGGTGAAGTAGCTCCTCAGCTGACATCTCGAGGTTGAGAGTCCCCGTACCATTCCTCCCACCAATTCTTTGGGCGTCCAGGATTGGAGGTGTGTGAGCAGATTGGCAGTTTTAAAGACATTAATTCTATCAGCTCCAGATAAAAGCCAACTTTTAACATGTAAAGTTTATTTTCTTAACTGACACATGTCAGAGAAATTCTGACCTTGTTCTTCTCGCTCGCACCCAAGCAGCCTACTCTTCGTGGTGAGCGAGGAGCGTTATTTTAGATTTTATAACGTAGCTATTCAGCTTTTGAAGATGTCTCTAGGACTGCCTCAAACTTTGGTTGTAAGTGCTGATTGCATAAATCATTTTCGAACCGTACGACCAGAGCTTTTCCCACCAAGGAGTGTGTGGTCAGAGCACCAATTCGCCAATGGATTTAGTGGCAGACGTACCACAAGGATACGTATGACTTTAATTAAACTCGCTGAAATTAAATTCGAGTCTGTGAGGACGAAAATAAAGAAGATGCGGTGACTTGAAAGAATACAAAGATCAACAAATTGAAACTTCTGTAAGCATCAGGTTTCTAAAAGGGTGGATTTATCTAATTTTGGGAAGCTGAATTCAAAAGCACAAATAGATTTTCTCTGTGACGTCACATTTCTGAGATACTAGTCGCATCGATTTTATTTCTAAAAACTGATAAACACTAATAAAACCAATGTCTGATACATAAAATCGGAAAATAATTCAAATACTTACATAAAACATCAAAACACTCATCATTTATACAATAAGGCTTGTAGACGAATCTTCCTCAATGCTTGATAGCAATGATCCATGGTAAGAAAGTTTTAGTGGAAGCGTTCACCCTGTTCATCGGCAAGAGCACCATAGTTTTGAGGCAAAAAATTGAGGTGCGAAACTAAAAAAATTATTTTTCATGACCTTCTACACCTCCTTTTTTTAATAGTCCAACAGCGCAGTCACTCTTGAAACATGATTCTCTTCTCTTCTGTTGCCGACAAGTCAAGACCAATGTCCTTGAAAGTAAGATCAAGCATGTAACTCAACATTCGGGCATTTAGCATCAAGCATCTCATCGATCGACAGTTTTCTGACTTGCGGTCCGATGAATATACGTTCTTAAAACTTAATCTCACAGACCTTTCATTTCATTTCATTTGTTTCAAATGATTGAAAGCTTCAACCTGTTTGTCAAGTGCCTTTGTAAAATTCTGCATCAGTCCTAACTTAAAGCGAAGCCGAAGCAATACGACTTTTCTTTTCAGAGCTCATGGTTTGTTCTTAATATTTTTCCTTATGCATTTGTCTCATAGGCCATTTGTTGATGTTGTAGTAGTTTTAAATGTCTCTGCTGCACCACAAGCACAGAAAACACACTTATTGTGAAGCCAGCCTGTAAATCTATAAGAAGTATTGAGCTAAAAGGCTTCACTTTTGCAATCAAAAACCCAGAATTTCAGCTTTTTTAGACAATTTGAAGTCGCTAAGCCAAATAATTTACTTCTGACTGGGATATAATATTTGGTGTTTTGTGGTTAGCGAATGTACTTTTTCACTGATGGAATATCTGAGTCACTTCCTCAGATACTTCTAATAGATCAGATTTAGTTTACAATTTACACCTTTTAGTACATCTCAAGATGTTCAAACAAAGAACCTGGCAAATGAAACTGACTTGCCACGTAACGACTGTTTTAAAAAATTAACACAATATAAAACAGAAAATAAGCGAGTAACTTTATAACGGCAGTTTTATGTTTCGAAATATAAAGGAATAAAATAAGACAACAGAGAATTTTTTTTATAAAAAGGATGATTTTAAATATTTCAGAAACCTACATGAGACCTCATTTCTAAGCGTACATTTTGAATTTACAACCAAAAATACATAGGAATTGATATATGATGCAAAATTATGTTGACCGAAACCCAGGAGAAATGAATATGTTGCGACTACTGAAATAAGCCGGAACTTAGATCAGAAATCCTGCTTTTCGAAGCCATCGTCTTAACATTAGGCTAGCCGAGGACGCAACCATAACTGTCTCAAAACTTCCTTGAGGACTGATATTTCACTTTTGACCTCTGAATACTACAATCAGATATTCCCTCAAGGAATATGTGGGAACAGAACCACATAGTACTGGAGGAGATAAATTTGAAAATGAAGTATAAAATATTTGCCTAGAAAAATGGAAATGAGCGTTTCGCGTCATTGCCCGGGAGGCCCCTTACGGGGCAGTTCCGGCCGTCTTGGTGCAGGTCTTATTACATTCGACGCCACATTGGGCGACCTGCGCACCGGTTGGGGATGAAAAGATGATGCAGACAACACAACACGCAGTCCCTGTGCGGAGAAAATCCCCCACCATCGAAGCTGGGCCCGTAGGACAGCAATCCGTCTCTCTGACCACTCAGCTATCGGGGCGGACTTTGTGTAGATTAGAGCCTTCAAACTAGTGTTTTTAATTTGTTACTACTCTATAAAAACCAATGAAAAACATTTAAAAAACATGAAAACCATGTAATATTGGCATGTTGGGTATAAAACAAAGCTACATAAAATGTCATTCTTACTGCACCGACTATACATGCTCATGTTCGTACAGTAGCGGAATGAAGACTGAGATTCCGAAGAAAACAGCACAGATATTACGATCAACCACCATGTGACACTATTGTAGTGACAGATGGAACACACCGTACCGTATATGTGTAAGGGTAAATAAAATCCAAGAATTATACAATGAAATTATACATTTCGTCTGTACATATAAAAAGAAGTAATTCAAATCAGAGTACATTATAAGAAGCCTTCCTTAAAATCTAAGAAACTAAATTCCTTTTATATTAAATCTTATATACGATTACACAAAGTGTATCACTTAATACATATGTAGTCAAACCAGTTATGTTGCTTGTTCATGTAGAAGATAGATGAAGAAACTAGCTTACAGAACTCACTTGATATTTAGATAACAACGATACAGAGACAATATAGAAAGAACATTCATGTTCATAAAAAACAGAACACCTTCATCGACAAGAGGTAGGACGTTCATATTCACAGGACATGTACATTAGCATGTTCTGCACAAATGATTAGCAGTTGAACCATATTGCCCCGCGGGTATAAAGTCAACATAGATATCGCGGAGCAACATCACCTATCGTAAAATGTGCCTGCTGCTCTCGTTATCGCTATAAACCAGAGGTAATGGATCAGTGTGACTTGAGCAGGCGTGCAGGATGCCTCGCAGGCATATGCGCGAACCGTACCGTCAAATCAGCGAGTCTAAAATGGGGCACATTATTGACAAGAGAGAATGTGATGCATCCATGCGGGAAATTGCTTCTCGTGTGGGACGAAGGGTTTCGGCAGTGCAACGGATGTGTGCTGAATGGTTCATGGAAGGCCGTACAACACGACGAGATGGGTCAGATCGCACTACCCATATCATCTCCTGAGAAGCTTGACACCTCATCTGAATGGCATTGTAGGACAGATTTGCGTCCTCCTCGGCTCTGGCGCAGCAGTGGAACAGTGTAACACATCGTACACTATCAGGGGTGACAGTGCGTCACCGTTTGTTACAGCACGGGTTACTGCGCGTCGTCCTCTTCTCCTCCTACATGTGACGGATGCGCAAAAACATGCTAGTCGGCAATAGCGCTTGGAACGTCGACACGGCAGGAATGGTATCAGATAGTGTTTTCTGGCGGATCCAGTTTCTGTTTGTTTGAAAATGATGGAGCGTTTTACACTACTGGCCATTAAAATTGCTACACCACGAAGATGACGTGCTACAGACGCGAAATTTAACCGACAGGAAGAAGATACTGTGATATGCAAATGATTAGCTTTTCAGAGGATTCACACAAGGTTGGCGCCGGTGGTGACACTTACAACGTGTTGACATGAGGAAAGTTTCCAATCGATTTCTCATACACAAACAGCAGATGACCGGCGTTGCCTGGTGAAACGTTGTTGTGATGCCTCGTGTAACGAGGAGAAAAGCGTACCATCACGTTTCCGACTTTGATAAAGGTCGGATCGTAGCCTATCGCGATTGCGGTTTATCGTATCGTGACATTGCTGCTCGCGATGGTCGAGATCCAATGACTGTTAGCAGAATATGGAAGCGGTGGGTTCAGGAGGGTAATACGGAACGCCGTGCTGGATCCCAACGGCCTCGTATCACTAGCAGTCGAGATGACAGGTATCTTATCCGCACGGCTGTAATGGATCGTGCAGGCACGTCTCGATCCCTGAGTCAACAGATGGGGACGTTTGCAAGACAACAACCATCTGCACCAACAGTTCGACGACGTTTGCAGCAGCATGGACTATCAGCTCGGAGACCATGGCGGCGGTTACCCTCGACGCTGCATCACAGACAGGTGCGCGTGCGACGGTGTACTCAACGACGAACCTGGGTGCACGAATGGCAAAACGTCATTTTTTCGGATTAATCCAGGTTCTGTTTACAGCATCATGATGGTCGCATCCGTGTTTGGCGACATCGCGGTGAATCCACGTTGGAAGCGTGTATTCGTCATCGCCATACCGGCGTATCACGCGGCGTGATGGTATGGGGTGCCGTTGGTTACACGTCTCGGTCACGTCTTGTTCGCATTGACGGCACTTTGAACAGTGGACGTTACGAAACTTTCTGGCAGATTAAAACTGTGTGCCCGACCGAGACTCCAACTCGGGACCTTTGCCTTTCGCGGGCAAGTGCTCTACCAACTGAGCTACCGAAGCACGACTCGCGCCCGGTACTCACAGCTTTACTTCTGCCAGTACCTCGTCTCCTACCTTCCAAACTTTACAGAAGCTCTCCTGCGAGTAAAGCTGTGAGTACCGGGCGCGAGTCGTGCTTCGGTAGCTCAGTTTGTAGAGCACTTGCCCGCGAAAGGCAAAGGTCCCGAGTTCGAGTCTCGGTCGGGCACACAGTTTTAATCTGCCAGAAAGTTTCATATCAGCGCACACTCCGCTGCAGAGTGAAAATCTCATTCCAGTGGACGTTACATTTGGTGTAGCAATTTCAATTGCCAGTAATGTAGTTCGCAGCAGACACGGAGAGTGCCATCACAGTGACTGCATTCGCACAAGATGTGCAGCGCCAACTCAGGGCGTTATGGTGTGGGGTGCTACTGGGTACAGCCACAAACCACAGTTTGTGCGTGTCCAGGACACTGTTACCAGTGTGACCTACTTGAATCACATCCTGCGAGCCGTAGTAATCCGTTTCTGCACAACACACCATTTCAGCAAGACAATGCGCGATCACGTGTTGGTGCACGAATACATGCCTTTCTGGTGTCACAGGATGTCAGCCTTTTGCACTGGCCGCCGGATCACCAGACTTGTCGCCAATCGAATATGTGTGCGATATGATGAAACTGCAGGTGCAGCGCTGTAACCCAATGCCAAACCCCACAGATGAACTTTGGAACCCGGTGAATGCAACATGGATGGCTGTACCACAGGACGCCATTCGCACCTTACACGCGTCGATGCCATCACACACGGAACAAGTTATCAGGGCCCATGGGGGATCCAGTGCCTACTAGGCAACAGTACACATTCGGAACCAAGGAGATTGAAGTGCTAATTATTTCTACAGAACATACTGATGTACATGTCGGTGAATATGAACGTCCTATCTGTTGTGGACTGACAAGACAGCCAGTCCACAGTGACGGGTAACCGAAAGGCACGCGTTTACACACGCCGGCTGGCGTTATGTCTGAAACAGGATACGTAATGAATGCTATAAAGAAAAGTACGTAGCTTCTGGAATACTTAACTTTAATCCATCATTTGTATACAGCATTCTGATGATACAAGTGAGACTCTCTCTAGAAATGGTTAATGGCGCCTTGCCAGGTCGTAGCCATGGACTTAGCTGAAGGCTATTCTAACTATCTCTCGGCAAATGAGAGAAAGGCTTCGTGAGTGTAGTCGCTAGCAAAGTCGTCGTACAACTGGGGCGAGTGCTAGTACGTCTCTCTAGACCTGCCGTGTGGTGGCGCTCGGTCTGCAATTACTGACAGTGGCAACACGTGGGTCCGACATGTACTAATGGACCGCGGCCGATTTAAAGCTACCACCTAGCAAGTGTGGTGTCTGGCGGTGACACCACACTATCTCTAGTCGTTCTGCTTTTTATGAACATGACTGTACATGTCGTGATATTGCTGGCAACACAAAAACAATTAACTGGTGCATTTTTAAACCGCCATGGGCAAATCACGTAATTACATACCAACAACAGTGGAGCTTGAAATCGAAGGTAGTACTTGTAGTTTTATCAGAAATTTGCTGTTTATTTTGGAATCCCAGTCTTCTTTCAGTTATTCTACGTATTTGAGCATGTACAGTCGCTGCTGTATGCACGGAATTTTAAGTAAAGTTTGTTTTGTACTCGACATGCCGATGTGCCGTGCTTTTAAAGTTCTTGAAATGCTTTTTTGTGATATGACACGGTATAATGTACACATGGTCGAGATTCATTGAAATGTGTTGCATTAAGTATGCTGTAATATTTGTTATGTTAAAAGGTACCACACACTTTTAAATAAGAGCCTAATGTTCTTAAAATTTCGATCTATGCTTTACGGATACGAAGATGGCCACTTGGTTTGCTGAAACTAGTAACCTAAATGAATGACTTAAAATCGCTTTTTACTTCCATTTTCATATTAATCTAGATCGCCCTCATAGTTAAAGAATGTCAGGTACATGTGATATCATTTTTATACACATTTCTCGAGGTGAAAGAATAATAACCACGCTGTTGTTAATGCGTTATCTAACTATATTCCATAAGTACTGAAAATGATCTGTGTAGCTCTAGAGTAGTGAGACATGGTCATACAAAATAGTGAGCCTTACCGATGACTCTATGAGAAGATAAAAGAGATGGCTTGGGATGAATTATTTATGGGATGAATAATTTATAAAAAGACGCTAATCTGAAATTAAATGCACTTTACAGTAAATTCGTTTCAGTATTTCTAAGAAGTTTTCCTACAAATTTTTCCAGGAACTGCATTAAATATCGTGAAATCCACAGGCAACCAAAGGGACTAAAGTCTAACGGACAAAAGGAAAAGGGAAAATTTCTAAAGGCCATAAGAAGTAAAGATCCTGATTAGGTTTTCCGTGGTTGAATTTGCACGCGTTTGCTCAGCAAAATTTCTGTTCTATTTTTTGCGGGGTGGTGTTATTGGTTCTATCGGCTGTGACAACGTCCGTGGTATCTCGTGATTTGATACTGATTTGTCTACTACGCACTCCAGTTAGTTGGCAAGCCGGTGGTTTCGCATAGTTCTTCTGCTAGATTGTCTCGAAGAGGTTGCACATGGGATTGAACACTAATCAAACGACGTAGTATCACTAACACTAGGGTACGAGTAACGAAGTCCTCTTTACTGAGGCAAATCCACACACGTTCTGCAATTCGTTGCGAGGTGACTGGCCGACCATGCTTAGGAACGATGCACACTTCAACACTTCTCGAATTAACTCAAATTATTCAAGGCTATTAAAGCGCTGAATTTCTATAGAACTACTATTGCTAGGCAACTGATAGGAGTTGTAAAGCAGTGGCATTCAACACGAAAGTAAGAATAGGAAGACTGATGTAATGTGTGATATTTTGTTGTATGGGCAGCTGTGTGTATTTTGGCATTTGGAATCCTAACAATAACATAAGTTGTGTACTGAGGAACTATTTAAAAGCATACATTCATTATTTAACAGCCAAAAAAATTATACAGTATTATTGCTAACAGTGGGCACGTTGGATACTGACTATTTTGATCTCAGTTTCAAATTTTTGTCGTGCTAAAAAGTGGTGGTTCAGATGATGAGTAGAGCATGGGCATGGATGTGTGTGATGTCCTTAGGTTTAAGTAGTTGTAAGTTCTAAGGGACTGATGACCTCAGATGTTAAGTCCCATAGTGCCCAGAGCCATTTGAACTTTTTTTTTTTTTTTCCCGGCTACAAATGACAGCTCCGTCAAAGCACTGCCTTATTATATCACGCGATACTACCGCCACCTGCATATGTGCAGAACCCTATGCGATGACATTTGTCACCTCATTGTAAGTTATTTCCTGTATTCTTTTGAAGTTAGTTATCATCTTGGAAACCATAGTGTTTTTGTCTAGTACTGAGGAAAGAGTAATGACATAAACCATACATCTCAGACGAAGTGTATGCTGTGAAATTTACAACTGGACACAATGACTACCTTATGGAATAACGGGAACATCTTTTGCGTAAGAAGGATATTCAAAACATTGCATGCTTTTATGGCTTAGGCTCACGGAGGTGTAATAAGGGGAACTGTCACGACGTTACATACTTGAAGCCACGGTACGCCATGTTAGTCGCCCCAACCATAAGCTTATAGTGCAAGTGTTTTGATCAAAATTGCGAACTGGCTTTTTTTTTTAGGTGAAGTAACCATTACGAGTATAGCCTAAAATGTGAAAGAAACACATTTCACCCATAAATGGACTCGTAAAAGCGGTATTTTCTTTTACATACAATACGTGAATTTTGGTTTTACTCTACTGGTTTTATTTCTGTCATTTGACTTTACATTTCCTATCAACTCAACCTGAGAAACTCTCTGCTAAGCGCTGTTAGAAGAAAATATTGGAAACCGACAAAACATAGCATGTTCTCAGAATTTTCAGGAAGAGGGTATAGAGCTTCAAATGGTTCATATGGCTCTGAGCACTATGGGACTTAACATCTGAGGTCATCAGTCCCCTAGAACGTCGAACTACTTAAACCTAACTAACCTAAGGACATCATACACATCCATGCCCGAGGCACGATTCGAACCTGCGACTGTAGCGGTCCCGCGGTTCCAGACTGAAGAGCCTGCAACCGCTCGGCCACACCGACCGGCGGTATAGAGCTAACATCAGTTTCGCCAGTCCGTATTAAGGAAAACGCTGTTTTTGAAGCCAGTTTTTTCATATTACATACTTCTCTTCTTCATTATTCTAAACGTATAACAAAGGAAAATTACACTGGCGGGGTGAAATGCATAGTACTACTGTATCAAATACGCATTTCAGATCAGGGAAAATTCTGAAAATGCCTTCCCGAAGCTATCTTAATTACTAAAGCACTGCAACATTTCCTATTGAAAACAACTGCTGCGTGAACACGACAGGAATTAAGAATAAGAAGCTATCGTAAACCGCAGTCTGCTAATGTTATGGGTATGTAACATGGCGGGGTCGGCTTCAAAGCAAAGTACAGTTAAGTCTGTAGTGCCATCTCCCCTTATTATACCTACATGATTGGCCTACATCGGACAAAATACATTCGCCATGCAACAGCGATGTGTCGGAAGCATGGAGGTACCACCATGGTCGAAGGTCAACGGTGTCCACAATCGTTTATTTATCTTTATCAACCCAGCACTTCTACTATCGCTGACCGTTGCATTACTAATGATTATTCTATGGTTTGCAATAGCGTCACAGCTTCCACATAACTTTTGTGTGACTGGGTTATCAAGAAAAATACGGTTCAAATGGCTCTGAGCACTATGGGACTTAACATCCATGGTCATCAGTCCCCTAGAACTTAGAACTACGTAAAACTAACTAACCTAAAGACAACACACAACACCCAGCTATCACGAGGCAGAGAAAATCCCTGACCCCGTCGGGAATCGAACCCGGGAACCCGGTGGTGGGAAGCAAGAACGCTACCGCACGACCACGAGATGCGGGCGAGAAATGCGGAAGTAAACTGTTAGATGATATAACTAATTATGAGGACAGTTCGCAAGTATACTGTTTCCCATTTCTACTCGTATTTTCCATTTTTCTTTCCAGCTTTTGATATTCGTCTGGAATATTTGCCTATTGTGAGTACCTACTAATACAATACGGCGCTGACGTGTATAGTAGGTGGTGTCATCGGGATTAAAAGATTCAAAATTTTTGTTAATATCGATTGTCTACTCAAACATCGCCACCAAATTATTTACTTGAAAATACGGACAATAGCTGTTATTTGATATCACACAAAACATAAAATGCTTTAAATAATGTCATATAATGAGATGTCAAGGATTATTGTTCGCAGGTTTTAAACTGTGTATTTCGCACGAGATTTCGTTTCAAGCCATTATCAGCTTGTGAGATGACTGTTGTTTGAAGACGTAAGCCAGCATCATCGGCTGTGATTACAAGGATTATGATAACCTGGTGTTTTTGCGGATATATATAACATTGACTACCAAGCTAATGCGAATGAAGGTGAAGTCTTCGCACTTCGCAATAGATTTCAGTTGGTAAAAATAAATATTATCTCCTGGTTGGAGATAAGTAATAACAAGAGAATAAGTAATCTTTATTCTCAATAATAGGTCGATTACATACGCCTGCAGGCACTTAATTTCGTAGGCTATTTAGCGCAGTGGAGATCTCTGAAGATTTCAGAATGAGATTTTCACTCTGCAGCGGAGTGTGCGCTGATATGAAACTTCCTGGCAGATTAAAACTGTGTGCCCGACCGAGACTCGAACTCGGGACCTTTGCCTTTCGCGGGCAAGTGCTCTACCATCTGAGCTACCGAAGCACGACTCACGCCCGGTGCTCACAGCTTTACTTCTGCCAGTATCTCGTCTCCTACCTTCCAAACTTTCTTTCAGGAGTGCTAGTTCTGCAAGTTTCGCAGGAGAGCTTCTGTAAAGTTTGGAAGGTAGGAGACGAGATACTGGCAGAAGTAAAGCTGTGAGTACCGGGCGTGAGTCGTGCTTCGGTAGCTCAGATGGTAGAGCACTTGCCCGCGAAAGGCAAAGGTCCCGAGTTCGAGTCTCGGTCGGGCACACAGTTTTAATCTGCCAGGAAGTTTCTCTGAAGATTTGTTTCAAAATGTTATTGTGAATGTGCATGGTGCTTCGGAAGAATTTACTGGGTGTACGTTAAATACATACACAAATAGGCGCTGACCACGACCCTCTTGTCGGTTGATGCTGCAGCCATTACGGTTGAGTTACGGACGCAGCAGCTACGGCTGCAGTATAATGGAATACTCCCAGAGAGGCGAGCAGCACGCTTCTGTCGCTGACGTATCGGGGGCAGCGAGGCCGAGAACGCGCGATGAGAACAATTAAAGTCGAACTGTTCCACCAGCGTGTCGTTTGTCTCTCTGTATTCTTTCAATTTCCCTACCAGGGTACTCTGGCAGGGATTTGACCGCTGTTCACGCAGAGGGATCAATATTTTAACTCGACTCCAATGATCATTACACTCCCTCTAATGGATACAAATATTTGTGTTCAGTAACATCCGTGAGGTTGTCCTTCAGTTTATGCCACCGCTAAATCCTTTAAGTAGAGCGCGCTGAGTGTCCAATCGTGAATGGAAGAACACGGCTTGTGTACACTGTCCAGTTTACCAGCATACCTCGATGGCTCATTTCAAGATTAGGTCGTAACCACATTGTCACTAAATGGCAACAAGGGTTGTCGGTACGGGATGTTGTGCGCTGAATGGACTTACAACACAGCGACGGCATTCGGAAATACAGCCGAAATTGTGAGATACAAACCACTCAAGAACTATCTAAAGTGGTCACCTGCTGGCGAAAATATCAGCTGATGTTCGTTACTGCATGTTGTTACCCCGCAGTGAATGCAATAGATGTGCGAGCTATCTTTTTGGAGATAACCGGAAGGGCTGCATTCACAGTACGCAACAGATTTCACACGATCAATTTGGCCTCTATGCGTCTTGATGCTTGAACAATTTCAAACACCCCTCCCCCCAACCTCTTCCAGCACTGTAATTGCGCGAAAACCTAAGCAACGGTATATATACAGAGGAACCTGGATCAGGGGCATCTGGTCATCTTCACCGAAAAATACAGGATTGAGCTGATGTCCAAAGATCGTCGTAGAAGAGTTTAGAGGCTGCCAGATATCAAAGCATGGATGAGATATGCATGGTGATACGTCTTGTGCCGATTGAGGCTCAATGGGAACACAGTTCGGCTGACAATGTAGCACAGGTTTATTGATAAATGCAACAACCAAAGGCTCCTCATTAGAGAAAATTTAATCACTACAATAGTTCGTGATTAGTTTTGAATTTATTTAGATCTGAACCTACGCTGAAGGCCTTAATGATGAAATGGTCGAAGTCTGATATTCACTTGGTCACAGACCAACATACAGTCTAAGGTTCACTTGGTAGACGAACGATCTACAAAAATAAGATCGACGGCTGATATCAGAGACCTGGTCATTCCAAACGCAGAGGCCAAGTAGGTGATAGATAGTGGTGGTTTGCTCGATTGGTCAGGCTGCCAAACGGCATGACGTCGTACGTAGTAACGATTCCAGTCGGCAAGTGGCCCAGGTATCGACGAAAGACTCGGTTCGAGCGGCATTGCACCTCCACAAATCCCCTGACCGCGTAGAGGGGAACTATTTGTAATCACGTGGCCCACAGGAGTAAGCAGGCCCAATGGGCGGGCGACCTCTAGAGGCGCTCGCGCTGGCCTTGTCAGCGTGCATGATTGATGTTCTGTCGTCTGCCGATGTAACCCCTTCCACGTACGCCCTCTCGCATACCACAAGTATGAGATGGGTGTCAAGTCTGCATGGGTTTATTCGGGTGGTGGGTGAGCCATATTTTGGGCCAGCATCATGGACGGATGAAAGTGATTCTCATCACTATTGAGGGTAATTTGAGGCCAATATAGTATTGAGATGGATCCTTGAACATATTTTCCGGCCCTTTAGTCACCAATTCATTTATGGTACTTCTTTCATTATGACAACGCATGAGTGAACCATTCGCTCTTTGTGAACACCTCCCTTCGAGAGACAGGATTCAACCGAATGGAATGGTTTGCGGTATCTCCTGTGCTACATATGACAGAGCATATCTGGGACCATTTAAAACCTACAGCACGTCATAGCATGAACCTCCCCCCCCCCCTCCCCCCCTGCACACGCGCTGTATGAATTCAGAAGGCTGAAGAGTTAGATAGGATTGAACAGTAAAGTATTGTAACATTTATGGTTAGCTGGCCAGCTGCGAACTGTACTGTTGTGCAATTTGGATGAAATACCACTCTTGACCTATTGTGCCATGTTGATGAAATAATACGTAGATGTTTAGATCGTCAATGACCGCTGACACATCTTCAGTCGCTTTACCTGAAAACGATGCTACTAGGCTATCCTCAATAGATTCCACAGGAGAAACAGGTACACTGACTGAAGCTTTTGTTTCTACTGTCCCGGCTAGCTCACGTTGTCTTAACTGCCGTTAAAGAGTCCACCTGCCTTTGTAACGCGATGTTCTTCTCCGATACTTAGGCAGTCTGCTTCACCAACTGCTTCCCGCGTTGTCATTGTTCGTGTTTCTACATCTGTGCAACTTGTACTTACCGAAACTACAACATACCTCACGTCCACCACACATTAACGAAGCAGAGACAGCTACCATAAATACCTGGGCATAAATACAAAAAATGATATCAGTCCTTACAACAGATCATAAACCATCAAGACTCTGAGCACTGATGTGCCTCATGCCAATAACTTCGGCAATTACAAGGGCATATCATCACTGGCTGTAAACATCAGTCTCTACAACTCCCTCTAAACTGTGACAAATCCACCAATCCCTCAGGTTTCACAAATTTTAACTTCATGTTCCTATTCACATCTCTTTACCAACCATGATCATATACGAAACAAACAAAACAAAAATGCCAGAAATATAAAATAAAAACATTCACCAAAATCAAACTATTTAACTACACATTGGGGTAGGAGACATGGTTCTTGGCGTAACTGCAGCCGTCTATGGCCACTTCCGATATCACTTAGAGAGACTAGGGTGGCAGGTCTTGGCAGAGGCCAGGAGACCAGTAATTCGCCACCCTGGGCGAGGTAGCAATACAGTGGTGAGTGGATGCGTGGCAGCTGTCAGGCTATCGTCAGGAAAGCATCACAGCCAAAATATTCATTAATTCTGATAATGATGCAAGCTGAAGAAATGAAATAAAAATTCGTGCCACAGCTGAGACTTGAATCCAGGTCTCTTGCTTGCTAGACAGATGTGTTAGCCATTAGGCCATTGCCGCAGTGTGGCCAACAGAGTTGCATGGACTGCTCTCGTCGAATGCCCTCCCCAATAAAAATCATGTCTCATGGAAAATGTATTTCCACTATACATTTATTGTTCATCAACTACAACAGTAATGATGATACATGGAGAGACCAACTTCTCCTGACATAAGTGGTAGACGAGCTTGCGAAGAGGTTTGGTCGTCAACAGGCAGAGTGGAGATGTGCAACATCGAAGCTCGGTGGAGGGATGACGGCAACGATACGCCAAGTATAGCAGTGGGCGACGGCCCACAACGTAGATAACAGGCTGTCCAGCTCCACATAATGAGCCAAGCTGAGGTGTGGAGACTCACGCCTTGGAGCCAATGTGGATGAGATGGCTCACAGCAGCAGCAGTTTCTGCCCATACGAACAGAGGTGGGCAGCAAGCACACAAACGAAGGCGTCTGAGCAGCTGCACGGCCCTAGACTATAGACCTCCATAGTAAGGGGCTGGCACTGACTGGGGGTGGCTCAAAGTCGAGCCGCAGGTTGGAGAGAGCTAGCTCCACAACACTGAGCTCTACTCGAACAACAGGTTACAGATGGTAATAGCAGAGTCCAGAAGTGGAGACTGATCGATGTAGACTGCTAGACTGTCCACCCTGTTCCCTCGCTTGGCTCCTGTCCTGCTCGCGACCTGGTGACTGACAGATTGCCATACCTCTAGACATGAGGAGTATTATGGGGGTTTGCCACGTCTTTGTTTTGCTAAAGCATCAGTTCTTGTCACGGAAGCCAGAACAGAAACATGGCTCAGATATGAGCCAATCAGGTCTCCACATCACAGCGGGTCTGTCTTTCTGATTTGTCGATCCACGCGCATGCGACAGCCTGTGCTATCTAAATGTCGCTCATAAAACGGGATTTTTCTGGGACTCATACCTCTGGTGCGGTAAAGTATTTGGATAGCCCGTGGGCTAGGGATCATTTGCATATTCAACATAAGGATCGTCTTACTGTAATTATCCTACAGTATAGGGTCAAATTTTGAATATTACACACTTCCTCCAGCTTAGGCAAATGGAGCAACTCGATTGGTTCTTTTTGCGTTTAATGTGGTCTGTGGTGCGTCAGAAGGGACTCACGGAGGCACCATTTAGTTCATGGATGGTTTCTGGATATTAGAACCGAGCCGCGGATTCCAAGACCGCTATGCCCAGCAAATAGCTGAAATTTTTACAATATATTCCTATGATCCCGACCTCGAACATCCTTGAAAATTTTCTAGGTATATTTGTCCGTTTCCGAGACACACAGGTTCAGAATTACCCTACATATACACGTAAAATGCCCTCTGGTGTGAGGCGTGACGTAGCACGGAAAAATATACTGTAAAATGTCTCAATTATCATCAGGAGGGTTCTGAGAACCCCATGTTGTTGTAGCACTGAACCACCTGCATAATTTTTGTACACATAAAATCCGGTCTGAGGGATAGGATTATATAGCTCTATGTTATTTAAAGTTTATACACTAAGCGCCAAAAAAGCTGACATAGGCATGCGTATTCAAATACAGAGATACTTAAACAGGCAGAATACGGCACTGCGGTCGGCAACGAGTATATAAGACAATAAGTGTCTAGCGCAGTTCTTAGATCGGTTACTGCTACAGCGCTGGGACCCAGCATCTCCGAGATAGCGATGAAGACAGTATTTTCCCATACGACCATTTTACGGGTGTACCGTGACTATCAGGAATCCGGTAAAATATCAAATCTCCGACATCGCTGTGGCCGGAGAATGATCCTGCAAGAACGGGACCAAGGACGACTGAAGAGAATCGGTCAACGTGACAGAAGTGCAACCCTTCCGCAAATTGTTGCAGATTTCAATACTGGGCCATCAACAAGTGTCAACGTGCGAACCACTCAACGAAACATCAACGACATGGGCTTCCAAGGCCCACTCGTGTACCCTTGATGACTGCACGGCACCACGTTTTTCGCTTCGCCTGGGCCCGTCAACACCGACATTGGACTGTACAAGACTGGGAACATGTTGCTCGGTCGGACGAGTCTCGTTTCAAATTGTATCGAGTGGATGCACGTTTACAGGTATGGAGACAACCTCATGAATCCATGGACCCTGCATCTCAGAAGAGGACTTTTGAAGCTGCTGGAGGCTCCGTAATAGTGTGGGGCATGTGCAGTTGGTGCGGTGTGGGACCCCTGATACGTCTACATACGACTCCGACAGGTGACACGTACGTAAGCATACTTTCTGATCACCTGCATCCATTCATATCCATTGTGCATTCCGACGGACTCGGGAAATTTCAACAGGACAATGCGACACCCCACAAGTCCAGAATTGCTACAGAATGGCTTCAGGAACACTCTTCTGAGTTTAAACACTCCCGCTGGCCACCAAACTCCCAAAACATGAACATTATTGAGCATATCTGGGATGCCTTGCTACGTGTTGTTCAGAAGAGATCGCTACCCTCTCGTACTCTTACGGATTTATGGACAGCCCTGCAGGATTCATGGTGTCAATTCCCTCCAGCATTACTTCAGACATTAGTCGAGTCCATGCCACGTCATGTTGCGGCACTTCTGCGTGCTCGCGGGGGCCCACACGATATTAGGCAAGTGTACCAGTTTTTTTGGCTGTTCAGTATATAAATAAACTACAAAAATTTCACTGATCCATAAAGTTTTTTCATACGAGTGATACGTCCTGTTGTAGCACGGAAAGGACTGAAACCAACGGAAAAATGCTCGTACCGGAGCGCAAAAGGGGCTAATGTGCTCCTGTTTATTAAAAGACTCTGACTCAAAAGCGTGGTACCAGCTGCTTCGTTCTTCCTTCTTCAGGAACTTTAAAAAATTTTCTAAAATTTTGTATGTGAACATATTACCCTCTTTTTTTGTTGAAGTGGAAGAAGAGAGTGGCAGTGGGAAAGAGACGGAAAAGTATTAAATACTGGAAGCTAGTAGGCAGTGGTTGTATGTAGAAGACATGGCAGTATGTGTGAAAGGGAGGGACACAGTGGCAGTGACAGCGGATCGTAGTTGACAGTGACAAAAGACTGATAGTAAAAGAATGAAGGAGACAGTGCCGGTGGGAGAGGAATGAAGAGAAGGAGAAAGTGGAAGTGGGTGAGGGACAGAGTCTACGACAATGACATCGAGGAAGAGAGAGATAGTGACAGTGAAAAGATACAGAAGCACTGGAAAGGAATGAATGAGATAGTAGCAGTAGTAGAGAGCAGAAGGGGATCAGTGACAGTGAGAAGAGGCAGCAGCAGGACAGAACGAAGGATCCTGTTGCTGTGAGAGAAGAGACACTGACAGTTAAAACACAAAGAGTTAATGACAGCGAGTTGGGCTGAATGAGTGAATGAGATTGGAAAGTGGGAGTGGATTGGTATGAGCTACTTACAGCGATTGACTTGTGGGTGCGAGCGAGTTACAGTTATTAAGCCTTGTGGGATGGAGATTGAGTTGCATGTTAAAAAGAGCATGAATATGTTCATAATGACAAAACCTTTTTGGGAACTTTTTAAAAATGCTCAGAAAAATAGAATGAGGCAGCTGGTAGCCCTCTTTTAATAAACACAGAAGCATTCTCGCCTTTTTTGTTTTGCTATAGGAGCATTTTTCTGATAGTGCTATTACGGCTCTGCCCCCTCTGCATGGCCGTACTGTATGGTAACCATCTCGATGCCGCTGATACAGTACATGTCATATCAGCAGCACTGAAGTAACTTCAGCTGGCTGGACCGAACTGAGCTGTTGGCATTACCTGAGGAAGGTGTGCCAATTTTACTACCCCATGCCCAGTAGATTATTCGCCGTACAATAATATAATACGGCTTCATTCTCGTTAGACTCACCTGTTCTCCGTCATCAAATCTTAATCATTTCTTGTCAAGGATGTAATTTCGAGTAAGCGTCACAGTCAGTTTAGGATCACACGGCGCCCTTGGCAGTGATAAACTGTGGGACCCCTATTCAGTATTATATACCTATAAATTTTTAAAGATATTGTTTTTCTACCACATAAAACACGAACGTAATGTCTAATGTCATGTTATTTCACTAATTTAACCACTAGTTTATGTCCTATTGATAAAAAGTCCCTCCATGATAAAACTGAGATAGAATTTTTGGACCACTGCTTAATTACGACATGTGCAAGCTGAAACTAAGCAAGTGACCAAGCTGTTCCAAGTCTCGTTTTCGTTAAGTGGCAAGAGTAGCGAAGTACAGTACTTTCCCAGAGTTTTGTCGCCACTCTAATTGCAGACAAGCACAAATGGCAGTTGCCCGTTGTTGCAGTCTCTGGCTTGTGCAGACTGTTTCGTTTGAACATTCAATTCGCCGGAAAATTTTAAAATTCACATGCTTCAATATTGTTAACTGATTCCCCCTTCGGTACTTCTTAGAACAACATTTATGTTTATAAATAATTACAGCTCACGTTAAGAAGTAAGAAGTATTGTAATATATGCCTTATAAGTCTGGCAGAACAAAATTTCGCAAAATACTCCTTATGTCTAAGCAACGCAGTAAAACGTCTCGGCACACCGGTTATTATCACCTGATCTATGTTGTGCTTAGTGGTGGTAACTAGAAAATTAATCCTGACATATTCGGAGGAAGAGAATGGGCACTCTGGTATCGAACTTCATAAAATGCATTTACAAATAGTAGACAAACGTAATGTAAAGGTATACTGACTGAATGAAATAAGTGAAAGGTAAGAAGAATAGGTTCGCAAAAACAGCACTGTGTGAGCTAGAGTATCTAGCTCACAAACTCCGGGTGTCCGACCGTTTCGCTTAGAGCTGGGTTCTTCTAAATGCGGAAATTTTTCGCTTTTAATTCAGTGCATATTTCGTGCTACTGAAAGAGAGAAATATTTAAGCGTTTCAGGGAAGTTGATTTTTCGCGCTACTCAATATGGTATCACGCCACATCTCCTGAAATATGTGTTGTACAACGTAGTTTTACACATGCCTTCAATAGTATATTGCGATAACGTGTGCGAGATTTCTGGCCAATAGATTTCAGTAACAGTGAAGTAATAAATTTAAATCTCACGTGTGAGGTGAACGTTTACCAAATCAACATCCGAAATGTGTAGACGACAAACGCTTTTCCCTTACTTTTTGTGGGGGAGGGGAGGGGGGGGGGGCAGCTGAAAACGAGAAAAAGTTACGGAAAGGCTTGAATTTATTTTTATATCTTGTCGGAAGTCGTTGACTGCTACCATTTCTCCTAGACGAGAGCAATATTCGGTGTTTCACTGGCGCGACGCGAGTTCCAGCGAGCTGCGAGACACGTCTTGCAAGGTGCGGGGGTGGGGGCATTGATGCGAGACAGTAGCAGCGGAGGACACACTGCTCGATCTAAAAAAACTGACTGTTAATTCTGGTTGTCCGAAAGTACACGGAAGGTAGGGAAGAGCAAGAAGACTGTATATTATTTGAATGAGTACTGAAGAACCGCGAAGTATTCAGACTAATCATGAAGGAGGAGCGCATAACGTTGCAGCAAAAAAATTTGTTCGACGATGCGGAGAAATGCCAGTTCCCACTGTCTTAACACGCAGACGTATCAGAAATTAACGAACTGCCAAAAATCTACAATTACCTACTGGTCTGTTGACTTGGTAACAAAAACAGACGACTAAGAACAGCTAACAATTAACAATCTTTATTGACAATTTTAACTACAGTGGTTAGCATTGTTACTATACTTTTCTTTACATTTACAAACCTTCCACTTAGCATGCCCTCGAAGGGGGCCAGTACCCGTTGCCACCACGAGGAAGTGGGAGATGCTCCACTACCCGCTCGATCACAGTCTACCTTGTAAGTAGGCTGTTCAGGTTTTTATGTTGGTAACGCCACGTAGCGCTCTATATGAAAATCACTGGCTGTGCTGTGTGAAGTCTGTGGCTGGTTTGCATTGTTGGAATATTTGCTATTGTAGTGTTGGGCAGTTGGTCTCTGTAATGCATTAATTTTTCTAAGGGGACGTTTCAAGCCTTACTGGGCTATGGAAGCAGACGACAGCCGCGAATGCCTTTGCTAACAGCGCATCTCCTGCAGCGCCTCTCCTGGGCTTGTGACCATATCTGTTGGACCCTAGACGACTGGAAAACCGTGACCTGGCCAGGTGAGTCGCGATTTCAGTTGGTAGGAGATGATGGTGTGGCGCAGACCCCAGGTAGCCATGGATGCAATTTGTCAAAAAGGCTACGTGCAAGCTGGTGGTAGCTCCGCAATGGTTTGAGCTGTGTTTAAATGGAAAGAACTGGGTTCTGTGGTGCAACTGAACCAATCATTGACTTGAAATAGTTAAGCTCGGGTAGACGGATATCATTTGAAGCTATTCATTTTTTATGCACGACAATGAGCCATGTCACTGGGCCACAATTGCTCGCTACTGAAGAACATTCTGGACGGTTCCAAAGAATGATTTAGCCACCCAGATCGTCCGACATGAATCTTATCGAACATTAGTGGGACATAGTCGAGAGATGTCCGCCCCCGTTAGCTGAGTGGTCAGCGCGACAGAATGTCAACCCTAAGGGACTGTGTTGTCTTTATCATTTCATCGTGGCGGCACGATAGCTCAGCGTGTTCGGTCAGAGACCTGGCGTGTCTCCGTGATAAAAAAAATTGAGTGAAAAGATCAACAACAAACTTCAATGGATGTCATGCGACGTCCACTTCGACCAAATACAACGAAAAAAATAGAAAAAAGCCCGGATTCCATTCCCGGCTGGGTCGGTTATGAAAATGCCGGTAACAGGAAGACATGGCGCTGAAGCCATAAAACCTGGTCTGTGGAGCAGTGGAAAGAAGTAATTTAGTTGGACGAGTCGTGTTTCATACTGTTTACAACTTCTAGCTGAGTTAACGTCTCAAGAGTGAAATATGGCGGAGGTTCTGCGATGACTTGGACAACCATATCTTGATATTCCATGGGCCCTGTGGGTACTGTAAAAGGGTGTATTGCTGCCAAGGATTATGGAACCATTTCGATAGATCAAGTCCTTATGATGGTACAGTGTTCGTCCCCCTATGGTGATGCTGTGGACCAAGACTACAGGGCCCACGTTTACGCAGCTCACATAGACCAGGATTGGTTTTTTGAGCACAGGAATGAATTGACTCATCTAGCCCTAGTCATCAGACCTCAATATTACTGAGACTTTGTGATTTGCATAGGAGAGAAGGTTGCATGACCGCTATCAGCCTCCATCATCGTTAAGTGCACTTTCACTGTTTTGCAGGAAGAAAGGCATAAGAACGTCTTGAAAGCCATACAGGATTTGTATTTGTCCATTCCGAGATGACTGGAAGCTGTTTTGACTGCCAACGGTCTTCCTACACCGTGTTACGCACAGTAATGTGTTTAATGTGTTGTATTCTTGGTGTTTTCATATTTTTGTCCAACATGTCAATGATCTGTTATTTCCTGTCTGCATAATCAGGCATAAAAACTACAAAACATTATTATTATTTTCAGTTCAAAATTACTAGCTGTTAATCTCGACCGTGCAGCTGCAGGATCCCTGACAACGCGGGACCCGTAACACGTGCTACTGTGAACAAACCGCCTTTGGTAAGCGCATGTTGCAGCCCTGGTGTCAATAGCGTCTTGACGAAAACAAAAATTTATATCATCTCATAGTTATTTAAATCAAAATTTACGCTAGTTCACCGTTAAAAGAGGAGTAATTGGGTTTATTACGCAGGGTGATTCGGAATGAGATTTTCACTCTGCAGCGGAGTGTGCGCTGATATGAAACTTTCTGGCAGATTAAAACTGTGTGCCAGACCGAGACTCGATCTCGGGACCTTTGCCTTTCGTGGGCAAGTGCTCTACCATCTTTTTTTTTTATATTGTTCGTTGCGCTTGGTCTGGGCGGACGTCATAAGACATCCGTTCAAGGTGATCGTTGATTCCTTGACTCAGTTTTTTTATTACAGAGAGCACGCAGCCCTCTGACCGAACACGCTGAGCTACCGTGCCGGCTAGCATCTGAGCTACCAAGCACGACTCACGCCCAGTCCTCACAGCTTTACTTCTGCCAGTACCTCGTCTCCTGCCTTCCAAACTTTAAAGAAGCTCTCCTGCGAACTTTGTAGAACAACTAGCACTCCTGAAAGAAAGGATATTGCGGAGACAAGGCTTAGCCACAGCCTTGGGGATGTTTTCAGAATGAGATTTTTCACTCTGCAGCGGAATGTGCACTGATATGAAACTTCCTGGCAGATTAAAGGCTCTGGCTAAGCCATGTCTCCGCAATATCCTTTCTTTCAGGAGCGCTAGTTCTGCAAGGTTCGCAGGAGAGCTTCTCTAAAGTTTGGAAGGTAGGAGACAAGTTACTGGCAGAAGTAAAGCTGTGAGGATGGGGCGTGGGTCGTTCCTGGGTAGCTCAGATGGTAGAGCACTTGCCCGCTAAAGGCAAAGGATGATTCAGTTGCCCTTACCGATGTCGTTTTATGCAAACAGCAACGTTACACCTGGCCTTCAAGTCTACACGTGAGATTTCCATATTCTCTCGCTCGCTAAGCGCAAACTGCATAAACAATGAATGGGACTTTTTGTACGAAATTTAATGTAGCTAATTTTTGTGCAGGGATACAATTTGGCTAGAGGCCATAGTTTTCGAGTTACTTAAGAAGAACGTGCAGGAATAACCCTCTAACGCGTCCCCACTCCTATACTCAGCCTCCATCGGTCAGGATAGTGTTCGTGGTATTTCCTCCTACCACTGTTCAAAAATTTGCGAGTGTAAGAATTATTTACCACATTTGTCCTTTTTTGGCTATTCATTGACTAGCACTCACAAATTGTAAAACTGGCGTGTGTGTAAATTTTACTTAACATTTGTGTGTAGTTTAACAGCATAAAATAAACAATTACATCGATGTAATTGTCAGGCTTTCTGACTATGAAATCACTGTGATTGTAAAGGAGAAGTTTCGATCGAATTGTCACATATTTAGTTTTAGCGCTACCTTTATAAAAGTCGTTATTCCTTGATTACCCTCATGGTCACGTATAAATTAATAATGTTAACGAAGTAGTTGACTATGCTGGTAGCGTAATAGCCCATCAATAGAGATCAAAGAGGTCGAATGTCGTCAATAGTTGGCGTAGTCAGAAATTTTTGCACAGTGGTAGGAGGGAGTGCCACAATCAGCATACTAGAAATGCAGACTGATGAGGGATGAGTGGGGGGGAGGGGGTGGAGGTGCTTTTGAAGATCACTTTTTACGTTTTCCTGAATCACTCCAAAACCGTGACCCCAGCGAAAATGATACCAATACAAAATTTAACTGCATTTAATTTCCTACATAAAGGTCCTGTTTATTCTTTTCTCTGTGATTAATAGTTTGCGTGCAGCGAGACAGACAATATGAAAATTTCACGCGTGGTTTTTGAAGGCCAGATGTAACATTGCGGGTTGCTTCGGTTTTCAACCATCATCCAGGGACTATATCAAATAGACAGGCTTGAACATTACATGTTACTGACAGTAAATACACATTCCCTAGTCGTTAAATTCTGAACAACAAATGTAAAGGGAATCAAAAAGAAGTACTTACAAAGCAAAAAACAATCTGACTTTTCATTTCATATGTCATACTACAGATGAATGCCATACTACAGGGAATATTATGATACACATCAACAGCTATCAGTGAAATATTGTGAGTCATTCAACTAAGGTACAGAGACAGAGTGTCAAGGGTACTTGTAGAACCACAGTTAACCAAAGAATGTACTCATCAAAGATATTACAATTCAAGAAACAAACATGATTTACAATCGATCATTATGAAAATATCCAACATATAATACAACATTTTTTAATAAAAAATATTCACAAATTCACATCTGTGTATTAGCTGAAATAAGCACCTACTAACCTAGGAATTATCCCACACATAAGTGAAATTGTATTGAGCACAAAAATTAAGAAGAATTTTAAAGATTACAGTATTACACATAAAAACAAAGTACATCAGTTTGGTATGTAAACAAAATTCTCTTTCTTCTGGATGGTGTAATGTCTAAAATCAAAAAACAAAGAAATCTTCGAAAATCAGATGAATAAAATTATTGTTGAGAAATAAAAAGTGCAAAAAACGACATAGCATATAAAATCCATACATGTGTATACTGGAGAGTAATACATCATAAATGAAGTGCATAAAAACAAACATTTTGTTGATCATAATACCCTATGGTTGGCCTTCTGATTTCTGTAGTCTGATTATATCACTCTTGATGTAGGTTCTTCAGTTTGTAAATGTGTTTCTGGCTCCAGACCATATAAGTGGTTTTAAATTTGAATTTTAATAGTGGCTTGTATGAATTAATCTTTTGTAAATGCTGACCAATCATTATGTTGGCTCACCAAATACTTAACATCTATAGTGCTGTTCCACTATTTTGTTGATTCACACTTTGTGCTTTAATACCTTAGTATGTTTATTAAATAGGGAGTGTATGTGTGTAACATATGTGAAGATGATAGAAAAGATCCATGTTTCATCTATGGAAATTAACTGCAATTTATTTTTCTTTTATTCTTCTGATGTACCTTACTGTCTTCAGGTATTGTAGTTGCATCTTGTAAGAGCAATTCCACTGTCCTATGAGGTTCCTACTCAAATTGGCTCAAATACAGAGGCTTACTTGCACCATTCTTCCCTTATGTTAAGTGAAATGTAACTGCACTTGGTGATAATATCAGCCTAGTTGTTGTTCCTTCAAATTATTTATAACAATATAAATCTGTATTTTGATGTTTTATTATATTGTTTGTAATTCTGATGTGTACTGCTTCCTTGTATCTGCTAATCTGTCATAAATTCCGGCCAAATGTTACATGGATACATTATAAGCTGATGTCCGGAGTGCCTTCAGACTGTTTAATTTTCTTCACATTGGGTCTTCTTAGCTTAATTATGTTTCTGCATTGCTGCTTGTTGTATTATGATTACATACATTAACTTATTTATAGACGACCAGAAAAAACCCTTGGTCCATGTAAGGCAACTTTGATTTGACTTTAGTGTACTTCAGTGATTTGTACTTGGAGATAATGACTCTCCATATACTAGTCACGGTAGTGCATCTTAAAATGGGTTAATCCAATCTTTTGAACCTCCTGGAGATAACTGAAAATCTTATAGCTCTTATTCATGGTTAATACAGATACTTCATAACTTATGACATCTTCTGGACTGCCTTAGGTCATTTTAGGCCATATTTTAATTTTATTGTTTTGACATCAATGTTTTCCAGTGTTTAAACATATGTGGCTATAATAAATATATAGTATATAGGGTTCTAAATCTGGTTTTCACTAATTTTTCTATATTTTGTGATTGTTAACCTCTTATTAATGTTGGCCAATTACTGTACTGTTTCATCACATACTGAATCTACACCGGTGGGTCTTCCTGATGATTTCTAAGCTGTATACTCTTGTTACATGTTTGTTTTATATTTGTTAATCTATATATGATGATAGTTAAAGATCTATGTGGCTCATGTTAAGTAATAACAGACACAACTCAATTATGGTTTCTCTTGCAATAATACTTTACTTTTTTAGTATATGAGAATGCACTATGCCACATAATTGTTATAATCTCCCAATAAAAATAGTATTCTCTTTCTCATATAATTCCTAGTTATGAGATGAAGTTACATTTTTTAGCTGGTGATCTGCACTTATGTGACCTATAGATGGACTATCGTACATGATGATCACTCCCAGAAATACGTCTAGGTACTTGATATTATTGCACATTCCCCCTTGGATATTCACATTCTGTTACTTACTCTCTCATGAGAATGTAGGTTTTAGATATAGTACATGTCAGAACATCAGTGTAATCATAAAGCTTTTGGTATAGTTATGTTTGAATATCTTTCATTATTCCAAAAATGTTTGGAAAGATAATTGCATTGGTGATTTACCAGGCATTCCATGTTAGTATACCACGTACTGAGCTACATTTCTTGTTTCTATGTCACTTCATTTATGATGTGATACTCCTACAACATTCACATATCTGTATTTTATGTGGTATATGACTTTTTGTACTTTTTATTTCTCAAGAATAATTTTATTCATATGGATTACAAGGATTACATTGTTCTCTGATTTTAGACATTGCACCAAATACAAGAAAAACAATTTTGTTTCCATTCCAAACTGATGTACTTTGTTCTTATGTGTAATATTGTAACTTTCAAACTTTTATTTCGTTTTTGAACTCAATACAATGAGGTACTTTACATTTATGTGGTGTAATTCCTAGTCTAGTATGTGCTTATGTTAGCCTGAGGTTATTGATGTTATTTTGACGTCCTGGTAATATGCAGATGTGAATTTGGGAACATATTGCATTAAAATATTATATTATACGTTAGATATTTTCATAATTTTGTTCCTTCGATAGTAATATCTTTGATGGATACACTCTTTGATGTGACACAATATGTACTGTGGTTCTACAAGTATCTTTGACACTCAGGCTCTCTACCTTAGGCGAATGAGTCACAGCATTTCACTGACAGCTGTTGATGGGTATGCCTGTGGTATGGCATTTGTCTGAAGCATGATACGTGCCATGTAAAAATCCTATTCTTTTTGCTTTGTAAGTAATTTTTTTCGATTGTATTTATGTACGATGTACAGGACTTAAGGGCTATGGAATGTGTAGTTTTCATCAGTGACATGTATTATTCAGTAATATTCAATACCGCAATGTCAACATGCATTTTCTAAAATAACTTATTTTAGCTCTATTTAAATAGCGAGGAAAAACTGCAGTTTAAACAAGTAAGTAGTTAAATGTCACCCTGTGTTTTGTTTCCCTTCCCAGTGAGAGAATCATTAACCAGCTGATGTGACTATGCAATAATCTGCAAGCCTGTCAGGTCAGTGCCGTCGCTGCTCGACCCAAATTGTTCCGATAAGGATCAGCTGTTGAATCTCAGTTTGGTTTTCGAGTTTTTCTCCACACATATCTAGTTAGTGACTAGTGTGATGAGCTAGTCCACCTCAGCTATATTTCACGCAAAAGGGAACATTAGAACACTAATACACAGACAGATTTCAACACTCACACATCATCCTGTAGATTATTTTCGCCCTGTTTAAGGCACGCACAGAATGACAGTATCATCGAAAAATATCTCATTGTATTCGCGTGGCAAATATTCAACACTGTACTTATGACGTACAGCACGTTCTCGTAAATGCCAAAGTGAACTACAATTTTCTCTCACATTACTTGTAACTGGGCTATTTAATACTACCAATTGCTTTTCCTGCCCTGTTAGTTGATGAGAAAGCAATGTCAAGTTAGTATGTGAGCATTTTAATGGACAAGAGCGATCCGATCGTAAATAAAGATGTTTCAACATATTACAGGGCTGCTTACTGATATTTGAATGAATTGAGGTTCTACTATAGACTAAGAGACTGTTGAATGCATTCTCTCTTTTAAAGGTAAATTCGTCCAGCAAAAATTCATTGCACAAACAAATGACAGTTAATATTGATGAAGGCCAAACTGAAATGTTAATCATCACATGCCACTCTGATGAAATACGAGTATACATACATTATGCAACATGATTAAAGTGTCATTCTTTGAAACCCTCAAAACTGTATCTCATTGTGACATAGAAGTTTGAAATTTGACTAAAAGATACCTGCAACCTTCCTCTATATTGATACAAAAGCGTGGCGCCCTGCACGTTACCTTCGGGCTCGGCGATACTTCTGTGCTGGCATAAGTTGGCGCCAGCACACCATGCAGCATGGAGGTCACAAGAAGATCGATCGAGGCCAATGTCAGACTCGCAGGAAACGCGCCGCCAACGCCCTCTCGGCCGCCAGTATTTAAGATCACCCCCGTGGATTGGATAGCCAGTTAGTATAACTAGTTCGAGCCTGTTACACCAAGATAGTTCAGTTAGTTCGAGTTTGTTTGAGTCTGTATGCCACGTGACTTTCAACATGTCACCAAGATGGAGCTGCAGACTTCGCCTCTATCACAGAGACAGGTAGCACACAGCAACCTTATAGTGAACATAGCGGACTTATACTTCACCGCCCCCATCTCGTGGTCGTGCGGTAGCGTTCTCGCTTCCCACGCACGGGTTCCCGGGTTCGATTCCCGGCGGGGTCAGAGATTTTCTCTGCCTCGTGATGGCTGGGTGATGTGTGCTGTCCTTAGGTTAGTTAGGTTTAAGTAGTTTTAAGTTCTAGGGGACTGATGACCATAGATGTTAAGTCCCACAGTGCTCAGAGCCATTTTTTTTTATACTTCATCGACAGTGAGGCTAACGTGGATTCTACAGAGAGCTTGTACAACCCAACAACTAGCTAAAATTAAATAACTTTTCATTCTTATGAATAAAGAACCCAGTGAATAATTACATGCAGTTGTATTATACAACTTTGATACCGGCTACCAACCAACATCCTCTCCTTGCTTCCCATGGTACAGCTCTACAGAGACAACGAGACGACATAAAAGCGGCTAACGAGGATTCAACCTCTTCGAACAGCAAGGTGTGATGCACAAATTCTGCCTATTGTCGCTATAGACTTGTCACATGATGGTGAAGTCGACACACCCGCTCTTACCCACATTTCGTCCCTTCTTTTGACGCCTCTACGATGGTCGTCGGAACCGCGACGCCGAGCATTACGATCACACGGTTTACTTGTGGGTGGCCAAGGAAAACATTTCAGATATGCCGCCGCCCAATCGACACATAATGGCCTCAGGAGGTCTGATAAAGTGCGTCAATGAAGCTGCCCCTCTCGTTGGATCGTTAATTTCGCAGTCGACGACGACAATTCGCTGTTCGATGAGCCACAGGACCACATTCTTGACAGTGTCCGAGACTGTTGACACCGTTAAGCCCCCTCCCCCCCCCCCTTCCAGACGATTCAACCTTTCTCTAAGGTCTCTAAGGATATCGTCGGGCTGCAAACCCATTGAAAGGTTATTTCACCTATTTGGAGTGTAACGCGACCGGAATTTTTGCTCTTGTGCATGGTGGATACCTCTAGTGACCGTTCAAAACGATTCTGCGTAATTTGAACGTGATCCGAAGCAGCGAAGAGAGTTTATTTTTTTCAGTCCTCCTGTTTCAGGCACTTCTGTTGAGCGATCATGAGGCGAGGCTGCAGTATTAACATATCACATGCATATGTAATACGGCAAAGGATCTCTCTATGATTCCCAGTTCGGCAATATCCCCGGTACCACTCGCGAGCCTTTGTCGAACGCTTCAAAAAGGTACCTGTACAGACACTTCGACACCCATTGAACCGAGAAGACGAAGGCTTCAGACATGTCATATTTGGCTGGTCGCCTATGTACAACCTAAAATGAAAGAATGTAATACATTTTTTCTCAACATCCCCCATTCTTGAAAAAAACACCCTTAAATTCATGACATGCAATCGACTGTGCAACGAAAGCGCAGCTGGGGTAGCGAACAAGGTATCTGGCTGGGGAACAGAAAACCTGACTTTCACTCCCAAGTACATTCATTTTTTCATTTGAATTTTTTTCCATGTCGAAATTGGTAGAGATAGAAGCGTTCATAGCGTAAGTAAATCAATAAAGAACGATGAAAAAATATTTTTTTCAAACGAATTGGACTGGAAAGGAACAAATGGGTCAAATGGCTCTGAGCACTAAGGTACTTAACTTCTGAGGTCATCAGTCTCCTAGAACTTAGAACTACAGAAACCTAACTAACCTAAGGACATCACACACATCCATGCCCGAGGCAGGATTCGAACCTGCGACCGTAGTGGTCGAGCGGTTCCAGACTGTAGCGCCTAGAGCCGTTCGGCCACTTCGGCCGGCTGGTAAGCAACAAAAAAATGTAACTCTAGTCCCTTTATAATGGCTCTTTCACTCACTCTCTTGCATATGCTTGGTTTCTTTCGAACAACTGGATTAATGGTACCTGTCATATAAACATTTGAACCAAATGTAATGGCGGAACGAACAACATCTAATGATTGGAAACTACGCGCAATTCCTTTAGAAGACTCACGCTTAACTTTCATTTTAAAATGCCTCCTTTTTGGGAATTAATTTTGATGCATACTATGCATATGATAACAATCCCGAAATATCGGTATTAGAGGTTGATCATGAATTATGCTGTGAATTGTTATTGCGTCAGCACAATTGTTCAGTTCCTACTGGGTTTCCAGAAGTAGACTGATATTTTGAACCCTCGAAATAAAGTTTTTAACGTCACATGGCTGACACAAAGGTGTGTAGTTTGACCGTATTTGTTCTACCATGTAAGTCAGTTGACTCTATTCATCTATGTGCCATCATACATTACGGTATTAGTTTTCCACCTGAGGAATCCAAACATCAGACAAAACATGTTATCAGCGACGTACGGTTCCAAAATGTTCTGCAGATATGTTTTGTAAACTTAATTTGGCAATTTAGCAGATCTAGAGCAAGTGGCAAAACATTTCTTAATGAGTCAGTTAAATGAGTGACCTCCCCTACACCCTAAGGATCAAATTAATAATTAGACTGTTGTTAGTACAGGAAACCTTTAAGCAACAATTTCCAGATGCTGTAATGGAACACCACGCCCTGTACGAATGTGTTATTTTACGTATACTACCAACCGCAACAAAGGCTCATTTTTCTCTCTTATGCAATACTTGAATGGAAGGAAGATTAAAATTTTAATACATTATTAATCGACACCATTTGAGAAATGTATTTGCCTTCCTTTTTATTATTCCTTAATGGTTTCAAAAAAGTGTTCAAATGTGTGTGAAAGCTTATGGGAGTTAACTGCTAAGGTCATCAGTCTCTATGCTTACACACTACTTAACCTAAATTATCCTAAGGACAAAAACACACGAATCTATGAAAATCGCGCCCAATGAGATTCGCGACCAACCAAAAATGTGTGAGATTCGCGCCCAATACCTGCTCTCTTTGTGTCGGGCTTACCCCGGCCTGGGCCGACCTAATCACCCTAAACTACCTGCTCCTCAGACACAGGGACCTGCGCCCCCCCCCCCTTCCCCTGGTACTAGGCACAGCCGCCGACTCTCTGATACACAAACACAGCCTTAGTGACGCTCTGGCTGTCGAAGAGTTCACATCGCGCGATTCGTGTATTTTTGACACAGTAGTTCAGATATGGAATTTTCAACCACTAATCACGATAAGCCATGTTGCCACTACGAAGGTTATTCTTACATAGTGAAGAGAACTAAAGAAGATGGAATAGTAACGTGGCGCTGTTCAAGACAGAGAGCAAACCACTGCCGAGGAATGCTGAAAACGAAGGATTCGAGAGTGCTGTTTTCATTCAAGCATCAATGTGGACTTCCGGATGTCGCTCGGTTGGAAGTAAGGAAGACTTTGAACCATGCAAAGAAGAGGGTAAGAGACGAAGAGACAACTATTTCAAAAATATATTTAGAGGAGCTGGGTTGCCTGCATAGTCGAGGCTATGATTTTGTCACTGAAATGCCAGAGCAGCAAACAATGAAGAGAGCTTTGTACTACCAGTGGGCAAAATCACAGGGAAATGAGAGAGATCCACCGACAAGAGAAGAAATTGACCTAAAGGCAGATTTACTGGCTATGAACGATGGCAGCAGTTTTCTGTTAAGCGACGTCATACTAGGAGAGAGGATAATAGTTTTTAGCAGAAGGGCAGGAAGAGAGGCTGTAAGGAGTAAACAAGACTTTTTTTATGGATGGTACGTTCAAGTGCTGCAGCAAACAGTTTTCGCAAATATACACCATTCACGCCGACTTTGGGAGTACAAATTATGAGACAAACGTCTATCCAGTTGCCTTTGCACTACTGCCAAACAAAAGAAAAGAGACGTACGTTTGTCTTTTCAGAAAATTTGATGGAAAAAATTCCGGAATGGAAACCTGCAAACGTGACTGTAGAATTCGATCAGCTGCGATTTCAGCACTTCCGACAGCTGAAGTGCATGGAAGTTATTTCCATATGAAAAAGTGTCTATGGAGAAAAGTTCATGAGCTAGGACTTACTCGTGAATACAAAGAAAACGAAGTAGTGAGACAACATGTTCGCATGCGTGCTGTGCTGGCGTTTCTACAGCCTGAAGATGTATATGATGGTTAGCTGGAGATACATTCACATGCACCGGATATCCCCAAACTTTCTGAATTTTTTGACTACTTCATAGAGAGATGGTTGGAAAATGAAGAAACCCCTATCAACCTTTGGAGTTGCTACAAACGGCGCCACTGAACAAACAACGCTGTAGAAGGTTGCCACCACAAAATTAATAACATGCTTGCTAAACCAAATTCGAAAATTAATAACGTTATTAGGTGTTTGAAAAGAGAAGCAGAAAATTCAGCGTGCATCTTAATGAGGGCAGAACTGAGTATGGAAGGTAAACGGAAAAAAACAGTCTACATGAAATGTAATGAAAGGTTGGGAAAAATAGTAAAAAAATACGAAAAGGATGATGAGATCAAGGACTGCTTGAAAGCCATAACCTACCTACAGAAACTTTACTGAAATTATCAGAAGATGTATATAGCTACAATAGTGTTCAAATGTAAATAGCAACTTATCTAAAAAATAATAAAAATTAAAGAAATATTGACTATGCTTATAAGCTGATTTTAAACACACCTAAATGACTTTTGCTCTTTAGCCAGTCCAAAGCCTGGATAAAGTGTGATGAAAATCAGATTATTTTTAAAATACAGTATATGTGTTTTACAATACACCAAAACAAAAGCGAACCCTTTTCAGAGTCAACCCTTTACAATTATACTTCTCATTCAGGAGTCATCACCCCAATTCCTCACTAGTTTTTATCAATTAAGAGTTAAAATTAAGTGACATTACTAATCGCCAAGTATAGAGTCACTTGATATTTCTGAGTATTCAAGAAGTGTAGTTGTTATAATGAAAACAAAATTGATAATGAATGCTGAATGGTACTGCAAGTGAAGCAATAGAATGTAATCTCTTGTATTTACTGCGGTTTGAAGTGGTGTGTGGTAGAAACTTAATTCTCTCTCTCTCTGTCTGTCTGTCTGACGGCTGAAAACTCCAGCTCGGAAACCTCCAGGTAGCGTCCCTCAACTCTTTTGTCTGCCGGGCAAGGGGATTAGCGGACCCGTCCTAGACCCTTTCTGGGCACGAATCTCACAGCACGCGTCTTTCAGTACACTAACACACACACCCATGCCCGAGGGAGGACTCGAACCTCCGCCGGGACCAGACGCACAGTCCATGACCGCAGCGCCCAAGACCGCTCGGCTAATCCCGCGCGGCCGTTAATGGTTTACTTGGCTCTTTAACCCTCCTACTTCTATCAATTTCGAAACGCAACAAAAGAAAAAAGAAAGTATTTGGGAATCGAACACAGATTTTCTGCTCCGCCGCCAGATGCTTTGGTCACTACGCCGACGGCGCTTTAGTTGCCAAGCGCTTACCTATTTGGGTACATAAACGACGGCCCAAAAGTTTCTAGGAAGATATGCGTTTGCGGACACAATATATGATGATAAAAAATGGTTAGTCTTCAATTATCTCTGTGGTCAACCCTGAGTGGCACCTGTTTGCTGCTCTAGAGTGTGAGGACAGGCAACCACTTATATTCGATATGCCTGCAAGCTGGAGACAGAACTGCAGCACAGCTGTTTGGGTGTCAAAGTGTCTGTACAGGTACGTTTTGAAAGTGCTCAACAAAGGTGTGCGGATGGCACCGAGGCTGTTACCGAATTGTGTGTCTTAGAAGGATCATTTGTTGTTTTATTCATGCACGTGTGAATATTGCACCATCTGTATGCATGCTAATCCAAAGAAATATTGCATTGTAATTCAGAATGACACAGACACTGCAATATCGCATTTACCCAAATTCGACAAACTGCAGGGACAGATCTCTGACTGGAAATGGAGGAAAAAAGGTTCTATGAACCTATGTCCGGAAACGCATCGTTGCCACAGTAGATGGCGCTGACGGATGACAGTACCTCTGACCGCGTGTTCCTTGTGTGTTGCAGGCTTTGTGATTGGCGCAGCGCACTGTAAGCAGAAGAATGGTCCGGTATTCATGCCGGGAACAAGCCGAGATGGTAATTGTTAACGGCCAGGCAGATGGAAACGATCGAGAGGCAGTGTGGCTGTACCAAAACAAGTACCCTCTCAGACAGCAACCGCATCACACAACATTTCAAGTCCTTTTGGGAGTCTGTGTGACGATGGGTCCTTTCAGTCAGACGAACTTGCTGGGAGGCGGCGGACTGTGCGTACACCAGATTTGGAGGACCGTGATTTATAGGATATTGAGACGAACCCTAGTACAAGCTCCAGGCAAGTGGCCCGCCAACATGGTGTAAGCCAGAGTACGATTGTGTGTATCCTGCATGACAACCGCTACTATCACTATCACCTGTAATGCCATGGAGGCCACTTTTGAACATGTGTTGTGACGTGGATGCAATGCACTGTGTTCCGGGATTTGATGTCGTAGCGCGCCCACTGTCCATTTCCGGACACATATTCATACGACCTTTTTCCTTCTTTTCCAGTCAGGAATCAATCACTGCATTTTGTCGGTTTTATTGATGTTCACCTTGTATACGGCTTCAGTTTTACCAGTCCGAAGGCTAGTTTGACGCAGCTCTCCATGCTCCTCTAACATGTGTAACCCTGTTCATCTACGAGTAAATGCTGCAACTTACATCCTTCAGAATCTGCTGACTGTATTCATCCCTTGACCTCCCTCTACGATTTTCCTCCCCCTACATTTCCCTCCATTACTAACTTGGTAATTCCTTGACCTCTCAGAACGTATCCTGTCAACTGATCCCTTCTTATAGTCAGGTTGTGCCACAAATTTCTTTTCTCTCCAGTTCTGATCAGTATTTCCTCATGTATTATACGATGTACCCATTCTTCTGTAGCAGCACATTTCAAAAGCTTCTGTTCTCTTCTGGTCCAAACTGTTTATCGTCCGAGTTTCAAATAGTTCAAATGGCTCTGAGCACCACGAGACTTAACTTCTGAGGTCATCAGTCCCCTAGAACTTAGAGGTACTTAAACCTAACTAACCTAAGGACATCACAAACATCAATGCCCGAGGCAGGATTCGAACCTGCGACCGTAGCGATCGCGCGGTTCCAGACTGTAGCGCCAGAACCGCTCGGCCACTCCGGCCGGCGTCTGAGTTTCACTTCCACACAAATACTTTCAGAAAAGACTTTCTGACACCTAAATTTATATTCTATGTTAACAAATGTCTCTTTTCAGATATACTTTTCTTGTGATTGCCAGTCTACAATTTATACCCTATCTACTTGAAAGATGAAATAGAGAAGGTCGCAGAGGATCAAATGGGTAAAAAGAAAAGTCATATTAGACATCCTTGGATAACACAGGAGATACTGAATTTAACCGATGAAAGGAGAAAATATAAAAGTGGAATTAATGAAGCAGGCGAAAGGGAATACAAACATCTGAAAATGAAACTGACAGGAAGTGCGAATTGACTATGCAGGAATGGCTACAGGACAAATGTAAGTGATTTCTGGCGTTCCCCAAGGTAGAGTTACAGGCCCTTTGCTGTACCTTATTTATATAAACGATTTGGGAGACAACCTGAGCAGCCGTCTTCGGTTGTTTGCAGATGACGCTGTCGTTTATCGACTAATAAAGTCATCAGAAGATAGAAACAAACTGCGAAACGATTTAGAAAAGATATCTCAATGGTGCGAAAAGTGGCAGTTGGCCCTAAATAACGAAAAATGTGAGGTCATCCACATGAGTGCTAAAAGTAACTCATTTAACTTCGGTTACACGATAAATCAGTCTAATCTAAAAGCCGTAAATTCAACGAAATACCTAGGTATTACAATTACGAACAACTTAAATTGGAAGGAACACATAGAAAATGTTGTGGGGAAGGCTAACCAAAGGCTGCGTTTTATTGGCAGGACACGAGAAAATGTAACAGACCTACTAAGGAGACTCCCTACACTACGCCTATCCGTCCTCTATTAGAATACTGCTGCGCGGTGTGGGATCCTTACCAGATAGGACTGACGGTGTACATCGAAAAAGTTCAAAGAAAGGCAGCACGTTTTGTGTTATCGCGAAATATGGGAGAGAGTGTCACAGAAATGATACAGGATTTGGGATGGACATCGTTAAAAGAAAGGCGTTTTTCGTTGCGACGGAATCTTCTCACGAATTTCCAGTCAGCAACTTTCTCTTCCGAACGCGAAAATATTTTGTTGACATCTACCCACATAGGGAGGAACGATCACCAGATCAAATAAGGGAAATCAGAGCTCGTACGGAAAGGTATAGGTGTTCTTTCTTTCCGCGCGCTATATGGGACTGGAATAATAGAGAATTGTGAAGGTGGTTCGATGAACCCTCTGCCAGACACTTAAATGTGATTTGCAGAGTATCTACGTAGTTGTAGATGTAGAAGGTTTTAAAAGCATATGTCGCTATGGGAAAGAGAGGTACAGTCTACAGAAAAATGAAAGAAGTCTTTGCAGAAAAGTGAAACAGCCGCATGAATATCAAGAACTCTGATGGAAAACCAGTCCTAAGCAAAGAAGGGAAAACTGAAAGTTGAAAGGAGTATATAGAGGATCTATACAAGGGAGATGTATTTGAGGGCAATACTACATAAATGGAAGAGGACGTAGATGAAGACGAGGTGGGAGATATGTTACTGCGAAAAGAATTTGACAAAGCACTGGAAGACGTAAGTTGAAACAAGGCCCCCGGCGTAGACGACATTCCATCACAACTACTGATAGCCTTGGGCGAGCCAACCATGACAGAACTCTTACATGTGGTGTGCAAGCTGTATGAGACAGACTTGAAGACGAATGTAATAATTCCAGTTCTATAGAAAGTAGCAATGACAGGAGTAAATATTGCCGAACTAACAGTCAATAAATCAGGTTTGCAAAATACAAACACGAATTATTTACAGGTGAATGGGAAAACTGCCAGAAATCGACCTGGAGGAAGATCATCTTGGATTACGGAGAAATATAGGAACACGTGAGGTAATACTCAACCTACGACTTCTCTTAGAAAATAGGTTAAGGAACGGAAAACCTACGTTTATAGCATTTGTAGAATTAAAGAAAGACTTTGATATTCTTGACTGGAATACCCTCTTTGAAATTCTGAACGCGGCAGGGGTAAATTACAGAGATCGAAAGGCTATTTACAACTTGTACAGATACTAGACGGCAGTTATAAGAGTCGAGGAGCATGAAAGGGAAGCAGTACGTGAGAAGGGACGGAGACAGGTTTGTAGCCCATCCCTGACGTTATTAGATCTGTACACTGAGCAAGTACTAAATGAGCTCAAAGATAAAATTGGAGTTCAGGGAGAAGAAATAAAAACTTCGGGGTTTGGGATGACACTGTAATTCTTTGAGAGACAGGAAAGGACTTGGAAGAGCAGTTGAGCGGAATGGACAGTGTCTTGAAAGGAGAATATAAGATAAACATCTTCAAAAGCAACACAAGGCTAAGAGAATTCAGTCGAATTAAATCAGGTGATGCTGAGAGAGTTAGATAAGTAAACGAGGCACTTAAAGACGTAGAAGAGTTTTGCCATTTGGGCAGCAAAGTAACCGGTTGAGGTACGGAACGTTAAAAATGAAAAGATGCCACATTTCTATCTATCGATGGCCGTCTTTTAATTCGGCTACGAGTAGTGCCATGTTCTCAGAGTCCTTATAAACTGCAGCTAACAAAATGTGCGGGACAGGTCGAGAGTTACTCTTTCATTACAGTGACGTGTAGGTAAACTGTACCTAGACTTCGGCATTACACGATATAGGACGGTCCAGACCACTTGTTTCACTGCGAGCAGCTACGAGGCTTCCGCTCTCGCAGGCGGCGAGTGGGGGACTCATTTCCCGGAGCGCGGCTGACTGAGTAACGGAGATGCCTTTGTTTACCGGCTGCGGCGCGTGGCACGAGCGCTGAGGCACGCGTCGCCGCCCGCTGCCTACGTAACAATTGCGCAACTCCGAGCTTAAGTGGGGCTGCCTCGCAACGGAGGCGCGTTGTGATGTTCACGTCTGAAAAATTCCCGCTCGGGCTTAAAGGCGCAAAAAGAATAATTGCGCAGATAAATCTCAGAGACGACACGGGACCATTGTAGTGCTTTTCTTTTTCCACTGGAGATAATGTCCCAAAAGTCTTTTGTAAAGACTGTTTTCTTGCTCCTGTTTTCATCGTTGCTATTCTTCTCATTGTGCTTTTCACTTTCCGCATACTATCATCATCATCATCATCATCGTCATTGCCATCAGCTTCTACAGGCTGTGCTTTGACGCTGCAATCATTCTCTCCTGTTTTGTGCTGTCCTTTTAATTTCTTGATAATTTTTCACTTTTTTACTGCCAAAAGATCAAATAATTTCATTTTGGCCTTCTCTTCATTTTCTGTCTCAAAATTTTTCCTTCCAAAATGTCTCGTACAAACTTGTTGTGTCCCAATAAATGTCCAGAGAATTTTGTATTACTTTTTTGTATAGCTGCTACAGGGTTTATCTGTTCATTGATCTCTTTCAGAACATCTTCATTGATTTTCCTTCCTGTCCATATGGTCCTTTTAGCCATCTCCATAGCCACGTTTCCATCGCCTTTAACCACTCTTTGTCTTCACAACATTCGCAGCCACATAGAAGCACATTCTAAACGAACCTCATGACAAATTCGTTTTTCGTTTCTGTACTAATCGACTTCTTCACTAGTGACTGTGTGCGGTTATTGAAAACACATTTATCTGTTTGCTCAAAATCCAAGTGGTTCAAATGGCTCTGAGCACTATGGGACTTAACATCTGAGGTCATCAGTCCCCTAGAACTTAGAACTACGTAAACCTAACTAACCTAAGGACATCACACACATCCATGCCCGAGGCACGATTGGAACCTGCTACCATAGCGATCGCGCGGTTCCAGACTGAAGCACCTAGAACCGCTCTGCCACAGCGGCCGGCTATCTGTTTGCAATTCCTTCTCTGATTTATGCTGCATCTTATCTTCTGCAATTAAGGTAGCTAAATAACAAGATTTATTTATTTATTTATTTGACTTTCGATATCTGGTGTCAGCGGAAAAGAGAGGAAACCTTAATATATGGTATAATGCAAAATAACTCCGGTTACTCATTTTAGGTGATTTACACAGATGTAGATGGCCGATGGTTGTGAAAACGTGGAATATAATTCAATACAAGAGGAGTGGAATGCAACAGCACAGGAAACGATTGAGGGTGGAAAGGGCTACCAGTATATAGGGGAAAGTGTTGTACATAGAGGATTTTGCGTCAAGGAATACACGGAGTGATTTGGTCGGTACTTCAGTCTGGTGACTGATTTTGGAATCACATGAATGAATGCGCATTAGAGACGCCATATTTTGTTTGGGATGAGGTTGTGTTTTGTGCAGCATTTGTAAATATTTCGCATTCTTCAAATTTAAGTGTTGTATAATATATTAAAGTTATTAGGAATGCTACAGAATTTGATGGTGAGCAAAACCAATATATACGACAAATCTGTGTGTGTGTAGATAAAAATACACTTTTCTCCATGAACACCTGCTGCAACCCCCTTGGGGTTGCGGCGGTAGATAGACCTCGATCACGTCAGGGAGTTTGATCGTGGTGGGAAGAAGTGGGTGAATGTGTGTGGCAGAAATCGTTTTCCCACACACTGAGTTTAGAATAGCGTCAAAAATTTTTTGAGTAGCGTTTCATGTGTCAGTGAAGGACAGAGATGTATTCGTAATTTTCTAGAAAATATTTTTTGAATGAGATTTTTGCAGAAATTTCCAAAACCTTCGAGGATTTATGTGGCTAAAAATTATAACAACACTGCTGATAATATGTTCGTATGTGTAAGAATTTCTCCAAGACCTCTGGACTGAAGAGGTTAAAATTTTACACACAAACTCCTTGCCCTGAAACGACCAACGTAGGGGGTTATACCACTCTTAGTTCTATTATTTACAGTGATACATACATGCGAGGTTTTTAAGTTCCTGCTGAACAGGTCGTCATATATAAAAGGTGTTTTGTGTGGGAATAGTATCGACTTGCTTTATCGACCTGCTTTGCCCAGCAGCCTACACATCAGGGATAATGAACAATTTTGCAGTTGCCGACGTGGAGGCTGCCGAGAACCAACAGGTGTATCGTGTTGGAGAAGTGCTGGCCTGCTTTATTAGCCTGATTTGCAAGGCAGCCGACATGGCACGGGAAAAAAAGGGTTTGCAAGACACATACATTCTTTGCTGCACAAGAGGATTGTTGTGTGAGTATCACCAGCCTGCTTTATCGGTCTCTTTTTGCAAGTGCGACACATATGGAGGGCATGCCTGGGAAAGAGTGAGATGGATAGAAGATGAGCTGGAAAGAGAGGAGCCAGGAGGGGATGGATAGGGAGAGAGCAGCAGAAGGAGATGGGTAGGGAGAGAGGGTGCAGAAGGGATGCACAGAGAGGAAGGGGAAGGAGGAGACAGACAGAGAGAGAGACAGAGAGTGAGGGGAGGGGGGTGGAGAAGATGGATAGAAAGAGGGAAGGGTAGAGGTGATGAGTTGGGAGTTTGGAGAAGGAGAATGGCAGATAAGCAGGTGAGGAGGTAATGGGCAGAGGGGGGGGGGAGAGGAGGAGACTGACCAAGAGAGATGAACATTATATGTGACACATGTAAGCAGGCAAAGCTGTGGGGAGAAGGGTAGTGCTTTATATCTTTAGAACTATACATTTAACATGTGGATTTTAACTGTGTAATACTTGCAAATGAACTGAGGTTCTTTAACGTCTTTACAGTTTTACCTGTCTTGAAAATGTAAATTTCTGGCAGTTTACAATAGCTCCTGTTTCAAAATATGTGTAAAATGTAACTGGTTTTTGATAGTATGTCTGCTTAATTTGATTTCAGTTACTGATTAATTATTGGTGTGTAGTAGAGTAACAATGCAAGAGACAGACTATTAAACACAGTACTGGGAAGATTTTCTCTATTGCAGCACTTTTAAATTTTGTTCTTAGGTACACGAGTATGTTATATCTTGGTACATGTATTCAAATTTGGAAAATCCTTATTTTTCCAGAGTAATTTTTAAAATTTCAGAAAAAGGCTGCAGCACATAAAAGTTGAATACCATTATCTAAAACGAAATAAGAAAATACATTAAACTTCTAGCGCAGGGGGTAAAAGTCTGAAAAGTGTACCAACGTACAAAACTCTCCACTGCATGAGAAAAGAATGAAACACGAAAATCTGAAGATATCAATGGAAGAACAACCATGAATGAAAACAATGAAGTGGGAGGCCATTAGTAAAAGTATTTTAGAAATGAGGTAAATCAGAAGAGGATGACAGAAAAATCAGAATGTATGACAAAAACATGAAAAAATTCGAAAGCATTTGCTGACAAGAAAAAAGAAGACCCAGCCACAGGATTACGTAGTGGAGTGAAAAGCAAAGGAAGTGCATTTGAGAAAGAGGTAAGGGTAAAATGAATGTCAGAGTACTCAGACGGTGAGCAGTTGTAGTACAACGTGATACAAAAGGAGGAGGAGGTTTCCATGGACTTAACTGCAGTGGTCATCAGTCCCCTAGAACTTAGATCTACTTAAACCTAACTAACCTAAGGACATCACACACATCCATGCTCGAGGCAGGATTCAAACCTGCAACCGTAGCGGTCGCTCGGTTCCAGAGTGTAGCACCTAGAACCGCCACTCCGGTCGGCAGGCGGTTGGTGTTCAGATAGTGGTTGAGCTAGCAAACTGATATGATGTTTGCAGAGCATGGAGCGATTTGATCGCTAACATCTGAATGAAAATCCATGAGATGATGTTGGGTATAACAAAAGCACTGGAAGTCCAAAAGAAAACCAGAAGTTTAACTATCTGGTGTCTAAAACCTATGAATCCCGAGACTTTCCATTCTGATAATCAGAAAAGAACAAATAAATGAATGACTTACCATATAATATAATTACTGATCTGAGTGATGTACAGAGAATGTAATGGAATCTTGATGGGGAGGTACACGAAAATTTGTTAGGCTCCAGCAAACGCAACTAAAACACGAAAGATATTTTAATTTCATATCAATACTGAGGTCAAGAATAAAAAGAAGAGAAACTGGGATAGTTCTAGGCGCTCAGTCCGGAACCGCGGGACTGCTACGGTCGCAGGTTCGAATCCTGCCTCGGGCATGGGTGTGTGTGATGTCCTTAGGTTAGTTAGGTTTAAGTAGTTCTAAGTTCTAGGGGACTGATGACCACAAATGTTCAGTCCCATAGAGCTCAGAGCCATTTGAACCATTTTTGAGAAACTGGGATACCTTTCGTGTATTTATGTATCTAGGAAAGCCTCCGACATGATAAGTTGATAAACGGAGTACTAAATCTTGAGCAGAATAGTGATGAGGAGTAGGAACAAATAATAGCTACAAATCCTGAACACGTCTTAAAAGTGGAAACTTACATTAACCCATTAGTGCTCGAATAATTTTTTTCTTAATTTCTTTTCATTTATTACTTTTAACGAGTTTGTTATATTGAAAAAGAAATTTTCAAAGTGAGAAAGCAATTTTACCTTCCGACGGGGTGGTTATAATTAAAGTATAGCCGCTCACGGAGGCCCAGTGTGGGTTGTAATTATTGAGTGGCAGTGAACTTGGTAGATATGCTAATGCGGAAACGATTAACGATGGAAAAAAAAAGTCCGTTCTCATTTTGGCCATCACGTGCAAATCGTAGCAGTAAATTGCTTGTACGGAATCGCTATCGAGAAGAGAGACCTTGTGAATGGCAGCAGTTATAGTGCTACGTCTAGAGAGTATTACCGACTGAAACGTCTGAGAAGAGTCCCGATGTCATTAAACAGTTCACAGAAGACGATAATGTAATTCCAAAACACGGGTAAGCTTCGTGTGGCACCTGGGAGAAGGAGGCGTCGTATCCCGGTAGAAGTTGTTGACGAAGTTGCTGTTGCTGTAACGGACCAGGCAGCACCAAGTCTGGGTAGTGCTAGTGCCTGTGCAATGACATGAGGACAGTCCATTTCATGGTTAACAGTACTGAAAGTTTTGCTGTCTGTATTACACTAATACCAGTACAAGATCCAGGTGGTGCAGTAACTGAAACCTCATGATCCGCAGCAATGTTCTGAAACAGCTCTCCGGTTTCTGCCATGGATCAAAGTTCATGACATATGGCCGGACAGTATTCTACAGAGTGACGAGACACATTTTATGCTACACGATGTAATAAATATACACAACTGGTCAATTTGTGATAGTGTTAAACACTGTTGCGTACGGAGAGCTATTGTACTCGCCGTATGTGACTGTTGTGGATTCACAAGCACTCTTATTCTCAAAAATTTTCAAATGTGTGTGAAACATTATGGAACTTAACTGCTAAGGTCATCAGTTCCTAAGCTTATACACTACTTAACCTAAATTATCCTAAGGACAAACACACACACCCATGCCCAAGGGAGGACTCGAACCTCCGCCGGGACCAGCGCACAGTACATGACTGCAGCGCCTTAGACCGACTCTTATTCTCGGTCAGTTCTTATATGAAGAGAATACTTCTTGTGTGCCTGTCAGGTGTGGCGTGAAGTCTGCACGTTATCGAGACCTCCTTGCACAGCATATGATTTCTGCTTTGGAAGAGCGCAACTGTGTGGTAGCCACTGTCTTCATGCAAGATGAGTCAACACCTTATGTCGCTCGACCAGTGAAAGATCTGCTTAATGTACTCGTAACTTTGTGTTATCTCCAGACGTTTTCCATATGAATGGCCTACAAGATCACCTGATCTGAATCCATGTGAATTTTGACTCTGGGAATATCTGATAGAAACCGTTTACCAGCGACGCACGTTTAGTATGTACTTGATCTGAAGGCCGGTATACATAATCGGTTGCACGGATTTGACCAGAACTTTAGAATCTCATAGACGTCTCCGGTGCTCATATTTAACGAATTTTGAAGCGGCTAATTCATTCAAAAAATGGTTCAAATGGCTCTGAGCACTATGGGACTTAACATCTATGGTCATCAGTCCCCTAGAACTTAGAACTACTTAAACCTAACTAACCTAAGTACAGCACACAACACCCAGCCATCACGAGGCAGAGAAAATCCCTGACCCCGCCTGGAATCGAACCCGGGAACCCGGGCGTGGGAAGCGAGAACGCTACCGCACGACCACGAGATGCGGGCGGCTAATTCATTGGTTCCGCTGTAACGCATTAGAATATCTACCAGCTTTCGCTGCCATATGAAGACTACAACCTTCGCTGGACCGCTATGAGTATAATAGTTGCACTTTAATTATAATCACCTGTCAGTTTTTGTTTTTTTTAACATGGCTGACGTTTGCAGCAACCGTATACACAAATTTGAAAAATATGTGAAAATCTGCCAACCGGTTGCATAGATTTTCTATATACCTTGACCAGGTTTCGTCACCTCTAAGGGTGACTTCATCAGAAGGTAAGGTAATTACCTAAAATGAGTATGTCAGATTAAATATCCTATCTAATAAAAGTTTATATTAATGTAAGCGACTGTGAAATAAATAGTACTTACATGAAGAACATATCGTCAAAGATGTACGGTGATTTAAGAGCTGAGTTGCTCAAGTCATACATTAAAATATGAGATATAATGTTCTTCAAAAAGTCAAACATTAAAACATGAGTAACACCGGCGGGGCGTGAGGAGACTGACTGATGTTCTTCATTACGTATGTAATTCCAGTCGTATTTAACTCTGGTTCTACCTGTGCTACATAAAACGTAGCGAACTTTGTACTATTTTATCCCGTCTGAAGCTCATTTATAAATGTTACTCAATAATTTGTAAAATTAATTTTTGTTAAAAGCTATATTGCCTATACGTATGATTTACTTAAGAAAATGTGTAATATACAAAATTGTTTTGCTCACGTTACTAGTGGCCCGCTTGTGGTGCGCCCTACATTACGTTTACTTGGCAGCGTGACTAGTTGCCACACAGTCTCCTCACACCACACCGGTGTTACTTATGTTTTAATGTTTGACTTTTTTGAAGAACATTATGTCTTATATTTTAATGTATGACTTGAGCAACTCAGCGCGTAAATCACTGTACATCTTTGACGATATATTCTTCGTGTAAGTACTATTTGTTTTACACTCGTTTACATTAATGTAAACTTTTATTAGATAAGATATTTAATCTGACATATTCGGATCTCCGGCGGTACACCGGAAGGTTACCGCCCTTCGATAGTGCACTTCGCGCTAATCGAAGTGTCAGGGGTTCCAGGTGCCAGCCAGCCAGCAGCAGCAGCAGCAGCAGCAGCAGCAGCAGCAGCAGCAGGTCGCGGTCCCGGCCTGCAGCAGTGGTCAGCCAGCCAGCCAGCCAGCCTGCCTGCCAGCCCTCCGGTGGCAGCAGCAGTCCAGCCAGCAGCAGCAGTCCAGCCAGCAGCAGCAGCAGCCGCCGCCGCCGCCGCCGCCGCCGCCGCCGCCGCCCCGTCCGCGGCAGCAGCGTCCCTGCCTCTCGCCGTCGCCGTCGCCGTCGCCGTCGCCGTCGCCGTCGCCGTCGCCGTCGCCGTCGCCGTCGCCGTCGCCGCCGTCCGTCCGCCGTCCGTCGTCTCCCAGTGTGTGTCCTGTCCTTTTAGTGCTGTGTTTTTTCTTTCTTCTTCTTGTCGTCATGTCCGCCCCCACCACCACCGTCACTACTACCACCACCGCCATCGTGTATACGTCCCCTTCCGCCGCCTCCACCACAATCACTTGGTGTGCCCAGTCCCATCCCCCTCCTTCCATCCCTCCCCTCCTCTCTATCCCTTCGCCCTCGCTCTTTGTCGCCCCCTCTCCCGCTTCCTCCTCTCGTTCTGATCCCTTCCCCCCACTCCCCCAGCCTGTCACTGCAGCTCCGGCTAGGGTGGTGGCCCGTCGGGCCACTGCCCACGCCCAGCTCTCCCCGTCGCCATCGCCATCGCCATCGCCATCGCCATCGCCATCGCCATCGCCATCGCCACCGCCGTCATCATCATCGTCGCCATCGCCATCACTGCCACATTCGCCTGCACCGTCACAGTCACTTCCTCCGGCGCCGACTGCTGCGTCCGTGCCGGGACCTGTCCCTTCCCACCACCTCCCCATCGTTCCCGTCCCTCCTGTCACCACCCGCCCATCTGCCGCTGTCAAACGCCCTAGTGGCGCCTCCACTTCCTCTACTCCTAAAAAGGCTCCACCCCGCCCCCCATCCCCGCCCCAAAATGCCATGGACGTCTCCCCACCAGGCCCCGCTCCCTCCTCCTCCTCCTCCTCCTCCTCCTCCTCCTCCCCACCTGGTCTCTACAAATATCTCCTGTCCCGTCCCGATCCTTCCTTCCTCGAGGCCCGGAATCTCTCCCTCCTCCTCCGCCAACATTTCCCAGGCGCCCCCATCTCTCTCCTTACTCCCAGACGGGATTCTGTTCTTATCTCCTCCCCCAGCCCGACCCTCCATACTGACATCCTCTCCCGCCTCCCCATCACCCGTTTTGGTCCTCACGCCTCCCTCACCCCTGCTCCCTCCCCATCTCCTACCCGCCAACCCCAACCCCCGCGTCGCCCGCCGACCCTCACCGCCGTGATCACTCGGCTTAGTCCGTCGATCACGGAGGAGGAGGTGCTGGCGGAGCTGAAGGCCCATCCCACCCTGGAGGTGCGGGCGGTCCGCCGCATCTTCAACGCAACCGGCCCCACCCGCCTTATGCGGGTTTTTTCTGAGGACGCCCCCTCCATTGACCGTCTCCTGAAGGAGGGTGCCCTCCTCTTCAATCAGCGGTACAAGGTCGACCCCTCCCGTTCCCCCCCTCAATCCCTGCGCTGCCAGAGATGTCTGCGCTACAATGCACATCCAACAGCAGAGTGCCGCGAGGCCCCAACCTGCCCGCATTGTCGGCAAGCGCACTTCCTCCGGCAGTGCCCCAACCTCCAATCCCCTCCCTCCTGTAATACCTGCAGCCTCCCCCACCCCACCTACTCCCAAAAGTGTAAAGCCCGACCCCCTCCCGCCACTCCTGAACTCACCGTCCCTGTCCGTCCCCTGGACGCCCCCACCCCTCCTGGCAATTCCCTTCGTCCCCCCCCCCCCCCACTGCTGAGGACATCATCAGGTTCCTCACCATTGTCCTCCAAAACGTCCATCCCTTTCAGCGCCCCCACACCTTACAACAGATCTCCCTCGCCGCCCGTTCCATCTTCCACCTTAAAATGTACGCCACCTTTTCCAATAACCAGGCCCATTTCACCTTCTCCCGCCTTGACACCCTCGTCTAAGTCCTTATCATGGCGCGACAGCATCGTATCCTTTTCAACAATATCCGCTCCCTTCCCGCCAACAAGAACCTCTTCCTGCACACCCTTGCTACCCACCGTGTGGATGCCTTCCTCCTTAATGAAACCTTCCTCCAACCCCACCACTCCATCCACACCTCCCCCTATCTCCTCCACCGCTCCGATAATCCCCTCCCAGTTGCGCGTGGCGGAGTTGCCATTGGCCACCACCGCCAGATCCCCGTTCAGCTCCAACCTCTCCTTCCCGACCCCACCGAACACCTGATCCTTAGTCTCTTCTTCCCCGGCCTTACCATTACCTGTGCCACCATCTATGTCCGCCCCAACGCCCCTCTTCCTTTCGACTTCCTCTCCCACATCGACCGTACCTTCTCCTCCTATGTGATCGCCGCCGACCTCAACATCCATAGTCGCTCCGCTGCCCAGTTACGGCGGTGGCATCGGTTCCTCTCCTCCCTTCAAGGCGACCTCATCCCCATCCCCCAGCACACCCGTCCCGAATCCAACTCCACTCCCGATGTTATTCTCTCCTCCCCCAACCTCCTTGGTCGCATTACGGTGGATGTCCTGGAGCCTATTGGTAGCGACCATCTCCCTGTCCTCCTCACCGTTTCAGACGGCCGTCACCCCCGCCCCGACCCTCGTCATGACCCTCCCCCTAAGTACATCCATGACTATTCCCGTGCCGATTGGAATGCCTACCGGGATACCCTCTCCACTCAGGTCGATAGCCACCCTCTCGCCTACCGCCGTCCCGATGATGTCACCCATGCCGCCTCCTTTCTCCAGCAGTCCTTGTCTGAGGCCGTGGAGGCCCACGTCCCTACTGTTGCAATCCACCCCCACCGTCCTACCTTACCACCACAGGCCGTCCTCCTCCTCCGTGAATCCCGTCGTCTCTACCGTGCCTTCCTCCGCACGCGTGACCCGGACACCCTACGACGCCACCGGCAACTACAGCGACACATTCGAAATTTGCTCGCGGCTAAGAAACGCCGGGACTGGCGACAGACATGCACCCGTTTAAATGCTACCCTCCCTGTAAACTCGTCCAAGTTCTGGACCGCCTTCCGTCGCCTTACCGGAACCCAACCCTCCCCCTACTATCCTCTTCTCCACGATGATCACCCCTTCCCTGACGCCCTTAGTAAGGCCAATCACTTTGCCTCCTACCTGTCCGATGTGTTTTCCATCCCTGATGATCCCCAGTTCGATTACTCCCTCTTCCCAGATATCCGCGATCGAACTGACACCTCTGTCCCTCCCCTCGCTCCTGGTTTCCAGTACTTGGACAACATTCCACACACAGACCTTAATGCCCCCATCACCACACAGGATCTCATCACTACACTCCGCACCAAACGCAACACCGCTCCTGGTCACGATCGTGTCACCTACCGTCACCTTCGTGAAGCTCCTGTCTCTTTTCTCTCCACCCTGGCCAGGCTCTACAATGTAGTCCTGTCCACTGGTTACTACCCCGACCTGTGGAAAACCTCCCGTATCCTCATGTTCCTCAAACCTGGCAAACCGCCGTCCGCCGTTTCCTCCTACCGTCCCATCAGCCTTACCTCGGTCTTCAGCAAGGTCCTGGAATCTATCCTCACCCGCCGCATCCACCAGCATCTCCGCCAGCACCGCCTCCTCCCCATTACCCAGTGTGGCTTTCGGCCGTCCTTCTCTTCCGACGATCTTCTCCTTCACCTCACTCATCTCCTTTCCGAACAGCTCAATTCCCGTCGCTCCGCAGTCTTCCTCTCTCTTGACCTCGAACGCGCATATGACCGCGTATGGCATTCCGGTCTCCTCTTCAAGCTCCAAACCTTCGCCCTTCCCATTAACTACGTTCGTCTGATCGGTTCCTTTCTCTCCCGCCGTCCTTCCCATGTCACCATCCATAACACCGATTCCTACACCTTTTTCCCCTCCGCCGGTGTGCCCCAAGGCTCCGTCCTCTCCCCCCTTCTGTACTTGTTGTACACGGCGGACATGCCGCCGCCGTCACCCCCCGTCCACCTTCTCCAGTTTGCCGATGACACCGCCTTCCTTGCCCTTGCCCCCACCCTGCGACGCTCCCAACACCTTCTCCAATCCCATCTTGACCGGTTCACCGCTTGGTGCAACCAGTGGTTGCTCAAGGTCAATCCTTCCAAAACCCAGGCAATCATTGTAGGCAAAACCACTCCCTCCTTCCGCCTCCTTGATTTCTATCTCACCGTTTATGGCCGTCCCATCGCTCTCACCCCCACCCTTAAGTACCTTGGCGTCACCCTCGACCGTCGCCTCTCCTGGACTCCCCATCTCCAGACAATCCAAGCCAAGGCACGTTCCCGACTCCGTCTCCTCAAGCTCCTTTCCGGCCGAACGTGGGGTCTGGACCCCTCCACCATCCTCCACACCTATAAGTCCCTCATCCGCCCTATCCTCTGTTACGCCCATCCCGCCTGGATCTCCGCCCCCCCTTCCTTTTATAAATCCCTCCAAATCCTTGAACGCCATGCTCTCCGCCTTGCCTATCGCATCCGTCTCCCTTCCCCCACGCGGATCCTGTATGACCTTATCCCCTTCCCCCACCTCCTCCTCTTCCTCGAAAGGATACGAATCCTATACACCTCCCGTAAACTCGATCCTCCTCACCCGCTCGTCTCCCCGATCCTCTCCCACCCCCGCCCGCTGCCGCGCCTGTACTCCCATGTCCCACCTGGTCTCCATCTCTCCACCCTCCATACCCTCTCCCAAGGTGGCTTCCGCCAGCTCCCCCTCCCTGATGATGTCCTCCTCCCCTGCATCTACCCCTCCTATCAACTTTGATCCTTCCCCCCCTCCTGTGTCCTTTCCTTTCGGCACCCTCCCTCCCCCCCTTTTCCCTTCCCTTCTCTTTCCTTTCCCCCTCCCTCCTACCCTCTCCTCCGGGCTTCCCCTCCCCCTTCCTCCCTCCCCCTCTCTCCTTTGCCCGTGGCATCTCTGCTCTCCCCTCTCCCATCTCCCCTTCCTCCTCCTCCACCCCCCTCTTGGCAGGTCCCCGGACTCGTACACGCTCAGTGAACATTCGCGCGCCGGAGACCATCGCCACCAGTGTTCAGTGTGTGTGCATCGTTTTGTGTTTCGTGCAGTTCCGACTCAACTGTTCACATGTGCCGTCGCCGTTCGCCGTGTTTTGTGCGCCATGTTTCCAAGTGTTAGTGTTTTTCGTCCAACGTGAACGGCTTCTTGTCTCTTGTTTTTTTTTTTGTCTCTCCATGTTTTTGCCCGCCGTCTTTTTTTGTATGTCACCGCTCTATCATGTTTATTGTGCAACTAAAGGCTGAAGAGCAGCGTACCATGCTGCTGCCAGCCCACCTGTATAGGTGTTTAAATTACAATAAAGGAAAAAAAAAAAAAAAACATATTCAAGTGACATCTACCCTTCCTTCCAACTATAACCTGGCCTTGTTCCCCCCCCCCTCCCCCCGTCCCCAGGGCCCCCTTTTTCCTCTTTTCTCCTTCTCCCAGAGCGGATTTTCCTCTGTCCCCCCTCCTCTGAGACCCTGCACCCCATACTTGCCTCCCTCCTTCCCACCCTACCTGGCCCTCTCCCGCGCGCCCCTTGCTCACCTCCCCCATCTCTTCCCCTCCCTCCCTTCTTCAGGTCTCCCTCATCTCCTAGCGCCTGGCAGATCCTCTGTATCGCTCATCATCAGTGTGCCACATCAGTGTTGTGTTCAGTGCTGTTTCTCGTGTGTGTCAAGAGATGTGATTTTAATTGTGTCCAGCCTTGAGGTTCGCCGTCAGTGTTACGTTATGTGCTATGCCATCCGTCGCTACCTTTATGCTCCAGTCATACTGTGCCTTGTGTTCTTTTAACCGTAGCAGTGTGTGGCTTTTTGTATGTGCTACTTTTAAACAGTTTTTTATCTCCATTTTACAGTCACCCCGTTTTTTGTCTATTGCCTTCCATGCTGTTCCCCCTTTTTTATATCTATGTTCACCTTATTCTCTCCTTTGCTGTTTTTAAATATCTTCTATTGTTTTGTTCTGTCTTTCGGCTGAAGAGCAGCGCCTATGCTGCTGCCAGCCCGCCCCGATGGGGAATTGAAACACAATAAAGGGAAAAAAAAAAAACATATTCATATCAGAAACCATGCTGTCGCTAGGTGCGAATTTTATGTCTTTTGCGAACAGAATCCAGACTGTCGCCGTGTTTTTTAATTGTCTGTCTATTGTTTTCCCTGTCTGCTTCGTATGTATTTTATTAGCATCATCATCCCTCTGTTGTTTGTTTTAAGTTCCACGATTTCTTTTCGCCATGTTACTCTTTAAGTCTCCGATTTTATCGCCCTTCAGGGGGAATTGAAATTCAATATAAAAAAAAACATATTCATACAGAAACCAGACTGTCGCTATGTTTTTTAATTGTGTGTGTACTATGTTACTTGTCTGATTCCTGTGTCTTTTATTAGCATTGCCAACCCCTTTTGCTTTCTGTTTTAACTTTCCGCATTTTTCCCGCCATTTTACACTTTAAGTCACCGTTTTATCGCCTGTTTTTCTTGTTTCTTTCCTTCTTCCTTTTTTTTTTTTTTTAAAGTCTGTAGGCTGTAGAGCAGCATACTAAGCTGCTGCCAGCCCGCCCCCTTCGGGGGGAATTGAAAATCAATAAAGAGAAAAAAAAGATAAATATTCATTTTAGGTAATTACCTTACCTTCTGATGAAGTCACCCTTAGAGGTGACGAAACCTTGTCAAGGTATACAGAAAATCTACGCAACTGGTCGGCAGATTTTTACATATTTTTCAAATCACCTGTTAGCGTAACATAATTCAGCGCACGATATATGTAATGCTAACGATTATTGAGACCAAAACATACATTTATATGAAAACATTACACATTTCTGTACTGAAACAAACAATTTAGAATCCAAATTACAAATCAGAAACAAAAAGAGCAAACCACTCAGTTTGACAGGCATCAGCACACTCAGCATGCAGTCCCACACTATATTTCTTGCAATGCACACGTGCTGATGTCTTACACTTTATTTCGATGCATCGTTTTCTTTCAGTTTCCTGTATTTTCACAATCAGGTGGTTCGTTCCATAAAATTGGAGCTCATAGATAACAGTACTGGAGTGCGGAGTTCGTCCAGGTCCTTTCGGTGGCGTTGCTTACTTCCTCAAACATACCTACGAAAAAGTACATGAGCGACTGTGTTTCCATTTTTTGCGATAGAATACCCAGCAATTTAGTACAGTGACATCCAATAACAAACTGAAAAGTGCCCAGTAACATTTCCTGTTATGAATATTTATACTGTACTGATTCACATTTTATTTCGATCCATTCGGTCGGTTCCACCCAGATGCTTGTTATATTGTCAGGAAGCAGTCGAGGAATTTCAATTCGTTCTTTGAATCACTGAGAATATATTTTAACACTAGTTACTGTGTCCACACAAGTTGGATCTGATGCTACAGAAACAATGGAGTTGTCATGCCATTTACACAGAAACAGACAATGCCCTTTCTTGTGTGGCAGAGTGAGTAGTACCCCTTTCATCATTATTTTCTTTATCTTTGGAAGGGTGAAATTTTGGAGGATACAGTTTTCTCACACAGCCCCAGTACCACAGAAATCTTGTTCTGTAAGAAAAGTTATAATAGTAATAGGCACAAGACAATAATGCATAAAACCTGTTAAAGTGTTCACATTAGTTCTTCGCTTTAGGTATAGAAATAAAGTGACAAATTTAAATAAATGATATGTGATTGTTGTTTTATTAATGGACTACATACAGTTTTTGTACCTGAATAGAAAATTATTTTAATAGTTATACTTGCACTGAAGTCCATGACGTGAGGAGATTCAGGCTGTATAAAAATTTTTATATTCAAATGTTAGTTCCCAGTGGAGGACTACCTATCACAACTATTAAATAAGGAATGGAAGAACAATTCTTAAACAAGTGTAACAAGATTATTGAAGTTTACTGTTGTCCAAAAAGTCAGTAAACGTCAGATCCTCCCACATTTAGATAGATGCAATATTTATTGTTTTCCGAAAAGCATGTGACGCATTTCCACATGTACGCTTATCGTCAAAAGTACAATCATATGGGGTACCAAACCAAATTTGTGACTGGATGGATGGTTTTTTGGTAGAGAGGACGTGGCATGTTATCTTGGCAGGACTAACTTCGGGTGTGCCCCAGGGATATGTGCTGGAACTCTTGCTGTTCATGTTGTACGCTAGTGACCTTGCGGACAATATTGATAGTAACATCAGACTTTTTGCAAATGTGCAGTTATCTATTATGAAGTACTGTCTGAAAAAAGGTACATAAATATTCAGTCAGATCTTGATAATACACTCCTGGAAATGGAAAAAAGAACACATTGACACCGGTGTGTCAGACCCACCATACTTGCTCCGCACACTGCGAGAGGGCTGTACAACCAATGATCACACGCACGGCACAGCGGACACACCAGGAACCGCGGTGTTGGCCGTCGAATGGCGCTAGCTGCGCAGCATTTGTGCACCGCCGCCGTCAGTGTCAGCCAGTTTGCCGTGGCATACGGAGCTCCATCGCAGTCTTTAACACTGGTAGCATGCCGCGACAGCGTGGACGTGAACCGTATGTGCAGTTGACGGACTTTGAGCGAGGGCGTATAGTGGGCATGCGGGAGGCCGGGTGGACGTACCGCCGAATTGCTCAACACGTGGGGCGTGAGGTCTCCACAGTACATCGATGTTGTCACCAGTGGTCGGCGGAAGGTGCACGTGCCCGTCGACCTGGGACCAGACCGCAGCGACGCACGGATGCACGCCAAGACCGTAGGATCCTACGCAGTGCCGTAGGGGACCGCACCGCCACTTCCCAGCAAATTAGGGACACTGTTGCTCCTGGGGTATCGGCGAGGACCATTCGCAACCGTCTCCATGAAGCTGGGCTACGGTCCCGCACACCGTTAGGCCGTCTTCCGCTCACGCCCCAACATCGTGCAGCCCGCCTCCAGTGGTGTCGCGACAGGCGTGAATGGAGGGACGAATGGAGACGTGTCGTCTTCAGCGATGAGAGTCGCTTCTGCCTTGGTGCCAATGATGGTCGTATGCGTGTTTGGCGCCGTGCAGGTGAGCGCCACAATCAGGACTGCATACGACCGAGGCACACAGGGCCAACACCCGGCATCATGGTGTGGGGAGCGATCTCCTACACTGGCCGTACACCACTGGTGATCGTCGAGGGGACACTGAATAGTGCACGGTACATCCAAACCGTCATCGAACCCATCGTTCTACCATTCCTAGACCGGCAAGGGAACTTGCTGTTCCAACAGGACAATGCACGTCCGCATGTATCCCGTGCCACCCAACGTGCTCTAGAAGGTGTAAGTCAACTACCCTGGCCAGCAAGATCTCCGGATCTGTCCCGCATTGAGCATGTTTGGGACTGGATGAAGCGTCGTCTCACGCGGTCTGCACGTCCAGCACGAACGCTGGTCCAACTGAGGCGCCAGGTGGAAATGGCATGGCAAGCCGTTCCACAGGACTACATCCAGCATCTCTACGATCGTCTCCATGGGAGAATAGCAGCCTGCATTGCTGCGAAAGGTGGATATACACTGTACTAGTGCCGACATTGTGCATGCTCTGTTGCCTGTGTCTATGTGCCTGTGGTTCTGTCAGTGTGATCATGTGATGTATCTGACCCCAGGAATGTGTCAATAAAGTTTCCCCTTCCTGGGACAATGAATTCACGGTGTTCTTATTTCAATTTCCAGGAGTGTATTTCAAAGTAATTCAAAGATTGGCAACTTGCTTGAAATGCTCTGAAATGTAAAATTTGCACTTCGAAAAACGAAAAAAGCTTAATAGTTTATAATATCAATGAGTCAGAGGTGGAATCGATCAACTCATCCAAGTACCCAGGTATGACACTTCGTGGAGATATGAAGTGGGATGATCACACCGGCTCAGTCGCAGGTAAAGTAGGTGATAGACTTCGGTTTATTAGTAGGAAACTGTGGAAATGCAATCAATCTACAAAGGAGATTGCTTGCAAAAAATGGTTCAAATGGCTCTGAGCACTATGGGACTTGACTTCTGAGGTCATCAGTGCCCTAGAACTTAGAACTACTTACACCTAACTAACCTAAGGACATCACGCACAACCATGCCCGAGGCAGGATTCGAACCTGTGACCGTAGCGGTCACGCGGTTCCAGACTGTAACGCCCAGAACCGCTCGGCCACTCCGGCCGGCGATTGCTTACAAATAACTCCTGCGACCTATCCCTGAATATTACTCAAGTTTGTGCGATCCATACCAAATACGACTCGCAGGGGACATTGAACGTATAAAGAAAAGGACAGCACGAAAGGTCACAGGTTTGTTTGGCCATTGAGAGAGTGTTACAGAGAAGCCAAGGAAGTTGAACTGGCAGAGGCTTGAAGATAGATGCAAACCACCTCGAGAAAGCCTACTTACGAAGTCTCAAGAATCGGCTTTAAATGATTTCTCTAGGAATATACTACAATCCCCTAGGTACCGCTCCCATAGGGATCGTGACGACAAGATTAGATTAATTACAGCACGTACAGAGGCATTTAAACAATCATTCTTCCCGCGCCCCAGACATGAATGGAACTGGGAGGACACCTAATAACTGGTACACTGGGACATGCCCTCTGCCATGTACCTCATGGAAATTTGCAGGGTATAGATGTAGATGTAGATGCCGCATTAATGTGAAGCTGGGAACAAATGAGGTAAGGAGAATAAAAGGAAAGGCGTCACTTTATAGCCGCTGTTGTTCAGCTTTACGGAGAAAAGATTGTGATGACGACTTTCACAATAAAACGGCAAGGGAAACAGAAAACAACATAACGCTTCCCAGGTGAGTGTCCTGGTTGCAAAGGCGGAAGACGTATAACAACGACAGAAAAGAGTGGCTAGTTGAGGCAGAATTTGGGTTAAAGGAAGGCGAGTGGAAAGGGAGAAGAAACGGAAGTAGCGAATTGTTGACCATAAAATTGATAATGGTATTGTAGGATCACTGTTGTCGCCTGCAGGGGACAATGTGGCCGACGTAAGCTGCACATGAGAAACTGACTGACGCAAGCAAGGAAAGCATTATTCAGTACAAGAGTTCAGTTGACAGCAAATATTGATACTTCTGGACATGCATCGCCGGTGTGAAGGAAGGAAGGGACTTAAACGTACGATGAGGAAAATAAGAGAAGAAGTGATAGAAAAAATTGAAAATGTCGTGCTGTAGTACGACACTTAACAAAGCGGAAACAAGAAGTACAAAATGATACGTACCGGTATCTGATAAGACACGTGTGGGCCGCATGCGACCCGCTACAAGTTTCAATCCAGCCCGAGGAAGAAATTCGTGGGAGAGAGAGCGAGGCGCTGCAGAATTTTGCAACGGAACTTTTTAAGATAGCTACTATAAAATGTTATAAGTAAACATGTTATAAGTAAAAACAACTGGAACAGCATTGCTGAGACAATAATGTCGCTGACGCCGTGTGTCGTGGTTTAAGGTACGCGATTATGTGCAGCGCGTAATACTTGTCCCACATGGTCTATAAGGCAGTTTGTCTTTGCCGGACATCCGTCTTATTGCAAATGACATCAACCCTAGGCTGAAAATACATTTACAAAGTGACGTAGCAATGCCGTACAATGCTTAATTTACTTTAAAAGATTAAAGATTTGTTTGCCATTTCTACGAAATAATTAAATAAGAATGTAATTATGGTAACAATAACAGATTAACAACTTAATAACAAAACAGAAAGAGAAAGTAGCTGATCCGCTGCCAGTGTTCCCTGTACGCGCTACATTCGGTGGAAGGAGCCCTTGCAGGAGGAACATAGGTCATCGGCGGCAATTCCCGAAGCCCTCTTATTGGACCTGTAACAAAATAATCTATCTGCTTACAGCACTTGAAAACGAACAAATGAACACGAAAAACAGAATTATTCAACCTCAGTTTTTACCTTATAGCGCTGACTATTTGTGATGCCCAAATAGTGGTATGTTCCTCGACTACAACACGTCTTTTGAGCAGAGTTTCAAAAAATTTGAAATAATGGGAGAATACTGGTGATTTTTTGTAGTATTCAGCCATATATGAATTTTCGAGAAAAGCAGTGAACAGTGGACGGGCTAAATTTTCTTTTATTTTCCTATTTACTTTATTATTTTGATTCTGTGTATTTTGAAACTGAGATAGTCAAAATTTTTCAATCTTTGTTCGATTTCTACGTTTCATCTACATCTACGTGATTACTCTGCTATTCACAATACAGTCCTGCCAGAGGGTTCAATGAACCACCTACTTCGCGATAACACAAAACGAGTTGCCCCTTTTTGAACTTTTTCGATGTTATCCGTCAGTCCCACTTGATGCGGATCCCACACCTCACAGCAATACTCCAGAAAAGGGCGGACAAGCGTGGTGTAAGCAGTCTCTTTAGTAGACCTGTTGCACCTTCTAAGTGTTCTGCCAGTGAATCGCAGTCTTTGGTTTTCTCAAAAAAAAAAAAAAAAGTTAAAATGTGTGTGAAATCTTATGGGACTTAACTCCTAAGGTCATCAGTCCCTAAGCTTACACACTACTTAACCTAAATTATCCTAAGGACAAACACACACACCCATGCCCGAGGGAGGACTCGAACCTCCGCCGGTACCAGCCGCACAGTCCATGACTGCAGCGCCCGAGACCGCTCGGTTAATTCCGCGCGGCTTTCGTTTTCTCCAACCACAAAATTACCTCGTTCCAGTTGGTTGAAATGGTTCTGAGCTCTACGGGACTCAACTTCTGAGGTCATCAGTCCCCTAGAACTTAGAATTACTTAAACCTAACAAACCTAAGGACATTACACACATCCATGCCCGAGGCAGGATTCGAACCTGCAACCGTAGCAGTCGCGCGGTTCCCGACTGTAGCGTCTAGAACCGCTCGGTCACCACGGCCGGCGATCGTTCCAATTCAGGGTATTTGTAATTGTAATCCCTAAGTATTTAGCTGAATTTACAGCCTTCACATTTGCGTGACTTATCGCGTAATCGAAATTTAGCGGATTTCCTTTACTACTCATGCGAATAACTCCACAATTTTCTTTATTCAGGCTCAATTGCCACTTTTCCCACCATACAAATATCTTATCTAAATAATTTTGCTAATCGTTTTGGTCATCTCATGACGTTACAAGACGGGAAATGACAACATCATCTGCAAACAATCTAAGAAGGTTACTCAGATTGTCTCCTATGTCGTTAACACAGATCAGGACCAATAGAGGGCCTATAACCCTTCCTTGGGGAACGCCGGATATTACTTCTATTTTACTCGATGACTTTCCGTCTATTACTACAAACTGTGACCTTTCTGACAGGAAATCACGAATCCAGTTGCATAACTGAGGCGATATTCCATAGGCACGCAGTTTGGTCAGAAGACGCTTATGAGGAAAGGTGCAGAAAGTCTTCTGGAAATCTAAAAATATGGAATCAATTTGACTTCCCCTGTCGATAGCACTCATTACTACATGAGTATAAAGAGCTACTTGTGTTTCACAAGAACGATATTTTCTGAATCCGTGCTCACAATGTGTCAATAAATCGTATTCTTCGTGGTACTTCATAGTGTTCGAACACACTATATGTTCCAAAACCGTACAGTAAATCGACGTTTGTGATATGGACCTGTAATTGAGCGGAGTACTCCTATTTCCATTTTTGGGTATTGACTTGAACAATTTTCCAGTCTTTAGGTACGGATCTTTCTGTGAACGAGCGGTTGTATATAATTGCTAAATGTGGAGGTATTGTGTCAGCATACTCTGAAAGGAACCTGAATGGTATACAAATTGGACTGGAGACTTTGCCTTCATTAAGTGATCTAAGCCGCTTTGTTACACCGAGGATATCTCCTTCTATGTTTCTAATCTTGCAGTTGTTCCTGATTAGAATTCAGGAATATTTACTTCGCCTTTTTTATTGGAGTTTCGGAAAACCGTGTTTAATAATACTGCTTTAGTGGCACTACCATCAATGACTTTACCGTCGTTATCGTGCAGTGAAGTTATTGATTGCGTCTTGCCACTGGCGTGCTTTACGTATGACCAGAAACTGTTTGGGTTTTCTGCCAGATTCCGAGAGAGAGTTTCATTGTGGAAATTGTTAAAAGCATCTCGCATTGAAGTACGCGCTATATTTCGAACTTCTGCAAAACTTTGCCAATCTTGGGGATTTTGCGTTCTTTTAAATTTGGCATGCTTTTTTCTTTGCTTCTGCAACAGCAATCTCACCCCTTTTGTGTACCAATGGGCATCAGTACCATCACTTATAAATTTATGTGGTATATATCTCTCAAATTCCGTCGATACTATCTCTCTGAAACCATTCCACATCTTTTCTACACTTACATGATCAGATCGGAAGGAGTGGAGACTGTCTCTTAAAAAGGCATTTTTATCAGATTTTTTTAAATAGATGTACTTTGCGTTTCTTTTTGATGGTTGTGAGTGTTTTGGTATTCAGCGTAGCAGTATCCGCTATGATAATCCCTATTTATCCAGGATTATTTGTTGTTAAGTGCTCAAGTATGCTTTCCCAACCATTTACGCTTCGAGTGGGCTCATGAACTAATTGTTCAAAATAATTTTCTAAGAAAGCATTCAGTACAATTTCGGATGACTTTTATGCCTGCCGCCGGTTTTAAACGTATAATTAGTCCGATTGTAAAGTATAACCTCTACCCACACTCTTTCGCAGGAACTATCTACTTCAATTTCACTACAAGATGAACTAGTTCTGACAGCAACAGTACATTAAATAACAGGAATAAAAAAGCGAATATCTGTTATTTAAGAAACAGGTTATTCTGAGAGGTTTCAACAGTCGGTTTAAAATGGCGTAAAAAAACCGATATGACCGGAAACGATTGTTTCAGCGATAACCATCACCATACCAACGAGAGCATGGACACCGAAGAGACTCAAACATCTAATCTTTCTTTCGGTTGCTAGTTATCATGACGGAGTATACGGCGATAAGCTGCTCTCATCCTGGCTCTACCCGTGCAGGGGCTGACTTACAGTAATTACAATTTGCCGGTAGCTACAGCTCAGACATAAGGACAAAAGAGATTGTGAAGCCGACGTTCGCCTGGGACTGCTCCATTTGTGCCTACTCATGACAAGGAATTCTTAGTATCCGCAAGGACATTATTCCACGGTCGTAGAGTTCGCTGCAACATTTCCTTCTAGTGAACTGCGCAGTCGCTAGTGGAAGGTCATAGATACCACTGGCCCATTTATTCCATTTTACAGGTCTTAACCTGCTACCGCTGTCCTGTAACGAGCACATTAAAACTCGTTACCAGAGTTTTTAAAAATAATGTGTGGTGTATGTGAAACTACAACTACATGTGTAGTCTGAAAGATACTGTGCAGTAAATGCTGGAGAGTACTTTGTACCAGTTTTAGTGATTTTCTGCCCTATTACAGTCGATTATTGAGGGAGGGAAAAATGGCGATCTCAGTATACGTGATGGGCCTTAAGCCTTTGTAAAATTGTCATATTTGTTTTACAAAAAACTATAGAACTTACAAATTTGTGGTTTGTGACAAATTGAAGAATAAATCAAGTTTTTGTTGCGATGTCAATAAATTTCAGCATGTGGGCCGCTTGTTGCTCGAAGAATGTCTAATCGATATTTGACTTCACGCCATACTTTTGACAACATTCCTTCAGTAACGCCAGCAACAGTATCTGTTAGCCTTCCTCTTATTGTATGCAGATCAGATACCTTCATTGGACAAACCTTGTCCTTTACGTAGCCCCACAAAAACAAAACTAAAGCTTTTATGTTTGATGATCTTGCAGGCCAGGCACTTGGGCCAACGCGCCTAATCCTCCTGTCAGGAAACATTTGATTAAGAAAATTTATAACATGTAATCCCAAATGCAGTAGTGCACGATCTTATTGGAAAATCATATCAGGCTGCAAGTCCCTCTGTTATGGTTACGCAAACTATTCGAGCATATCCAGATGTTAGCTGTTGCTAATTAAAAAAAAAAAGGGCCAATGACTGTTGTGCATTAAACCTCGACATACATTCGTTTTATGTGAACCATAACGTGATCTAAGGCAACGTGTGGACTTCGCGAACTCCATATCCTCAAACTGTGCTTGTCATCTGGTTGTAAAGCCTGTCTTATCTGGAACTTGTACGCTTTCAGATACAATCTGTTGTGTAGAAGTTTTTGCGCTGTGGTCCTAGGAATCTGTAATTCACGAGATGCGCATCGAGTAGATTTTAAAGGGCTTCTTTAAGAACTCTTCGTTCACCGACCGAAGGCCGCCCAGTTCGCGTAAGACCCAGCACTATGCCGGTCTGTTTGAACTTCATGTACCGCACAACGAGGGCTTCATCTATCAGGGACTTCTGTTTCATATTCTCTTCACAAATTCCGTTGCTCAGTAACCGGAGATTTTTGTCCCGTGAGACCACAGAACACAATGTGCTTTCTGCTCCCTTGACGCCATTTTACAACAAAGATTGTAAAACTCGGTGGTCAGATTCTACTCGCAGCAAAGAAGTGCAAACAGACTTGATGATTTATTTTTCATTTGTCACAAACCACAAATTTGTAAGTTTTATAGTTTTCATAAAAAAATAATTGATAGTTGTACAAAAACTTCAGGCCCACCCTGTATTTCTATACGCGCCCTAACCTCTGTTACATTATTCTTATGATCGTTAAACAGGATATATGATAGTGGCAGCAGAACTGTGGCACAATTTCCTTCGAATACTATACATTTAGATTAACCACTGAGGGAGGTTGCGTAGTAGTTAGCATACTGGAATCGCATTTTGGAGGACGACAGTTGAAACCAGCGTCCGCCCATCCATATTTATGTTTTCTGTGATTTCCCTAAATCGCTTAAGGCAAATGCTGGGACGGTTCATTCGAAAGGGCATGGCCACTATCCTCCTCCATCCTTCCGTAATCCGAGCTTGTGGTCCGTCTCTGAGGCTCTCGATGTCGACGGGACGTTAAATAGTAATCTCCCCCTCCTCTAAACTAACCCAAGTAAACAGGGAGGCTTCCTCTTCTTAGATTTCCGAAGAGGCGTTCGACACCTTACCACATCGTCGGCTGTAAATGAAAGTGGCGCATGAGCACGTCAAATCGTAAAAGTATTTAGGGGCTGTACTAAGAAGCAGTATGAAATGGGTCGATCCCGTAAAATCAGTATTAGGGAAGGCGAGTGGAAGAGGTAAATTACGGGAAACTTTCTGGGCAGGAAATTGCATACAAGACGCAAGCGTAACAAATTCTAAAGTATTGCTGCAGTATTTGGAGTCCTAATGAAACAGGCATGACAACAGACATGGAACGAACTCGAACGCACGCTGCTCGGTTCATAAAAGGCCGGTTTAACCCATACGAAAGAATAATACAAATGCTCTGGGAAATGAGATGGGGAATTCTTGGACAAAAGACAACGTAGTTTTCGTTAAATCAGGTTGGCTAAATTTAGAGAAGCTACATTCAATTTAGACAGCCTATATTTGAAGAAGATGTGTGACTATTATGCCGCGTAGCGTTCATAAGGATTAGATGAAACAGATTAAGGCAGGTACAGAGGCATATTAGGCAGTCATTTTTGCCTCGTGCATTCCGCGAATGGAATAAGGAAGGAAGCTTAAAGTTTAACGGTCATTAGAGGTGGAGCTCAAGCTTGTATTACGAAACGATGGGAAGAAAATCGGACGTGCCATTTTACAGGAGACGTCGTGGCATTTGCCTAAATCCCGATTGCCGGATGCGGATCTGAACCGTCGTCCTCAAGAGTGCGAGTCCACAGCGCCGCATCGCTCGGTGCGACCGCCATAGGAAAGAAAATGGATAATATTGGTTCGATGTGCCCTCCGTCATGCACTGTACAGTGACTTATAGAGTGTATTTGTAGGTATACGTATAGAGTCCAATATGATTTAGCAAGAATAACTCAATCTTTCATCCCTGACCACCTCTGCAACGCTTTCGTATGGGCATACCGGCCTTTTAGACCCTAAAGCCAGTTTTACACAAGCGACTTTCTTGCCAAACTCGACTACTCCAAATGCGTGCGCCTTTCGTGCCTACCAACTACAACGTGTGTGTCCATGTCATCATCGGTCTACAGACTGTGGCGAATATGCAGTTATAAATTTCCGAGTGTGTTGCAAACTGCGCATGCACAGAAACAAGTAGTTGGGTTGTTTGGGGGAAGAGACGAAACAACGAGGTCATCAGTCTCATCCGATTATGGAAGGACGGGGAAGGAAGTCGGCAATGCCCTTTCAAAGGAACCATCCCGGCATTTGCCTGAAGAAATTTAGGGATTTCTCGGAATACCTAAATCAGGATGACAGAACGCAGTATTGAATCGTCGTCCTCCCTAATGCAAGTTCAGTGTGCTAACCACTGTGTCGTCTCACTCGGTCTAGTGTCTTGTGGTTTAATGCAGTCTCCCAGAACCCATCCGACTAATCTAAGTGTTCCTTTCGCCTAACCTACTACAGATTTTGCCTGTCTGTCCCAGTCGGCCGCTGTGACCGAGCGGTTCAGTCCGGAACCGCGCTGCTGCTACGCTCGCAGGTTCGAATCCTGCCTCGGGCATGGATGTGTATGATGTCCTTAGTCTAGTTAGGTTTAAGTAGTTCTAAGTCTAGGGGACTGATGACCTCTGATGTTAAGTCCCATAGTGCTTAGAGCCATTTGAACCATTTCTGTCTGTCCCACTTTATATTACTCCATAAAAAGAATGGTTGAGATGGCTCTGAGCACTATGGGACTTAACTTCTAAGGTCATCAGTCCCCTAGAACTTAGAACTACTTAAACTTAACTAACCTAAGGACATCACACACATCCATGCCCGAGGCAGGATTCGAACCTGCGATCGTAGTGGTCGCGCGGTTCCAGACTGTAGCGCCTAGAACCGCTCGGCCTATTACTTCATAGCATTACCCCGAAAGTTATTTGTTAAAATGTTCTCTTTCAATTTACTCTTTCTTACGCGAGTTCTGAGTCGAAAGTCTGTTGCAAAGAAATGCTGTACGAGGGTTATCGATTGCTTAATGTATTGTAGCCTTTGACTAGTCGAGTGAATGCATGCCTGCTAGCCAATACTTTGAAGACAGTGTGTGCGGGCCAATCACAGCCCTGTGCGGGTCTTGTTTTATGATGGACAAAGCCTTCTTTTCTTGGCTTTCGGATCGTCTCAGATCACCGGTTCCACGTCGCAGCTTGCTCATGGACGCTGGCTATCTGAATTTAGATCACTTACTGTTGTCCGTTCTCAGGCTACGAACTAAGAGAATTATGGTGTGATAGCGATATGGAATTTGCATGCTAGGATAGTATTCTTTCCGCGACGTTCCACGTCTGTAAATCTGCCTTCACTTGTATTAAGACTTAGCTTCTCTTGTTCAGAGAGGCAGACCATGATCCATGTCCGTCGTATTGTATCGGATATTCACTCGTTCACTGGTACTGTTGGTGTGCTGGCTCATCATATTTCCGCTAGTTCAGATGTGTTTAGGATTCTGATAATGTGTCTAGACTTCTTCTTTGTTCAGTTTTTCTTGTATCGTAGCCCTGTATACTACGTCGTCCATCACAGGTCAAGTGTAATCGTTCGTTTGTGAATGCTTGTAAGGTGGTTATAATTTTGCACCTTACAAGCTCTCATCCACATACTTTGACATGATCTACAACCACAATTAGGTATCATATGATAGGTTGTACATCGTATATATGAATATTTAAAGAGACTGACATTGTTATGTATGCCTTGTAAGTAATTGTTAATGGTTTTGCATGAAAGGTGATGGAGTGTCTTTATTGTCAAAATTGTGTAATGAATGAGTGCCTATACTAGTAGAGGTTGGAATGCCAGCGGAGATGAAATGGCAGGCGGAACTCAAGCCCTGAGTGGAAGGCCCACACAGGTGTGTTGGTCCTGCTTAAACGCAGGAAGTAGCAAGACGGACGTTGGGACACCTGAGCGATGGAGCACAATAGAATCGCGACTGGCCGGTTTTGTAGCTGGACTGGAAGGATTATACTTCGGTAACTACTAAAACCTTGTAGACAGCTGATAGGAACGAGGAAGCGGCACCTCGGAAACCATGCAGGCTGGGTTATTTCCAAGGATTTTTACTCATAAGCATACCGTTGTACGAGTATAGGTTTTCCTCGCAAACTTTCCGCGCTGGACGACAAAAGACTTAAGTATGGTCGGTCGGCATTCGGAAGAATCTGTAGAGAGGGAGAACATTCCTTGGTTTCGGGAATATGATTCGTTTTTGGAATTACGAGGGTGCGGAGCCGAGCCTTGCTGGGAACCCAGCAGTGGAGAGAAGTGACCTTCCGTTGTGAACGCCCGTATGTGACGGTCGCCCAGTATCAGCTTCCTTGGTACAGACGGACTTGCTGTCTTTGCTCTCAGTAGAGTTTATAGTTAGAACAGTTGAACAGTTAGGCACTGTACAGTTGCGAACCTATACGATTCTGGACTTCACCTCTCGGTTGGAAGTCGTCATTGAGTACGCATCGTTCAGTAATTGAGAGTACTGTTTCTGCCTATACTCACGTTGAGACGTTATCTGAACTCCGTCCTTGTGTCTGGGAGTTCGTGTTTCTCGTCTGTAGAAAACAGACAGGAGAAGACAGTATTAGATTATATTAGTCAGAGGACCGCCTTCTGCCGTCCTAATGTTTGGATGATTTTATTTTGTGGCTGGAGTTCTTCCATTGACGCAGATGTGCACGAGAACCAGCACGCTGATGCACCAGACGCAATACATACGGTGATATCGCAAATTGCTTCAGGTTATTAGGGCTATGAATCTAAATAGCTGGGATCACGTTAGTTTATTTCCACTGAGGTTTCACACCACTGTAGATAATTTTGAAAGTAGTGTCTTCTAGAGTTTGGTACATAGATGAACATTCGCGTTATTTATGTTAGATCGCCCTGCCCCTTAAAAAGGGGCAGAGTGGGCAATTGATCTGCAATTTTAGTTAGGAAATATGGAGAATTGTACTTAAAGGGTTGAATTTAATCGAAAATAAATATATTGAACAACATGTTTTATCATTTAGTAGTATTAGTCGCCTTCCTCATTCATTTACGTTTAGATTGTAATTTATATCTTAAAAAGAAGAGATCCTAAGATCTGCATCAGGAGGTAGTCAGACAGGGCCAAATCATCATTTCAGTATTTATTATTTTCCGTTGCGCACATTCATTTTACGCTCACCTGGAGTAGCATCTTGGATATGGCAACTCTGCCTTTTGAACTGAGTGTTAATACTCGAGAATTTAACTGAAACACCTATGATTTATTTTTTTTCCCCATTCACTTATGAAGTCCATAAGAAATTTAGACTTCACAAGTGCTTTTATATTTGCTCTCGAACCTGAAATTACAATGAGCAAGAACTTTATTGTGACGTCTGCATTCAGCAGAAGTATTAATCAGTGTGAAGACAAATGGCAATCAACAGAAGCCTTTTTCAATTATTAACGTGCATTTACAGCTCGGAAAGTAATCAGTGCTGTTGAAACTCTGAAACTACTTGCTGTTTTCTGTATTATGATCGACGTGATTGTTATATTTCATGTTTTTGTGTCGACAGATGTCAGGTTATTAGACTGGTGTTCACTTTCTCACTGCATTTTTACCACCTACGCTTGATGATCAACTATACGTTCACCAAGTCAAGTTTAGAAACGTCTATAAGTAATCGCAATACTAAATTCATTGAAACATTCATCTGGGCCTCTATTTCTAACTGTTTTGGAAAGTAATCACACCCTACTCTTGTACCAGCGAATGGACAATAAGATAGATACGCCAAAAACATGATATATAATCTGTACGAAAACCGTTGGCTTCTGAAACAGCTACCAGTCGCCTCGGAATGGACAAATACAGGTCCTGTATGGTTTTCAAGGGAATCTTATATCCTTCTCCCTGGGAAGGTAACGATGATGGAGCTGGATAGCGATCATGCACGCCTCTCTCCGAAGTTGGCCACAAATCACAAATGCTGAATAATATTCAGATGAGTGTGGTGGCCGGGGGAGAGGCGGCGGTTTATCCTTGGCCTCACAAAACCATTCATGGACGATGCGACCTGAATGGAGGGGGGCCCTGTCGTCTTGGAACACAGTACCACATATGGAAAATAAACGTTGTACCACGGGATGGACCTGATCAGCCAAAATGGTCACATAATCCTTGGTAGCTATGTGACCGCACAAAGTAACTATTTGTCCAATGGAATAACACTATACAGATGCCTGAATCATCACCCAGCTTCCGTAATGTTCCACCCCCGAGGCATTAGCTAGTAGAGTAGTTGCAAACAGTGTGAAACAAGGCTCATAGGACCAAACGACTTTCTTCCACTGCTCCAACGTGCAGGTTTTATGTCCTCAGCACCACGTTTTCAAGTTATGCACATATGCTTCAGGATTGCGGCAACTTGCATTCTGGCGCAAAGTACCATTATCCAAGATGGCAGCGATGATGTCATCCCAATAGCGGCCACGACGTCAGCTGATGACGCAAGTATCGTTATCCAAGATGGAGGCTTTTGGCGGGAAAGTGCCACGCCCCCCTCCACGCCCCTCCCCCAGAAAAAATGGCGGGAAGTTCAAATTCCAACAGGATAATGCATCATACCTACGTTATCTCTACTAACCTATGAAAATCGCGGGAAGATAGGTCACTTGGCCTACCTGCACTAAACTAAGTCACCAAACCACCACCTCTTCCTAGGAACTGGCGCCAAGTTTGAATTTTGGCGGTAAAGTTAGATCAATTTGCGTATCTCTACTAAGCTAAGAAAATGCCGCTAAAGAAAGGACACTTGGACTAATCTCAGTCACCCCACCACCACCTCTTCCTAAGGATTCATGGGAAAAGGACTCAACTAGTACTGGACATAAGGCTTTATTTTGCATGTACTATTTTGTTTAAACAATTAAGAGGCACTACCACCATCCAGTGTGGTCGCCAAGGGGTCTGGACTCCAACTGACCTAGTACACAGTACTGCCACCAGAGGGCGCTGTCATCTGCGACGTAATACAAGATGGTGGTGAAAAATGGCGACAGACAATGTCTCCAGGAAGAGATCTAGAGTCCAATTGACCTAGTACACAGTACTGCCACCAGAAGGCGCTGTCATCTGTTCCATGATGTAATCTGAAGGTGGCGGTCAGGGATGGGGAAAATGGCGGGAAAAGGACTCTGCCTGTGCTGGACATGAGTCTTTATTTAGCAGGCAGTGTCTCCACCACGAGATCTAAAGTCCGGCTGACCTAGTACACAATACTGCCACCAGAGGGTGCTGTCATCTCTCCTGTGACATAATCTAAGATGGTGGTCTGGAGGGGGAAAATGGGGCGAAAATGACTCAGCCTGCACTGGGCTGTTGGAGAGAGTAAGGAAGGAGTGTACTTCATTTATTTTGGAACTATTTATTTAAGAATGGAGTATATTTATTACACTGATTCAAAACACATTCTTGGGGTCACAATACACAGTCTGCAGACCTGTAAACTACTCCTAAATAACGCTCTGCAGACACGCAAACAACTCCTAACTTACTGAAATAATTTCAGTACAAACCTGAAAACTGCTCCTAAATAATGCAGCATAGTGATGTGTAGAAACGCTCAGTACTCGTAAACCTTCCAAATAGTGCATGGCACAGCCTACAGACCTGCTTGCAAAATAATGCAATAGACCTGCATAGACACTGCCCGCCACCCCCTGTCTATTGGGCTGCACATGCTCCCAGAAGTCAGGATGCATTGACAGCCCTGCGAAATGATGCAGCTGTCTGCTGTCAAACCACACACAAGTGCCTGTTCGAGTCCCACACTCATGAGGTGGCGGCATCCCTTTCATACTCAACACCTGAGAAATTCCTATCGAAATATGTGTTCACCTAGGCGCCGTTGATGACACGACCGGATGGGAGTGAAGACCCATATACAAAGCACAGACGCTCCAAGGTGGGCCGCACACATATGTTCACCACTGCTGGCGTGAATTCTCCCTCTACCTGCAGTCCAGCAAAGAGCTTATTGCCAAGTGACGCTGCAGAAATCCGTTCCAGAATAGCACAAGCTGCCTTCTCCCTAGTGATTGTAACGGACCATGCGTGACATGTGGCTGACACATCACCACACATTGCTACATACCATCGCAAGCACATCTACAGCGTTCTGAATGTCATACTGAAGCTACATGGCTATCTAAAATAATAACCAAGTCGAACTCTAGTAAATCACATAGTGTCCCAGAAATACTTAACGTGTGATCTTGTAGGAGTTTTTGTGACGTCTCAGCTTGTATGCACGGAAATTCTTTCCCTAACAGAACCTGTTTACGAAAATAGCACAGAATAACATCGAATGCACTCTTCCCAACGGTCTTCATGTGATACTCCTCCTGTTCTCAACATACGCAAACGTTCTCTCCACTATGTAGAGACTCCTATACCCCACACAAAGGATGCCTTGTGAATGAATCGAGCATTATGATTGGCTCCTATCGAGTTTACCCGCCGAATTACTGATGTTGCTAATATTGAAGCACCATCCACCTTTTATTTCTTTCTGCAGACAAGACTTTCAGCAGTAAAATTATTTTGCACCGATCGCTAAATTGCATTGACAGTTAAACCTGCAAAGTTGTCTCCAGATAATGAAATACATACTAGACTCACAAGAATATTGGAAGCCAGGAACATTTTTAGCAGTGTAACTACAATTAAATATTACGATTGCTGCTACAGTCTGACACCAATCGATGTACAGGTAATGTCTCCTCACGACGGCTGTGCTTGGGGAATGAATCTCAGTATCTATAGTGCACATAAATTTCCACGTAAAAAATCTCTCTCATACCCTTGTGGCTATTGATGTGCTGACTCTATATGCCCCTCATGATAGCACACACAGTCACCTTCTCTTGTTATGCCACAACATAAACCACAGTAACTTTACAATGCAATGTATACACATTTTACACAGCATAAGCTACAGTAACTTTACAATGCAATATATACACATTTTACACAAACAGTGCAGTTATCTTTTATATCTGTACAGCACCTGACAAAATTATGGTATACCTACACTCATAACAGCTATATGTCATGAGTCTCCTCAGTCCTAGGGAAGCACTGTCAGCCTTTTCTGTCTTTCCACAGACGTGATTTTCAGTGGCAAAAAAGCTGTTTTACACTGATCGCCATTTTGCACCAACAACTAAAACTTGCAAAGTGCCATACATATCGCCAAATATGGAAATACTCTTATTCAATTACACTGCTCTCCCACTGAGGACAGGAGCTTTAATATTAGAGCGTGAAACTGATCTCCAACCCAGCAATATATCATCGCATACCATGTCGATGTAGTAAATGTACAATTCATATCCTCCACCATACAAAGTTATACCTTTTACATAAGAAATCCGCCAGTGGATTGAAGTCACTCTCAGAACTGTTGTGCAAAGACTGGCCCATTTCCCCCTAGACACAAACGCGTTACTGTTTCTGGTCTGGACCTGATTCCCTGCTTGCTTTTTTCTACATCCATCTTCAGACTCTGGGATTACAAAAACAAATATATTTTCGCATTGTTTGCAGACTGCAGTATCCTACCAGTCGCTCATGCAACATAATTCCAAAGATGCGGATTGGGAACTATTTCTCCACAAACCCAAAGCTTTAGCTATGTGGAGCATGCTCTAGACCATTGAGTAACTAGAAACTTATCCCACCCGGGGAGACCTTTAGTCGGCAACTCAAAACAAATAGAGGAAACTGATATTTCCACTCTTGAATACCGATGTCGGTGATGTAGTAGATTCCAAATCATCCCTATAATTTACAAGGTATACTAAAGTGTTTCTTATGTCTAGAGAACCGGCAAACGTGTCATCCACACGCTAGATGTACACACCACAATCGATCTTCTTCCAACTAAATAAAGGCGAGAAATGTGCAGAAGCAGTCAACTGAACAATTTACATGGGAAGGAGTAATGGTCCAGCGCAAACGCACCTCCATATTCATTCGCAAATTTCCATGCAATCACGAAAGCTATCCAACACATACTAAGTATTAGTTCGCTATTAGTTAGTCTGGAGGACAATACATTAATTGGTCTGCATTCCTACACTCCAACAGCCCTTTCCATTCTGATAGCTCCTACCATTAAAGGGAAACGTGAATCGCCCTGGCACAGGTCACCGGCGCTGCAGGTCGAGCACACACAGGTAGAATCAATCATTCTAAGAAATCGGCCACATATATATTTCATCCCTGTACTTACAACTAGATGTTACGATTTCGGTCTCAGTTGAATGAAGAAAATGTACACGAGCTTTTCAGATCTCTAGTGTTACACTACCTGCTAGAAATGATGCTCATTATTTGGAATCAGGTCTTTCCATTGAACCACGTACCTGCGTCGGATCACACCCACAAGTGAATCATATTTCTGGCACTCTCATATCTCGAAACGAGACGCCTTTCTCGGATATGTCTGCTACAGTAAAATTCCAACGCGGTTTTAGTCAGCCCCTACGCATCTTGCAACTGCTCCCATTTCTACAACTCAGCGCATGTGATCGTTCCAATTTAAGTCGGAACTGAGCATAAGTCGGAGAAAGACATATCAACCACCTTCTGCAGCCCATGTAGAAACAGAACGACCTGGGTTAGTGCAACAGGACCGTGTTTTGACCATTCGGTGGAATACTCGCAATGTGGTACGTCTCCAAACTAGATACAGATGCTATAGTCCGAAGCGGATCCGCGTCTATTCAAATCCATCAGCCCTACATGCTATCATCATTATTCTGCACCATCCAACAGAGAAAAATTACGAACTATCCACTAACTTCACCCGATATAGAACGAGGCTGATCGTAAGAATTTTAGGTCGAACATCGCCACAAGCAATGATACACGAGTGAATCTCTTCGGCTCTCCCAATAAGGTGGCGTACGGCCGTCGCATCGAACTGAGGTATTGTTGAATAATAGGGTTTTGTAGCCAAAAGAGAGGGGAATGATATGGTGTATTGGAATCCTGAATAAAACTAATCTACTTTCAGAAGAACATGTGTCGTATTACTTTTTTAACTCACCTCGTCTCTTACCATTGAAGTGTTGCGAAAATTTCCTTACCATTTACTCGGATTTTAACCGACCCAGTTCCTATTATGTATAGCGGCATCAACTTTCTACGAGAGACATGAAGTCTGAGACTTTATTGCGAATACTCCGCTAGTTAGCAATTGACATTTTAATATTCTGACTATCCGCATTTACTAACCGTTCTGTTGTTATAATTGCTTTATCTATTGCTGGTTTATTTAGGCGGTTCTCAGAGTTTTCTTCTAACTTAAGGAAAGATAACGTGCATTCCACATTTACTTGTCACTCGAGTGGCTGTTTCTGCTGTACTGTGAAGTTGTGTTCTGTTCGGGGCGACCTTACAAGTTTCCACCAAGAATCTACAGCTAAGCTTGTCAGAGAGCTGATCAAGTTTATGGTTTAGTATATCCACTCGGCTTGAGACCACAAGGCCTCGATCAGTTCTCGGAACGATGCTGCAACTCGACTGCTGCACTGAGATCGAACGAATAAGGACAGAGTCTTCACCATCTCCGCCAGTTCCTGGAAAGAAGCCAGAATGGTCACAGATTACTGGTAACGGAAGTCTTTGGTGTTGCCGTAACAATTGAGTGTACGCGGTGTTCTCATTTGTTCCCAGAATGGCCTCCTACAACTGGTGAAAGGTTCCACCTGCGATACACACGGAGTGCACATTTGATTTGTTCCTCTATCTTCACGTTATACCCTTAAGAGGAACCATCACTAGCATAACACTGAAGCTGCTTCCACGTAATGTAACACGTTTTTTCATACTAGCAAAATAAAATTTGGAAAAAAATATGTATTTAGCTGTAACCAAAATGTATGCAATGCATTTACGAAAGGTTTGCCTCGCGAAAGACACGTCACAAGCGCAATGGCAAACTGCGGTTACTACACTCATGCTCATAAATTAAGGATAATTGCAGAATGTGTTGCCACACAACGTGGCACTACACGAAACTGGCGCTAATAGCATAGGCACTTATGGAACACACACGACACAGATCTGTAAGTCCACGGTATTGGTGATAAGTTGCGAAAACCGTCCCGTAACACATGTGCTACAAAACGCCACTATTTCCTGCGCATGTACCCCGACATCAATATGGGATATGATTATCATGCACACATACACAGGCCGCAAAACGGGTTGGCATACTCTGGGTCAGGTGGTCGAGCAACTGCTGGAGTGTAGCCTTCCATTCTTGCACCAGTGCCTGTCGGAGCTCCTGAAGTGTCCTAGGGGTTTGAAGACGTGCAGCGATACGTCGACCGAGAGCATCCCAGACGTGCTTGATGGGGTTTAGCTCTGGAGAACAGGCAGGCCACACCAGTCGCCTGATATCTTCCTTTTCAAGGTACTCCTCCACGATGGCAGCTCGGTGGCATCGTGCGTTATCATCCATCAGGAGGAAGGTGGGACCCACAGCACCCCTGAAAAGGTGGACAGACTGGTGCAAAATGACGGGATGCACCTTACCTGTTACAATCTCTCTGTCAAACACATGCAGGGGTGTACGTGCACCAATCATAATCCCACCCCACACCATCAAACCACGACCACCATACAGACCGAGCGAGGTGGCGCAGTGGTTAGACACTGGACTCGCATTCGGGAGGACGACGGTTCAATCCCGCGTCCGGCCATCCTGATTTAGGTTTTCCGTGATTTCCCTAAATCGCTCCAGGCAAATGCCGGGATGGTTCCTTTCAAAGGGCACGGCCGTCTTCCTCCCCCCGTCCTTCCCTAATCCAATGAGACCGATGACCTCGCTGTCTGGTCTCCTTCCGCAAAACAACCGACCAACCAACCACCATACAGGTCCCTTTCAACGACATTAAGGGGGTGGGAACTGGTTCCTGGTTCAGTCCCGTACTGTAGCGCCTGGATACGTTTCCTGTATGCTGGAATCGTTGCCATAATCTTGAGATCACACTATGTGCCACACGGAGGGCCCGTGTTACGACCTGCTGTGTTTGACCAGCCTCCACTCGTCCTAGTTTTCTACCCTTCATAACATCATCAATATGTGTTCTTTGAGCCATTTTCAACACACAGTAACCATTAGCACGTCTGAAAACGTCTGCACACTTACTCGCTGCACTGTACTCTGACATGCACCAACACACCTCTGCGTATGTGGACTGCTGCCAGCGCCACCGTGCGACGACCGCAGGTCAAATGCACCGCTTGGTCATGCCCCGAGGTGATTTAAACCCGCAAACCGCCCACCTGAGCGTTGTATCAGCCTTATCCTTAATTTATGAACATGAGTGTAGTTTAACACACATCACAAAACGTATTATCATTTCGTTAACTTCCATCAACTTTAGTATCTGACTTCTGCCGTCGCTATTTTGATGTCCTTTAGATGTATCAGGCCGTAGCGGCTGTTGCACGTTGATATTGTTTGAAAGGATTGACTGTGAGAATACATTATATTGACATCCATGCAGGAAGTGACAAGAAGTACGTAATCGGACTTCGTAGAAAAATAACGCGAAGGTTCGACTTTGTACGTACGAAATGGTGAAACGATCCCACACGATGAGCTGTCGGCCATTTTACTTCCATACAATGTGTGCACAATCCTGACAAACAGATCTGAAACATTAAAACTCATGAAACTGATTAAAACGCCCGATTCCAAAGGATTCTACGCATGAATGAAGATCTATTTATATGAATATATTATTAATCGAGGCAGGACTGTAGCGCCTAGAACCACTCGGCCACCCCGGCATGCGCAACTACCAATTAACAGAGCAATTACACGTACTCCTATTCGCTAATGCAACACAAGAAGAAGTGACGAACGCAAGCTGAAGCTCACTCTTCCTTGCTTTTGTTTTAACGAAAAAAAAATTATAGATAGTTTACTTTTTGCTATACACACAGCCTCTGAATTATATAATCCCCGATTGATACTATATTTATCTTTCAAATTTACGGAAAAAGTGAAAATTTTCATTCTCCTTATAAAATATGCTTCAGTAACACACTTTTCCTATTTGTTGGTGCCTGGATCTCGACAAAATGGAACACAACTCACTGTAACAGACACATTATACAAGGGCCTAAATCTGGTGTGAGCTATGTGTAGAGATAGGAAACATGGGCCAAAACAAGAAAATAATGTCTAGTAAACGTGAGTTTTGTAAAATCGCGCTTTAAAATGCACATCTTAAGAGCTATGGCTCTTGTTCATCTCCACTACTGTGGGAGACATATCTTCTTTTGGAGTCTCTTGGCTTTCTATGTTTTGAGAGGTGGTAGTATGGAAAACTAGGAAAAATCTTCCTGTAAACGTGGGCTCTACAGTGCACACCTTATTGGGTATGAGCACCTGTTCAGTAGAAGAAATGTGTTTCGCAGTAGCGAAGATGAAAAAAGAGTTCATACCTCTCAAGTTATGCACCTTAGGGCACATGTTTACTTGAAATCTTTTTCTTGTTTTGCTCCTTCTACAACTACTACAACATCTGAAAAGTTTTCGGTACAGTTGTGGTTCAGCCAGTTTATTTCATGTTTCTGGGAGCAGGCTTCATACTGTTGTACAATCGACAGAAAATCGAAAGAATATATTGAAACAGACATTTAATGCTTAAAATTAATTATTGCTTACTTTTCAAGACTTTTGCAAACACACTTATTTTTCTCTGAATGGTGTAGTTAGTTTTCAAAGAAAAAAGGAAATGCATTGATTATGACGGATAGAGGAAAATTGTTGTAAAACTTCGATGATGAATATGATGTTGAAACTTCGTCGAAGATTCCAGGAAGGTAAGACATGGAAGTTGTGCTAATAAATGACTGACTGTAAAATGACAGTGATGCTGCTACAGTATGGCTACTAATGACAACAGTGATGACAGATTAGCTGCAAAATTGGTGCTCAGTCTGAAGACATTATGTGAGATACATAGGTAAGAATCTAGCTGGATAAAATAATGGTTTAAGTGGAACACGAAGTGGAAAAATCTATTGCTGGTAAAATGCGTAAGTGATCGTGCTGCAAATAAACAACATACACATCTGTCTCAAAAGTAACTTGCTGATTATTACAGTGTATCGCATCCCAGCAAAAAATATGACACAAGTGGAAAGACAGCAGTTTCTAGTTTACGTTAGTAGTATGTTGATGAGAGTTCTGGCACAAAGAAAATTTTAGAGTAAAATTTCCAGAATTCAAACCAAGATCTAATTTCGCAATATGTTCAACCAAATTCTACATAAATACAACAAAAACAAAATGATCAACAAACTTGAACTATTTAACTACTTGGAAAAGGAAATTTTAATTTGATTAAAGGAAATACAAAATTTTTCATATTTATTCAAACTGAATAACGTGAATGGGTCGAACGTCATTTTTTTTACCTCAATAAACACCATGTAAATTTACGATTTTGTCTAATTTATCATCATTTGTAAAGATTTTAGTATATCGATCTGGAACAGTAATTTTATATTTATCATATAAAAGTAATAAGGAAAATTCTCCAAAATTAGTTGGTAAAATTTCAGCTTTTGAAATAACAAAAGATTTATGTTTTTTTAAGTTCTGATAATTTACTGAACGTTTCTGAACAACCATCTCAATAATTATTAAGTTCGGTTAATAGCTTTTCATGCTACCATTTATGGACATTTTTATTTACATAAAAAAATTAAAGAATGAAAAAGTTAAAACGGTTCCCAAATGTATGGAAAACATTTTAATTTTTGATGAACTAACGTTTTCAGTTTTTCTCAGATAGGTAAGAGATTCACTTCACTTTACTTTTGGATATCCAGTTTTGGACACCTTTTCATTTCTCTATTTTTAACCTATTTTAATTCTGGCTACTTTTACTCAAATCTAAGTTTTTTTTTCCTCTAAAAGTGGAAGCTGAAATTAAAACCGACGGGAGGCCTTAGTCACACAACATTTATTAACTGAGACATGACTCTCCGTTTTTCCAACGTGTGTTCTTTACCGATGAAATAACGTTTACTAACCACGCTAATGTAAATTTGCATAACATGCACTACTGAACAGCCGAAAATACGCACTGGATTCGTAAATGTGTGTTGCCGTATCACAGGAAATTACACTGTGGGACCTTACTTCATCTCAGGCGTTCTAAATGGACATTCATAGGCACAATTTCTGACGAACATTCTGCCAGTTCTTCTGGAAGAGGTACCGCTGGATATTCGACAGTGTATGTGGCTGCAACACGACGGTTGTTCAGCTCACTCGTTCCATGTTGCAAAGCAAATACTGAGTGAGAACTTTCTGGGACGATGGCTAGGACGAAATTATTTGTCAAATTTCTCGATTTCTTTGTTTGGGGAGCACTCCAAGACACAGTCCATCACGAAGCCCTAACCATGCCAGTCGAACGTATCGTAAAATCGCCATACCATCCAATGTTATTACATCTGTTCATCGTTCTTTCGAACAGCGAATGCAAATGTGCCTTTCAGTCCAGGTCAATAGTTTAAACACAAGTTTCACTAAAGATCATAGTTATTTTCTTAAGAAGTTAAAATGGGTGTTATTTGGTTTGAGCGGTTACCAAAGCATTGTTAGTAAATTATTTATTTCATTTATGTGTGTGCGAAATTGTATTGCAATGTCAAATAAATCGACAGCGTGTATTGCACATAACTGGTCATACTGTCATTACGCGCTTACGTTCAGCATGGAATGTCGTTTCGTTAAGAAGAATATTTACTTTGTGGTGTACAGGTGACCACAAAAGTATTTTTAACAAAATGTTTAATTCAAAGAATGTATCTCATATGATATAATTTAGAGCAACCTAGACGTTTCTAGCATTTGTAGACTTAGAGAAAGCTTTTGACAATGTTGACTGGAATACTCTCTTTCAAATTCTAAAGGTGGCAGGGGTAAAATACAGGGAGCGAAAGGCTATTTACAATTTGTACAGAAATCAGATGGCAGTTATAAGAGTCGAGGGACATGAAAGGGAAGCAGTGGTTGGGAAGGGAGTGAGACAGGATTGTAGCCTCTCCCCGATGTTATTCAATCTGTATATTGAGCAAGCAGTAAAGGAAACAAAAGAAAAATTCGGAGTAGGTATTAAAATCCATGGAGAAGAAATAAAAACCTTGAGGTTTGCCGATGACATTGTAATTATGTCAGAGACAGCAAAGGACCTGGAAGAGCAGTTGAACGGAATGGACAGTGTCTTGAAAGGAGGATATAAGATGAACATCAACAAAAGCAAAACGAGGATAATGGAATGTAGTCGAATTAAGTCGGGTGATGCTGAGGGAATTAGATTAGGAAATGAGACACTTAAAGTAGTAAAGGAGTTTTGCTATTTGGGGAGCACAATAACTGATGATGGTCGAAGTAGAGAGGATATCAAATGTAGACTGGCAATGGCAAGGAAAGCGTTTCTGAAGAAGAGAAATTTGTTAACATCGAGTATAGATCTAAGTGTCAGGAAGTCATTTCTGAAAGTATTTGTATGGAGTGTAGCCATGTATGGAAGTGAAACATGGACGGTAAATAGTTTGGACAAGAAAAGAATAGAAGCTTTCGAAATGTGGTGCTACAGAAGAATGCTGAAGATTAGATGGGTAGATCACATAACTAATGAGGAAGTATTGAATAGGATTGGGGAGAAGAGAAGTTTGTGGCACAACTTTACCAGAAGAAGGGATTGGTTGGTAGGACATGTTCTGAGGCATCAAGGGATCATCAATTTAGTATTGGAGGGCAGCGTGGAGGGTAAAAATCGTAGGGGGAGACCAAGAGATGAATACACTAAGCAGATTCAGAAGGATGTAGGTTGCAGTAGGTACTGGGAGATGAAGAAGCTTGCACAGGATAGAGTAGCATGGAGAGCTGCATCAAACCAGTCTCAGGACTGAAGACCACAACAACAACAAGGTAGAGACAACTGTCCGACAGCAGGTACTTTACCTATAAGAAGTACACAGTCTCGTGCAGGAAAGACAGATTTAATCTTCCTTCTAAATTTTAGACATTTAACACGTAGCTGCTTTTTGCAGCGTTTAAGACCTCTTTATTTTTGAATAATGAACAGCTGATTTCTCTGTTTCAGCTCACATAAATCTGGAAGGATACACAAATGTGAAATAGTGTTCCTAAGCCCTTTGTGATGCGCTAGACTCGAGCCTGTTTCCATATGCAACATTTGTAGGTGAACCTGCATGTACGTCGTAAGTCGGCTCAACTGAAAATAAAGCTTTATTCTCGTTACGCAGGTCTACCTTATGGTATACAACTACGCAACATGGTCCGAGACGCCTGCATGGCAGTGTTTGCCCTGCAAATGCCGTTTCCGACCACCGTGCTCCCACATTCTAGGACATTTCTCGAATGCTTTTACGACAGGCTTCAACGTCAACATTAACAAACGCTATATCACTGTAACTGTCTTTTCAAGAGCTATCGAATGCAGTTATAAAAAGTATACGGTTCTACTAAAAAAATCGTACTTACTTCAGTATCTCAGGTGGTAACAGCGCTAAAAACGTTAACCAAACAAAAACATACGTGCCCGTCGACACTCTAACATGTGCCGAAAGCCCCGTTTTGATATGTGTAACCGTTCATGAAATAAAGTGGGTGTTACATCTTACGTATATGCAGGTTGTCAGGGGTGTAAGTGCAGATAATATGGTTATTGGTACCTAAATACTCCATCTTCAGTGTGTTCGTTATTGTTTTCTCTCCATCTAACAGTCTTCCCGTAAATACTTTCCGCACGGGGTAGCCGCGCGATCTGAAGTGCCTTGCCACAGTTCGCGCGGCTTCCCCCGTCGGAGGTTCGAGTCCTCCCTCGGGCATGGGTGCTTGTGTGTTTTCCTTAGCGTAGGTTAGTTTAAGTTAGTGTAAGTCTAGGGACCGATGACCTCAGCAGTTTCGTCCTATAGGAACTTACCACAAATTTCCAAATTTTTGCAAACACATGATGCTTCCTACACAGTCTAATTGCATTACTAACAAGGAAACATCCCCAGCATTAATAAACGATCTTTATGAAACTTGGCAGGTGTGTAGATGGGGCAAACTAACGTGACACATACTTTTTGTTTCTGTCCAATTTCACTTTTAAAGGGTAAAACACATGCCGATTGGAAATATGGCATACTAAGTTCAGAGGGGACATCTTCGAAGCGATAATGCATAAAAAATGTTTCTCATGTCAAAACTGATATGCAGTTAACGTTGTTGGAAACTGTAGAATCAAATTTTGTAATAATTTGAAATTTTGCAGAATGCCCTACCACTAGCAATTACCTTTGCAAAATGAAAATTTTTGTTACCACATAAATTAAAGGATCTTTCAAACCACATTCATCCTTGAGTAATAAAGCTGGTTTCTGAAATACCATTTTTGGAAAGCAAGCTGCACACGATGCGTGGTCAGAGTACTTTCAACATAACTGATCAAAATATTTAAGAATTCACTCTTATTCTAATATTTATTTTACTTATATTTTTACGTTTTAAGTTGTTATTTCGCGTTTTCTATTCATGTTTTTTTTGCTTTACTTCACCGTTTCACGTACGTGTATTTTGCTAACTGAAAATAAGTGAGTCGTTGTTATGATACAAAATCGTTACAATAATGATAATCCAAAGCATCTGTAAGTGGACTACACCTGTCAGTATACGCAAACAGTTTTGCGACCATGCATCCACACTTCAACACCTGACCTACTGCCCACGGGAAAATAGGCACTAATGTCACATGTAATTGGAGGTACTAAGCAACTTAAAAAGGTACTGCTCCTATTAGCTATCGTTATCAGTTATTAGTCTGCAAATGAAGTAAAAACTGATGTAATGTTGTTCAGTACACTGTCCTCAGTCACACCCCTAACTGTATATATATAGTGACTAAGAGAGAGTGTGTACAATTAGGATCTGTATTACCAGAGATAAACGTGATTAATTAACGTTTCATTATCAGTTCACTAATGTCTATTCTAATTACAGTAATTCACTATAATCAATTAAAGTTCTTCGTCTCTAATAATGTTGTCACTAACAGGAAAGAGAAAACAGATTCACGTTCAGTTTTTCTCTAATAGTGTGAAGCTGGATAATGAATTATCTATCATTAGCGAGTGACCAAATTGTACAGGCAACCGGTCGTATCCTTTTACTTCATAATTTACATGGATAGATCATTTACGTCGCCTTTGAGCACTCTATTTTCGAGCTTCATCGTATTTATAACTGTCTGACATCACAAATATTTGTTACACTGTGACAAGTGAGGATAATGTGCTGCGAACTGTCTGTTATGGCTGTAATAACTAAACAGAACTAACTTCCCTGTCTTAATGTTTAGAAAACATTTTGACGTTTATGTATAAAAAGTAGAGAGACCAGAAAGGGAGAGTTTAACCTGTTCACATAACACAGTAAGCGTATTACAAGAGAAGACACTAGTAATTCACTAAGAGTGCCAAATCCTGCTTGCGCCGTCTCATTACCGGCGGAAGACAGTGCCTCAGACCTGCGTGTCAGAAGTGTGTGGCTACCTTTTAACGCTCTGCCACCCTCCATCGTGTTGACCCCTTGGTACTAGAGTGGGGTTCTCTGCAGGTTGCGCTGTCGACTGTAGCAGCCGGACAGCTCTGTGGCGCGTTAACTGGAGACCACCCAGGCACCCCGTCACTGAAGGAATCTGCAGCGCCCACACAAAGCCAGTCAACAGTGGTCAGTACGGCTTACATCTATTCGTGAACAGCAGCCAACTCCTTCATCACTATTCAGCAACTGCCACAATTCCTACTCTTGAACTCTGCCCTCACAAAGACAAGAAGTAGTAGAGTAATTAATTCGGAAACCAGCCAGCGCTTACATAAAAACTAAAATAAGCACAACGGGCAAACTTAGAGCTCTGAGCCCTGCAAGTATTGCTGTACCTAGCGCAATTCTACTTTATATACTACTGAAAAAAGAAAAAAAAAGTAGTACACCTTTTAATGGTTTACAATTTGCTGCCGACCTGGGTGACCGAGCGGTTCTAGGCGCTACAGTCTGGATCCGCGCGACCGCTACGGTCGCAGGTTCGAATTCTGCCTTGGGCATGAATTTGTGTGATGTCCTTAGGTTAGTTAGGTTTAAGTAGTTCTAAGTTCTAGGGGACTGATGACCTGAGAAGTTAAGTCCCATAATGCTCAGAGCCATTTGAACCATTTTTTAACAATTTGCACAAGATTTATGTTGCAACAGTGCACATGGAGTACATGAAATATTTACGTTTACAGATGAACAGAACAAGCGGCTCTGAGATAACAAGTAACGATCCATGCTGAAACACCAGTATTAATACGTGGTGAAGCCTCCACAACCGGCAATGCCGGCGCTGACTCTGGCAGCCATGGTATAGATGACGAATGATGTCACGCTTGCTCTCTTCCAGAGCACACTGAGTTTCACGGGCGTGTGTCGGCGAGCATTATTCTGTTGGAACAACACATCATCATCCTATTTGCAAGCACGGCGAGAGAACGTGCCTAACAACACTCCCATGTACCAAGCACTGGTTATAATCTGCCCCAGAAACACCAAACATGTGCGAGAGTTGTAACTTATCGCACCCCAGATCATAAAACCTTGGGTCAGGCCAGTGTGTCATGGACGAACGTACTCTACGAGACAGCGCTAGCCAGGTCTACGTTGAATGTGCAAACGATCTGGCAGAATCTGATTCCATCACCGAAGACCAGGGCGTGCCATTCCATCTTTCAAGTGATACTCTGACGGCACCAGTTCAGCCGTACACGTCGATGCTATAGCGTGAGTGGAAGAAGGGCTAGATGTGTACGCGCCCGTAGTCCCAATGCTAATAGCCCCTTTGCAACAGTTCGTGTTGACACGTCCGAGCTCACAAGTCCTCTTGTCTGTGCTCTGGCAGCTATATGATCTATCACAGCTGCCCTTGTACTCTATTATGACGATGCTGGTAGACGTCTGTGCTGCGTGGACGTCCGTAACCTCGTCTACAGGTTTGAGGATGCTCACGTGACCAGTTATACCAGTGTCGTTGCATAAATGACGCAGCACCGTCCTACTTGTGTGGCAATTCTCCGGAAGGACCCTCACCCAACTCAGATGACCACAATCTGACCTCTTCTTTCACGTTCACACAGTTGGCTATAGGAAGCACCAGTAGGCTATAGGAAGCATGAGTGCATCTCCGTGGCATTGCTGCCTGCTGGCTTCACACGTTTGCACCACACGGAGCCTTTTGGTTTTATTTTGTGGTAGGTTGTGGTACAGAGTCATCGGCGGATACTTATGACATCATTGTTGTGTGCTTTGAAGGTGTGGCGGTGGGACTTGAAGTCCCGTCCCACCCTCCGACATGGAAGTTCAATCTTCTGGTTGTGAGCGTTATCTATTAAAGGGTACCACAGGTCGCCATCTGGAAGCAATGCCACTACGCTATCTGTTGGCGGATGCCCATTTAATCATATCAGTACATCTACAATCCCTCAGGTGGCATATGTCGTCACCAGATCAAAATCGACGTCGTCTTTCCAGATGTACTAATTTTTTTCTGGCAGCTGCTTCGAACTGATTCAAGGGACAAATGGCATTGAAACTAGTTAGCAGCAAAACTTACAGGAAGTGGAACTGAAATTTTGTGCATTGCGCTTAGTTCACTTTCTTTTTACATGCTTCTGTTTGGAAGTAAGCAGTAGATAGTTTTTAATTATGTTCAGTGCTTTTTAATTTACTTAATTATTTTTACGTTTACAAGAGACGTTCTCTCGACTAGTGCTGAGGTTGCGAGGTACCAGGGTTGAGAATACTTAGTACCTCCTTAATTCTGGCGAATTTTGCATGAGAACTAGACATGCACTCGACTCCCTCCTTACCTACCACCTAATTGTTCATGTGCACAACGGTAACGAAAGGAATTGATGATGGACCCTGCTAGTTGGTAAAATAAGGAGTGCACACACACAATAATTTAGTAAAAATCATAATCTACTCAGTAAAAAATAGAGAATTTTACTATCATAAACGACAGGAAGTAGATTCTACATCTATCTACGATGATATGCGGATTAAATATTACAGTGAGATTTATTATCAGTCAGAACATAAAAGTACTTCATCGTCCATACAAACAGTAGGCTAAAGGTTAGAATATACTGAACTATTATAAGAATAAGAGTTGGCTCGAGTACTAGAGGCTTCTACTCTCTGTGATGCAATAGATTGACGATAATGACTGGAGGTCCTAATGAATCAAATATTACTCCCCCGATTATAATGCATTATCGCGATTAGTAGTGAGAGCTCAAATGGGAACTCATGGAGAAACAAACAAGGTGGACTTGTAGCAAAGTGAGCGCGAGTGCTGCTTGCTGAGGACTTCGGTATAAAAATGACAGGTCCTACAATGTGGGAGCCGCAAAATACTTTACCAGTCCTGAAACCTGCAGCATGTCGTTGGTAGGCAGCGTTCTGATGATGTAGGCGCCGACTCCTGCTGTGCAGCAACCTGTGGCCTCGAATGCTGTCCGAGAATTCTAAGTTCTGCACGCGTGGCCGAAGGAGGGGAACTCCTGGATGCCCCAAGATGAATCTATAGGAAGAGACACAGCAAAACCACCTAAACTCAGTGTTGGTACAGGTGCGAAAACACAGAGCAATAATCTGGATCTTAAGCCGCAGAATGAAACTGGAGTATGACCGAAGTAATGCTTCTCAACGATTCCACAAAAGTGCAGCTAAGTCACAAGACCATCTTATTCCTGAACCGTGCTGCGGCTCGCGTTGGTGCTGTTTGTAGGTTTCCGCCCTTTGTTGCAGGTCAGACGGTATCGTTTAGTTGGCATGGTTGAGGTTGTTTGTCTTCTTCTCGTGTTGACTGGCGCCATTCGGTTTCGCAAGCGTGGGCTGTCCGCTACTGGCAGCAGCGGCGGTTATCGATATGTAGTAACTGTTGCCCTATCTTTGGGGTGACGTCGTTGTTTCTCTGGGTCGTGTGAGTGGGCTAGTTGGGTTGGGGACTCAGGAGGAGCCAGGTCCGCGCAGTGCCAGAACACGCCAGGACTGCTGGTGGCGCGCGTGGAGTGCCGGATGGAAGGGCTGTGGTCACAAGGGTGAACGACCTCGTCGTAAACCAGATCCTGCAGGCTTTAAGATGAGTGCATTTCAATCGAAGTAGAGCGGAGTCAGTCACCCGTGTGGGCCCCGTAATACATATGTGATGTGACTGATTATCATCGCGCCGTCATGTGCAGTTTGGTGGATCTGGGTACCGCTTCGTACTTGAAGTCCTTACTGTGTTAAAAGCACTTGGCTCAGTGATTGGACGGTGTGGTTACTCAACTGTGAATTAATAAAGCAGTGAAGAGATTTGTTTCATTCTGTCAACCGTCGTCAGAGTTGTCACAGTGAGGTCAGTGTGCGTTCGTGTGCCTAATGAATTTGATGACACTCATTTGGTACTTGGTTTTGGCTCGCTTTGCGATTGGTTCCGCAATGACGTGTGGTTGCTGATTCTGGTTGGTTACATTTCGGTTTTGCCGCGCACTCAAATCGAGTGGGGTTTTAGCTGCTGTTAGTTTGTCTGATGTTCTGTACTGTGACTTGTTTGTTTAGATTTTCGGGTTTGTGGAATCGGACGGAAATATGGTAGTGGTTCCTTTCTCGTTCGGGGCGCTCTAAACACAGTATTCTGGGGACGTAGTGCAGACCGCCGGTTCCGGCTTGGGCGTATTGTTCCATCGTTGCATTTGATTTATCGGATCTCAGGTAGCTTCAACAAGATTATCATTAGTCATTCATTAGACTACCACTAGTCTGAGTTACCGTCTTGTGAAGCGAGTGCAACTCTTGGCTCCCTATCTCATCGCTGGCGAAAATGTTTGTTGCTGGACCTTCTCAGAGGTTGATTCCTAGAGCACCGTCTGGATCAGTTTCTTGTTTTTTTTTTTTTTAAATTAACTTTTGCTGTTGTATTTGCTGTTTTACAGCAAGTTTCAAATTTTTTTTATGTTATTGCCGTTCCTGGATTGTAAGACCTTGAACCGTGATTGTGGGCATTTGCTTTAAAATCCTGTTTGGTATTCGTATTTTAGTAGTATGCTTTAAGACCTTATTTACTGCCATTCCTAGCGTCTGATGCCTTCTGTGGTGTTTGTGGCGGCTTGCCTTTAATATTTCAACACCCGTAATTTGTAAATTGCAGCAAGTTCTTAAATATTCTTAATTTATTGCCATTCTTGGCGTGTAAGGCCTTCACCCGTGATCACAGTGGCTTGTTTTCTTTCTTAACATTATCTGTATCTGTATTTTATGGTGATTTGCTAAATTGTAACGCACTGAAAACACTATTATTTACACAGTTGTTTATTCCTTCATTAATAACGTGTGGTATTTTTTAAAATTTATTGTTGAGTCTGGAATTACTGTTTTTAAAAATAAATGTGTGTAACTGCAAAAGGCAGGCAATAGTAACTGATTACGGCCCCGTCCACAATCATAACCGAATCCTGCCTTCCCTTGACCACCAGGTCTCAATTCCGACGAAGATCAGATCCTGAATGTTATGTGCCCGTGCAACGCAAGATCGAAGCCAACGTTACTCAACTCCCCACTACCCTCGAAAAGCTGCAATCCGCACTCAGTGCTGATTCCAAAATTCCCCCGCACTATCTCGGAACATCATCGGCGCCAATAGCGATCGTTCCAATTTCGTGCAGGGCTTTATGACATCAACTTGCCTCAGTTTAAATTGACCAATCACGCCTCTGCTATTTTGCTAGGGGCACTGAACTTGCCATTTGACCGGCTACAAAAAAAGCATGCCAACACCACTGGCCATCCAGCGCCAGACACTCGTGCCCAGCAGGGCACGGTCCACAAGTATTCTCAGAATCATGAAGACAATGCAGTCAGTCGACACCAGCAGTCTTCGTTCCAGACGTGTCGGAACGGTAAACACATAAACTGCGGATACCCTCAGACGCTTCACAGGTCCTTTCGCTCTCCTTACAATAAGCGAAACTCGTCCGAGGTCAGTCACCCTACCAGGCGCTCAAGCTCATTGATGTATGACTTTCTCCGTATTTGCGGAAGTGCAGCTCCCCACGACAACGCAGTGTGTCGTGTCCTCCGGTGCTCGCCTCGCAACGATCCACCCAGGGAAGTAACAGAGAAAACTAAAAGCAAGACCAAATACAGTTCCCAACATGCATGGCAATCAAGTGAGACGTAATTTGAGCTCTCAGTACAAATACTCTCATCAGAATAAACTTATTCGGTCCGTTCCTACCGTGAAATGATATAAAACATTAATAAAATTGATGAAAATGAGAGGCGACATGCAATAAAAAGGCATGGAACCTCTCAGGGTCTCGGAATATGACACACTGCTTTTACGTATTTCCTTAAATACACTGTAGAGAAATGAGGTATCCTTGTTAAGTATACAGTGTTCGAAATTGACAGTGTTAGACAATGAAGCCCCAGTCAGGTATTTATCAAAATTAGTTCATGACAACTTAGGGAAAGTATTAAGCGAGTGTAGGCAATAGGAGTGGGCTGGAGAACAGAGAATATCACTTGTCTTGTGTATGTAGACGATAAGTGAATCAAACGATGAGCTGAAAGAAATGTCCTAGAAAATGGACAGCTACGCTAAATAGATTGGACTGAAGGTAAATCAGGACAAAATGGAGTTCATGCAGTTAGGAAGAAGACAACAGCAGGAAGAAGTCCTTGAGATATATGGCCTGAGATTAAGTAGAGTTCACCAGTTCAGCTACTTGGAATCTTCTTTTACTAATGACAACAGAAATGGACGTCAGTGAAAGAACAGAAGTAGAATAAAACACATGTACCCCCTCAGGGAGACACTCAGTTCAAAATCAAATTCAGATGAGAATATATAACAGTGATATGCCAAGCAGTAAGCCTGGAACATCACTAAACGGGAAAAGGGAAAACGATTAATATTTCAAAGAAGCGTAATGAGGAAGATATAAATCAAGGAGAATGGAGGATGAGGGAGAACGAGGAAATCTAACTCTTGATGCAACAACCAACAATCCTACAGAAGCTGGAGAGTCAAAGAAACCAGTGGGTAGGTCATGGAACCAGTATGACGGACGAAAGGCAAGTGAAAAAGATACGTAAGGGGAAATTATATACCAACGCTCCATAGAACGAGAAAGGCAGCGCTGGATGGACGACTTGCCGAAGGACCTGGCAGCTCTGAGAACTGAAGACACCTAGAGGAATCGAGCACAAAATTAAAAGCAATGGAGACAGTTTGTGGAGGCAGCGCGCAGTCTGCAGGGGCTGTCACAGGTGGATAATGTATCTAAGTACATTAAGGTGACAAAAGTGGCGGGATACTTCCTAATATCTTGTGGGATCTTCTTTCGCCCAGCGTTGTGCAGCAACTCGGTGTGGTATGGATTCAACAAGTCCTTGGATGTCCCTTGCAGAGATTCTGTGTCTACAGTCGTCCATAACTGCGGTAGTATTGCCGGTGCAGGGTGTTGTGCACAAACTGACTCCTCGATTGTGTCCTAAAAATGTGCGATGGGATTCATGTCGGGCGATCCTGGTGGCCATATCAGTCGCTCAACCAGTCGCGAACAGTGGTTGCCCAATGATATGGCGCATTGCCGTCCATAAAAACTCCATCGTCGTTTGAGAACATGAAGTACATGAATGGCAGCAAATTGCCTCCAAGTAGCCGAAAGTAGCCATTTCCAGCAATCAAGTTGGACCAGAGGACCTAGTTCATTCCATGTAAACACATCTCACACCATTATGGAGCCACCAGGAGCTTGCACTGTGCCTTGTTGACAACTTCGATCCACGGCTTCGTGGGGTCTGCACCACACTCGAACCATACCATCAACTCCTACCAATTGAAATCGAAACTCATTTGACTGGGCCGGCCGGGGTGACCGAGCGGTTCTAGGCGCTACCGTCTGGAACCGCGCGACCGCTGCGATCGCAGGCTCGAATACTGCCTTGGGCATGGGTGTGTGTGATGTCCTTACGTTAGTTAGGTTTAAGCAGTTCTAAGTTCTAGTGGACTGATGACCTCAGAAGCTAAGTCCCCAGTTCTAAGTTCTAGAGGACTGATGACCTCAGAAGCTAAGTCCCATAGTGCTGAGAGCCATTTGAACCATTTCATTTGACTAGGTCACGGTTTTCCAGTCGTTAAGGCCCAGCCGAAATCGTCTCGAGCCCAGGAGAGGCGCTACAGGTGACATCATGCTGTTGGCAAAGGTACTCTCATCGGTCGTCTATTGCTATAGCCCATTCACACCAAATTTCGTCGCACTGTGGTGGAAAATAAAATGTCGTGTGACTAGGGCCTCCCGTCGGGTAGACCGTTCGCCTGGTGCAGGTCTTTCGAGTTGACGCCACGTCGGCGACCTGCGCGTCGATGGGGATGAAATGATGATGATTAGGACAACACAACACCCAGTCCCTGAGAGGAAAAAATCTCCGACCCAGCCGGGAATCGAACCCGTGCCCTTAGAATGGACAGTCTGCCACGCTGACCTTTTTTCTTTTTTCTTTTTTTTTTAATCTCATTTTGTTCGCTATTGTTCGTTGCATCTGCTCGGGGCGGACGTCGTAAGACATCCGTTTAAGTTCGTTGTTGATCGGTTAGCTCAGTTCTTTTATTACAGAGGGCTCCTAACCCTCTGACCGAGCACGCTGAGCTACCGTGCCGGCTATCTCTCAGCTACCGGGGGCGTACGCCGCACTGTGGTAACGGACACGTTCGCCTCGGACGCCGTATGTGGATTTCTGCTATTATTTCACTCAGTGTTGCTTATCTGTTAGCACTGACAATTCTACGCAAACGCCACTGTTCTCGACGATTAAGTGAAGACTGTCGGTCACTGCTTTGTCTTTGCTGAGAGGTAACGCCTGAACTTTGATACTCTCGGGACATTCTTGACACTGTGGATCTCAGAATACTGAATTCCCTAACGATTGCCGAAATGGAATGTCCCATGCGTCTAGCTCCAACTCCCATTCTGCGCTCAAAGTCTTTTAATTCGCGTCAGAGCCGGCCTGTGTGGCAGAGCGGTTCTAGGCGCTTCAGTCTGGAACCGCGCGACCGCTACGGTTGCAGGTTCGAATCCTGCCTCGGGCGTGGATGTGTGTGATGTCCTTAGGTTAGTTAGGTTTAAGTAGTTCTAAGTTCTAGGGGACTGATGACCTCAGATGTTAAGTACCATAGTGCTCAGAGCCATTTGAACCATTTGAATTCGCGTCAGAAACTTGAGTACAAATGACATCTACGCCAAAACAGTGTGCTTTTGTACTTTGTGTACACAATATCGCCGCCAACTGTATATGTGCGTATCGCTTTTGTCACCTTAGTGTATATATGTATCTTCTTGACATACTTGATTAAACTTTCATTCCACTTGGAACTGTTGTTCCACATCAACGTCAGAATGAGACGCTACTACACTACTGTACTCCGTGCAGTATGCAAGCAAACAGACCTCGAATGTCATCTTCAGAAATTTCTTGCCATGCCTAAAACACGTGCTATGTCAGTTCATAAAGCCTGCATATTGGAGCTGGCATGCATCTCATCTGTGCTATAAGGGTTGACAGATCGGTGGTCATGCAGGTCAGTAAAGCATCCGTACATTCCTGAAGGCCTTCTACAGGAATATGACATTTGGTGTCCTGGTCCTGATGGGTATGACATCATAGTTCAACAGTGGAGAGCACTCAGCCGCCCTTCAATAATTACTAAAGCTGTCCTGTTGTCATACGCAACAGCTCCCCACACCATGAACCGAGGAGAGATATGGGTCTCAAGGATCAATGCTTCATGTTATCTTCCTCGAGGTCGTCTATGGGCATGTTGATTCTTGCTACATTGTGGCGAGCACTCGGCCTCCCTTCAGCAGTTACTGAAGCTGTCTGTTGTACTCAATAGCCCTCCAAGCCATGAACTAAGGACAGTTATAGGCTCCGACAACCGTTGCTTCACATGCCTTTCACGAGGTCGTCTTGAACTCGTTGGCGTTAATTTGACCGCTACAAACAGGTGCGAACGCCACAGAATACTACTCAGTTTGTCAGATGACTCTGGTTCTACAGTACATAAATCTCTGCTGTCTGTGGCATGTAGTCAATGATAAACGACGCATGGCACCTTGGCGTAACTCCATCTGTAACCTCTGACCAGATGTTTGCTGTTGTCATTCATCTTTTCGTCACTGCCTAGCGAACAATTCCACGGTCTTATGGAGGTGAGTCCTTCTGGAAGACCCGTAGCTACTCTTTTGACCACACTCCTCCTGAGTCCGTCTCGACAGTTCTCGTTCATCCCTCTAAAGGCAGCTGTCTGTGCGATCTGTCGGTACGATGCTCCCGTATCCATCATATCAAGGTATCTATATCTGTCAAATTCTGAAAGTTGACAATAAGCTGCACGTGCAAGTACTGTAGGCACGGCAAGCTGCGATACCCACTTCCAAAATTTCACTAAAGCTAGACAGCCGATAGCAAAGTCGTATGGCGTGAATGTCTCGGAGACAAAGGTACGACCAAACCGAATAGATTCCCAGATATGTCAGTGGTTCGAAGACTTATTAATCTATAGGCTTATCAACAAGCTCACAGCTGGTCACAGCTTTCAGGCCCATTATTACATTGCTGAGGCGGGCCGAGCAGCTATAGACTCTTCTCAGTGTTTTCTCTTCTCTGTTAATAGATGGCGTGACATATTATATACCATTTGGCAGCTGAGAAATCGATATATTTTCTGGTGTATACCACTCTCGATTTCTTTCGATTTTTGCGAGTTGCAAGCAATCGTTTTCAGGTTTTGTTAGGTTTATCCTTCCCCCCAGCAGTCGCATAAAAAAAACCACTCTCCAGAAGTGTACAAAGCAAGGAAGGAGAAAAGTGATAAATGGTGTGAGTGAGAAGTGTCTAGAGGTGTTGCACAAGCCTGTATTTTTTCGGGTGTACCACACCAAATATTATGATCTTCACTCCTAATCACTTCAGTACGTAGTAAGGGTAGATCTATAAAGAATTCCTATCAAAAATATTATGTATTTTTGAGAACAGTGTCTACGACAAAATATACTGATTTTCATAAATTTAAATAGTAAATATAAGGTCGACTATGGGGAAATATATTAATAAGTCAGTGCGTTAAGTAATGGAACCAAGAATGTTGTCTCGACGGCGAGTGTTCATCAGAGAGAACATTACCGTCAGAAGTGGCGCAGGGAAGTGTGACAGGATCTAGACTATTTTGTATGTACATAAATGATCTGACAGACTGGGTGGGCAGCAGTCTGCAGTTGTTTGCTGATTATACTGTAGTGTACGGGAAAGTGTCGAAGCTGAGTGACTGTGGATAATACATGATGATTTAGACAAAATGTTTAGTTGGTGTAATGAGTGGCAGCTACTTTTAAGTGTAGAAAAATGTAAGTTAATGCGGATGAATAGGAAAAACAAACGCTTAATGTACGGATACAGCATTAGTAATGACCTGCTTGACACAGTCACACTTCGTTTAAATATCTGGGCGTAACGTTTCGAAGCGATATGAATGGAATGAGCATGTGAGGATTGTGGCAAGGAAGGCGAATGGTCGACTTCGGTTTATTTGGAGAATTTTGGGAAAGTGTGGTTCACCTGTAAAGCGACCGCATATAGGATGCTAGTGATACCTGTTTTGTGAGGGCTGCTAGATTGTTTGTGATCCGCACCAGTCGGATTAAAGGAAGAAGTCGAATAGGTTCGAACAACAGACAAGTGTAAGGATGACGATTCGAGAACTCAGATGGGAATCTCTGGAGGGAGGGCGACGTTCTTTTGCAGGAAAACTACTAAGAAATTTTAGAGAACCGGCATTTGAAGCTGACTGCAGAACGATCCTACTGCCGCCATATACATTTCGCGTAAGGAGCACGAATATAAGAATTAGGGCTCACGCGGAGGCATATAGATAGTCGTTTTTCCATCAATCTGCGAGTGGGAAAGGAAAGGAGACGACTACTAGTGGTACAGAGTATTCTCCGCCACGCACTGTGCGGTGACTTGCGGAGTATCTATGCAGACGTAGATGTAGACCGCAATGGACATGTTCAGCCGCCTGATTGGAAAGGTTTTACCTATTCTTCGCGCCCGCAGGCTCCCCTCCTTCGCGATGTATGAGGGTTGTGATCCTAAGTGCATCTCTTAAGTTTAGGTGACTGTAATTGTATGTGTGGGTGCGTGAAATGTAATGTTATCTTCACTCTGGAGGTGATGAGAGAAGGGAGAGGGTGAATACTGGACGTAAGCTCGCAGCCATTATGATACACTCAATACACAAATCACTTAATTATATTAGCTGTCAGTGGGCACTAATTTATATCAAAGGGTTTCGAATCCCATACAGGGAGAAGTTTTCAACTTCACCATTGATTTGAATCAACGCTCACTGATATCTAACGTCATTAATCCTCTTGTTTCTGGATGAGATTTTAATTAATGCATCTCACAGGGGTTGTAAAAATGAGTATGAGTCTTGTAGCGATCATTCAAGGTGTATCAGTTTCCATTTCCATAATAGTGTTTTCGATATAATTTATTGACAGGTATCAGAAACATGTTTTGTTTATTTATTTATTCTGAAACTCGCGAACCACCGTTCCTCCATATCACGTTACCGTTTTATATTTGATACCAGTTAAATAACTCTTTGAAAGGTAATATCAGCAATTTCAAATAATAGAGAGTATCACACTCGCAGAATTTATTTTTCACCTGCTGTTTTCGCTTGATGAAATGTGCAGAAAAAAATAACACTTGTTGGTTCATACACTTGCTTCCAGTACAGTCTAAAAATTTTGATTTATATGTAAATATGGATATAGCGTCGAACAGCAGCCTCATGCTCAGAAACATTACTCCGATAGCTTGCGTGTACCTGTTCATTTAGTGATGCCATGCAGCACGTAGCCCCACACATGGATACAGTGTTTCCATTCCAGAGTTCTCTTAAGCTGAATCGTTTTGAGGTCCTCGGTGTTCGCCAGGCACGGAATCTACCCGAGAGAGCGCCATCCGTAACAAATAGGCCTGTTGCGTAAACAGACGAGGTTTCTCACGCCTCCGGCGCCAGACCTTGAGATTCGCTGCTTTTTGTTCTGTAGAGGAACGCGTCGGTAATATTGCAGTAGACCCAGATTTATACGAAAATTCATTTAAAGAAAGAAAAAAAAAATAGCAGTTCCCTTGCTTCCAATACGACTGACTATTGACGCTGTTAAGCAACATGCTAATCAAAATTGTATATCTGCAAATAGCTCGGCAACTGTATACAAACTGATCACGTCAAGTTTGTGACCTTCACTTCCACATAAAATTCGTGTTCCCCATGCGGTTTCGGTAGAAAGCTGGGAATACAATGGTAGGCTGAAGTTAATCCAAAGAAACGAAAAAAAATCAATAATTTTAAAACTGCTGCTAGTAACGCAATACCATATTCAAAAAGAGTTACAACAGATCAACAGATGTTCCCATTAGAGAGTGGCTTACCAGTTTTAAAACCAAGTAAAAACTTCCCAAAAACCTCGATCGATAGGGAGGTACTTAAGCTATGTTTAATTTATTTCTGGGAGATTATGTACCAGCAATTATATGATGGGTTGTTTGCCTTAGAACGAAGGGAAATATCCACAAAAAAAAAAAATGGGTGTGACGGGGCTTGGATTCTTTTTTTGAAGTGTCTCAGACAAAAAATATGAAAGTCTAGTGCATTTGTAAACATGCATTTTTATGCATGTATAGTGTATAGTTGTGCAGTCTGTGTGTTGAATGGAATGAACTTTCTGATAAGTAGAGAATATGGATTGAAAGTCAATCGAAGGAAGGCAAAAGTATTGAGAAGTAGCAAAAATGAGAAAAGCGAGAACTTCACACTACAGTTAGTAATCACGAAGTGGACGAAGTTAAGGAAATCTGCTACCTAGGCAGCAGAATAGCGTATGATGGACGGAGCAAGGACATAAAAAGCAGACTAGCACTGGCGAAAAAGGCATTCCTGGCCAAGAGAAGTCTGCTAGTATCAATCATGTGTCTTAACTTGAGGAAGAAATTTCTGAGAATGTACGTTTGGAGCATAATATTGCACGATAGGGAGACATGGACTGTGGGAAAACCTGAACAGAAGGGAACAGAACTCTTTGATATGTGGTGCTACAGAAGAATGTTGAAACGCAGGTTGACCAATGTAGAACTGACCACTAGAAGCAACGAGAGGCGGACTCGCTTGTACGCTACTGGCCATTAAAATTACCACACCTAAAAGAAATACAGATGATAAACGGGTATTCATTGGACAAATATATTATACTAGAACTGACATGTGATTACATTTTCACGCAATTTGAGTGCATAGATCCTGAGAAATCAGTACCTAGAACAACCACTTATGGCCGTAATAACGGCCTTGATACGCCTGGGCATTGAGTCAAACAGTGCTTGGATGGCGGGTACAGCAGGTACAGCTGCCCATGCAGCTTCAACACGATACCACAGTTCATCGAGAGTAGTGACTGGCGTTTTGTGACGAGCCAGTTGCTCGGCCACCATTGACCAGACGTTTTCAGTTGGTGAGAGATCTGGAGAATGTGCTGGCCACGGCAGCAGACGAACATTTTCTGTATGCAGAAAGGCCCGTACAGGACCTGCAACATGCGGTCGTGCATTATCCTGCTGAAATGTATGGTTTCGCAGGGATTGAATGAAGGGTAGAGCCACGGGTCGTAACACATCTGAAATGTAACGTGCACTGTTCAAAGTGTCGTCAATGCGAACAAGAGGTGACCGAGACGTGTAACCAATGGCACCCCATACCATCACGCCGGGTGATACGCCAGTATGGCGATGACGAATACATGCTTCCAATGTGCTTTCACCGCGATGTCGCCAAAGACGGATGCGACCATCATGATGCTGTAAACTAGAACCTGGATTCATGCGAAAAAATGACGTTTTGCCATTGGTTCACCCAGGTTCGTCGTTGAGTACATCATCGCATGCGCTCCTGTCTGTGATACAACGTTAAGGGTAACCGCAGCCATGGTATCCGAGCTGATAGTCCATGCTGCTGCAAACGTCGTCGAACTGTTCGTGCAGATGGCTGTTGTCTTGCAAACGTCCCCATCTGTTGACTCAGGGATCGAGACGTGGCTGCACGATCCGTTACAGCCATGCGGATAAGATGCCTGTCATCTCGACTGCTAGTGATACGAGGCCGTTGGGATCCAGCACGGCGGTCCGTACTACCCTCCCGAACCCACCGATTCTATATTCTGCTAACAGTCATTGGATCTCGACCAACGCGAGCAGCAATGTCGCGATATGATAAACCGCAATCGCGATAGCCTACAATCTGACCTTTATTAAAGTCGGAAACGTGATGGTACGCTTTTCTCCTCGTTACACGAGGCATCACAACAACGTTTCACCAGGCAACGCCGGTCATCTGCAGTTTGCGTATGAGAAATCGGCTGGAAACTTTCCTGATGTCAACACGTTGTAAGTGTCGCCACCGGCGCCAACCTTGTGTGAATGCTCTGAAAAAGCTAATCATTTACAAATCACAGCATCTTCTTCCTGTCGGTTAAATTTCGCGTCTGTAGCACGTCATCTTCGTGGTGTAGCAATTTTAATGGTCAGTAGCGTACAAGAGGCGGGGAGTTTTGTGCTGTCGATCGACAACCAGTAACAGCAGAATGGGCTGATCAGGAGAGCTCAGTGAATTCGAGCATGGACTAGTTACTGGATCTCACGTGAGCAAGAAATCCTTCACGAACATTTAAACCGTTCTGAAGCTGCCAACGTCGACTCTTGGTGATTTGACTGTGAAGCAGAAATACGAAGAAACAAACACAGTTAAACCAAGACCCAGACAGATCTCATGTAGTTACGGACAGGGACTGTAGAGAAATGCACGAAAACAGCGGGAGTAATCAGTCCTGAATTCCAAAGTGCTGCCAGCAATCCATTTAGCAGAACGACTGTGCGTAAGGAGTGGAGTACAATGAGCAGCTCGTCATAACGCACAATTTCTGCAGTCATTGCTAACTGACGCTGAAAGTTGTGTAAAAAGCGACGCCATTGGACCATGGATGACTGGAAACTGATGACTTTAAGTGAGGAATCGCGTTGTTATCCCAAATGCCAAAGGTGGGAATACCGGCTATTAGGTAGGTGGTCATAATGTTCTGATTGACCAGTGTAAGAAGCACGTGCGAACTGCTCCAGGCCCGTACACCTTAGTGCCACCTCACACCATACGAATTAAACTCGGGTATTTTCTTTTAGTACGTCGTATATGTAATATAACCACTGCTAATTTGACGAGCTGAAGATCCAGAATGAACACCGCACAGGTAGGTGCATTATAAGGAAATGGGATTCGGTCTTGTCACCTGAACTCTAGCATGCTGCATAAGTCAAATTAATTCTGTTTCAGGTTCCCAGGGACCACAGAAGTTCATCCATTAACCGCAGATTTTAAGTTAGAATGAGGTACACGAAATAAACTATGCAGTGACAGAGAAGAGTATCGACATTTCACGAAGAAATCTGGTTTTAAATGTCAAGTTTCCAACAAGATAATTGTAAGATAGAAATATAAAGAGGAAACTCAAGATTTTAATGTGTGATCACTTGTGAGTGAAACTAAACAAGATGTCAGGGTGATACCGATAGATCGTGGAAGTAATGTCTCGGGGAGGGAGGCAGGAAGAATCATTAAAGATATTGACTTAGCCTAGACAGATCAGTTAGTAAAAATTTTCTTAGCGATACGTAACGTTTGTTTCCTATTGTGTTGCAACGATGTACACACGCCCCCCCCCCTCCCCCCCCCCCCCCCCCCGACTGTAATATCCACGACACTATGTTCTAGTCACAAGATGTTAAAATGAACTAAGTGAACAAACTTCAACAAATATTATCGATACCACTTATAAAACGACTGTATCGTGTAAAAATGACGATAATTATTTCATTATTTCTGTAATAATTTAATTTCTGTGTGAATTAAAATTATTATCAGAGAATTACACTCATGGACAACGACAATTATAATTTATTTTTGTTTTCTGTGATAATTGTGGTTCAGTTGTTCTTCCTATGCTAACGGATGGACTGTTCGACATGAGATGTGTGAGGTTTGTAAAGAGAAAACCTGTAACTATATATTGTTAATTATTATTTGAAAAATAGAGTCGCTATTGTCTAGACGTGGATCTGTATTTATTTCAATTGTAATCCAACCTAATTAATGTTTTTAAGTGTTAATTTTCAGCTCCGCAATTAGGAGCGCAGCCATTAGCGCTAGTAACTTACAACGGAGTTTACTAATAGCTGGTATAAAAAATATGTCGGTAGTTATCGTTGAAAATGATTTTAAATTCTAAGGAATAAAGAACAAAAGGCTTAAAGACTTTTATCTGAATGTATCACCTTGATAACATAAATCGAAAATAACAATAGACAAATTGACTATCGTCTGTCTGCCGCCATCTTAGCAAAAATATCTCGGCGGCAGTTTTGAATCGAGAATTTTAACAAACATAAATGTTGTTAGAAATAAATGAATGGAAATAAATGTGCACCGGTGGTCCCGAATCTACTTTAAAAGACAGAATTCAACTTAGATTGAATCTTTAAAAATAGTGTTTACAGCACGTTACGTAGTATCAATTTCTTATTTGCTGATCTATGAAGCCTAATTATTTCTGACGATTTACATGAAATATTTTAATAGGAGACATACGTCAGTGTTGCGCGCGGGTAGTATTTTGTGACTAAATGTTCCTTTTGCTAGAGAAAAGTGCTTCCATGTTAAGCAACAGTTCTGTAAAATCTGATAAATGATATGCAATTTAGTGTAACTCACACGACTTTACAGACAAGGTTTCTACACAATGTCAAGGGGAGATTTCTTTAGCAGAGTGACAAATGTCAGCCGGGATAATCATTTTTGAGATGAAACGAATTGTTGCGCTGACAATAGGTAACTGGTTTTATATTTTTTTGATCTTCCTGAAACATCATTTGTAAGTAATTAAAGTTACGAAATACTATAAAGCGGTTCAGCCACAACACACACACACACACACACACACACACACACACACTCGTTTAATAAAGCAAGCCAAATGCAGTAATTCCATGTGTGTCCGTGGAATTTTGAGCACACTTTTTGACTTGAATGCCACAATTATCATAAAGCAAAAGCGTATGATTCTAATTATTATACGGTGGCGTCCTAAAAAGTAATGCCTCCGAATTTTTTGTGTGAAAACTTTTAACTTTTAAAGTCTTTTAAATAAAACAAACTTCATTCACATTCCACATCCGTATTCTTCATGTCTACATATTTATTTCTCAACATAGTCAGTATGTCGACGAAGACATTTCTCCCAAAGAGAGACCACTTTACTGATACTGTCACTGTAGAATGGTTGACTTTTTTGACAGAACAATAACTTGAGCTCTGCTCGCACCACTTCATTACTATCAAACTGAAGTCGTCGAAGGTGTTCTTTAAGTTGCGGAAACAAATGAAATCAGAGGGGTCAAGTCAGGACTGTGTGGAGGACGATCTATGAGAGTGTACCCAAGCTGTCCGATTGTTGCAGGTGTCGCAGAGCTCGTGTGTGGTCTGGCTGAAGGAGAGAGTACTCCAGGTGTGGACGAACTCTTCTAATTCGAAACTCTGTTGCAGCATGGTGTTTCTCACGCACGGACACAGAGGGCTCCAAATATATAGTCATGAAGAATAAAAATGTAGATTGTTAGTAACATTTATTTTGTTCCATCATCTTTCGGGCGTGCACTCGGGACAGCGACAATTCTTCTTGCGATATTTCGGCTAGAAACCACCCAGCCATCTTCAAGGCGAGTCAGAGACTTAATTCATAGCGTTTGCGCGTGCCTATTTATACGGAGAGTCACGTGATACAAAGCTGCTAAGGATTGAAAGCGCATGCGTCAAAGATATCAAAGTCGCCACTACTGCGCTAGTCATACACTCCTGGAAATGGAAAAAAGAACACATTGACACCGGTGTGCAGACCCACCATACTTGCTCCGGACACTGCGAGAGGGCTGTACAAGCAATGATCACACGCACGGCACAGCGGACACACCAGGAACCGCGGTGTTGGCCGTCGAATGGCGCTAGCTGCGCAGCATTTGTGCACCGCCGCCGTCAGTGTCAGCCAGTTTACCGTGGCATACGGAGCTCCATCGCAGTCTTTAACACTGGTAGCATGCCGCGACAGCGTGGACGTGAACCGTATGTGCAGTTGACGGACTTTGAGCGAGGGCGTATAGTGGGCATGCGGGAGGCCGGGTGGACGCACCGCCGAATTGCTCAACACGTGGGGCGTGAGGTCTCCACAGTACATCGATGTTGTCGCCAGTGGTCGGCGGAAGGTGCACGTGCCCGTCGACCTGGGACCGGACCGCAGCGACGCACGGATGCACGCCAAGACCGTAGGATCCTACGCAGTGCCGTAGGGGACCGCACCGCCACTTCCCAGCAAATTAGGGACACTGTTGCTCCTGGGGTATCGGCGAGGACCATTCGCAACCGTCTCCATGAAGCTGGGCTACGGTCCCGCACACCGTTAGGCCGTCTTCCGCTCACGCCCCAACATCGTGCAGCCCGCCTCCAGTGGTGTCGCGACAGGCGTGAATGGAGGGACGAATGGAGACGTGTCGTCTTCAGCGATGAGAGTCGCTTCTGCCTTGGTGCCAATGATGGTCGTATGCGTGTTTGGCGCCGTGCAGGTGAGCGCCACAATCAGGACTGCATACGACCGAGGCACACAGGGCCAAGACGGGGCATCATGGTGTGGGGAGCGATCTCCTACACTGGCCGTACACCACTGGTGATCGTCGAGGGGACACTGAATAGTGCACGGTACATCCAAACCGTCATCGAACCCATCGTTCTACCATTCCTAGACCGGCAAGGGAACTTGCTGTTCCAACAGGACAATGCACGTCCGCATGTATCCCGTGCCACCCAACATGCTCTAGAAGGTGTAAGTCAACTACCCTGGCCAGCAAGATCTCCGGATCTGTCCCCCATTGAGCATGTTTGGGACTGGATGAAGCGTCGTCTCACGCGGTCTGCACGTCCAGCACGAACGCTGGTCCAACTGAGGCGCCAGGTGGAAATGGCATGGCAAGCCGTTCCACAGGACTTCATCCAGCATCTCTACGATCGTCTCCATGGGAGAATAGCAGCCTGCATTGCTGCGAAAGGTGGATATACACTGTACTAGTGCCGACATTGTGCATGCTCTGTTGCCTGTGTCTATGGCCTGTGGTTCTGTCAGTGTGATCATGTGATGTATCTGACCCCAGGAATGTGTCAATAAAGTTTCCCCTTCCTGGGACAATGAATTCACGGTGTTCTTATTTCAATTTCCAGGAGTGTAGATAAGATGTATATAGCAAAGATAAACATATAAGCGCAGAGTGCAAGCAAAATAGTGCTGCTGCGAATCCACCGTGCTTGTAAATAAATAATTAATCCTTAAAAGTGGTAACATCTGTCGGAAGTGAAGATGCAGAAATTCTTTCCGTACGAAGGTGTGAAATAAGCGGTTTCCAAGCATTGTCAAGATGAAATCCTTCCTCACGGTTTAGCAGGTTGTCGGCTAGTTGTATTTCTACAGCTTCCTTAACAACTGAGTCCCAGAAAGGACTTACACCCTCCACATTCTCACAAAACACAAAACAAGTCCATCTGATCCCAACAGCTGGTCATGTTTGCTTGTTAGTGCTTCTTTACAGCAGTAAGGCAGTGTGCTCATCTGGTGTACTAACAGTAAGTCACGATTAGCCTTGTACTTCTGCATTCTTAAGTAAGAGACAACGAGTCGACGTGTATGAAGCAGCCACACCGCCACAGTTCTCAGACTCGACATACTCGCGAAACTACAGTGAGGACGAAGGGAGACCATTAGCACTGATGTAACAGTAGTGTCTTGATTTATAAAGTATGCAACCCGCAACATAAGACTCGTACTCAGACTATTCCCGATCTCTACCAGACAATCGTGGCAAGCAGTTAGCACATGCCACGTGCTGACTGGCAGGGAACAGCGAGTTGGCACTGCAGGTATCTGTTCGGAGGGAGCCCTTCACTCTCTGGAGATGGTGGAGTGCACCTGATAGCACAGGAACTAAGGCGTCATGCCTACCGAGCAAATTAAGGTGGCTCCAGCGATATAGAATACAGAGTTCACTTAAAATACATTACAGATATTCTATGAGGAAACTAAATACAGCTTATTAATCGTGGCTGTCAGCTGAACTTGTTGCAAATTAAATCATGCTTGTGAAGATATTGTTAATGAAGTTACTGACATTTGTAATTATTATGGTTAATAAAATTTAAAAAAAAACCGTAAAAAGACACATGAAGTACGGACTCGTCTAAAAGCTCTGATACAGTAATGACGAAATCACTTTACTTATTAAACAAATTAGTACATAGTTTTCAACAATTTACTAAATAATATGAAGAAATTTGCTCAGACTAAGATTTCTCTACGAGAACACACTTCAATGAAACTAGCATGAGAATCCAAGTGAGCAATCTCTTTGATTCCTGCGTTTATTTAACTATAATTTCTTGTGACATTGTGTTTGTAACGTTTATGTTTTGAGTACCGTTAGGCTCCTGCGCAGATGTATGTAAAGCTGGTGTTTTGGGTAGTAGGGTTGCAGTGTCTGATGAGGCAATTAAATCTTTTAAAGTTAATTATTATTACGAGCTTTGAATTAATAATTTTCTTATGGGGTCGCAAACTGGCCAAGAATATTTCTCATCTGATGTAAAACGTATATAGCAGCTGTGAACTTTCGTGAATCTGCTGCATTAAAATAATTTGATTTAATCATGGGACGAAGGTTTTGTTACTGGTCCTTAATGAACTAATGTACAGCATAATGCGTTAATACTTGACTCGAAATCGTTCGTAAATGCACTGCTTCCACAACAAAATTAGATTTTGCTTTGCTACTTCGAATTGTTATGCAGTTAATTTATTAATTAAATCTGAGGTCACCATTCATGTGTATTTGTGTGCTTATTATGTGTTAGCTGTTACCTGCAACTACACTCACATGTCAGTAGTTTTGTTGTGATGAATGATGGTATGTAAGTAATCTATTGTACAGACAATAATGTCAGCTGTTTTCACTTGTTTGCCTGCTCAGGTAAGAGTAGCATGATCCATAGATATTCTGCCACTATCTCTCACTACCCCCGTACACAACAATGCGGTACTTTAAGTAGCTTGCCACTGAGCGGTGCATTCAGATGGGCATGGACAGGTGTGCATGTCTGTGCATTGCATTACTGAAGTAGCTGTACATTATACGGTGTGTACATTATACAACAAATTTCATAATTTTTAACATGGTTTGTGTTCACTAATGTAGAAGAGAAATGTTTTACATCCCCTACTTCTCACTTTTAAGCGTTGACTTTTTCTACTTTATAAAGTAAGTTACGTTCTTCCTCAGTGTTCAAGCTACCTCCATACTGAATTTCACTAAAATCGGTACAGCGATTTATTCGTGAAAAGGTAATAGGCAAACACACTTTCACATTTATAAAACTTTAATTTACGATATTTTTTCTGTGATACGTTTTTGACGAAAGAAAGCTCTTATGTTGCCCCAAGCTACGCTCACGATATCTGTGAAAACGCAATGAAAATTCGTCAAGTAGTTTTGGAGATTAGTGTGTTCAAACAGACAAATAGACAGACACGACAGCTCCAGATAAAACTTCAAGTCACAATATCTTTTTTTCCATCATCTTATTTTCATTAAATAAAGCCTATACGTTGCCCCAATCTATGCTCAAGTTACCTGTAAAAAAACCATGAAATTTTGTGTAGTAGTTTTGGTAATCAGCATGTTCAGGCAGATAAACACAACGGTTTTACAATTTTATTATTAGCATAGATAAACGCTTAGTCAAAAGTCTAAACAGCTTGTTGTAGACAACACCATTATCCTATAAGATCGTTCTCATATATTTTCCCTTCATTTTGTCTATTTATTTATTTATTGGTTAGTTCTTGTTTTATATCGCTATTGTCGGTACTAGTAGATAGGGCTTCAGGATCGCTTATTACTACGATCTGAGCTGCAAAGCAACGGTGTACGACCAACACCTGAAATATTAGCTCCTACATTGACCACAGAAAGCTGTATATCTAGTGACTTTTGGATTGTATCTAATAGCAATCTTTATCGTCGCTACTTGTGGGTGACAATGAAGATTACATTTTCCTGGGCCAGCTTGTGTTTGGATCGTTTTACAAAACTTTAAGTTTTCTTCCTCAATCTTGCGCCTATTGTGCATACTTTTCATACTGCTTTTTTGACGTCTTGACTTCGTTTGATGACTGGTTTACCACGACTTTATGCTACTGCAGCAAACTGCACTGTTCTGCGGACATTCTGTTCGTATTACTCAGTGCAGACCATTCCTCATTTCTGGTGTAATGTGAGTCCCCTGCGCTGAAATACGAAAATTCTACTTTCCTGTTAAGGTATTTTTCTCGTTTATTTGAGTGTTTGTTAACGTTAGCTGATCAAACAGATCTCCAGAACGATGAGGGGTTACTCTCAAGCACGCTGGGATACAAGGCGTGAACACTCACAGGCTCTTCAAGCTACACGAGTTCCTGTGTCAAAGAGGAGTCTCCTGGCAATATCGACAAAAAAAAAAAAAACAATGAACGCACAGTGTGTTTAAAGATTAAAGTATGATGAAGTATGGTGGTCTGGCAGCTAACAGTGTGCTATCAGTTATATTTCCAGCAAATCACATGTTTACAGGGTGTAACAAAAAGATATGATAAGAGTTTCAGAAAACACTCCTCACACATAGAGGAAGAAAATATCTTATATGGACATGGGTCCAGTAACGCTTTATTTCCATGTTAGAGCTCATTTAGTACTTCTCTTTATAATCACGCTAATGAAGGGGCACACAACCGGTTTGAATCATACTTCATGTATACATAATTACTCTGCAATTCACAATTAAGTGTCTGACACAGCGTTCATCAAAATACCAACGATACTTAACACAGAGAACATAAAAGTTGTGCTGAATAATTCCAACGTAGTTCGAGGGGAAAAAAGTGAGAAGGGAGAAATCACGAAGGGGGTCCACAAGTTTTCAATTTGGGTCAACTCCTATTCCTTATTATGGGCTGGCGAGTATACTCATGAAATTCTGCAATCGTGTCATCATCAAAGATTTTCTGTCAACGTTTGTACTGGCATTGTTGGTGAATGTTTGGTCCTCATGTTCTTTTATCCAGGCTCGATGGAGAAACTTATCATGCCTTCTTGGAGAATACACTGTTTCTTATGCTGTGAATTGTAACTTGAAGAAGACGACAAAAAATATACTTCACACACACTGGAACTCTTCAACAGTTCAGTATTAATGCCTGTAAGCTTCTAAATAACAGGTTCCTTGACAGATGGACAGTTAGAGGTGTACCAAATTCTTGACCTCCACGCTCTCTGGGTCTAAAATTGCAAGACTTTTATTTGTGGGGGCATTTGAAAGCTCTTGTGTACAGAATCGCAGCACACGATGCACAGAGTCTTCATCCCCTTATTGCTGGAAGGCTGAGAAACAGTACATAATACTCCAGCAATACATCAGCGCATCATTCGTTCAACGCGACAGCCCTGCTAATGGACGGCATCCTGAACGTTTCATCAAGGGAAGTATTTCATACTTTGCTGACACGTTTTTTCCAGTGCTTCGCGTGATTAATTTGTCGTTGAATTGTAGAAACTGAGTTCTAACATGGAAATAAAGTCCATACAACATAACTTTACTCCTCACCGTGTGATGAATGTTTTGTGAAAGTTTAGTGTACCTTTCTATTACATCCTGCATGTCTGTTAGCTATATACAGGGTGCTAGGGGTATAAATCAAGATACTTTTATTGTGGCCGAGGACAGTATACTGAACGATATTACATCACTATTTACTTCATTTGCAAACTATTAATTGTAGCTTTTAGGAGAAGTATGTTTTTTTAGGTTGGTTAATACCTCCCTGTATGTGTGACGATGGTATGCTATTAATGCTTATTTTCCCGTGGGCAGCAGATCAAGTGTTGAAGTGTGGACCCGTAGAGACAAAATGGATAATCTGTACTGACAAGAGCAGTCCATTTAGTAATGCAGTTACAACGGCAGAGGAAAAACAATTATATATATATAGGTACCAATGATCACAATATCTGCACTTATACCCCTAAGAGCCTTTATGTTTAAAAATCGTTGTGTGAATGTATGTCTGTGCTTTCCACATCTCCTCCCAAACCACTGGACCGATTTCGAACCTGGAACACATATTGCTGACTATGTGGAAAAAAGAAACGCTGTGGGGGTAGGAACCAACTGCTTCTCGTAGGAGCTTGGTAAAGAGACCGGTAACATAGAAGCGTAGCCCCGGAACCTGTGGATAAATTTCACCAAAATTTTGAATGTACGTAACTCACAATCTTAAATCTTTGTATGATTATTTGTATAAAAATACTCTGGGGACAATGTACCTCCAACACTTCTGAAGTTGCCGGCCGCGGTGGTCTAGTGGTTCAGGCGCTCAGTCCGGAACCGCGCGACTACTACGGTCGCAGGTTCGAATCCTGCCTCGGGCATGGATGTGTGTGATGTCCTTAGGTTAGTTAGGTTTAAGTAGTTCTAAGTTCTAGGGGACTGATGACCACAGATGTTAAGTCCCATAGTGCCCAGAGCCATTTGAACCATTCCACTTCTGAAGTTGGGTGAGGGTGAGAAGCTGTGACTTGTAAAAATATTCAATAAAGATCGATAGTAATATCGAATCTATAGTTTTGGGCTCAGCAGGATTATTCGTGACAACCTCGATGACGTTCCACCCATGAGTTCGGGGGCTACTTAGTGCATCATCAGCATATCTCTATAGGGCGGGGTGCAATTTCTACCAGACTTGCCGCACTTACCAGTTGTTATTTCGAGAAAATTACTGTGACAGTAAGATTCCTCTGACACTGCTACGACTAAGGGTGAGTGTGAAAACGTGGGTAACATAAAAATACAACTCAGAAACTTCTGGAGAAAAAAACAACCGAAATTTGTATAAACATGACTTTTTATTTGCACAAAATTACTGTGAGAATAAGATACCTCTACTATTCCTAGGGAGTGGAGTGGGGGTGAGTATGGGTGAAATAGTCCGCCCGGCTAGCCGCTCGGTCTGGTGCTCAGTGTCCCGAGCAGTAAGGCGTCCCATCCGCCCCGCGGATTCGTGTCGAGGTCCGGTTTGCCGGCCAGCCTGTGGATGGTTTTTAAGGCGGGTTTCCATCTATCTCGGCGAATGCGGACTGGTTCCCCTTATTCCGCCTAAGTTAAACTGTGTCGGCGATTGCTGAGCAAACATCAGTTCCACATACTCATACACCGCAATTATTCTACCACGCAAACATTTGGGGCTACACTCGTCTGGTGTGAGAAGTTCCCGGCGGGATCCACTGGGGACCAAGCCGCGCAATAGCCCTGGGTCCGGTGTGGGGCGGTGGTGGGGTGGGTGTACTGCTCTGGCCTGTTATGGGGTTGTGAATCACTGAGGGCTATGGCGGGACGAAGCCTCTCCGTCGTTTCTAGGTCCCCGGTTTACTGTTTGTGTTTATTTCCTGTACTTGGTTGCCGGCCGCAGTGGCCGTGCGGTTCTAGGCGCTACAGTCTTGAACCGAGCGACCGCTACGGTCGCAGGTTCGAATCCTGCCTCGGGCATGGATGTGTGTGATGTCCTTAGGTTAGTTAGGTTTAAGTAGTTCTAAGTTCTAGGGGACTGATGACCACAGATGTTAAGTCCCATAGTGCTCAGAGCCAGCCCCCTTACGTGCCCTTCCATTCCTGGTAACAGTAACAGAAACAACAGTAATGGATCTGATGTCCATACTACCTGGCACAGAGTATTGCAACAATAATAATTTGCGTACCTGCTGATGGCGCGAACGGGTACGCAGTTATATTGAAATATTGTAAGTAGCCTGTTTGTATGTTGGCAACGCTATAGACTGTGTTAATATCACTGACAGCGCTCTGCGCCCTCGGCAAGAGAGTCTGTGGTTGGACGGAATATCAGGTAGCGAGTGAACAGGGAAGTGCATGGACACGATATTCTTAGTGGAGACTCTGTGTTGGTAGGACATGAAATGTAAAGTGAGATGAAATTATGTGTTTATAAGAAAACACGCAAGGAAATGTATGAGGATGTATGTATGATTGATAATGTTTGAGGAGTGGAATTATTGACAACTGTGTAAGTTTTGGAATTAGATGTCACATGTAAAATTTTCTAAATACATTATTTGCTCTTCAACAAAATCTTTCATTTTGCTAACCATGTGCTTCCTAATAGTTAGAGTCAATAGTAGCTAGAACCTTTTTATTTAGCTGTCCATTGTTGGTGCTTACTGTAATTGCTGTAGTTCGTGTTATGAAGATTTTCTGTGAGATAAGTGACTTGTGAAAAAGAATGTAGTTTCCACTCTCGGGATTCGTGACTGAAATGAGTTTAGGCAATTAACAGAGTTGGGGGTAGTTTCATATACCTTGAATTTCATATTTTTTGGATTTGAATCATTGTCCGGATTTCTTGCAATTCAGAGCCATTCTTTTGTGTTAATTATTGGAAGTCATGTTGTTTATGTATATCAGTTAGATTGCGTTGGGCTTGTATATTGTGGGTAATAAATTAATAGGTTAAGTGTGAGTTGTCTTTGTCATAGAAAATTCTGTAGGTCAGACTTTAATAAAAAATAAATAAATTAAAGAGGTAGTTTCAATATGACTATATCTTCTGCGTGCTTCATTTTATCTGTCAGGCTCTGTACATTTATTAATATACAAAGCACTTATCTGGGACAGTTTGGTTATCTCAATGCGCCATTGGACATATTTATGTTTATCAGTTATGCAAATTCAGAGTTGTCTTATCTACATGTTTTCAGAAGTGTAGTTACTGTATGTAGTGCTTCATGTACGACAGAAGTAGTATCTTTGCCGTTGTTCAAGAATCAAAATCTAAGGTAAGTAGGCTGTGATCGCCACATGAAACTTGGACAGAGTGGGGTCTTGTTGTAGACACTGTGGCTGAGGTGCCCATTGGTTTTAGGGTGAACGAGGACGTCAGGGAAGGGAAATACACCATCTGTCTCTACTTCTATCGTAAACATAATGTGCTTTTGAATATCATTCAGGTGTTCTAAGAATTCTCCAAGTTTTACACGTACTTGGGGCCAGATGATAAATGTGTCGTCAACTTAATGATAAACTGATTCCTTAGACAGATCTATACAAATAAAGATCAGACATTAGCAATACATTGCGGTTTTCTCATGTAAAAGTTACATCCAGCAGCGGAATTCGAGGAAATGATTTTAATATTATGATTTCTCTTATTTCTTGTGTTCCTGTTCAGCTCGTAAATGGGTTTGTTAGTTCGTTATATGTTCCATAGATCTTTTTTTTTAACTGGATAGCAGTTTTAAGCAGAAATTAGTCAATGGAATGAAAGGAGTTGTCCAGGAGAAACGATTTTAAATTAGATTTAAAACTTGCTTCGCTACCTGTCAGACATTTCATGTTATTGAGCAAATGATCAAAAATTTTCATTGCTGCATATTGAACTCTTCTCTGAGCCACTGACGGTTTTAACAATGGGCAATAAATGTTTTCCTTTAGTGTTGTAGGTAAGTACATCACTGTTATTCTCAAACTGTGATGGATTATTTATCAGAAATTTCATTACCGAAAATATGTGTTGTGTTTTGACGGCACAGTTAAAATGGCTAGCTTCTGGAAGGGGTACCTGCATGGCATCCGTGGATGAACACTACGTATTATTGTTACTGCTCGATTTTGTGCAATTAATACCGCAGAAAATTAGTCAGTACGGCATTACTGCGTGGAAAACATGCAAAATATGTCATGAGGTTAATACGTTTGTTTCCGAGATTAAAATTATAAGAAAAGGAAAAGTAACTGAACTTAATTGTTTGAGAAGCTCAGTAATATGCTTCTTACAGTTCAAGTCTCCATTAATATGTATAGTCAAAAATTTGAAGCGTAGCACCCTACTTACCGACCCCTGCTAATGTGCTACGTAAATTGTTGGTACGACTATTTGTGGTACAGAACTGAAAGTAGTGTGTTATTTTTCGAGATGTAGGGAGAGTCCATTTTTCGATAACCACTTAATAATTCTTTGGAAAATATCATTTACTATCTCTTCTGTTGGTTCGTCAATACGGTCGCACTGACGGTTCTCCACAGTTCATAGTATAAACTACGAGTACCTTTGTACTGATGATAAGCGGACAGTGTTTGGCAAAGTAAAATTGTATGTTGAATGCAAATATGCACCGATTTCTGCGAAAGCTGACCTTGCCATTTCCTGGTTTGTTGACTTCCAAATCACGTTCGGAGAAACGTGTTTTTTGGTATCATTGCAAATAGTGTGGAAAGGTATTGAAAGGACGATAAACTTTACTTTTCGTTCCGAAAGGTACGTCGGAGGTATGCAGGGAGAAGAAGCTGATATAATTCTGGAGACCAGGGTAGCTGCAGTGCTGCGGAGGAATTCATTCGGTGGCACCTGAAGAAACAAAGCAGCTACATCACGGTTTCCCAGCGACTGGCAATTACATGACGTAATCATATTTTTACACGCTCGTAAGTGGACGCCGGCAAAATTCCAATGACGTCATGAATGGCAATAAAGTTATGAAAGTGAAATTCACAATTCACAGAAAGTTTATTCATTATGTGCAATAAAAGCTTTAGAAGACAGTCAGTCAAGTTATCATACAGCCAGTTGCCAGTTTTACGTTCCTGCTAATAACAGCAATGGCAGTCACCAAAATATTACTGGAAAAACGAATCTGTTATCTTACTGGGTGAGAATTTTTCGTCCTAACAGTCTGTTGAGACCACACCTTATACATTTTTAAACTTTCTTGAAAGTTTCTCACAGACCTCTCTGTCGTACCTGGTTTCAGTCTCCACGGATAAGACAGCTATCAAGATAATGGAAGCACCTATTCTATGGAGCACAGTATCTTTGAGAGCTGATAACAAAGTTCGTTCGTGCCTTAAAAGCGTCGCTTATTACTGCAATGAAGGCACTTAGTCTTCAAAACGCTAGGCTAATTTCCACGTATTCGCCCACGTAAATGGCAAGATGCACTTGCGGTGCCTCTTCAACTATGGACGAGAACGTTTACTGGAGAGCTGTTATTTGGAGCTAGACTGTGTAACGAATACTGTCAAAGGGTCAGGCATATTGAGAGCAACATCAGTCCCGTATTACATGTCGGGCGATGTGTAATATCTGCATGTACACACTCGCAAACCGCTGTAATGTGCATAGCAGAAGGTAATGAGCATTGCGTCACATGTTAGGGTTTCGTCCCATTCGGTTCGCGTATGGAATGCGGGCAAAATGATGGCTTAAATGTCTCTCTGCGATATTTAATTTGTGTAATATTGTCCACATTGTCCTTACGGGAGAGACATCTGGAAGACCGAAGAATATTCCTAGATTCTCGACTTAATATTGTAGCTTCATAAATAAGCTTTCGTTGGATAACTGGCTCTTATTTTCTTATACATTCAATATGCCCCATTAGCCCTACTTGGAATGGTTCCCAAAAACTTAAGCAAGATTGTAAGACAGGCAGCAAAACCATTTTGCAGGCAGTCTCCGTTGTAGACTGACTGCATTTTCCCAGTATCCTGTAAACGAACCGATGTCTTCTACCTGCTTTACCCACGTCTGAGTCTATGTGATTTCATTTCGTATTCCCACATATTGTTACACCTAGGTATCTGCATAAGCTGACTGATTCCAGTTTATTGGTGTAGTGATCTTAAGTTATTACATTTTTCAATTTGCGAAGCGTAGAGTTTTACTTTTTTAACATTTACATCAAGTTACCAATCTTTGCATTTCCCTGAAATTTTATCAAGACCTGACTGAATATTTGTGTAGATTTTCACACATAGTACTTCATTATAAATAACTGCATCATCTGCAAGAATGCTGGGCCATTCATATACACTCTACGACAAAATATAAAACAAAGACGCTCTAGAAAGGAATTATCGGAATGGGACGGAAATCGGTAGATGTAATGTACATTGACGGACAAACAAATGATTAAAATTTCAGAAAAATTGGATGATGTTTTCAAGAGAAAGAGCTTCAAAAATTGAACAAGTCCGTAAAGCGTTGGTCCAACTCTGATTCTTATGCGAACAGTTATTCGACTTGGCATTGACTGATAGAATTGTTGGATGTTCTCCAGATATAGTGCCAAATTTTGTCGAACTGGCACCTTAGATTTTCAAAACCCCGAGCGCTTTGGAGGGCCCTGGTCATAAAGCTCCTAACGTGCTCAGTTAGGGAGAGATTCGGCGACCTTGGTGGCGAAGGTAAAATTTGGCAAACTCGAAGAGTAACTTACCAGTTACACAGAATTTGGCACACCAACAACTCTGCCCATCGATACTATGCCTAATACCTATCAGAGGTGGACCAACGCATTATTAACTTCCTCAATTTGTGAATTTTTTTCTCTCTGAATGAATTTATGTGAAATCTGAATCATTTGTTTGTCTGCATACACTAATCAGCTCGAACATTATGATCACCACCTGATAGCCGGTATGTCCCCTGTGGCACAGATAACAGGGGCGAACATCGTGGCGTGGAAGCAGTGAGGCCTTAGTAGGTAGCTGGAGGCGGTTGGCACCACATCTGTACACACAGTTCATCTAATTCCAGTAAATTCCAGGGACGGGACCGATGAGCTCTGATATCACGTTCAGTCACATCCGAGATGTGTTCGGTTGGGTTCAGATTTAGCAAGTTGGGAGGGGAGGGGGGGGGGGGGGCAGCTCGTCATCGGAACTGTCACTGTGTTCCTCGAATCACACCGTCACACTCCTGGTCTTGTAACATGGTGCATTATCTTGTTGAAAAGTACCACTGTCGTCGGGAAACATGATCGCCATGAAGGGGTGTACGTGATCTGCAACCAATGTACGCTACTCCTTTGCCGTCATGGTGCTTTGCACAGGCACCTCTGGACCCATGGATGCCCAAGTCAATGTTCCACAGAACATAATGGAACCGCCGCCAACTTTTCTCCGTCCCGTAGTACAGGTGTCAGGGAGCTGTTGCCCTGCAAGGCGACGGATTCACGGATTCCCCGTCGGCATCATAAAGAAGGTATCGGGATTCATCAGACCATGCAAAGCTGTGCCACTGCGCCAACATCTACATCTACATCTACATGGATACTCTGTAAATTACATTTAAGTGCCTGGCAGAAGTTTCATTGAACCACCTTCACAATTCTCTATTATTCCAATTTCGTATAGCGAGCGGAAAGAATGAACACCTATATCTTTCCGTACGCGCTCTGATTTCTCTTATTTTATCGTGGTGATCGTTCCGCCCTATGTAGGTCGGTGTCAACAAAATATTTTCGCATTCGGAGGAGAAAGTTGGTGATTGGAATTTCGTGAGAAGATTCCGTCGCAACGAAAAACGCCTTTCTTTTAATGATTTCCAGCCCAAATCCTGTATCATTTCTGTGACACTCTCTCCCATATTTCGCGATAATACAGAACGTGCTGCCTTTCTTTGAACTTTTCGGTGTACTCCGTCAGTCCTATCTGATAAGGATCCCACACCGCGCAGCAGTATTCTAAAAGAGGATGGACAAGCGTAGTGTAGGCAGTCTCCTTAGTAGGTCTGTTACATTTTCTCGTGTCCTGCTAATAAAACGCAGCCTTTGGTTAGCCTTCCACACAACATTTTCTACATGTTATATTCCAATTTAAGCTGTTCGTAATTGTAATACCTAGGTATTTAGTTGAATTTACGGCTTTATCTTGTAACCGATGTTTAACGAGTTCCTTTTAGCACTCATGTGGATGACCTCACACTTTTCGTTATTTAGGATCAACTACCACTTTTCGTACCATTCAGATATTTTTTCTAAATCGTTTTGCAGTCCAGTGCCGATGGTCACGTGCCCGTTTCAGTCCTAGTTGTCGATGTCGAGGTGTTAACTGTGGCACACGCATGGGTCGTCGGCTGCGGAGGCCCATTATTAGGAGTGTTCGTTGCATTGTGTGTTCAGACACACTTTAACCCTGCCCAGCATCAAAGTCCGATGTTAGTTCCGCTACAGTTTGTAACGCCGGAAATGCATATCCTCCTATTTCCATCTATTGCACTATAAATTTTTTCCTTATTTTGTCACCTGAAGATATGACATTTCTGTGCCTTTATATATTGTAATTGTTTTACTGTTTGTATATATATGCATTTATGTCGATTTATAATTGTTTTGTTTTGTGAATATTATTTGTATTTTACGCTGGGTCTTGCCTAGGGAAAACTATGCTGTCGAACGAATACATCGATAGGTCGTGTGGAGAACCAAAGTGTTTAGGATCTTTGGTAGTGTGAACTCTGCCGCGTGGAGTGCAGGCAGAGCGGAGAGTCTGGCTGGGGTGGTGCAGTGGAGCAGGTGTGTTGTGTGAAGCTCCCGTGAGTTGCTGTGCTTTCGGGGTTTGGCAGCATGTAATTGCGCTCGACTTGCGATGATAGTTTCTGACATGGTGTCGCGGACGGGAAGCATTAGCTGGAGCACATCAAGAGCCCGTTTCGTCTGGTGACCGTGTCAAGAAGAAGGCGCGCCAACATCCAGTTTCTGCAACAGCGACGGCCGACAATGAGTGACTGTCGCCACCTCCTCGATCAACGGCTTCAAACCTTCAATCAACCAACAAGGAAGACTGGAAGCACGTAAAGTTTTAGAACTGTATGGCAGGCCTCAGCTTTTCAAACTTTTAAAATTGTTGCATCACAAAATTACAGCAACTTAGCATGAACGTTTGTTGCTCATTCTCCCAATTGCATTACCAAGCAGGGTCCCTTCCTTTTCCGGAATGAACTCGAGTGTCGTTGAAATTCAAACGCCAGCATCATTCGATTTCACTGCTTTAATTTCAAAGTTCAGTTAAGATATTCATACCTGGCTACAATATTTAGATTACACAAGCAGAAATTAAGAGTGCGTGTTTTGTTACCATATTTTAGTTTACCTGTGACTGCAGCTCAGCTTGGTACATACTAAATTTTACTATGGTTAATTGTTCAGAATCATTTAATTCAAGTTCAAAGCTAAATCTCTTATTTCTAAATTGCGTAGATTCAAGTAGCTTTTGAAATGATTGTTGAGGTAGTCCAAGACTAACCGTATTTTACTGAATTTCGATGTGCTTCAGAAAGAAAGCTCACAATTAACTTCAGTCACTGAATTAACTTTCGATTTTCCGGTTTTATTAATTCTTTTGTTAAATTAAGTCAGAGTGTAGCGAACTTTATTACTTCTGACAAACTTTCAGTTTTCACACTACACGTGTCAACCTTCAGTTGCCACGCTTCTAGTGCTAATTATATGTGTAATAACCTTTCTTTTTCAGTTACTACAGTAATTGTCCTTAGGACTGGCGACCGAAATTTCCCCCAAATCTCAAATATCTAATTACCGCTAGTTAATTGTTAACGTAACGGCAGCACATTTACTTTCTTTATTAACTTTAGCCCTTTTCAAAATTAATTTCCACCAGTTTCATTAGCATTTTTCCTTTCAATTAGATGTAACCCTTTCCTCCCTCTTTGCCGACAAATTAACTTCAGTGACGATTGCTTTTCCCAAATTTCCATTAGGTACACGCGGTTTAATTTTTCACTGTTCATTAAGGTCGATAAGTGAGGGGGAGGTTACAAGTTCACCGCCAGTCCTGTTTTACCAGTCTACCGCCGGCCGGAGTGGCTGAACGATTCTAGGCGCTACAGTCGCAGGTTCGAATCCTGCCTCGGGCATGGATGTGTGTGACGTCCCTAGGGTAGTTAGGTTTAAGTAGTTCTAAGTTCTAGGGGACTGATGACCTCAGAAGTTACGTCCCATAGTGCTCAAAGCCATTTTTTGAACCAGTATGCCCAGCTACGACGTCCGACATCTATAATGAAGGGTAGCCGCCCAACCCCAGACGTCTTGACGTGGTTGGTTTCGCCACATGTTGAAGACACTCACCACACAATTCTTCGAATACCCGACAAGTCGTGCAGTTTCCGATCCGAAATGCTGGTGCCGAGCCTCTGGGCCATCACAATCTACCCTCGGTTAAACTCAGATAGATCGCACGCATTCCCCATTCTACACATGGACAGCACGCCCACCGATACTACATGCACCGTGTGTGTGTTCGACTACCAGTCATTCTTTGTCAGGCGATACTGCTGTCGCCAGGACGGGTTTATATCAATAGTAAGCGCGTGGTCATAATATTCTGACTGATCAGTGTTCGTACATCACATTTACCGATTTCCGTCTCATTCGGATAATTTGGTCGTGGTGAGTCTTTTTTTTTTGTCATAGAGTATACAACAAAAACAGTAAAGGCCACAATACTCTTTTCTGAGGCATGCCTGATGTTAGTATTAGTTCTACAGAGACGGTAAGAAGACATCTGTCTTAGCTTCACGAATGGTTCAAATGGCTCTGAGCACTATGGGACTTAACATCTGAGGTCATCAGTCTCCTAGAACTTAGAAATACTTAAACCTAACTAACCTAAGGACATCACACACATCCATGTCCGAGGCAGGATTCGAACCTGCGACCGTAGCGGTCGCGCGGTTCCAGACTGAAGCGCCTAGAACCGCTCGACCACTCCGGCTGGCTTAGGTTCACACAGATGCAACATTTCCGCTGCTGCCGAACACGAATTGCCACACGATACGACACTTTATCAATGAAGTGAGTCATTCTTTTCTAACTCTCCTAGCGGCGTGCTTCAGAACTGTGGTGCTCGTCCTTCATTGCTTGCAGCAGCAAACAAACAAAACGTAGTTGTGTATCTTTAGTTCTTTCCGAGGGGATAATTAAAACTTTATGGCTACCCCTCTTCATTACTACTCAAGGAGGAATTACGCCATATAGTGTGTGAGAAATTCACATTTTGTTTCATAAACGTTGACGCTGTCGTCGAAGAACAAGCAGGTACACTTGCAGTGCAGTCTGAGGACTGTAAGGATGAAATGCGAGCCTCTGTAGTCTGATTTATAACAGGGCTCAATGTACATTTTATGCCACGTTGAATTATATTTAATCTTGCCTGATAAATTACACACATTTTTTACAGAAACAGTTCGCAAATTTGATAAACTGAATGCGAGAACAAGAAAAGTTTTGTGATTTAAACCATCGTTCGGATTTTTTTTCATTATACTGCTAGCCACTTGCAATTTACGACCATTAGAAAGTTAGTATAATGTTGCGCAATATTGTGAACGATTGTGGAATATGCGTGTAGGAAATGAAGTTGGGAACCAGATACCATGACGGTTAGAACAATTTACTGTTCTGATGTACTTAGCACTTTGTTTTTGAGATCGATAATTGATATTAAAAATTGAACGAATGATGTACAACACGTCGGTGGTAGATATCTCGCAAGGTACACCAGTCCAAGCCTTTCCTCCAGCAAATAACGCCATTAATTTTTTGTCTATGAAAGTTCTTTGTTATGATGATGCTCGTGAAAGATGTTTACCAACTAACACGAATAGTTAACACCCGTAGCTTCAAGATGTCAGCTGCGTGCAGAATTCAGGAAGCTTCTCATTGTGGAACTGTTCGCTAACGCCTTGTGCTCAGCGCTATTTACTGAGGAGCTAGTTAGATAGAAACTGTTGTCAAGGAGACTACAGGTATTTGTTGAGTTTGCGAAATCGAGGTGTTGTATGTGATCACGTTGGTTACGACGTCCATCTGTAAGGTGGTTATAATTTTGCACCTTACAAGCACTCATCTACGTAGTTTTCCGTGATTTACAACCGGAATTAGATATCATTTGAAAGGTTGTACATCGTACATTTGAATATTTAAAGTAGACTGACATTGTCACGTACACCTTGTAAATGGTTGTTAACGCTTATTGCATGAAAGGTGACAGAGTGTCTTTATTATCAAAACGGCGTAATGAAGGATTGCCTATACTAGTATAGGTTGGAACGCCAGTGGAAATGAAACAGCAGGCGGAACGCAAGCCCTGGTAGGAAAATCCCGCACAGGTGTGTTGGCCCTGCTTGACACAGGAAGTAGCCAAGATGGACAGTCGGGGCACCTGAGTGCTGAAGCTCAATAAAGTGGCAGCCGGCCAGTACTGTAGCGTGGCCGGAAGGAAAACTGGATAATACTTTGGAAACCCTGAAAATCTTGGAAGCAGCAGAGAGGAACGAGGAAGCGTTACCTCGGAAATCATGCAGTCTGGGTTATTTCCGAGGATTTTTACTCTGAGAAGCATATCATTGTGTGTATGTATTCCTAATTAAGGGGGATAGGTATTTCCTCGCAAACTTCCCGCGCTGGACGACAAAAGACTAAAATATGGTTGGTCAGCGTTCGGAAGAATCTGTAGAGAGGGAGAATATTCTGTGGTTTCGAGAATATGATTCGCTTTCTGCAGTTACTAGAAAGGGGAGCCAAGCTTTGCTGGGAAGCCAACGGTGGAGATAAAGGAGTCTTCGTTTTGAGTGCCCTTGTTTGATGGTCGCTCAGTATCAGCTTTTGTTGGTACATTCGGACTTGCTGTCTTTGCTCTCAGGAGATTTTATATTCAGAACGGTTAGGTACTGTACTGTTGCGAACTTATACGATTCTGAACTTCGCCTCCGGGTAGGCAATTTTCGTTGAGTACGCAGCGTTCAGCGATTCAGAGCACTTCTTCTGCCTATACTGACGTTGAGACGTTATCTGAACTCCGCCCTTGTGGCTGGTAGTTCGCGTTTCTCGTCTGTAGAACACAGAGAGGAGAAGACAGTATTAGATTATACTAGTCAGAGGACCGTCTTCTGCTGTCCCAGTGCCTGAATGAGTTTTTTTTTTTTTTTGTAATTTGTGGCTGGAGTTGTTCCATCGTTGCAGACGTGTACGCGAACCATCACTCCGAAGCACTGGACGCAGTACATACGGTGATATTGCTGATTGCTTCGGCTTATTAGGCTATAAGGCTAAACACGTAAGTTTTATTTCCACTGAGGTTGCACATCACTGTAGATCATCTTTTAAAGTAGTGTGCTCTAGTGTTTGGTATGTAGATGATGTCAGTCATGTCGCATTATTTATATTAGATCGCGTAGACATTAAAAGGGGTAGATTTGCGCAATTGGTCAATCGTATTAGTTAGGAAATTCATTTGCATCTCTTTATGTCCATTGGACATTGATATATAAACATTTGTGATATATAAAGGGGTTTTAATCTCAAATAAATGTATAAGCAGAAACAGCGTTTATCATTTTGTAATCATTAGTTCCCTTAATCATTCATTTATGGCTCTGAGCACTATGGGACTTAACTGCTGAGGCCATCAGTCCCCTAGAACTTAGAACTACTTAAACCTAACTAACCTAAGGATCACACACATCCATGCCCGAGCCGGGATTCGAACCTGCGACCGTAGCGGTCGCGCGGTTCCAGACTGTAGCGCCTAGAACCGCTCGGCCAGTCCGGCCGGCCATTCATTTATGTTTATGTTGTAATTTATATGTTAAAGAGCAAGAAGGAGGAGATAATATCACCATTAAGAGATCCTAACATCCACTTCAGGAGGTAGTCAAACAGGGCCATATCTTAATTTTCGCGTTTAGTATTTCCCGTTGCGCACATTCATTTTACACCCGTCTGGAGTAGCATCTTGGACACCTTTATAGTAAGAAGATCTTAGTGGTGTGTACGACAAAACAAATCGCTTCTGTGGCGCTTGAACAGACGGTAACAGGTTCGGATCGTGATGATAGAGGAAATTTTCAGTTTTAGTATTTGGGTGACGAAAACAGGGGAGGCTGCAGATTACATTTATTGATCACCAGACCTGTCACCAGTATTATGGATTAATTTAATGGAATGACGGCAAATGACACGTTCCAGTGACCATCTTCGAATTTTCTCTCCTAGTTCCATAATCATGCATAAAGATACAAACAGCGAAAAAGAGTTCCTGTCGGAGCACAAAAAAGGCTAATATGCTACTGCTTTAAAAGACTCTCAGTAAGCTGGGCTACCAGCAGCTTCATTCTACTTTCCTCAGCACCTTTAAAAATTTTCCCCGCCCGCAGCTCGTGGTCGTGCGGTAGCGTTCTCGCTTCCCACGCCCGGGTTCCCGGGTTCGATTCCCGGCGGGGTCAGGGATTTTCTCTGCCTCGTGATGACTGGGTGTTGTGTGCTGTCTTTAGGTTAGTTAGGTTTAAGTAGTTCTAAGTTCTAGGGGACTGATGACCATTGATGTTAAGTCCCATAGTGCTCAGAGCCATTTGAACCATTTTTGAAAAATTTTCTCCAAAATGTTGGCATGTGACCATATTCACATTCCTTTTAACCGGGAACTCACTCGCTTCCACAAACTCTCCCAACTGTGACTCGCTCACACCTACTAGTCGCTCATACCATCTACTTCCACTTGTCCTTTTTCACTCTCTCATTAATCCCAACTCATTGTCACTATCTCTTTGCGTCTCTCTAACTGTCGCTGTATCCTGCCTCACAGCCACAGCCTTCTTCATTCTGTCCCACTACTATTGTCTCCTCTCACTGTCACTGTCTCCCACTTGCTCTCTCTTCCTGGTGCTATGTCTCTAATCCATTCTCGTTACTACTAAATCATCTCACTGTCATTGTCTCATTCTTCCTCACTGCCAATTCATAGAACTCTATCTGTCATAAGCACTGGCTCTCACCCAGTTCCACGTTCTCTTCCTCTTTACATCTCTCCCACCAGCACTGTACCTTTCACCCTTTTCTCTAGCACTTTTCTGTCACCTTCAACTATGTTCTGCTGCCACTGTGTCGCTCTCTTTGTCTTCTTCGCTCTTTCTATACCACAGCTAATGTCAACTATCTTCCAGTATTTATTACTTTTTGCCTCTTTACCACTGTCTCCTCTCTCAGCATAAAAAAGTTAGAATATGTTCGCAAGATAAAATGTTTGTGAACATTATTAAAGATTGTGAGGAAAGTAGAATGACTCAGCTAATATCCCAGTCATCAGTCAGAGACTTTTAAAATAGGAGCATGTTGGCCTTTCTTGTGCTTTGGTAGGTAGGAACGCTGCACGGAGTGGCCACTCCGTTAGAGGCGCCATGGCACGGATTGCGCGGCTCTTCCCGCCGGACTTTCGAGTCCTCCTCCGGGCATGTTTGTGTGTGTGTGTGTGTGTGTGTGTGTGTGTGTGTGTGTGTGTTGTTCTTAGCATAATTTAGTTTATGTTACGTTACGTAGGGTGTAAGTCTAGGGACCGATGACCTCAATTGTTTGGTCCCTTAGAAATTCACACACATCTGAACATGTTTATTTTTTTAGGTAGGAACCACCTTCTGCTAGTCGTCTTCTTTTCCCTTTAGCTAAGGCGCCCCATACGTCACATACTGAATAATGCAAAAAGAATTAACCGATTTGGTCCACTTGCTAAGCTGGAGAAAGGGTGTAATATTCAAACATCGACTCTGTACTGTAGGATGGCTACATAAAACGATACTCCTGCTGGGTATACAAATGGTCCCTAACCAAAAGCCTACCCAAAACATTTGAGCCCACCCTTCTATCATCAATAGAACCCGAGGTAAAAGCCCCGAAACAGTCAAGTTCATATGCGCGGCATTGTGGAATATATTAGGTAGCGCACGCCGTCGCATGCGTACCGATAACTACACAACATTAAAAAAGCACGAACGACGTTTTATGCTTATAGATCTGCGCGTTTAAGAGAAATGCGGTCTACATCTATGCTGATTCCGCAAGTCACTGGATCAGCATCCGCAGGTTCTTTATCCACATTCGCAGAGAATTCGATCATGAATACGTCTTAATACAACGCAATCTGTCAAATTCTTGATACATCCAAAAGTTAAAACATTCTGTCGCAATTACTGAAGCGGATTTTTTGAAATTTTCCGCGGGATATTTGGCTAACATTCTCAAGTCAAATGAAGTCATGTTACAAACTGTAGTCATATTTTGCATATTGTTAAATTTTAGTCATACAACCACCAGGGTGGGCGAGAGTTGACTCCCTATTGTAACAGTTGTGATACTAAAGGTAGCACTCCTGCTACTAAATGTAACTGGGTTTTCTCTTTCGATCCTGTCAATTGTCAGGATGAGCATTCTAAAGCATTATGTCAGGGTGAAAATACTAGATAAATTAATTTTTCTCTCTTAACAACATGTGGGCAGGGGGGTTCTTCCTTGGCTCGGGTATGAGGTAGAATGAAACATCATTTTTACATAAGATAACTTTTATTGAAAGTTTCGTACAACTGTATCTTACTAGATGTTCTGGTTCGGAGAGCGGCAGCTATGTCGTTTGCGAAGCCTTCCGCTGCGACAGCGGCGGCGGCGGCGGCGGCGGCGGCGGCGGCGGCGTCTGATTACGCGTGGCAGTGTGTATCTCGTGTCGCCGTCTTGCCCAGCTGACCGGAGACGCGCAGCGCGAGGTGGCCCGTTTAATTATTGCGAGCGAAGTCGTGCCTCGGATGGTGATACCTTGGATGTGGCGTCCCAGTGTTTCTCTTCTCTAAGCGTGTGTTGTGCGTCGGCCAGCGGAGCGGCGCGGCGGGGGAAGGCCAGTGTCCCGGACTCGAACAACGGACTCCCGCTTGCCAGTCTTCGGCTGTCAGATCTTCATCCCAGCTCACAGGTGACTGCTGATGTGAGGCCGTCTCCTTCCCGTCCTCACGAGTCACCCGGGTACGTAAAGATCAGACTTCAAATACCTTTTAACTTCTGTCTTCTGGCGCCGAGGCTGCTGCTTGCTATTCCATTACAGCGGCGTACTTGGTGCGTTTGTGCTTGATGCAGTCTCTTCTTGCACGACGGTCTTCAGCACCGAAACTGACTGAAAACTACTGCTACGCTTCTTCACTTCTTCGTCTTCTTCGTCTCTCGTCCCCGTCTGTCGTCTCCGTCTTCGTCTTCCTCTGTCGGTCCCACTGCGTCTCGCGTATTTATTCACTTCAGTTTACTGGAGGTGAACGACTTCACGGCCATTGCCTCTTCTGTCACGTTGAAAAGCTTCTCGAAGAATCTTCTTAACGTCGGTCATTGGCTCTTGGGATGTAGGCGAGGGCCTTTGCTCACATGCGACAACTGAGAAACACGTGAGCCGGTCGGGCGATGCCCTGACGGCTGAATCGACAGCGCCCGCTTATGTGGAACTTGCTGACTTCATGGTCATTGTCTCTTCTGTTCTGTCCGCTGTTTGCCAGAATGTAACTCTCTAAACTAAACCAAGTTTTTCATTTATATTCTAATTTCTACTTCACCTTGATTTCACTAATTTATTTACTTAAGTACCACTCAACACTATTGACATTATTATAGCTTTTTAAATACTTAGCTCATTTTCATGAAGAAAACATCTTGTTCCTTACAATAGTACATTTTATTGCATTATATCTCGTTTATGTCTTTGCAGCTGTCAGTGGTAGACCACAGCCCAACGACTAACTTTTCGGGAGCGGGCTCATCTGGCATCCCGCTACAAATTGTGGTGATCTGCGTCACAAGCACAGAGACGATGGCGGAGTGTGAATGGACCTCGTGCCTCAGTAGATGCAAGGACCATGAGGAATTGCCACCCAAAGCTGACGCAGATTCCTTATTAGATTTTAGGAGAAGCGACTACTCCTCAACGTCCAGGATGAATGAAAGTGAGGAAATGGTTCAGCAAATGTTCACTCGAAGTCCTCAGAAACCACAAAGACAGGCATCTAGCGGAAGTGGTTTAATATGACAAACACTCCTAACTGTTCTGAAGAAACAGAAGAATTTTCGTCCATGGAAACCACATTACTGCCAGGAATTGTCGCTAGAAGACTGTGATCATCTGTTGGAATAAGTGGAGATGATGCTTGCTTGGTAAAATGACTGGTCCGACATTATCGGTGATATCCTGGATCATATGAAGCCGTGTTCCATGTTGGGGTTTGTTAACCGGCCCAGTTGTTATTATTGGGCAAAAGAGGATCGGAGGGTGGTTGTTGAACAAAGTCAACATTCCCCAAAGGTCACAGTGAGCTGCGGCATGATATGCACGGATGTTGGCGGTCCATACCTCATCCGTGACACAATGAATGCAGGACGGCACCTTGATATGCTTTAAAATACATTAAGTGTACTGTATCCTCTTGGAACAATTACAATGACCTGATCTTTAAGAAAGCTGGGTCTCGCTTGACTTCGCTTGACGTGACCGCACGTGGTTCGACACTCATTTGCCAGGACGCTGGTCGTGTCGTCGTGCTCCCCATGAATGACCAGCGAGGAGTCCTGGCCAAAGACTTGCGATTCCTACCTCTCGGGTTGGGGGAAGGAGGAAGTTTATCACAGAAAATCGAAAATTTTTGATGAATTGGAGGAGCAAATTCGTCAAGTTCTTGGAAACATATCGTTGGATTATCTGCAGAAGTATGTCGCAAACATCTATATCTATTTATAGAAACTGGTAGATAATGGTTGTGCTTATGTTGAATTTTAAGTACTAAGTGGTATGTTGAGAGCAGTTTTATTGTATAAATTTGTTTTACGAGTTAATTAAATTAATGATATTATATTGTATTACATTATATTACATAAAATAATTAATCTAATAATTTAAATTAATTTAATTAATCTTTAAAAGAAAGTTATGCAGTAAAAGCAAGCCAAGTGCACTCAATATACACACATACACTATGTGATCAACAGTATACGGATACCTGGCTGAAAATGACTTACAAGTTCGTGGCGCCCTCCTTCGGTAATGCTGTAATTCAATATGGTGTTGGCCCATCCTAAGCTTTGATAACAGCTTCCAGTCTCGCAGGCATACTTTCAATCAGGTGCTGGAAGGTTTCTTGGGGAATGGCAGGCCATTCCTCATGGAGTGCTCCACTGAGGAGGGGTATCGATGTCGGTCGGTGAGGCCTGGCACGAAGTCGGCGTTCCGAAACGTCCCAAAAGTGTTCTATAGGGTTCAGGTCAGGACTCTGTGCAGGACAATCAATTACAGGGATGTCCTGTAACCACTCTGCAACAGGCCGTGCATTATGAGCAAGTGCTCGATCATGTTGAAAGATGAAATCGCCATCCCCTAATTTCTCTTCAACAGTGGGAGCAAGAATGTGCTTAAAACATCGATGTAGGTCTGTGCTGTGATAGTGCCACGCAAAACAACAAGGGGTCACGCCCCTTCCATGAAAAACAAGACCACACTACAACACCACCGCCTCCGAATTTTACTGTTGGCACTACACACGCTGGCAGATGACATTCACCAGGCATTCGCCATACACACACCCTGCCATCGTATCGCCACATTGCTTACCGTGATTCACCACTTCACACAACGTTTTTCCACTGTTCAGTCGTACAATGTTTACGGTCCTTACACCAAGCGAGGCGTCGTTTGGCATTTACTGGCGTCTTGTGTGGCTAATGAGCAGCCACTCGACCATGAAATCCAAGTTTTCTCACCTCCCGCCTAACTGTCATAGTACTTGCAGTGGATCATGATGCAGTTTGGAATTACTGTGTGATGGTCGGGATAGATGTCTGCCTACTACACATTACGACCCTCTTCAACTGTCGGCGGTCTCTGTCAGTCAACAGACGAGGTCGGCCTGTACGTTTTTGTGCTGTATGTGTCCCTTCACGTTTCCGTTTCATTAACACATTGGAAACTGTGGACCTAGGGATGTTTAGGAGTGTGGAAATCCCGCATACAGACGTATGACACAAGTGACATCCAATTACCTGACCACATTCAAAGTTCGTGAGTTCCGCTGAGCGCTCCATTCTGCTCACTCGCAATGTCTAATGACAACTGAGGTCGCTGATACGGAGTACCTGTCAGCAGATGGCAGCACAGTGCACCTATAAGGAAAACGTATGTTTTTGGGGGTGTCCGGGTACTCTTGATTACATTATGTACTACTATATATAAAAATCGAAACCAATTTTGAACGTAGTAAAAAATTACAGGATATAAATAAAATCTGTATAGAATGAAATACAATTTTAGCTTAAAATAATGGGCGTTTTGAATACGCTTGAATATTAAATAAAACCAATTTAATATTTTACATTTTATTCAGTGTTAGATGGTCATCCAACAATAGTTTCCTGTGAAAAAAATCAGAACACAAAATCTAGTTCATGACATTCATTGCCATTGTTTCAGACTTCTTTATTCAGTTATATCTCAGTTTAATAGTCCCTCCTTCAAATAACTGAAAATCCAGAATCACTAATTAATTTCAAATACCTGTCTGGCAAAATACGAGGGGTGTTCAGAAAGTAAGCTCCAATCGGTCGCGAAATGGAAACGACTATGAAAATCCGATAAAGGTTTGCACAAATGTGCTGAGCAGCGTCTCTAGTATGACTGTAGATAGCATTACGTCGCTCTTCTCATTTATGTGCTCACAGTGAGCGCGTAAAGATATCTAGAAAATAGTGCCTCCCGCCAAGTACGAGGGCCTAGTGAGAAACTTCGCCTGAAGCTATGCAGCTAACATTACATAACTGTCATGCTGTTTCTTCTTCAAGACAATTATCAGCCGCATTCTGCAGGGGCAATGAAGATACTCCTGCATCGTTGGAAATGTTTGATTACCCACAATACAGGCCGTAATTGTCTCTCTCTGAGTTTCATCTCTGCTCACATGAACCGCTGGCTATGAAGACAGCATTTTGGCACAGGCAACGAGCTGTACGCCAGCGTAGAGACCTGGCGGAAAGTACTGGCGGCTGCCTTCTATGATGAGGATATTGGAAAGTTGGTACAACGCCACAGCAAATGTCTAAGTCAAAAGGGCGACTACGAAGAGAAGTAGCTCGAAGGTGTAGCCAACTATTACAAATAAAACATTTCTGATTTTCAATGTGGTTTCCATTTCGCGATCAATCGGAGCTTACTTTCTGGACAGCCCTCGTGATTTTAAATTCGTTATTGAGTTCCAAACATATTTCATTTCCATGTCTAGTATTCAAATAGTCACAACCTGTAATGTTACCCATAAATTTACATGTAGCTCACTAATATGTTTCAACAAATTAATATTGATAGTGTCACTGAGCTTCTTCAAGAAGGCTTCTAGCTACACAGAATTAATAAAATTTACGATTCACATCATACTGTATCATAATTTTCTAGAATTATTCTTTTATCATACTGAAAGGAGATTTCTTTCTTTACTGTTTTTTATTAAATTTTTAGTATTTACAAATCTATCTATTTGGTTGTACTCTAAGTGTGTCTTTTGTTTCACTTCATCCTCAGTTACTATTATCATACATTCACTATTTACTTTTGGGATATTCTTATAGCTTAAAGTGAATCCCTTTCTTTTCATCTCTGTATATATATATATATATATATATATATATATATATATATATATATATATATATATATATATATATATATATATCATTTATCTCAAAATAATAACGTTCAGGTCCAGTTGAAGCCCAATCTGTAATCCAGTTATTTCCAGATTCATTGGTTATTTACCTAACATACAACCTGTTTCCACAGTATTTTCATCATTATCAATATATACTATACTGCTGAATCAAAATATGTAACATCTTGTCTTAGTGTATGCCATACATTCTGAGTCTTGTGTTTGATGTAGTGTATGCTACTATAAAAATATCTGTAGCAGCGTTATTTTTCACACAATAATCATTGAAATGGTACTTCATCTGAACCATATTATCATTAACAAAATTTATATCTTCTTGCTTTCATTTACAAAATTCGACACATCAGACAATCTAAAATTTTGTATTGTTTTACTATAATATTATTTACTTCATCAGTTGTCTGAGTTCCAATAAAACTTCTCTTGTTATCATTGTGATTACATCTATTTATTCTTTTGTAAGGGCCTACATGTTTGTATGTAGCTGTATAGTATCTAACACACACTCGCCAGCTAACCTATCTTGGAATGCTGACAATTTGCTTGGTCAGTAGACGTGTGTCCAGCTGCAGTATGCCACAGGAGAGTAAGCCACCTTCTGTACCTCAAGGATCCACTGCTTACAAATCCTGACAAATATTTCGTGCAATTTATCATTTGGGGGTAACAACATAAAAAACCTCTTTAAACTTTCTTCTGCACGTTTTACACATCCAGGAAACAATATTTTTCATTTATTCCTCCTTCTGCACATTTTACACATAAAGGAAACATCAGTTTTTCTTTTTTATCAATATACATTTGTAAAGGTTAAGCCGGACAATCCTCTAGGTGCCTTTACTTTAAATTTTATAAGCCCATACCATTTTTAGATAGCATCTTGGTTTATATACATTTGTTGGATGACCTACAGGATAGTAATCATCATACTGCACAGTTAGATAGAGATTACACACACCAATAAAAACTTATTTTTGTTTCAACACTATCTGCTTTAGCTCATAATATTATTGTATTTGTACAACTACCATAAGATACCTTCAGGTAACTGTTTTAATTCTATAAGTTTCTTATACACTGCTGAGTTAACCCAGTTCCTTTCCCACATCACTGCTAATTGATATCCTACATTTTGTATTTCTTGTTGATGTCTTTTGGTATAAATTACCAATTGATTCCTAGTTTGTGATGTCAATCGTTTCGGTTCGAAAACATTCATTGCAACCATGCTAAAAACAGCCAAGGTATTAATAAATAGTATCGCTTTCTTTATTAAAGTCATCTACTTTAGTTCTAGTTATATTTAATTATTGTTGTTTAAACTATTTAAACAAGCAATAGATATTTTACTATAATTTTTCCTTATGCTCTTCATCGAATACAAGTCTTCTATTAGGTTAATATTTAGATCTATATATAGCTATACAAAATCTAGCAATTGTTAAATAATACAATGGATCTGTATTAGCTAATTATAGAAATAGTTTTTTAGTTCTAAAAGCCTCTTCTTAATACATTTACATCAGAATTATGGTGTTCATTAACATTTTTATTCACATTGAACATATAATTTCCTTTAAATTTTTGACTGTGCCATTTGAGAAATGTTTTCCTATCTTTAAGTATCTTAGTAGAAGCATCATAATATTTGGTATGAGAAACTGGTTGTATGTAATTTTCATGTCCCTGTGTATTGAATAAATGTGGGAAATAACCTTTCTTTAATTCTTTCAAATCAAATGTTTTGGAAATTCACTAAGTTTTTGTTGTATAGAATTGCTGGTATCTGAAATTTTTATTTTTATTTGTTTTACCTCATGTAACATTAATTTACTTCCTGTATAGATAGTACATGGCTTTATTGTGTTTCCAACACTACTTCAGAATGAAATGTGAATCATAATGAGCTATAAATTTATAGTCATAATGTTTATTAGATATCATCTGCATAAGAATTATTTATTTGTTTTAAAATTATAAACAGTATCACTATTACAGTTGTGAACTATTATGATATTTGTAATATGTATTCCTGTTTCTTGTTGAGCTTCATAATGAAACGACATGTATTTCTCAGAATATGCACAAGGAATTCTCTTTGGGATCTTTTTTTAAAACACTTAAACTGTTTTCTTGTAACTACATTGTTGGGATTCTGAACATTTAAGAATATAATTATTTATTTATTCTCCATGATCACAACAACCATGTTCACTACATTTTTGACACCCTTTGATCATATATTCTTTACTTAATTTTGTTTCACATCCACCACCTTATCGTATTTTGTATTGTATGTAACATTTATGGTGTTTAATTTCTACTTCAATCACAGTTTGTACATATTTCAGTTATATGCTTTATATCTCAAACAAATCCTTTTACATTCTTCACATTTATAAGCTATATGACAAACTTCTTGGTGACTGTTTAAGTGTTATTCTTTACAAGAGTATTTGTTACCATTTTTGGGATATAGCTTATTTGCCACAGTATTGTGTTCTGTACCACTGCATAATATACATATTTTTCTTTCGATCTTACATTTATATTCATTCTTGTTATTATATGTTTTCTTACATTTGTACCGAGCGAGGTGGCGCAGTGGTTAGACACTGGACTCGCATTCTGGAGGACGACGGTTCAATCCCGTGTCCGGCCATCCTGATTTAGGTTTTCCGTGATTTCCCTAAATCGCTCCAGGCAAATGCCGGGATGGTTCCTTTCAAAGGGCATGGCCAACTTCCTTCCCCATTCTTCCCTAATCCGATGAGACCGATGACCTCGCTGTCTGGTCTCCTTCCCCCAACCAACCAACCAACCAACCAACCTTACATTTGTAACAGAAATTTGATGATCCCAAGAATGTAGACATGCTGTTAACTACATGATAAGCTAGTGATTTTTATACAGATATATTTTTATTGCTTTTGCAAGACCACAATAGATAACTGAATTGAAATTTTCAGAATGGACAACATTTATTTGAATATCCAATACTTGCTTATAATTTTTAATATCATAAAATCTTCTTCGTTGATTTCGCCTAACCATATTACATAGTATCCTGGTTAACTCTTTTTGTAATTTGTATTTATCTCCTCCAATTTTTTTAATTTCACCAGTAGTTATTCTGCATAAGGTAAACTCTGTGTGATATGTTAATGCAACTACTATTGTTATAGGACAACACAGGTTATCACTATTATTAAATCTAGTAATGCATCTTTTAGTCTTTTTATCGTCAGCTATATTTGTTACTTTATTACATTTGCAACCTCTTGGAATTACTAACATTTGAATATTGCATGTAGTACCTGCGACATCAATAGACTCATCAGATGTTAATGTATCTGATTTTATTGGTCAAAACTTGAATAGATTGTTTAATTTTATTTGATGTTATGTATCCTGTAGAAACTGGAGAAAATATACTTCATTTTCCTGTTGTTATATTCGCCTTACCACTTTTCATAAAATTAGTTTTTTTTAGCTACTTCTACTATAGAATTACATGCTTTCGTTCCATAGTCTGTTTTCTCACTAATTGTGTCGAGTTTAATAACATTGTCATGGTTAAAGAGGATTTTATGGTCCCCAGACCAACATTCAAATTTTTCATTAACTTTAGGATTAAGTTTCTTATTGTCAAATAAATCGTTTATTGGCAGTTTGTTCTCTATTTCTTGCTCAAATAGTTGACTACTCAATAGATAAATTTAATCTAGTCCCATTATTTCCCTATTATTTCTTGTCTTGCTGGTCGAGTTTTTCAAAAACATCATCAGCAAATGTATAAAAATAATTTATATTAGGTACATGTTTTTGTATTGTTTTTTCTTGAAATTCTCGTATAAAATGTTCAGTTAATGCAAAAAATCCTGATATATATTTCCATTCTGTATTAGTATATGTGTTGGTCTTCTAATATAATCAATTATTGTATTTCTGTATGTTTTCAGCTATTTTTGAATGATGGTTATGTAATACTTAATCAGGGCAATATGTTTTTCCTTTTCAAGTTTAGAAATCCTTTAATTCCTACTTCTTTTACTTTAGCTTTTCATTCATTTATATTGGAAGCAGTCTCTATCTTGTATGCAATATCCAGACAGTTGATATTATTTTGGAAAGTATCAGTAAGTTGTTGTTTTCTATGTTTAGATAACCTTTTACTCCTAACTGATTTGCTCTAGCTTTCAATTTGCTTACTTTTACACCATTCATTTATAAAAAACATATTTTGCAAGAATAATATAAAACTTTTTATTGCTTGGGAAAAAATTACAAGTGATAAATAGACTTTTAACTTTACTAAAGAAGTATTTGAGAATAGAGTGGAATACAAATTTTGTCCTTTTTTTATAAGCAATCATAAACAATACATATTTTTCTCCATTTAGATTTTATAAATAATTCACATTCTCATCAGTTAATTGATCTTTGAATGTGGATATGTCATCATCAGGATAACATACAGATAAAAAAATATGAAAGCATTGATTTGCTCACTTGTATTGTACTATACATGAATATATAAAAAAATTTATTAATAAAAATAAATAATCTAATAAAATATTTTTCTATTAATTGGAACCAATTCCAAGTACATCTGCTTCAGCCATCACTGGATCAGAAGCACCATTAATGGCTACATTTCAGAATTACAGAAGGATTATTTATAACACTAAGGAAGTTTTTGCGATAATCGATAAAAATAATAGGCCATGGTGTAAGACTAAGAATGTTGATGAAATATTGGAATATGAAAATATGAGAATAGCATTTTGTGACCATCCTAGAGAATACCATCAAAAACATGAAAATATCTGCAGGAATGAATCGTTCCCCAACCAGATATGTAATATAATATAATATTTATTAATGAATCAGGTTGACATTCATTGATCATGGAATCAAAAATGAAAGAAGCTGAATGATTCCAAGTTTGGGTAACTGAAGAAGTTTTACCATCAATTAGTAAATATGGTCACTTTAAACTACATGCAAAAACTGAAAATTTAGAATAACAAAACGAAGATTAAGAAAGTAATAATGAAATGGCTATGTGTGCGCTAAAGAAGAGAAAATAAAAAAATGCAAAACTTAAAAATACGAGTAGAATTACTCATTGGACAAATTATCGAAATTCCACCAAATGTTTTTGTACCAACTGAAAATACTGATTTGCTAAATATGCTTGTTATTCTATGATTGTTTAATAATGAATTTGTATATGAGTGATGTGTGATAAGATGTCAGAGGAGAAAGCTACAATTTCGATTATGTGTACTTGAAGATAGAATTCCAAATTTTGAAGGAATGATGAGAATAGAATTAGCCAAAGTCAATGAACTTGTGCAATAAAATGAATGAGGAATTGTATCAAAATATTAATTTTTACCAAAATAACTATTCGATGATTAGTGGATATAGTGAATAACAAGTTTTAGAAGATGTAAGAAATCTTTTAGAAAAGTTTTAAAAATATTTTTTTTACCCATAGTCGATATACTGAACAACATTTTTTTCATTATACACTAATGTGGGGCGGAGAGTAACTTGTGGAAATTGCAATAATTGCTGGATAAATGTTTGAAATACATATGTTTGAATGTCGAATCAGTTTCAGGCTTTTAGAATGTTGTTAATGCTGTCTTTCGCCGTTCTCAACACTGGCTCTCTATTTACTTTTTAGCACCCAGAAAGTGATTTAACAAAACGTGAAGCCTGTAATTAGAGTTCCTAGTGCCCACTTCATATGAGAATACCATTATAGCTGCAGCTTATAGCTCTGAGGAATTAGAAGATTTTCCAGGATTTCTAATCAAAAACGATTTTCCAAAATAGTTGAGTATATTCTGAAATTCACTGATAAAAAAACACAAGTATCCCTACAACCTAATTAACAGAGCAGTTCAGAGTCTAATGCGCTGATGCAACTATAAATGTCCGAATTAAATGTTAAAAAGAATGCTCGTCAAAATTTGATGAGAATATTTCATCAAACGCCTCGCTAAATAATTGGTAGAATGTCTGTCCCGCGATGGCACGTGAAAATACGACAATACGCAAACTGAAGCTAGATAATGAAAATCATCCCAGAATTAACCCTTCACTTGAAATGATTTCATGGTTCCGCGTATCTCTAGTAACTTAATACGGCACCCGAGGCTGTTTGTAGCAGTGATACCGCTGCGATGCGACTCCCGACACAGCTGACGTGCTATTCAGCGTCTGGAGAGAACTGGGGCCTTCCTTCCTCGCGCAGCGCTCTTATATATATAGCCGCGGTGCGGACGGCTAAGGGAACGCCTGATCAAATCGGCTCTCCCGACTAGCCGCTGGGCTAGTAACGCACCACTTCAAGTTACATAATAATTTATAGCTTCTTTTGCTGATGGCCGATGAAGCTCTTAATTTAAACGTGCATTCAGCGCGCAGGTAAGTATTGATAATAAAATTTTGACGTGGCTAAGTTAAATATTTTGGGCGAGAGAATTAATTAAATTACACTGCACGCAGTAGATGAGCTCTGAACTGGCCCTTTTGAGATCCGCTATCGCTATAATTTTATTATTATAGCGGATCTCCATACTACTTAAATATAAACATCCTATCCTTATTTATTAGCCTACTTAATCTATCTTGCTTCCGTCAGTTTTGAGACGAAAACCAGAAAATCATGAATTTCCACTAAAGTCTCAATTTGTGAAATCCAAAGTACTGTTTTTATTAAATCATTATGAAAGATGAATCTAAATATAAATTTTGAAGTCTCTAGCTCTTTTCTGTTGCGCCAATGATTTTTTCAGAGAAATGTCCAAATTTCAAAAATGGCTGAAGTTATCGAACTGATATTTAACACACATTAATATAGTATTATTCCTGACATGCTAGAAAAGTTTTAGGTCATTTGCTTGATTTTTAAGGTATTGTGCAACATTTATGACGTCAGGCTAGTTACAGCAGACTGGCTGGCACACAATGGAAACTGATGTGAATTTACTACAGCGTGAGTAGGCTGCTTCCCTACACTAAGATGGTTGGTTTATAATTTTTTTCAGTGACTTCTACTGTCTTCATTTTTATTGCTCAATGCTTTATATTATTGTAGCCATCAACCAGTTTTTCAACTACTTCAATCCACTTATAATTACCTTGAACAGCAAACTTTTTTTACATCTTTTCTTTAAATCTTCTGTTAAATCTTTCTACAATAGATGCTTTTCATTCAGTAAAAATTGGAAAATGATTAATATTCTGTTTTCTCACAAGTTCTTGAAAGTCTTTATTATAGAATTCTTTATCCTTATATATTTGTAAATTTTTGGACATCTGAAAAAAACATGATTACAGTTAATAAATGTTTATATCCTTTACTTACTTTTGCCAGAATCTATTTCTACTATATCTGCTTGCCATAATTCATCTATACCAAGAGAAACAACATATTTTCCTTTAAAATTTTATCATCAGTTTACATAATGCATTAATAATTTCTTCACAAATATTTGAATGTCTAGGTAATCATCCACAACTTAACTTTTACGTTATAGATATTTTTAACGAATTTCTCTTTTTAGTTTTATATACTGCACAATTTTTTTTCTATTCTTTGTCTTCCATCTTCCGTTGTTGTTCCATTTGGATGATGTGGGTCAGTTAATTTTTTACATTTTAGGCATCAAATGTGATTATCTGAAGGATTATTCATTTATATAAGACTGAATTTCAGCAAATGAAATTATTTTTGCTTCTACTGGAACTGTTTTAACTTTACCTTTTAATTTTACAGTTAAGAAATTAATGTTATGCAATATTTTATTTGTTGGATAGTAGTAGTTATTTCATACAGATTATCAAACAAACTTAACAAAATTTCAAAATCATTAAATGATAAATCTGGTTTTGTCAATAGCAAGAATTTTTGAGAGTAAATACATATGGCTAATTATGTGTTTGTTGTTCACTAATATTTCTGAAAGTAAATTCAATTATTTTTATTATATACCTTCCTTTCCAGTATGCCACATCTGTCTACAGAATAATTAAGGGTTGTACTGATTTTATGCACCTTTTCATGATAATCTTCCATAGCACTATCATAAGCTGTATTCTTTTACTGAATTGTGTTAGAATATTTTTGTATTCAGCTTTTGTAGCAAGACTGTTTAGTTAGAGACTAGAATCAGTGATTGCTGATGCAAAGTCTGCTTTAACTGGCACACTATCATTTTCGAAATATTGTTTGGTAACTGCATAATAACATTTACAGAATCTTTTATGTCTACCAAACTTCTACCTTTAAAATTATTACTTCTAGATGCTTCAAAAGTGTTACTATTCATTTTGACATTGCTTAATTACATTCTCCATTTTTCTATCTACTAATGATATTAATTCAGTAGATGCATATATACATCACTTAGATTGTGGTTGAAGTGTTTAATATAAATTATTTGTTTTGAATTTATTTCTTTTGTAATATTTGGTTGAAAATCTTCAGTTTTTGACATTACTTTTCTGATATTTTCTGGTTTGTTGGGTCACTGATCTTCCAGCTGCTTTTATGCAGCACCTTAGTTCCAAAAATGTCCATTTCTTACATTCAAAAGTTCATTAAAGTTATAATTATCTGACAATAGTTTTAAAACAACTCTACACAAATGGCCAAAAATTACTTCATTAAAATTTGTATTCATTGTACATTATAATACAACCGACTTGAGCCAATATGTTAACCACTTCTTTAGGAATATTTTGTTCAAACGAATCTAACACAATTTTTTATCTTTCTTCTTATAATAGCAGATACAATGTGAGCTATCATGATCAGGTGTGTCTAAATTAACGATTCTAGATTTGTATTCTCTAGGATGAATAGGTAATTCATCAATCATAAAAATAATATGAAAGTATTTGGTTTTTGACTGTCAACAAGTTTTTCTACATCATAATTACTTAATGCATTAGGATACATATGAATTATTTCTTGTAAATTTTTTTTATTCCAGGGCCAGCTATCTTCTCCATTGCTAAAATATGTCTTTTTTGTTATTCTAATTCTGCATCACCTTCTTTCCTGTTCATTATTGCACTTGCAATACCAGCTGTTCCACCTTCAAGTGCATCAATAATTGCTAGATATACTGCTGCCAATAATAAAGGAAGAAATCCTCATTCATATTTTGTTAGTCCTGAACATTCCTTCATTTCTGTTAGGTATTCAATAAGTCTTTTTGCAACAGGTATATCTGAAGTTAATAGTAAACTACCACCACTTTTTAACTCTCTTTCTTTTTTGTGCATCAGTTAAAAAGTTATCAATGGTATGTATGTGATCATTATTGGATTTAGTTTTAATTGTTTTGTAAACCTTTTATTGCACTTGAAATATCTGAACTTGTAAATGGTTGTCTTAATTTTCGAAAATAATTTTCAGCATTTCCTTTTATGCACCTTTTATATTTTTTACTATTACTTCTCTTATTTTATTTGGATTTAATAAGAATTCAATGCTCCTCAGCTGTATAATATATCTCCGTAATGTTATAAATCAACAGTATGAGATTTTTGACATATATAATCCATAGTACTATGTTTTTGGGTAACAGATCCACTAATCCACCTGTACCTTCATCTTCTGTTCTACCAGTAGTTGATTTACCTCCCTCGATTTTTACTGGTAAATTGTTGACATTTTTAAGCACACCAACAAGCTTCAATCTCAAAACTTTATTTTCACCATGATTAATAGATTTTAAGATTCTTCCACTTACATTTGTTTTTCTACTTTCACCTTCAGTTTAAGCTGTCTTTTTTCTGTCTTTAATCTTTTTTGTCATATTTACTCAACACATTCTGTATTTCTGATTCACTTTAAGTATGGTAATATGTATTAGGATGATTATCAAACCATTCATAATTGGAACTTATGTATCCTGGTACATTTCCAAATTCTTCTAAATATCTATGATGATATGGAACCATTTGTTTGTCAGCATCTCCAATTTCTTCAACAGCTTTCAGTTAATTATTACTTAGACTTTCGATTTCTTATTTAACTTTATTGAATGCATCAATAACAACTTGGTCTTCTTATTTATATTTTTTGTATTCTGTTATTGGTTGTTCTTTCCAAAACTTAAATCTTTGTTTGAATTATTCAACTTGTCTTCTATTTCACTTGGCTTTTTCTAACAACCTCTGGATCATATTTTGAAACATTTACTATGGATAGAAGAAATTAACAAAATCTCCTCTTATGTATGGATTTATAAAAATTAATAAGATAATGCATTCTGCTTTTACACATTCAAAAACGACATGTATTTAGCCCCCAATTGGCTTCTTTTCTAGTCCTTGAACAATTAGTACAATATTCAAAGTTTACAGATCGTATTATGTATCCAAGTGCTGCTTTCAATTCATTTATATCGAAAAATACCATCATCATGGTCTAATGGATACATAATATTATCTTTTAAAGAACACATTTAATACGGAAATCATTTATACAGTATCTGTATTTCCCTTCATTAAGTTTCCTATTTATATCTATCATAAAAAACCCAAAGCGGTCATTTCTTCAAGATGTTAAATCACCAATAACAATACGATGTAAATTTGCATAATCTTGTCCACAAATATTTAAACAATTTAGATTATCCTTTAGTAATTGGTTTGGTGCTTTTGAATATGTCTGAGCTAAATAAAAACAATCTTATCCTTCAGGTCCTCTTCCAGTAAAATATTCCCTAACTACATCTTGATTTTTAAAAATGAAATCATCGAATGCTACAAGTGAATTATCTTGGTGTTGATATAGTGATACAATTCCATCATTGTTTTCAATAAACGACGTGATCTTCTCATTACTTTGATCTTAAACCTTTTTACACATTTTTGTTAATTGTGGATATTTGTTTGATCTAATGTTTTTGAGTAACATACAAGTGATTTATATGATTCAAATTCAACAATTCTGATGCCAGAAAATAACTGTTAATCATTCTACATCTACATCTATATCCATACTCCGCAAGCCACCTGATGGTGTGTGGTGGAGGGTACCTTAAGTACCTCTATCGGTTCTTCCTTCTATTCCAGTCTCGTATTGTTCGTGGAAAGAAAGATTGTCGGTATGCATCTGGGTGGGCTCTAATCTCTCTGATTTTATCCTCATGGTCTCTTCGCGATATATATGTAGGAGGGAGCAGTATACTGCATGACTCCTTGGTGAAGGTTTGTTCTCGGAACTTCAACAAAAGCCCGTACTGAGCTACTAAACGTCTCTCCTGCAGAATCTTCCAGTGGAGTTTATCTATCATCTCTGTAACGCTTTTGCGATTACTAAATGATCCTGTAACGAAGCGCACTGCTCTCCATTGGATTTCCTCTGTCTCTTCTATCAACCCTATCTGGTATGTATCCCACACTGATGAGCAGTATTCAAGCAGTGGGTGAACAAGTGTACTGTTACCTACTTCCTTTGGTTTCGGATTGCATTTCCTTAGGATTCTTCCAATGAATGTCAGTCTGTATCTGCTTTACCAACCGATTGATGTTAATTTCTACAACCATTGTACCTATTATGTCACAACGAACAGAATTAGGTAAAAACTCACCATGTTTTTTTTTCTTTCTTCTCTGAAATTCTCATTTTTTTCACACCATGTTTTCATTTAAGTAAGTAAATTTTTATTAATATTAAATGAGTCAACTACTTCAATTGAGTGGTAAGTCATCTATACTCAAAAGAACATTGACTACCTATACTAGAATGTTTTAATGATGTTGCACTAGTTAGTGTTTGTACAACATTTCTAACACCAAATATTACACAAAAAACTGTGAATTATATTGTAATGGAGAAATGATAGTAATTCCTGTTGGCCAACATGGTTTGAAAAGCTTGGAAAATTTATTCATTCATAAAAGCCAAATATTCACATTACAAGAGATGAAATTTGAAATAGAATTGTGAGTGAGAGTAATATTAAGCTTTATGTGGATATAAAAGTAATTATTAGAAGTAATATTGTCTCTAGAAGCCAAATTATTGAAGTTGATAAAAAAACTGTTGCTTAAAATGTTCCTAAATGTTCGACTCCTTAATCAATATAAATCTCAATCTAGGTGGTGTAATGTTTTTGATGCAGATTGACCATTTTTATCAATTGCTTCATTCAAGCCTAATGCTAAATTTGTTGGACCAATCATTCGGGAACCACATTATCCTCTATGTATTCCAATTTTTTTATAAAAAGTAATCTAAATATTCCTAACAAGAAAACATAAAGTAACAAAACTATAGGAGATGGATGGTTTCACCACAATCATGCTCAGTTGTACATGATCTTCATTTTTATTAAGGGTGATGGTTCATATTATCCAACTTAAGATTTAAGATGTAATAAAAATTAACTGATAATTATATGGCAAAGCTATTTGATTTTATAATCATAAAGAAAGGAAATAATGTTATGTCTTCAATAGAGCATCCTTTTATTTCATCATCAGTTGTTGAATCTGACTTCATTTCGTAATGATGAAATAAGTACATGAGGACATATATTTGACAATGGTAAAGTGTAAGAAAACTGAAGTGCTTTATCCACTGAATATGCTTGGTGGTTTCTTTGGGGGTTATAAGGAAATTTTATGGAGATGATCTTCTTAGATGGGCTGACTACAGTGATACTGGAGTAGAAATAAAAGATATACTTCCAAAAGGAGGTAAAATTCTTTTAGATTCTATGAAAAGCTATGTACCTATTGTTGAATATTAACAGAATTATGAATCAGAACAACAAGAAATTGTACTAAAAAACCTAAAATTTCAATATTTTTCTATTAACTACAAACTGTGGAATTTGCTGGTTTACGTAAGAAGAAAAATTTCGAACTAGATCTGAGGAACTAGTATGATTCAACAGAGTTTGGTATGCCTTATGTTGTTTTTGTTATGCTTCTAACTAATGGAAAAAATAACCGATTGGCTGATTCATCACTGTACAATTACATTAAGCTTTGTAATCTACACTTGAGAAACGGGAGAAGTGAAGTATTTCCTCAAGATGCTTGGAATTTACAAGCATCGGATGGTTATTTCAAAACTTATGACGATCTTCTCGATTTTAAACGAATTACTCAACTGAAAGGAGATGCTGATATGAATCTTTATAATTTCCTAACAAATTATCCCATGCATGTGGTTAGCATAAGATGTAGAAAAATAGTGTTGCAAATCAAAAGACAACAATGAAATTGGTGGGTACTTTTAATGATAAAGTAGCAAAAGACAGACTTCTTTATGTAGTCATGTACAATAAGAAGAATATGACATGGTATTCTCAACAGAGAATACTTACTGACATTTCTCAATTAGCAGATGATATTCATTATATTTTTGGGATAGTCTTTTCCATATAGATTACATTAAAAAAATAGAATTTTTGAAATTGTTTAATATTTGGCTGAGAGATAAAGAAAATCAATGTATTCAGCAGACAGCTGACAGGAGATATTGCTTAGCTCTTATCTTTAGTGTTTCTTACACCCAACTGAAGTTTTTAATCTCAATCCATCATGGTCAGAAAGTCATGCCATACTTTTAAACCACAGTTTCCTGGATGGCCTTAGCACTTGGAGTAGTTCAGGAAACTGCTAACAGACATCAACCCTGTTCCTCAAATACAAATTATATATATGACTTGCAAACAGTATTTGTTAGCCCTGCAGGTTATAGTTGAATAGCTACATGATTTTTTGGCTGGCCAGTATTATTGTTATTTGGTATCATCATCCACTGCTTGGGCTCACCCGGAAGAAGTTCAGAACATCTGCCATCAGCAGCTCTTCTCTGTACATCCCTGTGTCTACTGAACAAGTTGCAGCCAGAAGACAGAGGATGGGTGGATTATGGTTAGCATCCAAGTCACAGTCCAGCAGCATCATTCAGCAAAAGAAATGTGATGGGATGAAATGAAATAAAGAGCACCATCAGAAACAAACCTGACCATGTTTTCTTTCAAAAGGAGTGAAAAGGTTTTCCTGAACTTTTGTTGACTGCATATAAAGAAATAAATAATGATTTGGAATCTCTAACTTGTTAAAATTAAATCTGGTTCACTCAGAATGCCAATTATTTTCAACTAAAATATTGTTTCCTTCTATATAGATTTTAATTAGGAATGAAAACGCTTCTCTAAGTCTTTCAAAATTAATTCTAGTGCACTCAATATTACTTTTATATACAGTAGTAAGTGGATACATTAAGTGCACATGGCATGTTTTTAATGCACAACATTTTATGCATTACTTAAATTAAATATATTACATGAATTAATTATATGTATGTATTGAATGTATTGTACCAAAAATCTTTATTGCTATAATAAAATACAATGTAATTAATTTGTATAACATAATATAGGTAATTTAATTAATTTATAAAAAAAGATTGTGCAGTAAAACATGCCTCATGCACTCATTGTACCAAGTTACTATATTTTTAGGGATGCATAACATTTTAAGGAACAAAATATCTTTGATTAATGAAAATTGGTCAAGTATTAGAAGATTTACAAGTAGTTTCAAACCAGCAATTAATTCTCACCCACCCTCACTATATTGTTAATTTATGTTAATATGCTCAGTATAATCAGCATTGGCTTGTATTTGTGTAAGTATATTTCAGATAACTTACCTACTTACTTAATGTGATCAGGTACAGTGTATCATGCACAGCTACAAGATTCCTCTTACAAATCTGTTTATTGATTTGTGCCACCAGTCAACCTATATGCCAATTTCCAGCAAGTCCTCCTGAATTCCATCTGTCCACCTTTTCTTTGGGCTTCCTAGAGGTCTTCTTCTACAGGGATTAAAAACTACAGGTTTTTAACCTCATCGATATTTATCCATCCAAGTGACATAAGCTGCCAACACAAACAGTTTGAAACTTCCTGGCAGATTAAAACTGTGTGCCTGACCAAGACTCGAACTCGGGACCTTTGCCTTTCGCAGGCAAGTGCTCTACCATCTGAGCTCCCGAAGCACAACTCATGCCCGGTACTTATAGCTTTACTTCTCCCAGTATCCGTCTCCTACCTTCCAAATTTTACAGAAGCTCTCCTTTCAGGAGTGCTAGTTCTGCAAGGTTCGCAGGAGAGCTTCTGTAAAGTTTGGAAGGTAGGAGACGGATGCTGGCAGAAGTGCTTCACCCTACCGGGCGTGGGTCGTGCTTCGATAGTTCAGATGGTAGAGCACTTGCCCGCGAAAGGCAAAGGTCCCAAGTTCGAGTCTCGGTCGGGCACACAGTTTTAATCTGCCAGGAAGTTTCATATCAGCGTACAGTCCGCTGCAGAGTGAAAATCTCATTCTGACAAGCAGTTTGGTTCTCATGAGGTCTACAACATTTGGAACGTTGTAGTTCCCACCCAGCTCGTTACAGATCTTAATTAAGACTTTCCACTTGAAAACGAGAAGAATATTTAAATCTCTTTTCTGGACACTCGAAGTTTCACTACCATACTGCCCTATGGATTCGATTAGTATTTTTTAGAGCTGGAGTTCGGAATTCCTCAAGAGAGTGGGTGGTGTAAAAAGCTCAATGAGACTGAAATACAACCAGTTTGTGGCATGCACTCCCACTATGATCTGTGCTTCACCCTACAAATCCCTTCTAAAGATTTATCAGATAATTAAAACTGTGAATCCTGTAGTATGATTGGGTTCGGACTGCCGGTGGCTGGAATGAGTGCCTTGGATATTCATGAGTCCTGCTGATCGCCAGGTTCTCGGTCTTTGATTAATTCAGCAGGAGGTCTACCTTGCTTGCTTACACCTCCACACTGTGACTCATCCGCCTCACTTCGTCTTTGGATATGGGCAATGGGATTACGTCTTTGGCAAATGGGACCTCAATCCATTCGAATTTATTATGGAAATCTTTCCTGATTATCTTTCCGAGAGTCACATTCAAGAAAATAAAATCTCCTTGGTCCCTGAGCTTCACTTTGTATTTAGAATCAGTGAGGCAAACTAACTAGGTTGAGTGGCTTTTGGGAATTACAAACTGTGCTGGTGAATATGCTCATACGCATTTGTAAATCTATCAAGGGCACATGAAGGTCGTCGCCATGTTCCCACATCTTCTCGAAGAGCTTTTGCAGTACATAGATGTTGTCAACAGTCTAACAGCTCTTTCTGAAAGCAACCCAATATTCACCAAACAATTCTTCTGGAAATGGCTAGATTATATCCAGCATACAGTCTGACAAGATCTTATAGCAGACTTCAGAATCTGCAGTCTCAGGAGGTTGAAATTTGAACAAATCCTGAGGTTCATCACATTTTGGAGCTCCCTGAAGCGTTCTTTCCATCTCTCGCTGATTCTGAAATCATTGGTGTGTATGGTTCCATTATTGTCGTCGGCGTTTGCATGTAAGACAAACGTGAGAAATTCACAAATTTATTAGTCATTTTATTATTAATTATTATTATTATTATTATTATTATTATTATTATAGAGTAAGAGCTGAACTCCTGACGTTGTCTGGGTATGCATTTATTCCAGTTCGATTAGCTCCTCTGCTCCTTTCCTCCCTCCCTCCTTCCCTCCCTCCCTTCCTCCCACCCTCCCCCCACTCTCTCTCTTTCTCTTTCTCTTTCTCTTTCTCTGTCTATCTGTCTCCTCCATCCCCTCTCGTGTCCATCTCTTTCTCCCTCCTATTTCTACCCCCAATCTCTTTACATCTCCTTGTGCCCCTCTCTCTGTCCATCTGCTACTCTCCCCTCTCTCTGCCCATCTCCTCCTCTTGCCTTTCTCTGTTCATTACACCAACTCACTCTCTGTCCATCTCCTCCTGCCCAAAAATATCTGCATCCATTGCCTTCTTCCCATCTCTGTCTGCCAATCTCTTCCTCCCTCGTTCTTTCACCACGTTTTCACCCCCACCCAAAGCAGACTGCTCGTTTTTACCCCCACAGTATTTCTTTGCAGACAGTAAGTAGTATGTGGACTAACGACATACTCACATGTCAAATATATATAATGTGTATTTAACATGTTTCACAATTATTTCACAAATATTTCATGTGTATCTTAAGTGAATTTCGCCCAACAATTTCGTTTTCACATTGCTCAATGTTTCTGATGTATCTCCTGAACGATGTGTCGTATAGTGATATAATTTTGTAGGTACATTCAGCGGAATATTTTAAGAAAGTTTACGAAATATTTTGCGAATAGAGGTAGTAGAAAAGAAGTAATAAATTTAAAAGTCATGCATGATGCGGTAGTTTTTCAGCATCTCAGTGTTTATGATATCATATCTCCTGAAGTACGAGTCGTACAATCAAATAATTTCATAAATACATTCAGCAGCATATGTGGATACTTTATGCGAAATGTGTTATGAATAGAGTTAGTAGCAAAGAACAAAGAACATCTCAGTGTTTATGACATCACATATCCCGAGCTATGTTTTTATTCAATTATATAATTTTGTAGGTGCATTCAGTAGCATATGTGATTATTATACTAAAAATGTGTCAGTAACATAATTAATAGTAAACAAGCAATAAATTAAAAGGTTACACCGGATGCAGCAGTTTTACTCTGTGACCAGCGAAAATACATTAAGCGATAAACTTTTTTTCCCTTCATCATTTTGTGGGGGTTGTCACCAAGAAAAATTTCCATAAAGGTTTGGCAATATGTGTCGAGTTCGTTACAAATCACCAAGAAGTTTCATTCTCAAATAGTAGGAGAATAAAGTCTGTGCACACGCAGCGTGGGCTACACTTTTTCGCTTGGACCCACAGACTCTTAGATAGGTAGGGGGTTCTTACCCCAAAGCGATGATTTACGTATAGTAAGTGATATATGTATCAAGTTTAGGAGAAACTGTGGAACGCAGATACACACACACATACATAAATTTAATTTTTATAATATTTATGTGTAGGTGTACGATACACAAAAGCTCCAGAGCATGAAGTCGAGACTTAATAGATGGAGTGTCCTAGAACAGGCTTCATGTCGCTTTGTGGCAGCTTCCGTAATGTATTAAATGACCTCTGTCAGTGTAAACGAAGCAGGAATGACTCAGAGGTTAGACAGTTGCCGGAGGCGGAAGAAGGATGCACATGTTATTCTGTAGGTAACTCCGTCCGAACAGGCCATGAAGGCACAAAGGTGCCGACCGCCCGCCGTGTGATATTCTGTGGGAAATAAAAAACATGGACATGTCGCCACATTTAGCTGTGTCCAGGATATTGCGAATATAGTGGCACTTCGTCCAGAATGGAAATAACAATTTCTTAAACAATAATAATTATTATTTTTATCTATCTCTTGCAATGTAAAGTCACGAAAATAATAATATTAACATTGTCCTTTGAGTTTTAACTATACTGTAAGTACTATTGTGGAAATCCGCAGATATGTCTGCATCCATGAAAACCAACTATGTTTACTACAGTCCAGATCCTCAGTAATGACTGCAAGAATTTATTAAACCATGACGAAACAAAGAGCAGCAACTGAAGTACTCGAGTTAAAAACTGATGGAAAATTTGGCAACATAAAGACGAGCGGTTTCCTTAGCACTGCTGAATGTGCCTCAGTCAAGTGCAATCGTACTTGTCTCCAGGAATACATTTATATTTATCACAATAGTTTACTTAAAGGGGAAACTTTTAAATGTCATGTAAGGGAAAACTAGCAATTATAGTTTGATTAAAACAGCAAATACAGTGACACAAATCATAGTTTTCCGAAGGCATGGAGAGCTGTTTTAAGGCTTGCTGCACCTGACACCACAGAGTTACAGAAAAGGTAGAAGATTTCTTTGTAACGTGTTCTATCCGAACTGCAGTTTACTGGTACTCTCTGCCTCTACAGGGTTCCGAATCGCAGCGCGTAACATGGCGGGGTGTAACGTCAACTGTGTCGGTGTGTGTTAAACAGCGCGCTGTGATCGATTTACGAATTCGAAGAGTTCGCCCACACATTAAGTGCCCTGTCCTCTTGCATGACAATGCCGGATGACACACGAGCGCTGCGACCTTTGCAACAATCCGACGCCTTCTTGTCACTATCAAAAATGGTACGAATGGCTCTGAGCACTATGGGACTTAACATCTGAGGCTATCAGTCCCCTAGAACTTAGAACTACTTAAACCTAACTAACCTAAGGACATCACACACATCAATGCCCGAGGCAGCATTCGAACCTGCGCCCGTAGCAGTCGCGCGGTTCCAGACTGAAGCGCCTAGAACCGTTCGGCCACAACGGTCGGCGTTTCACTATCATCGACTATCCTCCATACAGTCCCGACTTGGTCCCATCGGATATAATCCCTTTCGAAAACTTAGAAAACATCTTCGAGGACTTCACTTTGGTAATGATGAAGCGGTTTGGTAATGATGAAGCGGTGCAAGCAGAGGTGAGGTTGTGATTCCATCAATAAAGTCAAAGATTCTACACTGACGGTTTCAACAAACTGTTCTCTCGTTCGGAGAAATTTGTTTCTCGCCAGGGTGACTACGTTGAGAAATAAATATGTAGACACGAAGTATAACGATGTAGAATGTGGATAACGTTTGTTTTATTTAAAAATCTTTCAAAGTTTTCACACAAAAAATTCGGAGGCATCACTCTTGAGCAAGTTCTCAGATAGTGAGTGACCAATACAAATTAGCCTATTAAGAGTAACTCGGGTTATCGATTATATACAGAATTTTTATTCCTGAGATTGCGTAGCACCTTATCAGATATTTCAGCGGATTGCAGTCATTACACTTTCGATGTTTAATTTCGCATTCGAATTTAGAAAACAGAGACTGTCCTTGGATGGCAAATGTTATCTTTATTATGATATCACTAACCGGATGCTGTACTGTTTCCAAACGAATATTCTAGAGCGTCCTCCAGTGAATGTTCCATTAATATTTTAAGCCTTCAGGTTAGCAAGAGTCTCTACAGCTGGGCTGACCATGGCGTGCCATACTACATGCATGTAGCGCGTGCAGGCCGCGACCGGGCCACAGCCCGCCTGCCACTCGGCTTTACTCGGTCCTTCCCGGAAATACCCGAACAGCGTGACATTTCATTTAGCATTGCGGAGCGGTGCGGTGCGGCAGTTTGCGGTCGGCATAACTCTCTGTATTCGGCAGAATCATGGTGTCAGCGCTGTTTACCCTTCGCTATTTGTTCGTGGTATGTGGGACGTTCACAGGTCTAATGGCTGATTGCACAAAACGAGGCAGTCTAGTGTGTTACCGTCACAATCCTTTAAAATGAATGGAATGACAGAAGAGAGAGGTGAGAAGTCTCAGTTCGCATAAGCGAAGGGTACTGCTTATTTACCACGAAACGACACTATAGAACCATGCATAAAGAATTTAAACTTTTAGATGACAACGAAAGAGCAAAAAAATTACAACGATCGGCATATGGGATTCAAGAAGCACGTTGTGCTAAATTTGCAGACGTGGAGCACTTGCAGAAATTCGTGGTACAAATAGTAAAATTTCTGAAGTCACACCAATTACTCCAATTTCAATTACAACAGTTTTCAATAGAAATGAACGAAGATTATCCCGCGCGGAGTGGCCGTACGGTTTAATGCGCAATGTGACGGACTGCGTGGCCTCTCCCGACGGACGTTTGAGTCCTCCCTCGGGCATGGGTGTGTGTGTTTTGTTCTTAGCGTAAATTAATTGAAGTAGTGTGTAAGTCCAGGGTCCGATGACCTTAGCAGTTTGATCCCTTAGGAATCATACATATTTGAACATTTTCGAAGAGTATGGAGACTTCATATATTACTGCAAAGTATGTTGGTTAAGTCAAGGTGTATGCCTGGAACGAATTTCGATTTAAATCTCGATATTGTTAAATTAACAAAGGAAAAAAGAGTGCAGGAACGAAAATTAGAAATTCCGGAATGGACTGCAGACTTCTCATTTTAATTGGACTTGACAGCACACTGGCCACAGTAAGGCATTGCAAAGTAACTTCTTTCTGATGAGGGTGTATTTAAAAAGAAAATCAACGATAGTTTTATAAAGTTTTTGAGGACACTGTCAATCTTACATCTGTCTTCGTGACCTTTTGCTGTTTCAGTTGAAAGTGCCCCTGTGCATGTGCGGATGTTACTGATCGACCTGGAAGGTAATTCCAGTTTTAATTACAAATCTGTTTGCGTTAAAACAGTGCAGGACGTGTACATTGCTTTTCTCACGTAGATTTGCCATGTCTCCACAATGAAGCAGAAAAAGTACTATAACATTTCCGTAGACATACACTCCTGGAAATGGAAAAAAGAACACATTGACACCGGTGTGTCAGACCCACATACTTGCTCCGGACACTGCGAGAGGGCTGTACAAGCAATGATCACACGCACGGCACAGCGGACACACCAGGAACCGCGGTGTTGGCCGTCGAATGGCGCTAGCTGCGCAGCATTTGTGCACCGCCGCCGTCAGTGTCAGCCAGTTTGCCGTGGCATACGGAGCTCCATCGCAGTCTTTAACACTGGTAGCATGCCGCGACAGCGTGGACGTGAACCGTATGTGCAGTTGACGGACTTTGAGCGAGGGCGTATAGTGGGCATGCGGGAGGCCGGGTGGACGTACCGCCGAATTGCTCAACACGTGGGGCGTGAGGTCTCCACAGTACATCGATGTTGTCGCCAGTGGTCGGCGGAAGGTGCACGTGCCCGTCACCCTGGGACCGGACCGCAGCGACGCACGGATGCACGCCAAGACCGTAGGATCCTACGCAGTGCCGTAGGGGACCGCACCGCCACTTCCCAGCAAATTAGGGACACTGTTGCTCCTGGGGTATCGGCGAGGACCATTCGCAACCGTCTCCATGAAGCTGGGCTACGGTCCCGCACACCGTTAGGCCGTCTTCCGCTCACGCCCCAACATCGTGCAGCCCGCCTCCAGTGGTGTCGCGACAGGCATGAATGGAGGGATTAATGGAGACGTGTCGTCTTCAGCAATGAGAGTCGCTTCTGCCTTGGTGCCAATGATGGTCGTATGCGTGTTTGGCGCCGTGCAGGTGAGCGCCACAATCAGGACTGCATACGACCGAGGCACACAGGGCCAACACCCGGCATCATGGTGTGGGGAGCGATCTCCTACACTGGCCGTACACCACTGGTGATCGTCGAGGGGACACTGAATAGTGCACGGTACATCCAAACCGTCATCGAACCCATCGTTCTACCATTCCTAGACCGGCAAGGGATCTTGCTGTTCCAACAGGACAATGCACGTCCGCGTGTATCCCGTGCCACCCAACGTGCTCTAGAAGGTGTAAGTCAACTACCCTGGCCAGCAAGATCTCCGGATCTGTCCCCCATTGAGCATGTTTGGGACTGGATGAAGCGTCGTCTCACGCGGTCTGCACGTCCAGCACGAACGCTGGTGCAACTGAGGCGCCAGGTGGAAATGGCATGGCAAGCCATTCCACAGGACTACATCCAGCATCTCTACGATTGTCTCCATGGGAGAATAGCAGCCTGCATTGCTGCGAAAGGTGGATATACACTGTACTAGTGCCGACATTGTGCATGCTCTGTTGCCTGTGTCTATGTGCCTGTGGTTCTGTCAGTGTGATCATGTGATGTATCTGACCACAGGAATGTGTCAATAAAGTTTCCCCTTCCTGGGACAATGAATTCACGGTGTTCTTATTTCAATTTCCAGGAGTGTATTAGCGTTAAAGACATTTTTCAATTATGAAAGTAAATAAGTTACGATTACAAGGCATTTTGAGTGCAAAACTCTCTGAAATTGTCTATCTCTGCATGTAAGCTGATAGTCTGTACGAGATAAAAATTACGTTATGTCTTCAGTGCGCGAAAAATTATTAATTAATAGTGGAAACTTGTTTTGTATGTGATCTATGATGTTGAGAAATGTGAAATACAAGATCAAGTTGTTTGCGGTACAACTATTCTGCCATTTAAGTGCTGCGCGTTCGCGGCTTTCCCCTCTTCCTCCTCCTTCCACTCAGATTACGCGGCGTGGCAGTGAGGGAAATGTGCCAGTGAGGCTGAGCGCTTTGGCAGTCAGGCCTGGGCGTGGCCCTTGAGCCCAAATCTTGGCCACCCCTGCTCTGCAGGGAGCAAAGTATTCAAAAAGCATACGACGCGGCCCGAGCACACCTCTTCCGAAAGTCTCACCCTCTTAAGAGGGTCTAAACGACAGAGCTGCTGGGGTAACCGCTTGGAAACAGCTTGTCCTACCAGGTGCTATGTAAAGCTGCCTCCTACATCCGCGAGTAGCCGGATACCGATGTACACCTCATAAAAACAGGAGAGAAACGATGATGACGCAAGGCGGAAAGACTGCCTGTGAATGGGACTCAAACCCACGCCAGAGTCCAACAACTGGTCTGACCGAACAGAGGGCCCAATATAACAAGAGCAAGTCAGTAACAACCTATGCAACAACGAAGTGCAACGAATTTTCGGCACAACAAATCAAGTATGAGCCATTATCCAAATCCAGATCAAATAGGAACACCAATACCAAAGCGAAGCTGTCGGCGAGTAGTCTGTAATATGGTGGAGATAGTAATGAACACTATCGGAAGAAGTGCTTGAACGACTAAGCAGTGGAAGTGTGGCGGTATCTATGTCAGCTGCAAGGGACACTATTGACCAGTCTATTGAAGTGCCAGACGATGGCGCATTCACTAGGATAGTCCAGCACTGCAGTGATACTGCTCTCGATCGTCCACCAACGTCAATCTGCACCAGTGGGTATTCAACTTCCACGCACTCCGATACCAGATCCCTCCCCCCCAAAAATGGTGCATACAGGCAGAAACGTTCCAGATGGTGCGGTGGAAGGTGGAACGAATGGACAGGCGAAGGTGCAGTATCGTCGACTATAGGCTGTAGGGAGGATGTATGGTCAGCAGTGTTCACCGGAACAACACTGGAGATGGGCGTGCCAGGGGGAATCACTGATCCACAGGGAGCAGGAGGGGAGAGGTGGGACAAGAACATGACATCTGCAGTAGCTGCCCAGGGTTCTGGCCATTGTGTCACATTGGCACCACAAGGCGGTGGAAGAGGGGCTGCAAAGGGGTGCTTGTGTCCAAGGCTTAAGTTGGTTCAGCTGACAGTACTCAAGCCCCTTCTGTGCTTGGACTGATGTAACTTGTCACCCATGGGTGGACACTATTGTTGCTGGCGTCCAAGCCTCAGCACTTCTGTAGGAGCATGCCAGCACTGCTGCGTCAAGGGCGTAATGGCAGGAGGGATGTGAGCAAGATTCCAACAGCGATGGTGTTGGCAGATGAAGCAAGATTCATGGCTGGTGACCATGGAGAAATTTCGTGGGGCTATGATTGTTAATTGTGTGGTGCGATAAGTGCTCAAAAATAAAGTGAGGGCCACCTGGTGATGGAAGATTAGATAACCTTCATCTGCTACTTGAAAGTCCAGACCAGACTTCCAGCTTCACTGCTGGAGGAAGGGTGGAACTAAGGACTACAGAGGTGTTTGGTGCCACTGTTGGAACAGGAGCCTTTGAAGTCAGAGGCCATTGTCAGAAACCACTGAGCCAGGCAGTTCTCCATGGTCAAAACTTGGGCTAAGGCGGTAAGAGTGGCCTTGATCCTGGTGGATGCCATACATATGACACAGAGGTAATTTGAATAAGCATCCACAATGAGCAACAAAGTAGAACCCAAAAATGGACTTGCAACATCGAGATGGATTTGGTCCCAAGGAAGGAGAGGAGTAGACCAGGGGGCAAAGGTCAGATGGGGCACCATCTAGTGCTCGACAACTGCAGAACATCTTTTTGATGTCACCATTATTCTCAGGGCAATACATATGGTGGTGTACCGATGTCTCCCATGCCCATGCCTAACTCAATAGCTGATGATGCAATTCCGCTGGAATAACAACTCTATGTGCATTTGGCTCAGTGTCCAAAAGGATTACATTATCCACAACCGAAAGTCAGTGACAAAGCTGTATCCAAGGGCAGAGCTCTGTCGTCAACTGAAGAGTGAGATAATGAGGCCAGCCATGGATTACATAGCAAAGGACCTGTCACAGGGGGGTGGGGAGGGGTGGAAGTCTCAGCGGGTTGCATTTGCAACACACGTGGCTGTAAGGGGAAAACTGTCCAATGTATGTTTGCATTCAGCATCGACAACGTTTTGTTCGTCGAAATCAGGTCCAGACCAGCCAGTATACGGACCAATGTGTAACCATTAGAATGCTGGGCTATCAGCTTGTACTAATATTACACAGGGTGTTACAAAAAGGTACGGCCAAACTTTCAGGAAACATTCCTCACACACAAAGAAAGAAAATATGTTATGTGGACATGTGTCCAGAAACGCTTACTTTCCATGTTAGAGCTCATTCTATTACTTCTCTTCAAATCACATTAATCATGGAATGGAAACACACAGCATCAGAACGTAGCAGTGTGACTTCAAACACTTTGTTACAGGAAATGTTCAAAATGTCCTCCTTTAGCGAGGATACATGCATCCACCCTCCTTCGCATGGAATCCCTGATGCGCTGATGCAGCCCTGGAGAATGGCATATTGTATCACAGCCGTCCACAATACGAGCACAAAGAGTCTTTACATTTGGTACTGGGGTTGCGTAGATAAGAGCTTTCAAATGCCCCCATAAATGAAAGTCAAGAGGGTTGAGGTCAGGAGAGCATGGAGGCCATGGAATTGGTCAGCTGCGTCTGGTCGCAGTAGACGTTCGAGTCCTCCCTCGGGCATGGGTGTGTGTGTTTGTCCTTAGGATGATTTAGGTTAAGTAGTGTGTAAGCTTAGGGACTGATGACCTTAGCAGTTAAGTCCCGTAAGATTTGACACACACACAATTGGTCCGCCTCTACCAATCCATTGGTCACCAAATATGTTGTTGAGAAGCGTACGAAAACTTTGACTGAAATGTGCAGGAGCTCCATTGTGCATGAACCACATGTTGTGTCGCACTTGTAAAGGCACATGTTATAGCAGCACAGGTAGAGTATCCCGTATGAAATCATGGCTGTGAATCGAGGAAGTACAGTACATACTGACGAAACTAAAATGAGCTGTAACATGGAAATTAAACGTTTCCGGACACATGTCCACATAACATCTTTTCTTTATTTGTGTGTGAGGAATTATTCCTGAAAGTTTGGCCGTACCTTTTTCTAACACCCTGTATAACTGTAGACACTGAGAAATGATGCCCAGTGATGGAGGCATTGATCTGTTCTTTCTGAGAGGTTGGAACATGGTCCAAATAACGCCACCAACAGCTTGTTTTCTGCAATTAGACAGAACAGCATCCCAAAAAAGGTATACATGAAATTTCTTGACTATGAGCACAAATGCCAAGGGCTCCTTTTCAATCTGCAGATACTTACGCTGTGCTGGGGTCAGAGTCTTGGATGCATATGCTACAGGCTGTTCAGAACCACCCGCACACCTGTGTGCCAAGACACTCCGATACCTTATGTGTCTGCATCAACTGCCACAACCAAAGAGCAATTGGGAGAAAAGGGCATGTGGCAGGGTGCAGATGTCAGCATGGTTTTCAATTTGACAGACGCTTGGTTGCAGGCAGGGGTCCAGGTTTAAGGGAGACCCTTTCTATGCAACTGATTGAGAGGCTGTGCAATGCGGGCCAGGGGCATGAGAACTTAGGATAATTCAGCTAAGTTTGTCGGGTGAGTTAAGGGAGTGATGGCAGCAACGTTTGGATTGGCAGGCCAGACTACCTCTCTAGAGAGCCAATGCTCCAAGTACTCCTCTCCTGGCTGAAAAAACCTGCACTTGTCCAAACAACAATGCTGGTCCGCATCCCACAGGGCCAAGAACGGGGTGCAGAGGTTTTCCAAATAGTCTTGATCGGAGGATCCTGTGACAATAAGATCATCCAGGTAATTGACACAAGCCGGAATATGCTATATCATGTGTTCCATAAATTGATGGAATATTGCATAGGCTGAGGAAATGCCAAAGGGGAGTCACTTGTATTTATACAACCAAAATGGCATGTTAAGGTTGACAATGTTCCGAGATGCCTATTCTAAGGGTAGATTGAGGTATGCATCAGCAAGATCGATGCTGGAAAAATATTCTCCCCCAGCCAGTTTGGTAAGGAGACACTCTTGCCAGGGAACAGGATAGTTTTCTACCTGCAATCGACCATTGGTGGTCGTCTTGAAATTCCCACACAGGCCAGGAGATCCATGCAGCTTCCCGATAACGATAAGGGGCGTGGCCCATGTACTATATTTGACAGGTTTGGCAAACCTAGTTGCCTGCAGACGGTCGAGTTCCTGCTTCACGGCAGCCCGTAAGGCCTCCAGAATCGGTCTGGCGCGGTAAAAACGAGGCTTGGCATTTGGCCGAAGGGTGAGGTCCGCCTCAAAATCTGAAGCAAGGGCCAAATCCGGTTGAAAAAGAAATTAAAACACCGTGCAGACGTCGTACAGTTCCTGGGAATTACCTTGACTTCATCCAAGATAGAAAATCCAAACACCATTAAAGCGTCAAGTCCAAAAATGTTGGTAGCAAACGGATGGTCATCAACAAAGAACGTCAGAATACGAGTGACGTGTTTGTAAGTTACCGCAATCGAGAACTGCCTGCAAAGAGGAATCGCACCGTCTCCACAGGCCATCAAATAGTGTGAGGGGGGTGGCAAATCAAATGAACCCACTAGCGGTATGACTGTCCCAGCTTGGAAGCGTCCACATGATACTGCTGGGTATAATAATTAGCAAAAAGCATGTCTCCTTAAAGGAGAGAGCGATGGGGTCAGACAAAGGCGACAATTTTCAGAGAAGGAAAGACCTGTCTGGGAAAGCCCAAGACAGAAAGAGCGACTGCTGTGGTGAACCGTCCATGACTTGAAACTCTTTGAAATGTGGCTTCAGTCGATGCAGGTATGTGTCCCAGTCCTGTGTAGTGTCACTAACAGGAGGAAACGATGGAGGACATGTTGTGTCCAGTGCAGGGGGCGCCGGTCCCTGGGGTACAGCAGCCTCCTGCACATAAAAATAGTCCACCAAGAGCTGAAGCGACATTTGCAAAAAGTTCGTCTTTATCTGCTGTTGGCGCATAAGCTACTGCTGTTGCTTGAGTAGGATAACAAATTTAGCTTCCATGCTACAAAAAAATTCCTTTTTTCTCGTCGCCAAATGCTATATCTGCGAGTAGCCAGATATCTGTGAACTAGTCAGAAAACAGGAGAGAAACGACGACGATGCAACATGGGAAGATCGCCTGCAGACGAGACTCAAGCCCATGCTGGAATCGAGCAACTGGGCTGACTGAATGGCAGACGCAACACAACAAGAGCAAGTCAGTAGCAACCAATACAACATCGAAGTGCAACGAACTGTCAGCGCAATGCGATCAACAGGTCATGTACAACCCACAATCCAAATTGAGACCAAAGAGAAAACCAATACCAAAGCGAAGTCATCGGCGAGTAGTCAGTAGTATGGTGGAGATAGTAACGAATGCTGTAAGAGGAACTACACGACTGACTGAGCGGTCTTTTTTTCCCATTTATTGTGATTTCATTCCCCTGCCCCATATGGGCAGGGGAGGGCTGTCAGTGGCACAATCCGCCACTCTTCAGCCGAGTGACATAAGTAATACGAGAATAAAATGTTACATATAAGGTGATAAAAAAGGAGAGCATAAAACAGAGTAAGGGGAGATAATGGAGGTAAAAATACAATGACATAGAGACGTTAATGAGGGGACAATTAAAAAAAAGTCAACATAAAGTTAAAAAAACACAGTTGGCGATTTTTAAAACAGAAAGAAGACACTGAAGGCACATGCAAAGGTTAAAAGTCGGCCACATTATTAAAAACACTCCAGAACAACACACATTAAACCCACATGGAGCACACACGATGAAGAATAAAACTGCCAGGTAGGACCTGCCGAGGGAGAGGCCAGAGGATGGAAAAGGAGGGGAGAGCAAGGTGTAGTACGGGAGAGGGCCGGATGAAAAGAGTAGGGGCGTCAGCGGGTACACCAAGAGGCAGGAGACTGGTGGGGCAGGAGATGACTGAGCGGTCGAGGTGCGGCGGTATTTATTCCGCCTGCAAGGGACACCATTGGCCAGTGTAGTCACGTGGTGAGACGGTGGCGCATTTACTAGAGGAGTGCAGCGTTGTAGCGGCACTGCCCTCAATCATCCATTGAGATCCATTTGCTCCGGCAGGCATTCAACTACTCCGCAGCCAGTCACCATACAAATGGCGAAGTTTTTGTACGGCGCATGGTAACCACATACGCACTGTAGCAGATAGGAGATTAGAGTATTACGACGTAATAAACTAATAAATTTTGCAGAATACGTCTGATTTAAAATCGTTTTGCAATCAGTATGTTTAGTTTGTTCATATAATGGTAGCATTTCACCGTAGTACCAAGTCAGCGACTTGTATATGGCTGAGACTATAATGAAGATGATTTACTTCCACTTAGAGTAGTGGTCCTTTAGCTATGGTTTCTTTGTACTCTCACAATAATGTGACTGGACAGTGTATATCCAGAGCGTGACGTGTAGTAGATGCGGAGAAGGTGTGACATAGGCGGAGGAAGCTGTTGGAACACATCGAACTACAGCGCTGGTAATGGGCGATGGTCAGGCAGGTCTTAGAAAACAGAAGTGTAGCAGTAAATTCGCGTCTGGCCAGCTTCGATACTGGCCACACCGTCTTTAGTTTGGTCATCTGTCGTTGCGGCAAGCAATACGTCACTACTTCCGGTAGGGACAGCGACACAGTCCCGTAAACGTGTTTAATAACCCGTTCGTAACAACTCTGCACATCTACTTTCCCTTTCGGCCGCAGCCATTAGCATGACGCAACGCAGTGACGCTGCGAATCGGAACTCACGAAGCGACTCTGTCGCAGCTGAACTTCATACTGTTGAGTTCCGAACAGGTCTTCAGACTCGTAAACCAGATTGTACGGAGGCGCGCAGTAACTAATACGCTTCCTGAAGTTCCTCCTAGAGTATTAACCCTCTAACGGTAAGGACCCCAGCGAGTCTGTTTTGTTTATAACTCCCCACTCTCTTTTCTGAGAGCGCTGTGGTTCCAGCTACCCTACCAGTCAGTCGTCCCGAGAACGCCGAGGAGGCTACTCCAGTCTGGTGAGTGACCTGCAGCTACCCTCTCTATACGGAACGTACATTACCCGCGCTCGGGTTGGATCCGACCCCACCTTACTGTTTGCGTCACACTTATCAGTTTCTTTTGTGGGGAGGATTCAACCCCATATTGATGTTTATATTACATCTAAGTTTTGTTTTCTCTTCTAGTTTCTTACTATAATGGCGCATCAACTCCTTAGAACTCCTGAGGAGATATACAACGCGTTTCTCCGACAGGAGGCTGAGCCAGAGGATGGCGACAATATCGATACAGAAAACTGTTCAGAAACCGAGGATGATGTATTATCTAATACTGATGACGAGGATGATGTATTTCACTGTGCGGCAGGAGCAGTCGAGTTTCATAATTCTCAGTCAGATTTAAACGATGAGAGAAATTTTGAGCTAGGTAAAGACAGAGACAATATGGACCAACAAACCCATCAATTTAAATTTTTCTAGGACACCAGCGTGAAATATTATTACTCATCTCCCTGGTCCACGTGGGGAAGCAAGGGGGGTCACTAGTGAATTGGAAATATTTTTATTATTTACAGATTCGAAAATTATAGAAAAAAATGTTTTGTACGCAAATCTAGGCAAAAGTACGAGTACAATACGGTCCAGTGGTTTCATTCACCAACAGAGAGCGTTGAAATAAAAGGGTTGATGGGCCTTCTCTTCATGAGTGGTGTCCTAAAAAATTCTCTGCTCAGTGTAGATGAGATGTTCTCAGCAACCTATGGACCTCCGGTATTTCGTTGCACTATGTGCAAGAAAAGGTTTGCATTTCTTCTAGAAAACCTCCGCTTCGATGATAAAGCCACCAGAGAGGCCAGAAAAATCAACGACAAATTTGCGGCTTTCACAGAAGTGTGGGACATGTTTGAATCTAACAGTACAAAAATTATAGTCCATCTGAATATGTCACAGTAGATGAGACTCTACTGAGTTTTCGGGGTGCCTGTCCATTCAAAACGTATATCCCATCGAAACCCGACAAATATGGGTTGAAAATAATGTCACTATGCGACGCAAGGACATTCTATTTTTTGCGTGGCATTCCGTACAGTGGCAAGGACAACAGAATAAAGAGGAGACCTGGAGATTTGCCTTTACCTGCCCAGTATGTTTTGCGCCTGTTGACTGAATCTATTGATTTTTACTATGTTTTCAATACTTTTATAGAGAATATTTCAATTAAGGTATTTTTTTGTAATCAAGTTCCTATTTTTTTCCAAAGTACTTTATATTCTTACTTATTGACTATAAAAACAAAAAAAACTTGTTGTTATAACAAATATTATATGTGTTTAATTGATAATAAAACTTTTTCCCATTATTCGTTTTTTATTTTACCCCGAAAAATCGATATTTGGAGTGTGGGGTCTGATCCAACCCCACCTTACCGTTTATGTCAGCAAACTTCACCTTACCGTTAGAGGGTTAATACAATTAAAGCCAATGTAATGGTGTGAGTACCCGAGCAGTGCAGTGGTGAAATGATTTCTGAGCGTGGTGAAGTAATTTCTAAGCATAGTTAAGGGATTTTCATTTTATGATCATAATTCATTTCAACAAAGTAGACGCAGGTCTCTGTTTACAGTTCGCAGCCTTAAATCTTGATGCCATTAACCAGACGTTACAGATAAACTGCATTAAGTACTTCTGAGGGAGACAACTACTAGCCCCACGTAGTATGTGAATTCATTTGCTCTCTTCCTCAGCCAGATTTAGTTCAACAAAAGACAATTGTACCTTTCTTCTTTTTAACTCCCTACGTACAGTCATCGTGCTGGCCGAAGTGCTGGTAGCACTCTGCAGCTGGCGAATGATTCCTTTCGCAGCTTTAATGCGTTTTTTTACGAGCTCCCTCTGTAATGCTCTACGGTCCCGGTCGTTAGTACACGAGATCTGTCTCGTCCTGGTGTAGCTACGGTTGTCCATTCGCGCTTCCTCTTCACAATCACATCAGCTACAGTCGACATGGGCTGCCTTCGAACAACGTTTTCCAGCTCATGACGGGGTTGGTACTGCAACCAGTATGTATGATTTGAAGAAAAAAGCAGTTTTCGTTGCAGTGTTAAACTTTTTTATTGTTTCCCAATGACACGTTTAACCTATTTTTTTGCTTCTGTGGAGTGTTCTACGGAAGAAATACAAAATTTCATAATAGTGGCGTGATCTCATTTAGTGAGACTGGATCACCAAGAAAATATAAAAGAACTTACTGATATTTGCTAGCGACGGGTACTGGCATACCGCGAATATAACATACAAGCAGGAAAATACCTCTTGTCAAAGCTATAAAATACAGCGCGGTGTTCTATTAAATAGAATAAACCAGAATATGACCGAAAGGCATTTAAAAAAAGTATATAACCTGCCCCTAAATCGATAACCCATACTAGAAAACCTTACAGTTGAAATGTCTCTGATAGATTTGTTACTCAGGTGACATCCAGCGACAAGATCGTGTTCGAAGTCGCTGAGCTCCCCTGATCGACCCACTCCTCTGCTACTGCCTCTCTGCTGACAACACAATACGCCTCACCTCCTTTTATGCTAACCGATTCTTTGTATTCTTCTTCAAGAATCAGGACAATCAGAAATGTGATTCGTCCTCTGCAGGGAACCTCTGTGTTGTTTAATCGGTTGTGTTCCTCCAGTGAGTTTAATGTTACGTTAATATTGTACTACTTATTTGTACCCAGTAATTAGAATATCATTTGTACGCATTTTGTTGTCCATTTGTTAACTGAGTGTGCTTTGTCAAAACAATAATTCATTATGGAAATTCTACTGTTACACAAACAGATAATGCTGCTGTGTTCCTTGACTTCAGAAAGGCAAAGGATACAGTTCCGCTAGGTCCTTGAGTGAGCTTAGCAAGTATCGTACTTGATCTGTGACTTGATTCATGACTTCCTTGCAGACAGAACTCAACACGATGCACTTAACAAAAGAGAACTGGCAAACGTAGTGCTACTTTCAGGAGCACCCTGAGGAGGTGTGATAGAAGAATTACTGTTCACAATGTCTTCGGACGACGTATCAGTATTTTTTCTTGTTTTCATGCTAGTAAAATTATTTTTACTAAATATAATGTATTAATTATGCACTGAGTCATTAATGACAAAGAAAGGAGTCTTGTTTATAAAATCGGAATCCATAGTGTTTCACAATCTTGAGGAATGGGTCTATATTACGATATCTTTGTCATGTGATTTCTATCATTTGCCTGTTTTTTTCTCTCAGCCACTTCCTTCTTTGCCTTTCCTCCTCCAGGTCTTGGTCTGTTAGGATGTATGTATCGTTGTAAACACATATAAGTGCGTATAAATGTTTTCTCGTTCAAGGAATGAACCTTGTTTTATTATTTCTTAACATTAATCTCTTTAATACAGTAATGATAGCTTCCCAAGGGAAATGTGGGTGAGTCTTGTTTCATGAGCACAAATAACCGGCTTGCGCGATATTTGTTTAGCCGCCATTGCGGCCATATCACCGAGATAACTGCGATTGCAGTAACTGCTTAGAATATGTAAATCATCTGATTAAAGAAAGTCCGACTGGCCAGTGCGAATCAGATTAGCGCACTTGAGATATCCCAAATCCAATGTGAAGCCTAGTCAGTTATTGCGAGGGAATAATATTTTGCGTCTCACAAATTTTAACTTGTAGACATGTCGCCATTTTAACTTGCTGGGAGGTAATTGGTGGTGGATAACGTCGGAAGATCGAGGAGTATATTTGTAGATGATGTGGTTAGAAGGCAGCGAACTGCAGGAAAACATGCAGGCGATTGATAATTGTTGCAGGGACTGGCAGGTGACACTGAACGTAAATAAATGCAACACATTGTTGACATATATAGGCGAAAGGATCAGTTACTGTTCGATTACACTATTGTCGACAACTCACTGGAAACAATATCTACCGGAAAATAACTAGGTGCAATCATCCAGAGCGACCTAATGTAGACTGACGCCGCAAAATAAATAATAGGAATACAAGGTGCAAAACTGAGATTCATTGAAAAGACCCTAAGGAAATGCAATTCATCTACGAAAAAACTAGCTCACGAAATACTTGTTCGCCCGAATCTTGAGTACTGCTCCTCAGTTTGAGAACCTTACCAACTTGGATAAATACGAGAGGCGTTTGAAAAGTCCATGCAAAAATAAAAACTACTTACGTGTTTGGGGTAAACCTTATTTATTTTTCGACATAGTCTCCTTTTAGACTTATACACTTCGTCCAACGCTGTTCTAATTTGTTGATCCCTTCAGAATAATAGGAATTGTCCAAGTCTGCACAATAGCCATTAGTTTTTGCAATCACCTCCTCGTTTGAATAAAATCTTTGTCCTGCCAGCCATTTCTTCAAATTGGGGAACAAATAGTAGTCCGAGGGAGCCAAACCTGGAGAATAGGGGGGGGGGGGTGTGTGAAACGAGTTGGAATCCTATTTCCATTAATTTTGCGACCATAACTGCTGAGGTGTGTGCTGGTGCATTGTCGTGATGAAGAAGGACTTTTTTGCAGTCCAATCGCCAGCATTATTATTATTATTATTATTATTATTATTATTATTATTATTTGCAGCTCTGTTTTCGAAAGGTCCAATTACGATGAATAATATTCACCTGTAATACTTTTACCCTTATCCAGATAGTCGATGACGATTATACCTTGGGAATCCCAAAAGACAGTCACCATAACCTTTCCGGCCGAAGGAATGGTCTTCGCCTTTTTTTTTTTTGGTGCAGGTTCTCCCTTGGTGAGCCATTGTTTACGTCTGCTTGTTCGCCGATTCACGAACTGGGCAGGAAGGGTTGTACAAAGCGCTGTTATGAGCGGTTCTTCGTGAGGCAAAAATGAGTAACTAACATTTTTTTAGAAATGCTTGCAGTGCGTATTAGCAGTGAAAGTTCTGACACTGTCTTACTTTCGGTGCATTTTTCCTTCGTAAAAGATTTCATGGTGGGTTTCGACATGTCGGATTGGATCATTCTCTTGTAAATTTCTAACCTTAGTCCCTACTGACAAGCTTCTAGAGGATCCTTCTTTCTATGGATTCCTTTATAATCCTGTTCTAATAGCTGGTTGTTGGACACAGCGATTTGGTATTCTCAAAATCAAAACTGTAATGTTCTTTTATGCTATGCTCTGGCATTGCTGATTCCTCTGCGTCCCGGTCGTACATGCCTTATGTGCTCCTTGCAGCTTTTTCGTGATACACCGGTGGGTTTGCCGATGTATTGGCGTCCACAATCTCAAAGGGATGCTTTATATCCCTGCTACATTAAGTTTTGATGAGTCTTTTGCAGTTCCAAGCCCTCTTCGTCTAAGGCGGTGGGCGGAAGATGATTTGGAAGTTGCAACATGTCGAATGACAGTAGAGATACTGTAAATTTGGTTAAAAAAGAACTGGATTCGGCTAAGACATCGGCCCTCGAAAAAGAGCTGAACGTCGCACGCATTAGCGGCATTGTGACTGCACACAGCACACAGGGCGCAAGCGTAGCCTTCGGCTCAGCGGGCACCCCTCCACCCACCCCCTTCCTCCCACTCCTCCCCTCCCACAGCCAGGTGGAGGGGGGGAAGGAGGCACCACTAATGTAAATATTGGGACATCGGCAATATCTCGGTGACAAATGCCGGGACCTCCATTGCTGCCCTCTCGATGAAACAGCTATACCTTTCTGCCTTTGCAAATCTGTCATTAAATTGAGCAATTCAGAATAAAACAAGTAAATACAAGGCACAAAAGGTCAAGGTCCTCCATGTGCCCGCCTTGCATGACACTCTGCGAAAGGTCGCGGTATATTAACGCTACTACCCGACAGGAAACTAAAACTTATCGTCATTAAAATGACTGTGCTTAAAAAATAGGCCGGCCGGAGTGGCCGAGCGGTTCTAGGCGCTACAGTCTAGAACCGCGCGACCGCTACGGTCGCAGGTTCGAATCCTGCCTCGGGCATGGATGTGTGTGATGTCCTTAGGTTAGTTAGGTTTAAGTAGTTCTAAGTTTTAGAGGACTTATGACCTCAGCATTAGAGTCTCATAGTGCTCAGAGCCATTTGAAATTTTTTAAAAAAATACTAAGTATTCATTTTTCAAATTTTCTCTCGGATACCGCTGCCAAAACTGGAATGTCCGTATGCGTGTTCTGAGTTTCATTTTTGTTGTGCAGTGAACACATTAAAAACCCGACCGGGTCAAAATTAAACCCTGGCTGTAAATTGTAATGTTTCGTACATGATTTCATTTGTTGCATTTGTCTATCATACATTGTTTCAATAACTGTTTATTTATTTGTATAATTAAAGATGTTTTATTTTATCCCATTTTTCTTTTTTATCTCAGCGAATACAAGCAAAAATATTTCAAAGATTCATGTATTCACGATTATGACACTGTGACACTTAGAATACGAATATCTATGGAGTGAGCATTGTGATAGGTAGAACACAATGTTAACCACCAAAATACACTGCCCGCTAAGTCATGTGACTTTGCAGTACTTACCTATGAACGGTAACTGTTCCCCTTTTCATTTTCTTAGACTTGCATCTGTATCCAGGCATAGACCCAGGATTCAGTTCAGGGAAGGGCGCGAGGCTGGGGTGGGGAGGGGATGGACGCCACAGTTCATTACTTGCTAGCCCCACCCACCACCCCCAATTTCGAAAAAAACTAGGCGTGTACCACTTTTAATGTACCACAGGTACTTACGTGATAATATAAGCGACGATCAAAAAGTTTCCGTTCGGATACTGCTCAGGCCAGAATCAAAATCGCCGTGCGCTTCAGGCATACCACTAACGCAACAGGTTGAAGACACCTATTTGGTAAAACGCCGTATCCTGCTAAGTGAAGAAGTCCGTAAAAGCATGCTGCACATCCTTGAGTGACAGGAATCGTCGACCCTTTAAGACCTCTTTTAGGGGACTGAAGGCGTGAGAATCGCATGGCAGATCAGGTTCATAGTGCAGGCGCTCGAGCGTCTCTCCCTTGAGTTGGCGTAACTCGTCCATTGCGACTTTTGCGACAAGGGGGTGTTCGTTGTCGTGAAGCAGCAACATCCCTCATCGCGCACCGTTCCACAACGGTGGTTTTTGGCAGACATGCAGCCCCACTCAAATTTTTCTTTCTCCGATGGGTGCCTACCACTGTTTGTCCTTTGCAGCCAAGAATAGAATACAGAACCTTGGTCTTGTTTGGGTGCATTTCGTAACAATGTCGCCATAGTTCATGTTGAGCCTTGGCTGGCTCATGTTATGCATTGGATTAAACCTTGATTGCTATTCTGTGTTTAGTCTTCCGCGGTTATCGCGATTATGCTGTTATCCTGTCTCTCCGCGAGTGACAGCAGCAGTGTGTATCGATATTCGCACTTGAACTATCCTTTGCCTGGCGTTTATAGTTTACGGCTGTGCTGTGTGTGAGCATTTGGTCGGTTGGCGTGGAGCAGCGAGGGAATGTCCACGTCGCGTAGTTTGTCCAGGGCCGCTGGCGGCTTCCACGCGCGGTCGCAGTGTGTGGAGCTGTTCCCATTGCTGCGAGGTCCGTGGCTCGCCGCTCCTGGACATGAAAGTTGAGTTTTGGCATAATCTACCAGCAGGTCACGACTGTTCACATTGTGTCGTTTGGATTTCGTTGTCGGCTGTTGGGACATTCACGCGAGCAACAACGTGCGTTTTCAAGTTGGCAAATTTTTATCGACCCTCCGGTGGAGTTTAATTGTACTTGGTTATTTTGAATTGAAGTGCACCAGTGGAATCTTCTGCATTGTGGCCGTTACTGTTCCGGTTACCTGCCTTGGCCGTTGACGTAAATTCAGGCAGTGTATTTTCCTCATCGTGTTGTCATTGTCCAGCACGGTGTGTAGTTTGACAGCTCAATGTATAAATGGTCGTGGGCACCAATATCTTCTCCGTTGTTCCATTGAATTCCCTGTTTGTGCTGGTCGGGTGGAGCAGAAGCTATCTTGTCGGGGGGTCCGTTGACTGTCTGTCGGTTGGGTTGTCGTCGGATCGGGAATGGGTGGGCCGACTGCCTGTCTCGAGTAAGTGAGCGTTAGTGTTTGAACTCCAGGCCGACCCTCGGAAACTTCTGAGCGCCGTTGGGTGTACTGCCTTTTCTTATTTATTCTTGTTGTTTGTATTTGTATGGCTTCTAGCCGATTTTTAAATTAAGGTTGTTTTGCCCTTAAGGCATAAGATTGTTTGAGTCTTGAACCTGATTTAAAGAGCTGTTGAAAGGTAAGGCCTTGGTGTGAGTCTTAAATGATGGGCCTTCAGCCGATTTTTTTTTAAAAATTGTTTTGCTCTTAAGGTGCTCGATGGTTTGGGCCTTCAGCTTAATTGAAAGAACTGATTTAAGACAAGGCCTTCTGCCACTTAAATATTTGATTTTGGGTTTGAGTCTTACGTTATTGGCTTTCAGCCGATTTTAAATTAAAGTGGTCTTGCCCTTAAGACATGAGATTGTATGGCGCATTCAGCCGGTGATGAAGTTCCAAAAATTAATTCTGTGTTTTTTTTAAATATTTTCTTGGCTCTTGTAATGTTTGGTCAAACAAATATAGTTGTATGTTCTAGTGTAACTGACAGCCGCTTATTTTGGCCCCTTTCCACAATTTAAACCATCTGTCCTGTCCTGCGGGTTTAGCAGGGCGTTTCACATGTTCCTGCATTTACCGCATGCATGGAAAAATACGAATGCCACACTAATTTCTTGCATGCATGACGGTGCTTTTATACCCGCATCTGAGTCCCTCTACGTTCCATCTACGCTGCAGACATGATCTCAAACGGAAACTTTCAGATCGTCCCGCTTTTCCTAGAGGCATCAGTCTTCTGACTGATCTGACTCGGCCCGCCACGAATTCCTCTCCTGTGCCAGGACGTTGGGATCGCAGATGTACTTCAAACTTTGTACACCTTCGGTAGGCCATTAAAACAAAATAACGTGCGAGGAGTAAGGCGTGCTGCCTTGGCAATTCCGAGAAAATCGCGAGAGAAGTTATACGCATCTATTGTGTGCTTATGTATCTGAGCATAGGGGCCGGACGTTGGAGTGATTAGCGTTCGAGCTTCGTAAGACAAACGTATATGAGGCGATGGTTCGACAACAGCTGAAACTTAGTTATTAATCCATTACTTTTCATCACTGGTTATATTATTTAATTTATATGACATTTGAGAGATGATGTAATGAAAAAACAACCACGTGTATTTGCATGAAGTTTCAATATATGTTTCCCACGTCTGTATGACAAATACCATCCTGCAACGTGTCATGTTAAGAGCACATCCGATGAGTAATTCTACATTACTCTTGTGGTCTGGCATAGTGCGATAATGTCATCCGCATCATTATTTGTCGAGGTGTGACTTGGGCTTTCCAAGACTGTCCCTCTTCCTTGAAAATTTAATTACAATTAGTAAATAGTCAAATAACATATGATATTCACCACAACTTCATGAAAACGTGCGTGGTATTTTTAATTTTATTACTTCTCAAATGTCATGTAAATTGAATAATGTGACCATTGATGAAAAAAAATATATATCGATTAAAAAGTAAGGGATAACGGGATTTGAGCCGTCGCCTCGTCCATCCTCCCTGGCTGAGCATGAACGCTAACCACTACTCTTTTTTTATCTCATTTTGTTCATTAATGGTCGTTGTATTTGTTCGGGGCGGACGTCCCATTATGCTTTTCACTTTTACTCTTATTTTGTTCGATATTGTTGGTGGTGGACGTCTCGTGACAATCGTACACTTTCATCGTTCACTACTTGACTCAGTTTTTTTTATTTTTTTTATTTTTTTTTTTATTACAGTGGGCTGCTAACCCTCTGACCGAACACGCTCAGCTACCTGCCGGCTCCGCTTGACCGCAAAGGCTTCGTACAGAGGGTGGCACCTTTCCACACTTACATAATGGACGCGCAAAACTTCTCTTGCAATTTTCTCGGAATTGACAGAGTAGTGCACGTTACTACTTGCTCATTATATTGTTTTAATGGCCTAATAAAAGGTGTACAAAGTTCGAAGTAAATCCATGACCCTAACGTCGTGGTTTCTCCTTGTCAGAGTAGCGCTTGCCGGCTAGGTCCTCTGTTATTTTCTGGATGTACTCCAGTGTCTGTTTTTCCCTACAGTTTTTACCCCCTACAACTCGCTCTGGAACCATGGAAGTTATTCTCTATGTTTTAATATCTGTCGTATCATCCTGTCCCTTCTTCTTGTCAGTTTTTTCCACATATTTCTTTCCTGGCCGATTCTGCGGAGAATCTCATCATTCCTTACCAGCCCACCTAATTTTCAATATTCTTCTATAGCTTGACGTCTCAGAAGCTTATATTCTCTTCTGTTCCGGTTTTTCCACGATCCACGTTACACTACCATACAATGCTGAGCTCCAAATGTACATTCTAGCAATTTATTTCCCAAATTAAGGCATGTGTTTGATACTTTACATTTCTCTTGGCCTGTAATGACCCTTTTGGCAGTGTCAGTTTGCTTTTTCTGTCCTTCTTGCTCCGTCCGTCATGGTTTATTTTGTTGCTAGAAAGCAGAGTTCCTTGACTACCTCTACAGAGTGATCCACAATTCTCATATTGAGTTTCTTGCTGTTCTTAGTTCTGATACTTCTCATTTTTTTCGTTCTTCTTCGATTTACTGTCAATCCATATTCTGTTACCATTAGACTGTTCATTCCATACATCAGATCCTGTAACTTGTCTTGACTTTCACTGAGGATAGTAATGTTATCACGAATCTTATAGCCGATATTGTTTCAATCCAAATTTTAATCGCGCACTTGAATCGTTCTCTTATTTCCGTTTCTGCTACTGCGATGTAAAAATTAAACAGTAGGGGCGAAAGAGCACATCCCTGGCTTATATATCTTTTAATCTGAGCATTTCGTTCTTTGTCTCTCACTCTTAAATTTCCCTATTGGTTCTTGTATGTGCTATATATTAACCATCTTTCCCTACAGCTTATCCCTAATTTCCTTAGGATTTCACATATCTAGCTCCATTTTACATTGTCGAATGATTTTTCCAGGTCAACAAATCTTATGAACGTGCTTGTTTTTCTTCGGTCTTGCTTCCATTATCAACCGCAACCTCAGAACTGCCTCTCTGGTGCCTTTACCTTTCCTAAATCCAAACAGATCGTCACCTAACAGATCCTTAATTTTCTTTTTCTATTCTTCTGCATATTATTCTTGTCACCATCTTGGATGCATGAGCTGTTATGCTGATTGTGCGATAATTCTCGCACTTGCCACCCCTCCCAATCTTCGGAATAGCATGGATAACGTTTTTTCAAAAGTCAGATGGTATATCGCTAAACTTATACATTGTAGACACCAATGTAATTAGTCATTTTGTTGCCACTTAGTCCAACGATTTTAGAAACTCTTATTGAATGTTATCTATCCTTTCTGCCTTACTTGGTCTTAACTCTTCCAAAGCACTTCTGAATTCTGACTCTAATTCTGGATTCCCTATCTCTTGCCTATCGACTCCTGTTTTTGCTTCTGTCATGTCATCAGACAGGTCGTCCCCTACATATAGGCCTTTCGTGTACTCTTTCCACCTACCAGCTCTCTCCTCTGCCTTCTGCAGTGCAGTTCCCATTGCACACGTAATGTTACCACCATTGCTTTTAATTTCACGGAAGGTTGTTTTGACTTTTCTGTATGCTTCCGACAATCATTTCTTTTTCGATTTTTCATGCAGCCATTTCCCCTTAGTTTCCCTGCACTTCTTATTTGTTTCATTCGTAAGTGTTTTGTATCTCTTATTTCAGAATTTCCCTGAACATTTTTGTACTTCCTTCTTTCGTCGATAGAAGTATTTCTTCTGTTACCTATGGTTTTTTCGTTGTTACCTTCCTTATAACTATGTTTTTCTTCCCAAATTCTGTGATCGCCCTTTCTAGAGGTGTCAATTCCTCTTCAACTGAACGGCCTGCTGAACTATTTATTTTCGCAGTACCTACAGTCCCAGAGAACTTGAACTGTATCTCTTCATTCCTAAGTATTTCCACACCCCCGGTTCTTTCTTCCTGACTAGTCTCTTAAACTTCATCTTACAGTTCAAATACGATATCGGGTTCTCTGCCTCACTATTACCATCTGAAATTTATAGAAGAACTCAATTAGTCTTTGTCCTCAATCGTTACTGCTACCAAGCCCATATTCTTCCGTAACCCTTTGTTCTACTGCTTCTCCCACAATCGCATTCAAATACCTCATGTCATTAGATTTTTCGTCTTCCTTTACGTACTGAATTACACTTTCAGTATCCTCATTCAATATCCTCATGTACTTTCTCTATCTCTTCATCTTTCACATGCGACGTCGGCATGTATATCTGAACTATTGTTGTCGTTGGTGGTTTGCTATAGATTCTGACGAGAACAATCCTATCACCGAACTGATCACAGTAACTCTCTCTCTTCCCTAAATTCCTGTTCATAAAGAATACTACTCCCGTTATACCATTTTCAGCTGCTGATGATATTACCCTATGCTCACCTGACCAGAAATCCCTGTTTTCTTTCCATTTCACTTCACTGACCCCCACTATATCTAGCTTGAGCCTTTGCATTTCCCTTTTCAGATTTTGTAACTTTCCTACCACGTACAAATTTCTGACATTCCGCAACTCGACTCGTAGAACGTTATTCTTTTGCTGATACGATCTTCTTCTCATGAACACTCTCCCCCCTCCCCCCAAGCAATCCCCTCCAAGAGGTCAGCGTGCGGGGCTAGTCTGGAGTATTTGGCCTATAGTGTGATCATCATAACACTTTTCCAATGTCCTGTGGATAGTCATGGTGTGTCTTTAATTGCAATAGTTTTTCAATTGCCTTCTCCATCCTCATGCTGTTAATCATTGCTGATTTTTTCGCCTTTTAGTGGCGGTTACCCGCTTCAAGGGCAAGAAAGTGCGCTAAACCTGTGTCCGCTCCTCCGTCCTCTTTGACAAGGCTGTTGGTAGAATGTGGTTGACTTCTTATGCTGAAAGTCTTCGACAGCCATTGCTGATTATTTTTATGCAAAATTTAAGCAGTAGCTGTGTTCGAATGAGGACATTAGGATTAATAGTCAAAGACGCTATCCCTAGACCACTTTTAATAACAAACAAATGTTTGAAATCCTTTAGTATAGTAATAATAATTTGCTCCCATCAACAGTTAGTATGTGTCCAAACATTTGAGAAGGAGATGAGTAATGCATGTGACAACAACAACCCCCCATATCTTTGACAGCATCTAAATCAGCACAATATAATATTGAAGTGAGCATTCAACATAAGAATATTGTTCTTTGTACTAACATTTTGAACACAAGTCTGCAGACGTTGGCTGTTTCAAAATGGTTCAAATGGCTCTAAGCATTATGGGACTTAACATCTAAGGTCATCAGTCCCCTAGACTTAGAACTACTTAAACCTAACTAACCTGACATCACATATATCCATGCCCGAGGCAGGATACGAACCTGCGACCGTAGCAGTAGCGCAGTTCCGGACTGAAGCGCCTAGAACTGCTCGGCCACACCAGCCGGCGTTGGCTGTTTCTTTCGATCGTTTATGGCTACGCTTGCGAGACTCAGTTTCATTTTTGTTATTTTCTACGGTTTCTGACTTGCCTTAGTCTGCTTCTTGTGGTTGACATTTTTACCTGTGGTCTCCAGAGCCGTGTTGGATGTGTTGTTGATGGCAGCTACTGCAAACTGAGGATGTGCGCCTTTTCTGGCCAGTCAGGTCGCAAGCTAGTCCATGTTGACATGAACACCAGCAAGCAATTGAAAAGTATTCTTTGTTAAGCTCTGCCTACAGTTTTCTAGAACTCCATGGCATTTTTTTGTTGTTTTGTTATCTGCAAATTATCTGAAACATTTCGAAACTGATATACGTAAAAATATAAGTGCATTTGCTAAAATGTTTTTTGAGGTGGATTAATGAGCCCCATGAGCCACTCGTCCCGCCCTCTTCCGACCACCCCCGTCCCCCCGTCCTCCCCTTTGCCTCTTAGATCCATTCCTGTCTGTAGCAGCTAGTATTATTCGCCATTAGTGCAAAATGCAGACAAAAGGCATTATGCTGAAGGCACGAGAAAGTCCTGAATTGTTGTTGGTGACGTGGGTAGTACAGCATGCTTTCCCAATATGCACTATCTCATCAAAAGTATCTGGAGGCCTATTAATGGGAATTTATGTGGGATTATTCTGTATCATTTGCCTTTATTATGGCTTTAACTCCACTGACGCACTTTTAGTAAGGTGTCTGAATGTCTGTCGAGGTGTGGCAGTGCGCTCTTCTTCAAGAACCGAAACTGGAGAAGGACGCTAGGGTCTGGAGCGAAGTTGGCGTTTCAAGTCATCCCAAAGGAGTTTCATTGGATCCAGATCAGGAGTCTGGGCAGGCCAGTCCGTTTCAGGAATGCCTCAAAGTTGCTGCTATATGACAGGTTGTACCGTCATCGCGTTGCTACCACCCACAGCCTCCGAACTGTTCTTCTACTGTATGCAGTAAAAAGTGCTGCTAAATGTTTTTATATTTTTCCAATCTCAGCAGTTTGTTGAGTGCAACAAGGGAACAACACTCCAACCATGATAAATATCCACATGCTATAACTGCGCCACCTCCGTACTTCACTGTTGGCATTACACATGATGGCAGGTAACATTCTTCAGGCATTCGCAAAATCCAAAAACTCCCGTCGGATTGCCACAGGGAGTAGCGTGATTCATCACTCCAGTCATCCATTGTCCAGCCGCGTCGGTATTTACGCCAACTCAAGTGTCGCTTATCATTTACTACATATGTGTGTGTCTTATGAGAAGCTTCTGATCATTTACCTAATTTTTAACTCCCTAAACACAACCATTTTGATAACTGGACTGCTGGTAGCGCTTTAGAACTCATGAGTGGTCCCTTCCCCTGATTACAAGCAGTTTTCTACAACCTCTCTCAGCAACGCTTGACGCCCCTTTCCGTCGGTGCATGAGGTCTACCTGGTCTTTGTTTAGTCGTGGTTGTTCTTTGACGTTTCCATTTCACCATCATATCATCAAGAGTCGACTTTGGTAGCTTTATAAGGGCTGAAATATCCCTGATGGATTTGTTAGTTTGGTGACATCTAATAACTAGTACACATTTCAAGTCAGTGAACTGACTTGACCCACCTATTCTGCGGTTACTGCTTTCCTGCTAACAGCACAGTACGAGGTGCAACAATAATGTAATGAGACTGATGTGGAAAAAAAATGTTGCTTACCGTTTTAGTCAAGTTTAGTGTTGTCTCCTTCAAAGTAGTTTCCTTCTGGTAGCACACACTTTTTCCAGCGCTTCTGCCATTGATGGTAACATTTCTGGAACTCATCTTCTGTAATATCCTCCAAGACCGTCGTCACAGCTTTTTGACATCTTATGTTGTTTAAAAATGGTGTCCCTTGACCGCCGTTTTGACTCTTGGAAATAGAAAAAAGTCGCTCGGAGCGATATCTGGTGAATGAAGTGGCTGTGCCAGTACTGAAATTTGTTTTGAGGTTAAAATTTGCTGTTGTGATGTGAGATTTTTGGGGACCATATTTGCAAAAATATTTCTCATACCAAGATCTTCAGTTACTATTAGATGAATCGTTTCTCGATTGATGTTCAGTTCTGCTGCAATCAGTTTCACGGATAATCTTCGATCATATCGTACGAGTTCATGCACTGTGGCCAAGTTGACATCTGTCCATGAGGTTGATGGTCGTCCACTGCGGTCTTCATCTTCAACATTCGTTCTACCTTCACTAAACATTTTATGCCAACGAAAAACTTGAGCACATGACATAACCTCCTCTCCAAAAGCCTTCTGAAGCTTACCGTAAGTTACCGCGTTTTCACTCAATTTAATTCAAAAAGAAATGGCATACCATTGCGCAATATTATGCGGTTCCACTTCTGTGACGAGAGACACAAACACGTTTAACTTATGACAGCACAACTCACGACTGAGCAGTTGCATCGATGTGCTGCTTGGACTAGAAGCAGTTTATAGACCAAGGTCAAAGATATTGTACTTACGCAAGCCTGCAGGGTTGCCACATCTTGCAAAGAAAATCATTACTTTATTGTCGCACCTCGTACTCTGTCCCTCCTTTTACACTGTGGTTTCGCCTCTCGTGACATCTAGCGATCAATTCCGGATTGGATGGGTGCGTCCGTATACTTTTGATCATATAGTTTATATTCCTATTCTTTTTATTTTCATATGAACAGTTTTTTCAAGTTTTTGTATGTCCATCCTTCTGATTGGAGGTTCGAGGAACTTCAGCCGTTCACTTGCGTTGTGAAATGGAACACCTACAGCCGTCCTTACGATGTTATTTATTATATGGCTACCAGTTTCGGTGCTTCAGTACACCATCTTCAGGTATTAACTGACTCCGAAGGGTTAACTAAAGTCTTATACAAATATTGGCAATTGATTCTTGTACTGAAGCACTGCAATTGGTAGCCATGTAACAAATAATATCGTAAGGACAGCTGTAGGTGTTCCGTTTTGTTACACTTTTTTTTCAATGCCGACACCAGTCTACAGCAACCAGTGCTCATTTTCAGACCAAAGGCACAGACGGCAAGCAGTTCCCGTTGCGTTATCAACAATACTCCAAGTCTGTATAGGTGAGTAATTATCATGGCGGAACCTGCATTTTTGAACTGTTTTCCGTGCCGACATACACTCCTGGAAATTGAAATAAGAACACCGTGAATTCATTGTCCCAGGAAGGGGAAACTTTATTGACACATTCCTGGGGTCAGATACATCACATGATCACACTGACAGAACCACAGGCACATAGACACAGGCAACAGAGCATGCATAATGTCGGCACTAGTACAGTGTATATCCACCTTTCGCAGCAATGCAGGCTGCTATTCTCCCATGGAGACGATCGTAGAGATGCTGGATGTAGTCCTGTGGAACGGCTTGCCATGCCATTTCCACCTGGCGCCTCAGTTGGACCAGCGTTCGTGCTGGACGTGCAGACCGCGTGAGACGACGCTTCATCCAGTCCCAAACATGCTCAATGGGGGACAGATCCGGAGATCTTGCTGGCCAGGGTAGTTGACTTACACCTTCTAGAGCACGTAGGGTGGCACGGGATACATACGGACGTGCATTGTCCTGTTGGAACAGCAAGTTCCCTTGCCGGTCTAGGAATGGTAGAACGATGGGTTCGATGACGGTTTGGATGTACCGTGCACTATTCAGTGTCCCCTCGACGATCACCAGTGGTGTACGGCCAGTGTAGGAGATCGCTCCCCACACCATGATGCCGGGTGTTGGCCCTGTGTGCCTCGGTCGTATGCAGTCCTGATTGTGGCGCTCACCTGCACGGCGCCAAACACGCATACGACCATCATTGGCACCAAGGCAGAAGCGACTCTCATCGCTGAAGACGACACGTCTCCATTCGTCCCTCCATTCACGCCTGTCGCGACACCACTGGAGGCGGGCTGCACGATGTAGGGGCGTGAGCGGAAGACGGCCTAACGGTGTGCGGGACCGTAGCCCAGCTTCATGGAGACGGTTGCGAATGGTCCTCGCCGATACCCCAGGAGCAACAGTGTCCCTAATTTGCTGGGAAGTGGCGGTGCGGTCCCCTACGGCACTGCGTAGGATCCTACGGTCTTGGCGTGCATCCGTGCGTCGCTGCGGTCCGGTCCCAGGTCGACGGGCACGTGCACCTTCCGCCGACCACTGGCGACAACATCGATGTACTGTGGAGACCTCACGCCCCACGTGTTGAGCAATTCGGCGGTACGTCCACCTGGCCTCCCGCATGCCCACTATACGCCCTCGCTCAAAGTCCGTCAACTGCACATACGGTTCACGTCCACGCTGTCGCAGCATGCTACCAGTGTTAAAGACTGCGATGGAGCTCCGTATGCCACGGCAAACTGGCTGACACTGACGGCGGCGGTGCACAAATGCTGCGCAGCTAGCGCCATTCGACGGCCAACACCGCGGTTCCTGGTGTGTCCGCTGTGCCGTGCGTGTGATCATTGCTTGTACAGCCCTCTCGCAGTGTCCGGAGCAAGTATGTGGGTCTGACACACCGGTGTCAATGTGTTCTTTTTTCCATTTCCAGGAGTGTAGATATTAACGTTTCGAAGGGATCTGACGTAATGGATCCCACTTTGCTGAGTGTGAAGTACAGTGTTATGTCACGAAGGCGAATCACAACCTGCAGCCAGTGTGTCCCGGCCTTCTAAGGACACTGCAGAATTATTTACGACAGCGCTGTAGATCGTGCGATAAGAAATGTAGTTGGCGGCTTATTACAACCAAGTACAACAGACGACAAACAAACGTGAGTCACCACTGTTGCAATATTTTCACACTTAACGAGAAGTTGCCACATGGACCATACCAGGCGAATGATGAAATGCAAAAACTCGTTGATTATCGCACAACTGTGACACAACGCTTCTGCAGACACAAGGAGAAAAAATTTTGTATTTTAAGGTAGTGGTTTCACAGACTTAGTTGAGTAATAGTTTACTTGTCTTTTGCTGAATGACACGACTGGTTCGACGATCATGCCTCAGATAATTTCTTCGTATCGTGTAACTTAACGGTTGTTCTCATTTCACGTAAAAATCTGCCAGAGATAAACACAAAACGTGTGTGGAACTTACATTAGTATTTTAGATGACATTTTGATATCAAGAGAACGGTATATTCTCCACTTCATGTATTAAGTGAGCGGTATATTACCTGGAAGGAAAAGTAGGCACAAAACTTGAGAACTATCAAGGAAAACCGCCAGAATAAGAGAGCAGGGAACAGTGAGACATAAACACACTAATAACAGAAAGAAAAATGCTCGTATCATAGGCCAAAAATGGCGAACCTGTCAAGGGCAAAGAGAACTAGCTTTTCGACTTGTTTGGCAGATTCAAAGACATTTAAATCAAACATCTAGACACATTCACACCTTTTTAGTTGTTAGTACTCGTACCCATGTCACGTAATAGGCTCTATAATGCATCGCGTCAAGAAACGTAATTGAACAATGACAGGACACAGATTTAGGGAAGTGGAACGTACTGGAGTTTTACTGGACGGCAAGAGAAACTTTCAACCAAATTTATTTGACATCAATAACGCAAACAAGAATCAAACTTTACTGCACAGTTGTACCGTGTTCTACCGTATATAATGCAATTCTCGAATATATTATATACACAAGTAAATCCTCTTTTGAATTTTTTGTAGAACACCAGTTAATAAAAAGTACATCTTCGAAAAAATGAAAACTTCGTTCGCTCTTAACTATCCAACTAGGATTTTAGAAATCACACTGAGCTTTTAGCAACTACGTTCTAAACGCACTAGTTTTAAAACACGGCAGAAAATTTATAAACCTTTTCTTGTGATTAGTAAGCGTATATATTCATTTGAAAACATAAAATATACACTTAGCGTTGTACTTAAACCCGATAATTAAGAGAAATTTACTTCTTTAGCACTACGCACCCCTTTGACTGGTCTGTTTCTCTAAACTTCAGAACTTACTCTTACTCTCTGACTTTTCATGAACAAGACAAAAAAATTGAACACAGTGTATCAAATTACCATTCGTCAGCTGCAATAGGGCAATAGTCCTACTTCCCTCACAGTCAGATTCTACCTGTATTGAATAGAACTGTAAATACACTTTAATTACGTTCGTGAGCACAGTTACGCGGCAGGAACGTCGCCTCACTGACTATTAAATCTGCCAGTTCCCCAGATTCACGTTCCGTCAATTTTCTCACGTGATCCAACGTCAGCTGGACGTTCCTTTTCCCTCGCTGATACCTTGCCAATCCACGCACGCTGATACAGGACAGTCGGGCAGCGACTAACGGGTGCAGCTTCTGTCCCCGCGCTGTCCGCCTCGCTAGTAGCTGCCGAGTACACCGCTCAACTTGCTGCGTGTGTCAGAGCCCAGTACTGCTCGGCTCGGTGCTCCATCTCTCGGTGACTGCAGTTACGTGCAGACAGCCACGTCTCGCTCGTGCTAACCGCTCTGTCAGCAGCTCAGCTCACCAGCTCGGCTGCCACCGCCTCCTCTCTACAACACTCAGATATCAATTACGTAGACCAGCTGCTTAGCTCGTGTCCCTGAAAAACAGGCGAAACACTACGGCTCGACCCCGATCTAGCAAGGTCGACGTATCGACACGGTTCAGTAAAGTGATATATTTCAAGTCGTATAACATGACACAAGCCATCATGTCATCCAAAATGACATTTGTCACTTCGTGCATTATGGCAGAAAGTATCATTGAAGATTAGGAGCCGGCCGCTGTGACCAAGCTGTTCTAGGCGCTTCAGTCCGGAACCGCACGACCGCTGCGGTCGCAGGTTCGAATTCTGCCTCGGACATGGATGTGTGTGATGTCGTTAGGTTAGTTAGGTTTAAGTAGTTCTAAGTTCTAGGGGACTGATGACCTCAGATGTTAAGTCCCATAGTGCTCAGAGCCATTTGAACCATTTTTGAAGATTAGGATGCATGTGTCCCCACTATGGAACACTTCCTCTTACAGATGCAACCCCACTCTGGGGTACTTCCTATTGTAGATGCACACCGCTGTCTACAACCACATAAATTTATGCCTATTTGTTCTTATATCCCTCACCATGCATACAGGGGGTGGGTTTGGCGTAGAAATGGTCCCATCGGAAAAAAAATCAACCCCTCCACCCAGAAATAAAATGAAATTGTTCACGTCCCCTCCAAGAAAAAATCCAACCCCCATAAATTTTATCTACCAAGATAAACTTTTTTAGCTGATATTATATACTGTTTACTACGGCTGGCGAATCTTCTTGATTTTGGACACAGGACCAGGGACTTTATAATGTAAATTGCGAGATGCTGGTGTGCGGAAGAAGGGTTAACTCGTTAAAAAGCGTGAATATGTCAAGATGTTTTGATTTAAATGTCTTTGCAGCTTCCAGATAAATCGAAAATCTAGTTCCGTTATTCTACATCCCTAATGCTGGCCAGGACATACACGACTTTATTTGTGCTATCATAGAAGCATTTTTCATTCTGGTTCCCAAGTTTTACTCTATCATAATTTTGACATTAGACCGTCATAGCTTGGCAACCAATAGCGATTTTTGTTGACTCGTGCTACAACCGAGCCGATACAGGCTTTTTATTGACTTTCGAACCATCTTGTCTTAGTTGGCATCGTTATTCTGGCTGCTCCCGTGCGATTACCTGTCTGCTGTGGCTGAAGCTGTCCGTTATAACCTGCCGTGTCTCAGAGCAAAGAAGCCTCACCATCACGTCAAATGCGCCGGCGAGTTTTTTGATTGATTTTTAGTTTTTTGGCGTTTTTGTTTCTACATTTATTATTTATTTATTTTTTAATAATTTGTTTTATTTTCTTTTTTTAATTTTCAAAATTTTATTTAATATTTCTTGTTTTCTTGTTTTGTAGTTATACACATTTTATTCATACAAGCATGAGACTGTATAAGCAAACATATGAAAAATAACCATAAATACTTACTGAAGTGCGGCCGGCCACTGTGGCCGAGCTGTTCTAGGCGCTTCAGTCCGGAACCGTGCTACTCCTACGGTCGCAGGTTCGAATCGCCTCAGGCATGGATGTGTGTGATGTCCTTCGGTTAGTTAGGTTTAAGTAGTTCTAAGCCTAGGGGACTCATGACCTCAGATGTTATGTCCCATAGTGCTTACAGCCATTTGAACTTACTGAAGTGCACAAAATAACAGCAAAAACAAAAACGATACCAAACGAAATATTAAATATTGTGCGAAGTTTATGATAATAATGTATGCAAATAGTTTACATTACATAGATAAACTTACTGCATGACTATATGACGTTGCTAAACTTACATAAAAGTTTACCAATCCGCGCACTGAACGATTCACGCAACAAATAATAAAATATAGAAAAGCATACATCTTATTATTATTTCATATCTTAAAATTCTTGTCATTGTTTATTTAAGGTATGGAATAACAAGAACTGAAAATTAAGAAACCGCCGCTAGGAAAACTCACGTGAATAATTTTGGATCTGTACCGATCAATACACATTAGAATTTATCTGCCAGATGACAGGCTCGTTCGTCACTACGTAAGACTCGCCCAATATGAATCCATCGGAACAGCGTGTGGAGGTAAGTATAATTTGTTCATTTGTCTCTCAGATTTATTGCTGTGCTACTGTGAAACACAGACAAAAGTCATAGCATAAAAATTTGTAATGGCTTCTAGATCATTCGAGAGGGAAAACATGTTCCGTTCTGAAGAGTAGGGTATGGTGGGGGAGGAGGGCGAGGGCAGAAGCGACCGTGGTATATTTCACCCGGCATTTTTAAGAACCGTTTTAGAAAATGTAAATAAGAACCATAAGATAATATACTATTGGCCATTAAAATTGCTACACCAAGAAGAAACGCAGATGATAAACGGGTATTCATTGAACAAATATATTATACTAGAACTGACATGTGATTACATTTTCAAGCAATTTCGGTGAATAGGTCCTGAGAAATCAGTACCCAGAACAACCACCTCTGGCCATAATAACGGCCTTGATACACTTGGGCACTGAGTCGAACAGAGATTGGATGGCGTGTACAGGTACAACTGCCCATGCAGCTTCAACACGATACCACAGTTCATCGAGAGCAGTGGCTGGCGTATTGTGACGAGCCAGTTGCTCGGCCACCATTGACCTGACGTCTTCAATTGGTGAGAGATCAGGAGAATGTGCTGACCAGGGCAGCAGTCGAACATTTTCTGTATCCAGAAAGGCCCGTACAGGACGTAGGGTTTCGCACTGATCGAATGAAGGGTAGAGCCACCGGTCGTAACACATCTGAAATGTAACGTTCACTGTTCAAAGTGCCGTCAATGCGAACAAGAGGTGACCGAGACGTGTAACCAATGGCACCCCATACCATCACGCCGGGTGATACGCCAGTATGGTGATGACGAATACACGCTTCCAATGTGCGTTTACCGCGATGTCGTCAAACACGGATGAGACCAACCTGATGCTGTAAACAGAACCTGGATTCATCCGAAAAAATGACGTTTTGCCAATCGTGCATCCAGGTTCGTCGTTGAGTACACCATCGCAGGCGCTCCTGTCTGTGATGCAGCGTCAAGGGTAACCGCAGCCATGGTCTCCGAGCTGATAGTCCATGCTGCTGCAAACGTCTTCAAACTGTTCGTGCAGATGGTTGTTGTCTTGCAAACGTCCCCATCTGTTGACTCAGGGATCGAGACGTGGCTGCACGATCCGTTACAGCCATGCGAATAAGATGCCTGTCACCTCGACTCGCTACGGTCGCAGGTTCGAATCCTGCCTCGGGCATGGATGTGTGTGATGTCCTTAGTTAGGTTTAATTACTTCCAAGTTCTAGGCGAATGATGACCTCAGAAGTTAAGTCGCATAGTGTTCAGAGCCATTTGAACCATTTGATCCATCTCGACTGCTAGTGATACGAAGCTGTTGGGATCCAGCTCGGCGTTCCCTATTACCCTCCTGAACCAACCGTTTCCACATTCTGCTAACAGTCATTGGATCTCGACCAACGCGAGCAGCAATGTCACGATACGATAAACCGCAATCGTGGTAGGCTACAATTCTACCTTTATCAAAGTCGGAAACGTGATGGTACGCATTTCTCCTCCTTACACGAGGCATCATAACAACGTTTCACCAGGCAACGCCGGTCAATTGCTGTTTGTGTATGAGAAATCGGTTGGAAATATTCCTCATGTCAGCACGTTGTAGGTGTTGCCACCGGCGGCAACCTTGTGTGAATGCTCTGGAAAGCTAATCATTTGCATATCACAGCATCTTCTTCCTGTCGGTTAAATTTCACGTCTGTAGCACGTCATCTTCGTGGTGTAGCAATTTTAATGTCCAGTAGTGTAGTTGGTCCACGGTAATTCAGAATATTATTCTCTTAATATGATGTAGGACCTCCTTTTGCCTGGCATAGTGCAACATATCGACGTGGCAGGTCGCCCGAGGTCCTCTGCAGAAATATGGAGCCGTGCTGCCTCTATAACAGTCCATAACTGCGAAAGTGTTGCCAGTGCGGAATTTTGTGCACGAACTTATTTCTTGATTATGTTCCATAAATGTTCGATGGGATTCATTTCAGGCGATCTGGCTGGCCATATCATTCGCTCTAACTGACCAGAATGTTCTTCAAACCAACCCCGAGTAACTGTGGTCCGGTGACATGGCGCATTGTCATCCATAAAAACTCCATCCTTGTTTGGGAACATGAAGTCCACTAATGGCTTCAAGTAGCCGAACATTCATTTTCAATGAATGATAGGTTCCATTGGCCCAGAGCACCCAGTCCATTCAAGTAAACACAGCCGACACCATTATGCAGCCACCACAAGTTTGCACAGTTTCATGTCGACAGTTTGAGTTCATGACTTCGTGGGGTCTGCGCCACACTCGGAGCCTACCATCAGCTCGTATCAACTGAAATCGGGACTCACCTGACCAGGCCACGATTGTCCAGTTGTCTAGGGTCCGACCGACTAGGTCACGAGCCCAGGAGAGGCGCTGCAGGCGATGTTGTCCTGTTAACGAAGGCACTCGCGTCGGTTGTCTTCTGCCGCAGCCCAATAACGCCCAGTTCTGCCGCACTGTCCTAACGGATAAGTTCGTCGTACCTCCCACATTGATCTCACGCAGTGTTGCTTGTCTGTTAGCACTGACAACTCTACGCAAATGCCGTTGCTCTCAGTCGTTAAGAGAAGGCCATCGGCCACTACGTTGTCCTGGTTGAGAGGTAATGCCTGACACTGTGGATTTCGGAATATCGAATTCATTAACGATTTCCGTAATGGAATGTCGCATGTGTCTAACTCAAACTGCAATTCCGCATTAAAAGTCTGTTAATTCCGACATTGGAAACATTTTCACGTGATCCACCTGCGTAAAAATGACATCTTCGCCAATGCACAGCCCTTTTATACCTTGTGTACGCGATACTACATCCATCTGTATGTGTGGACATCGCTAGCCCAAGACTTTGTCACCACAGTCTAGAGACACTTACTAGCGATGATGGTGAAAGGAACTACTTCCGGAATCAAAGTCTGTTTAAGAGTTATAGGAGAAAGACTAAGGCACGAACTTACCGAAACAACAAATAAGATTTCGTCGAAGGTAGAAATCTAGCAGACGGATAGAAAAGTCATAGACAGCAGAAATCCAGACAGCCGCTTCGTACTAGCTGGTCAGACCATCACGAGTGGCAGATTTACATTAAATGATGATGATTAGATGTACTTTTTTCATAGATCTCAAACTTCAATGCCTGTAACTCAAAAACGGCTATTCCAAATGAAATGTGTGAACCATGAAAATTGTAGAGCATCAGATTTTGCTTGTAAAAAGCTCCCAAATTTTAAAATTCGCTCATCTGTCCAAAAATATCCTGCTAAGACTTTTTTGTTAAATCAAATTACTTTTGAACCCCAAATAATCCACATTCGTCCAAATATTAAAATTTAAGTGCAATTTATTTATAAATTTACCTACCTACGACGTGATCTCTATGTATTAATTTTAATTAACTACCATGCCAGTCTAAAATAATAATTAACAGGTATAAAAATGAAAATAATATAAAATTTATGATCATTTTTACAAACATTCCTTAAAGAATTATTGTTCTGCCTTTACATTTATTAACAATTTATTTTTTTGGTGTTTTCTGCATTTCCGGAAAGATGACCCCGGGGAAGAAGCGTCGTTGTTTATTTCTCCGTCTTCTTCTTGCACTGGGAATTAAATCGAATTCTTCTCGACGATGTCAACTTCATCGACGATCTGCGTCGAATCAAAGAAGATATTGAGAACTTTTAACATTGCAGCGCGTCAGCAATCGTGAATAATTTAACAATTATAAAGAATCCGCCTCGATTGCAAATAAAGACCGGATGTTGACCTAGGTTTCGGCGCGGATAACCACTAAAACTGCAAACTGCCTGAAGAGGCATGGTTCAACATTAGGCGCTCTGTATTAATGTTGGACCATTCCTCTTTGGCAGTTTATAGTTTTAGTGTGTTCGGAAGAAGGCGTGGTTATCCGCGACGAAACCTAGGTCAACATCCGGTTTCTATTTGCAATCGAGGCGGATTCTTTATAATCATTAAAGAAGATGCCCTCTTCTGTTAGAGAGTTATGAAATGAAGGCTCCCTGCAATCGCTGCATATGGTCGAGCACTTTATGGACGCATTCTAGGTCCCCACTTTTACCCTTTTGAAGTGGAACTTTTGTAACGTGACAGCACTGGTGTGAGTATGACCTCAAATCACTAAGTTATTTTATTTGTAGTTAAAGTACCATTCTCTCTTTTACTTACTTTAGAAATTTTAACTGCGTAATACAATTTCCGACTTTTTTTTAAACTATTGGTCCCCTCCCGTTGTTTGGTAACACAACATTTTCATTATCGTTCCGAAACCGGTTGTCTATGCAATAAAAAGATTTTTGATTCAGCAACTGCTATGCGGTTTCTTCAGTTTGCAAAATGGCAAGGGAGTGTATTGGTCATACGTGTCCTCTGTTAATTAAGTGGCCTTATTTTTTCTCGCTTTAAGCTTCTCGCAGTACTATGAACACAATGCCATGTGACAGGACCAGATCAGTCAATCATCGAGGCCGTTGCCCTTGAAAATACTGAAAACGCTGCTGACACTTTTCAGTAGCTACACTTTAATGCAGTCCCTCCAGAGATATCGCTCCGACGTGCTCGGCCTAGGGTACGGCTGTCTTATCGTTGAGCAACACAAGCCACACCACGACGGCGAGGACCGTGGTTTATGGAGAGAAAATAACAGTGTGCTTTGTAAACCATGTTAATGTAGTAATTATGAGTAGAACTAATTCCATAAATCGGTTTAGGCGAATTTCTGGATGGTTCCTTCGAAAACGAGACGATCGATTTCGTTTGTCATCCTTATTAGTGCTCCATAGAATGACTTCTTCGTTGGTGGGGTGTCAAACCCCCATTATCCTTTCTGTCTTAAGTTGTGGAATGTTACAATCCCTTTTCTATTCATAGGCACAGAAAACGGAAGATCTGTTCGCGGTGGGAGCAAAGTCGTGTTTATTATCGAGAAACACGGAGGTGGGTAGTAGCTGTGTACAATCCGTACAATCCAGTAGTCTTCGAATCTATACCTTAATGTACCGCACAGCGCATTTACACTGATCTGCACTTCAGACTAAACCCCTCGCACACTTTGACAGCACTTATTCTCATTGTGATGTGTATGAATCCAAGATTCATCCGAATGAACCACTGATCGCTTTAATTTTGACGTTTCATTTTTATTATTTACTCTGTAAAATTTTAAAACCAAATCCTACAAATAAAACTTCTTCGAGCTTCCTTTGTATCTTTGAAGTTCATGTCTGTGCAGCCAAGGCTGTGAAGTTCTCTTTGTGTCGTTCATAATTACGGAGAAACTACTGCTGAGTACCAAAGACCCGTGGTGAAGCGGTAGCGTCTTTGACTACTAATAGATACGTCATAGGTCGTGCGCCCGCACCCAGCCAGTGCTTAAATTATGAATAAATTATGAATAAAAATCATCAACAATGGCGGCCGAAGGAGTCATCCTCGTTCTGCCAGCGGTCTCGTGTAAGAGGGCGGACGGAGTTTCGGGATACTCTCTTCCCCTTAGGGTGGGGAACTACCCCTAAAATGCGGATGAATCAACAATAATGAATGGCATGAGGATGCAGAAGGCACTGGAAACTACTGCATTTACACTCGCAACATCAAAGATGGCGGAGGGAGGGGGGTTGGCCGGCCGCGGTGGTCTAGCGGTTCTAGGCGCTCAGTCCGGAACCGCGCGACTGCTACGGTCGCAGGTTCGAATCCTGCTTCGGGCATGGATGTGTTTGATGTCCATAGGTTAGTTAGGTTTAAGTAGTTCTAAGTTCTAGGGGACTGATGACCACAGATGTTAAGTCCCATAGTGCTCAGAGCCATTTGAACCATTTTGGAGGGGGGTTATTTTACGTCCATCGTTTGAAAATATGGTACTTTATATTTGAAGTGAGGTACTTTCTGTTTGAAAATTTTGAAAAAAATATTTCTTGATTTTAATGATTTCCTATATCAGATTCCGTAATTGTTTTAAAGTTTTCAGTATAGCTTAACCTAAAAATTCAAGAGTTAGTAGCGATTGTGACTTTTCACAACAATTATATTCGTATTTTCAGGTTCAGGAGCCTTCTTAAGCACACACACACCCACGCACCCAGTCAGATATACACATACACACATACACACACACACACACACACACACACACACACACACACACACACATATATATATATATATATATATATATATATATATATATATATATATAATGTTCTGAATTAAAGTTAACAACAGCTAACGAAATTTGCATTTTTAAAAATTTTTTGTTGTGGTGATAAAGTACGCCTCCACTTGGTGTACACATTACGGAAAATTTGTTGGTACTGATAAGATTGCGCTGAAAGATATTTTCAGGTTCTGGGCCAGACTTATATATCAGTACTTTAAAAAAAACATGTTTTTAATAAAAGTTAACAACGATTAACTAATTTTTTAAATTTTTTATGGTCGGCGGAAAGTACCCACTCTCTCATCTCACTCTCATGGTAATACACGTTATGGAAAATGCATTGGTGATGCTATAGTTAAAAACACGTGAGGCCTGTGTCCTGTAAACGGAAAGCTTCATGGCGGGCCACACAGAACCAGTCTACCCTTATCTTCAGTAGGATATGCAATACGTGCAGCTTCCTTCTTCAGACGGACACTTGAATGTGACTCTGCTCTGCATCGTGCCCCTTTTGCCATAATTTGTACAACATCGACTTGCTCATCTCCGTCATCATCTCTGTCATCATCTCTGTCAGTAGTGTCATTCCTCTCTCCGTCAAGTCATTAATTTATTTAATGCCCTCAACAGAGAGCCGTTGCGGTGTTTTCCGCTGCTCCTTTCCCTGCATGCACTGCGTGACAACAACGCGCAGTGCCTCGAACTGGAACGAGGCTGTACCTAGTCAGGTGATCACGTCAGCTCCCGCTATGGCCGGGTCAACAATTCGCCTTGTCGAGTGATACGTTCTACAGCTGTTGTCTCCCCATACGGTCAAACAATTTGCCGAACTTCACTTTCATTTTTGAGAGAAATGTTGACCGTCGGAAATTTGACAAGATGGCGGACGTTGTGAGTATTGATCTTCCGCCGCATACGTTTAGTGAAAAAGAGGTTTCCGACAAATTTTCTCACTGTATCGTGAGTTTCCACAACTGTGGATACTACGATCAAGGATAAATACAAAAGAGCATTGGGAATTACGAAAATGTCCCATCTTTTCCAGTCTTGTATTACATAGGAAGAGTTTAAGAAGAAAATCAAATATTCAAGGCAATAGATAGAAGCAGGACAGCAATAAAGTGAAAATAAAAACTAAGCTTTCTGGTTCCTTCACGGACGATATAGGCTATATGTCCTCACGTTGTGGTATTTTAATGAACCGTCATTAGAGGACACTTAGGAGTTCTTTTTCATTGTGAGGGCGAAGTAGCTCTAAACAACTTATTAAACGTTTCACTGCACATTCGGAGAAAGCTGATGTAATAATCAGGTTCCGAGTGTAACATTGCCTTTAACAGGTTTTCATGTGTATATTTCTTTCTCGTTTTAAACCATTCTCTGGATCAGCCTCTTGTTTTCTTCTTCTTCTTCTTCTTCTTCTTCTTCTTTAAACACAGTGCCAGAGTTAATGTTAGAAATGTATTGTCTGCACTTATAGCCATTCCCACTGGTGTCAAAATAAAACATAGTAGAACAGTGTATGTTTCAAACGTGAGCTGACAAACTTATTGGACAGTGTACGGTCTTGTTTGAGGAATCGGTGGATAGATAAGAGCGAATTTGACAAATAAGTTTGCTCGTGTACAGGGGCCTGAAGTGTTGTAATATGGCCGGTATTGCTCTAACAGATTTTTCGACAAAGAAGCTTCGTGAAATTTCATCATATTTTTTTGACAAAGATCTTTGACGTGGCACAAAAAGGGATGTTACAATTTCATCAAATATTTCGTCTTAGTTCCTTCAGAGTGTCTGGTATGTATTAACAGAAGAACCGCACGTTATCATCTGAGGAATTGCTGTTCTTAATACCTTTAGTTTCATGGTTCTCAGTCACTAAACGAGGCGGTGAGCTTTCCAACACGAAGTCGAACTGTAATTAGACTAAGAGCCTTTTAGCCTTGTCCTTGCTGCTATGCCATGCGTGACTTCTCAAGTCTCTTTCTCGGCTGCAACATTTAATCCTCTAGAATGTCCGCCTGCGAGGCTTTTTACTTTTTCTGTATATCTTAAACTAGCACAAGTTCCATTACATTTAGCACAAATTTAAATTCCTATTCACTTTCAGCTACCATTGCTGCATCAATCAATCGTATTGTGCTAATTTTTTGTCCGTGACAAAGAACAGTTCTTTAGTTCATTTTTCAATGAACAAATAAATATCGGTGGTACAATGAACACGCCTTAATTCTTTCCTGGTTTTGACTTCTTATACAAACCTGTCAGTGCAGGCTCTTCTAATCCGCTTTGAATAAGGAGAGTGGATTTCCATCTCCGTACCCAAAAAAGTAAAAACATCTGTATGCCCTGTCACTGTTCATTTGTACTTGTTATACGTATCTGTTTGTTATCTTGATATGGTTCTTATAATCTGAGAAATACCATTTTGACTATCTGGGTGATTTGAAAAGAGTTCCGACCGAAACTAGTCATCAAATGAATAAAGCGAAATTTGCGACTTTGGATGTTTTTCCATTGTATTAGAACTTTTTATTTAATCCTAGATTATAAAACGCCTTTCCATGTTTCTAGCGCCACAATAAGCGCCGATCCTTTGCATTTTGAACACACGATAGTTTCTCAGTGTGTTTATACAGGCCAGCCGCTTGTAGTAAACAGATCATCGCTTTCTTCGATCAAATATGAGGCGACGCGCTAGATTTGAGCAAATAAATTTGATGAAACGCAACACGTGACAAAGAGGTTTCGTAAGACACTTCATCAAATATATCTGACAAAGCAATTTTGTTAGTTGCAGGTTGCCTATCTAACAACTTCCACGGCCAACAAAAATGTGATTTTCAATACTTCGAGTAACTACTGACCGAATTTAAAATGCTGTCATAGTCTACTCATTTACACGTAGAATGTTATGTTTAACAAAACAATAAGCTAAGTTTTCCAGTTAGGAACTGTGTACTTGTCTTGAGTCAGCATAATTGATAGCTCGCAAATACGGGGACTTTTTTCACTCAGTATTGGAGAATGAGATCACTTAGCAACCTCCAACTCATTTTACACCTAATTTAAAACCATTATGAAACTCTTTCTCGTTGACACTCTCCCAAAACGATGAAAGGAAAAACATTTATCGCTTACTACATTTTCGCTATTGATGCCGTAAAACTTCAGCATCAGAGATGACATTTTAATTTATTACTTCTTTACTACTGATTCTACTCCCAACACAGTTTGCAGACTCTATATATCCCTGAATGTACCTGCAAAATTATATCATTTCATGAGTCATAGTTCAGCTGATTACTGTGCGGCCCCTCCCGCCGGAGGTTCGAGTCCTCCCTCGGGCAGGGGTGTGTGTGTTGTTCTTAGCATAAGTTAGTTAAAATTAGTTTAAGTAGTGTGTAAGTCTAGGGACCGATGACGCAGCAGTTTGGCCCCTTAGGAGTTCACACACATTTGAACGTTTTCAGCAGATATAACTTCATAAACATTGAAATGCGTGAAGAACTTGCTCTTCCTTACAATAGAATGCAAATTACGCAGACTAAATTCATACAGCGTTCCATAACCAGCGAGCTTAGCAACATCCAACAAATTGTAAGCATAATTTCAAACCTTTTCCAAACTGTTTCTCGCGTATGTACTTAATATCAAATATTTGACACACTATCTCACTTGTAATGTTATCAGACTTTTGAAGCTGTTTTAGGCATCGGAATTCGATCTTTTAAAGCAATGATCGTCAAAGTTTTTCCCTTAAGCGCCACTACTGTCATTGTAGGGAGGAGGGAGGGGGATTGGGGTGGTAAAGCGTCCGCTCAAAGAGAAATTCAGTTTTCATCAAACCCAAACCATGGTTATTAAGAGAAGCTTATCACTTGCATATTTTTAATCTACATAACGTAAGATGTGACACCAAATATTTTTAAGCGAAAAAGAAAATTATTTATTGTAACTACATGCATTTTTTTCTGAAGGCATACATACTGGCCACTTCTTCATACCTAAGCGGGTACTGTGGCTTCTGCCATAGCAGCAAGGATCCCGTGTTTGTTTTTCTAGGCATCTTCATGATCTAATATCTGAAGGAATACCGAAAAGTTGCCGCATACCGTTTTCAATCGGACTTTTATGTGAGGCCAAATATAACTGAACAGAGACGGTTTTAAATAATGAAACACGCTTAATTCAAAATTGTCAGAAAGACATAGATTGACAGATGTTGGTTTTATGTAAAAAAGGATTTAGAAGTCAGTTTCAACAGTTCTACTATGCGTGTTTTTTTTGGAAGTAACTAACTCCTATTGAGGTGAACGCCTTGGCCACTTTTCCCGGCGAGTGGAGTGGTCACTTTTCCTGATTGGACACCGTGTCACCATTAGTGAACCACAGAAGAAATTATCAAACAGAAATAAATATAAAAGAACATAGATTTGTAGATCAAAAACGTTGTTTCAACATGATAGTGAAAAAAATTATTACTCTCCATTCAAGTGACTGAATTTTCTTAAATCAGCCGACTCAAAAAGAAAAAAAGGTTTTCACTAAAAATTAACGGAGAAAGCTTCTTCTGTCAACGTCACTGAGCAATGACCATTAATTGGTAAACTACATACATTAGTATGTTATATTAATTAATAACAGTAACTGCAATATGAGACACGATGACAAATGTTTGCTAAATGTTTTGAACGTCATTTTCCTTTTTCTCATTGCATTGTATTACAACAGTCTTAATTTGATTTCATACAACTTGCTATAAACAAGTATCTCGTTTGAAGACGACCGTCTCTGTTACGCGCACTCACGAATCCATGTTACTTCCTTTTGATATTTATACCATAATAGCTGATCGGCGGTAGTTGCGCACGTTCGTAATTCGTTAACAATAAAATATTCGTCCTCTCACTTCTATTAACTCTGCAGTAGCTCAAAATGGGTCTGTTCTCTATGTGACTTAACATCTGAGATCATCAGTCCCCTAGAACTTAGAACTACTTAAACCTAACTAACCTAAGCACATCACTCACATCCACGCCCGAGGCAGGATTCGAACCTGCGACCGTAGCGGTCGCGCGGTTCCAGACCGAAGCGCCTAGAACCGCTCGGCCGGCTCTGCAGTAGCCGCGCTAGATACCCTCTGCCCCCGACGTAGCGGGAAATTATTTTAGCTCGCGTCCGAATTCACCTACTTCAGTTATAATTCAGCACATCTTAAAATATCACTGTATCTCTATTTTTGTTTGTTAGTGAACAACAAGCATACGTTCTAAAGAATCTCTTAACGTTAGTTGACTTTTTTATGTTTTGTTGTAAGTTGCTAGTAGCGTATTATGTATTATAATACACGGGTGAGAAACGCCGGCCGCACGAACACTTGATTCTGCTTTAAATAATCTAGGGCAGGGCCTCCCAACCTTTTCAGCTGGCGGACCCCTTCTTCAGTCGAAAATTCATGGCGGACCCCTAGTCAGTCAAGAGCACAGGAACTTTAAATTTCAGAGCAAAACCCATGGGAACTGAAAGCTTCTTAATGCAAGTACCATGTTCTCAATGACTCCCCCCTGAAGTATCAATAGTCTTTGGTTTAGAGATGAATGAAAACAACTTGAAATTAACGATCCAATTTGGATTCCCACTGTATCCAGACACTTACTAGTGGATTTACTCCCTTTGTTCAACGCACTATAGCCTGATTAATATTACTTGGTAATTGACATTTCACACGTTGGAGCTGCCTTCCTCCAAGAGCAATCGACGTCACGTCCAAACTGTTCGCTGCTGACAAGCTGCCGCCTGTGGTCTGTTCACTTCCACTGTTTGGCAACTGTTGTGTAAGGACCATGCATATTTCGTAACAGTCGTGTGTGTGTGTGTGTGTGTGTGTGTGTGTGTGGTTTTTCGTGAAATCCGAAGAAAAATGTTCAAATGTATGTAAGTCTATGGGACTTAACTGCTGAGGTCATCAGTCCCTAGTCTCACACACTATTAACCTAAGTTTAATTTCCGCTAAGGACAACACACACACATACACACACACACACACACACACACACACACACACACACACACACGTGCCCGAGGGAGGACTCGAACCTCCGACAGCGGGAACCGCACCAATGTTTTCGTTTGTGTTGCCGACTGTCAAATATTATTGCCAAGGATTGAATATTATTGCCAACTTTCGAGTGCTATACACATGTTTTTCAAAGAAAAAAAATAGTGATGAACTTGAGTTTCACATTTTTATTCAATAATTTTGCTCATTATTTTACACGATTTGGTGAAAGGTGGCCGCGGACCCCCTAGAAAGAGCCGGCGGACACCTAAGGGGTCCGCGGACCACACGTTGGGAAGCCCTGATCTAGGGTTTGCTGGTTATAAGCTAACAGCAGTGCTGAGTCGCTAACAACAAAAAGTAATGCGCACTGTTAGAGTAGACGGAACCGCCTAAAATACAAACAGCTAGTTACAGGTTTGTTCTACACGCGTGAGCTGTGCTCACGTGGAAATGCGGCCCACTGCGCTACGCCAGAAACACAGAAGCATTATCTCAAGCAAGTGCTGTTGTGAAGGCATCAGCGGGTATTTCATTAGCAGAGAGGTTCCGAGGTCAATGACTGAAGGCGCAGCGACCGAGAAAAGAGAACAGCTAAACATCAGGGGCGGTGTGGTGTGAAGGCAAACAAGAGCGCGGGAACCGGTCTGAAGTGTGCCAGCATACAAAAACAGCAATGGAAGACTGGACGAGACGGTGGGAGCGACGTGAAAGTGAGACAGAGGTATGTAAACGAAATGCTCAAACAGAACAGAGCGCGAAAGGAGCAGAATGATGAAGAGGAAAACGAAGCGCTGTTTTATGTATATGAACTACGTAGAAACGAAAATAAGGCCGCTGTAGAAAAGCAGAAGAAATATAACACTGAGGCATCAGGAAGCTCTTTCTCAGGAGAACTTGCTTTCGAGCTTCTGAGTGGCGAACCCAGGTACTGCTACATTGAAGTAAGAAATTTGCACAGCGTGTAGGAATAGATGGCTCTGCGTTATCGACTATGCAACGTGTAGTAGACGATCTGAAAAAGAAAGTGAGGTGCTGGAGATTTAGAAAAATGGTGAGTCCTCTTGGGCCGCGGAGGAAAAGTGAAAACCAAAACTCATGATGGAGAGCATAAGATAGACGGTGAACGTAATGCCATAGAGTAAATAAAGGAAGTTAACTGACATTTAATAGAATCTTTGATCTTTAGTTTCTTGTAGGCGATATTGCCCCGTAATAATAAAATTCCGTGGGTAGTTTTACAGTGTTTTAGAATTTCGACGTCAGTTCTGATTTTCGATGACATGTGATTTAATAGTATCCCTCTTGTCAACACGTGTTAGAGGTCGTTAAATCTATTGTTATATTTATCCAATATGCCCTATACAATAATGTTGAAACTCAGCTACGCATTTCAACAGTCACGCTTTCATCATCTGTACGTATGTGTTTAAATCATCAATGGGATATACTGTTGTTGTTGTGGTCGTCAGTCCAGAGACTGGTTTGATGCAGCTCTCCATGCTACACTATCCTGTGCAAGCTTCTTCATATCTCAGTACCTACTGCAACCTACATCCTTCTGAATCTGTTTAGTGTATTCATCTCTTGTTCTCCCCTTACGATTTTTACTCTCCACGCTGCTTACTAGAACAAGCAAAGTAACAGTCATCAAATAAAGTCACTTGGACATATAATCCTCGATTTACTTTCAAATTTCCACCCTGTATCCCTCTTTTCTGTCCAATCACACAGTCGCTCGTTCACCTGACGTCCTTACTTCAGCAATGTCTCCGACCGCTCCGCTTGTTGTCATACCCAGTGATTTTTAATACAATACTTCATCCAGTGAACATTTAATTGCTTATCAACCTTGTATGATCTCTGCTTTAATCCTTGCATTTATACCCAGCAAATTCCGAATTCAACAGTGACACTAGAACTGCTAAATAGTAGGTTTTGATGAACTGTCTGTGTGGGATCGGCGGATGTCAATTTCTTTACCGCTAAGCCGTCAGTTCTGTTGGTATCTTGCTCACATATGGTGAAATTTCTACAACAGCATCCGAAAGAATGCCTGGTAAGCTCTCAAGCAGGCATTACGTTGGGAAAGCCTCTAACAGTACATATATTTCTTATGTGATTGTGTTTGTCGCTAATTATCGGTCTAGTAATCTTTTAATTCAGAATTCTGAAATACAGAAATACAAGACACTTAGGAATGAAATAAATAGGAAGTGCAGGGAAGCTAAGGCGAAATGAATAAATCGAATAAGAAATGAAGGACTGTCGGAAAGACTGACTCAGCACATAGAAAAGTCAAAACAACCTTCGGTGACCAGAATGAAACTTTCTCTCTGCAGCGAAGTGTGCGCTGATACAGAACTTCCTGGCTGATTAAAACTGTGTGCCGGACCGAGACTCGAGCACGGGAAAGTTGTCTAGAGATCGAGTCTCGGTCTGGCACACAGTTTTAATCTGCCAGGAAGTTTCAACCCTCGGTGAAATTGAAAGCAAGGGTGGTAACACAGAGAGTGAAATAGGAATTCCACAGTTCAATGCAGAGGAGAGCGCGGATAGGTGGAAAGAATACACTGAAGGCCTTTATGAGGAGGGAAGACTTGTCTGATGTGAAGAAAATCAAGAAAAAACAGGAGTATAACAGAGATAGGGGGTCCAGTGTTAGAATTTAAAAGTACTTTGAAATACTTAAGATCAAATAATAGAGAAGTGATAGTTAACATTCCATCAGAATTTCTAAAATCACTGGGGAAAGTGGCAACAAAACCACCATTCACGTTCGTGTGTAGAATGTGTGACTCTGGCGATATACCATCTCATTTTTGGCAAAATGTCATCCACACAATTCATAAGACTGCAAGAGCTGACAAGTGCGAGAATCCTCGAAGAATCAATTTCACAGCTCATGTATCCAAGTTGCTGACAAGAACAATATAGAGAAGAATGGAAACGAAAACGAAGATTTGTTAGGTGACGATCAGCTTAGCTTCAGGAAAGGTAAAGGCACCAGACAGGCAATTATGAGGTTGCGGTTGATAAGCAAAACTAAAGAAAAATCAAGACACGTTCATAGGACTTGTCGATCTGGTTCCGAAATTCTGAGGAAAATAGGGGTAAGCTGTAGGGAGAGACGGGTAATAAACAACATGTACGAGAACTAAGAGGAAATAATAAGAATGGAAGACAAAGAACGAAGTACTCGGATTAAAAAGGGTGTAAGAGAGAGATGTAGCCTTTCACCCTACTGTTCAATCTATACATCTAAGAAGCAATGACGGCAGTAAAATAAAGGTTGAAGAGTTGAATTAAAATTCAAGGCGAAAGGATGTCAGTGGCTAAATTCACTGATGACATTGCTGCTTTCAATGAAAGTGAAGAAGAATTACAGGATCTGTTGAATGGAATGAACGGTCGAATGAGTAAAGAAGATAGATTGAGAGTAAATCGAAGAAAGACGAAAGTAAATAGAAATAACAGAAATGGGAAATGCAAGACAATTAACATCAGGATTGATGGTCATGATGCAGTGAAGTTAAGGAATTCTGCTTCCTAGGCAGCAAAGCAACCCATGACAGACGGAGCAAGGGGAACATCTAAAGCAGGCTGGCGCTGACAAAACGGGCATTCCTGGTCAAGAGCAGGGACATCAAAAGCAAGCTAGAATTGGAAAAAAAGGCATTTCTGGTTAAGACCAGCCTCGTAGTACCAAAAATGTACGTAACTTGAGGAAGAAATTTTTGAAAATGTACGTTTGCAGCACAGAATTAAATAGCAGTAAAACATGCACCATGGGAAAAACATAACAGAAGAGAATCGAAGCATTTGAGATGTGGTGCTACAAACGAATGTTGGAAATTAGGTGGACTGATAAAATAAGTAATGAAGATGTATTGCACAGAATCGAAGAGGAAAGGAATAAAGCACCACTTGTTAGCACTAGAGGGAGCTGTAGAGAGTGAAAACTGTAGAGGAAGACAAGAGATTGGAATGCATCCAGCAAATAACTGAGGACGTGGGTTGCAAATGCTGCTCTGAGATGAAGAGGTTGGCACAGGAGAGTTAGAAGACTAATGGTTTGATTCTATGTAGGTCTCCATTGTTATTATTCCCAATCACATAACATGGAGCGGAAAGTAATTGGCGGTATTAGATGGTTGCTCATTTCCCGAGTGTTCGTACTGCTGTATACCTAGTCAGTAGAAAACTTATGTTGGTTCTTTTCCCAGAGTATGATGATGGTAAAACGTTAAGTAGTGAGACTAAAACACCAAATTTTCTTTTACTGATTAATATCTAATGATACGATTAGTACTACTGGTCTCGGACAAAGTGAGCTGCAGTAGTTCGCAGCATAACGATTAGACCTCAGAATCCTTATAGCACCGTCTACAGGTTGCCTTTTGATACTCGTACACTGTGCCATGTAATCAAAATCTTTAATTGGCAGAGACCGTTAGTTATGCAAATTAGTTACCAGTTATTTAGCAAACACTTCACATGAAACTACAGTGCGTCCCATGGAACACTACCTCGTTTTTTAAATAGCAATACACAAGTTATTGTTCCCATCACAGAAATTTCAGAGTTGTCTGTGAAAGAATAGTCGCTTAACAGCGTGCAGTGTATTTGGTGAACTAAAGTAATATAGATTTTCTGGCGAGACTATTGTCTAAAAGGCATGTAATCAATATCTAACACTGCTGGTTAAAACTAGATCGCTAAAACCGTTGTATAATAAACAAAAATTCTGTTGTCTAGGATAAATAGAATGTAAAACATTAGACACGTGTAGGCAGGGTTGCCATAAGAGTGAAACTACCCTTATAGAGCAAAAAAAGCCACTAGGGGCTTGCCTTCTATGTTTTCTATTTTAAAATTTTGTGACTAAAGCTTTATCGCTTGGTATGTATTTTATACGTGGCATGCCAATTAAATGTTTAATTTCTGATGAAAGTACTCTTAGTAGTGACCAAAACCTAGGTGAAAAAGACTTCACTTTTGCGACCGAGGGCTGTTATTGTTTTAATTTTATTTTGAAATATGTAATGTTTATATTCTGACTCTGTACTGTACAGTAGCTATAGTACGACCCTTCTTCCGATAGGTATACAAATGGTCTCTATGCCAGGAGCTATCCAAAACGCTTGACCCCTTATCTCTGTGATCAATAGAACCCGATATATGAGTCCCTGAAAAATAGTACTTTCGTGCGCGGTTTTTTGGAACAGGGAAGTCACAAAATTCTCATTGAGCGCATAGTTTATTTTCTTTGTAGTGTTCTATTACCTTTAAATCTATGATGTTATGTACACTATGTGATCAAACGTATCCGGACAGCCCCCAAAAAATACGTTTTACATATTAGGTGCATTGTGTTGTCAACTACTGCCAGGTACTCCATATCAGCGACCTCAGTAGTCATTAACCATTGTGAGAGAGCAGAATGGGGCGCTCCGCGGAACTCACGGACTTCGAACGTGGTCACGTGATTGGGTGTCACTTGTGTCATACGTCTGTTAGCGAGATTTCCATACTCCTAAACATCCTTAGGTCCACCGTTTCCGATGTGATAATGAAGTGGAAACGTGAAGCGACACGTACAGCACAAAAGCGTACAAGCCGACCTCGCCTGTTGACTGACAAGGACCGCCGACAGTTGAAGAGGGTCGTAATGTGTAATGGGCAGACATCTATCCAGACCATCCCACAGGAATTCCAAACGGCATCAGGATCCACTGCAAATACTATGACAGTTAGGTGGGAGGTGAGAAAACGTGGATTTCATGGTCGAGCGGCTGCTCATAAGCCACACATCACCCCGGTAAATGCCTCGCTTGGTGTAAGGAGCGTAAACATTGGACGACTGAACAGTGGAAAAAGGTTGTGTGGAGTGACGAATCACGGTACACAATGTGACCATCAGATGGGCGGGTGTGGGTATGGCAAATGCCCAGTGAAATACATCTGCCAGCCTGCGTAGTGCTAACAGCAAAATATGGAGGCGGTGGTGTTTGGTGTGATCGTGTTTTTAATGGAAGGGGCTTGCACCCCTTGTTGTTTTGCGTGGCACTATCACAGCACAGGCCTACATTGATGTTTTAAGCACCTTCTTGCTTCCCACTATTGGTGAGCAATCCGGGTTTGGCGATTGAAAATTACAACACGATCGAGCACCTGGGGCGGTGTGGTTACAGGACAATAACGTCCCCTGTAATGGACTGGCCTGCACAGAGTTCTGGCCTGAATCCCATAGAACACCGTTGGGATGTTTTGGGACCCCGACTTCGTGCCAGGCCTCACCGACCGACATCGATACCTCTCCTCAGTACAGCAGTCTATGAAGAATGGGCTGCCATTTCTCAAGAAACCTTCCAGCACCTGATTAGACGTATGCCTGATAGAGTGGAAGCTGTCATCAAGGCTAAGGGTGTGCCAACACCATACTGAATTCCAACATTACCGATGGAGGGCGCCACGAACTTGTAAGTCGTTTTCAGTCAGGTGTCCGGACACTTTTCATCACATAGTGCACACACACATCATTTTCCAGTACATGTTTTTAGCGGAGCTTTGTATACAGTGTGGTCCATTGAACGTGACCGGGCCAAATATCTCACGAAATAAGGGTCAAACGATAAAACTACAAACAACGAAACTTGTCTAACTTGAAGAGGGAAACCAGATGGCACTATAGTTGGCCCGCTAGACGGCGCTGTCATGGGTCAAACGGATATCAACAGCGTTTTTTAAAATAGGAACGCCCATTTTTATTACATATTCGTGTAGTACGTAAAGAAATATGAATGTTTTAGTTGGACCACTTTTTTCGCTTTGTGATAAGTGGCGCTGTAATAATCGCAAACATTTGGCTCACGATTATAGATGAACAGCTGGTAACAGGTAGGTTTTTTAAATTAAAATACAGAACGTAGGTACGTTTGAACATTTTATTTCGGTTGTTCCAATGTGATACATGTAGCTTTGTGAACATATCTTTTCTGAGGACGCCTGCTGTTACAGCGTTATTACCTGTAAATACTACATTAATGCAATAAATGCTCAAAGTGATGTCCGTCAACCTCAGTGCATTTGGCAATACGTGTAACGACATTTCTCTTAACAGCGAGAAGTTCGCCTTCCGTGATGTTCGCACATGCATTGACAATGCACTGACGCATGTTGACAGGCGTTGTCGATGGATCACGATAGCAAATATCCTTCAACTTTCCCCACAGAAATAAATCCGGGGACGTCAGATCCAGTGAACGTGCAGGCCGTGGTATGGTGCTTTGACGACCGATCCAGCTGTTATGAAATATGGTTTCCAATACCGCTTCAACCGCACGCGAGCTATGTGCCGGACATCCATCACATTGGAAGTACATCGCCATTCTGTCATGCAGTGAAACATCTTGTAGTAATATCGGTAGAACATTATGTAGGGAATAAGCATAGATTGCCATCGATAAAATGGGGGCCAATTATCCTTCCTCCCATAATGCCGCAGCATACATTAACCCGCCAAGGTCGCTGATGTTCCACTTGTCGCAGCCATCGTGGATTTTCCGTTGCCCAGTAGCGCTGTTACCGCTGCAGTGAATGACGCTTCGTCGCTAAATAGAACGCGTGCAAAAAATCTTTCATGGTCCCGTAATTTCTCTTGTACCCAGCTGGGTGTTGTGTGCTGTCCTTAGGTTAGTTAGGTTTAAGTAGTTCTAAGTTCTAGGGGACTGATGACCATAGATGTTAAGTCCCATAGTGCTCAGAGCCATTTGAACCATTTGAACCATCTTGTACCCAGTGGCAGAACGTTTTTGAGATTCCCGATTATCGCGCAATTTGTCTGTTACTGATGTGCGGATTAGCCGCGACAGCAGCTAAAACACCTACTTGGGCATCATTTGTTGCAGGTCGTGGATGACGTTTCACATGTGGCTGAACACTTCTTGTTTCCTTAAATAACGTAACTATCCGGCCAACCGTCCGGACACTTGGATGATGTCGTCCAGGATACCGAGCAGCATACATAGCACACGCCCGTTGGGCATTTCGATCACAATAGCCATACATCAACACGATATCGACATTTTCCGCAATTGGTAAACGGTCCATTTTAACACGGATAATGTATCACGAAGCAAATACCGTCCGCACTGGCAGAATGTTACGTGATACGACGTACTTATACGTTTGTGACTATTACAATTCCATCTATCAAAAAGCGAAAAAAGTGGTCCAACTATAACATTCATATTTCTTTACGAACTAGACGAATATGTAATAAAAATGGGGCTTCCTATTTTAAAAAACGCAGTTGATATTCGTTTGACCTATGGCACCGCCATCTAGCGGGCCAACCATAGCGCCATCTGGTTTCTCCCTTAAAGCTAGACGAGTTTCGTTCTTTGTAGTTTTTTCGTTTGATGCTTATTTCGTGTGATATTTGGATCAATGGACCACCCTGTATAAATTAGTTCTTTCTTGACACAGGTTTCAGGTTGACATCAAAGAAATGAAACTGAAAATTGTTTTGGACCGATTCTGGCTTTACTGTCGATGCGCCAGTATAGAGGGTGTTACAAAAAGGTACGGCCAAACTTTCAGGAAACATTCCTCACACACACATAAAGAAAAGATGTTATGTGGACATGTGTCCAGAAACGCTTAATTTCCATGTTAGAGCTCATTTTAGTTTCGTCAGTATGTACTGTACTTCCTCGATTCACCGCCATGATTTCATACGGGATACTCTACCTGTGCTGCTAGAACATGTGCCTTTACAAGTACGACACAACATGTGGTTCATGCACGATGGAGCTCCTGCACATTTCAGTCGAAGTGTTCGTACGCTTCTCAACAACAGATTCGGTGACTGATGGATTGGTAGAGGCGGACCAATTCCATGGCCTCCACGCTCTCCTGACCTCAGCCCTCTTGACTTTCATTTATGGGGGCATTTGAAAACTCTTGTCTACGCAATCCCGGTACCAAATGGAGAGACTCTTCGTGCTCGTATTGTGGACGGATGTGATACAATACGCCATTCTCCAGGGCTGCATCAGTGCATCAGGGATTCCATGCGACGGAGGGTGGATGCATGTATCCTCGCTAATGGAGGACATTTTGAACATTTCCTGTAACAAAGTGTTAGAAGTCACGCTGGTACGTTCTGTTGCTGTGTGTTTCTATTCCACGATTAATGTGATTTGAAGAGAAGTAATAAAATGACCTCTAACGTGGAAAGTAAGCGTTTCTGGACACATGTCCACATACCATATTTCCTTTCTTTGTGACCGAGCGAGGTGGCGCAGTGGTTAGCACATTGGACTCGCATTCGGGAGGACGACGCTTCAATCCCGTCTCCAGCCATCCTGATTTAGGTTTTCCGTGATTTCCCTAAATCGTTTCAGGCAAATGCCGGGATGGTTCCTTTCAAAGGGCACGGCCGATTTCCTTCCCCATCCTTCCCTAACCCGAGCTAGCGCTCCGTCTCTAATGACCTCGTTGTCGACGGGACGTTAAACAACACTAACCTATCCTAACCTTTCTTTGTGTGTGAGGAATGTTTCCTGAAAGTTTGGCCGTACCTTTTTGTAACACCCTGTGTAATATTAGTACAATCTGACAGCCCAGCATTCTAATGGTTACACATTGGTCCGTATACTGGCTGGCCTTTTTGTAACACCCTGTATGCGTCTGTGAAAGAAATTATTTCAAGTCATTCCATGAACAAAATGTGTACTCTTGTTTACAGTAATACGATTTAAAGCTAGTACTGTGACCTCAATCATTACGTGATTTAATCTGATGTAAAATCAGAACAGCAATAAATGAAAAATAAAACGAATTGAAATGACGCGAAGTGGTAAACTGTTATTATTGAGTGTGTGTGCCGAGCATTTCATGACATTTGTATAACAAAAACTAATAGGTAACCGACGACTTTGTGGTTTACAGTTTGACTACTATGTACAGATTGACCGTAAAAACAATTTTTGACGAATAAAATGGAGCATGTATCAGTCGAAGCAACAAAGAAGTGATCGAAAAACCGTGTCACCTACCAGAATAATGAACAGTGTGAAATGTGGTTGGTGGTATAACCGGCAACACATTCAGTGTGCTGGGGATCCTTGTGTGTATAATATTAATAACTATGGCACCCAAGACAGTGTAAAGATAGTACTGGAGAAAGGAATTTTACCAGAACCTCTTAACATTATGTAGACTATAAAAACTACACTGCAAGACCTCTTTGTGAACAATTCACGTAGCCTGGTATTCTGTTTTGCAAGGTTCTAGCGTTGTGAAGTTCACTTCCTGTATCTTGGACCCTCATTGCAGGCAATGACAGGATATATGTGCATGGAAAGAAAAGGAAAGAAAAAGGGTCTGTCATACTGGAAACACTAGTCCTTAACGAGAGTCCTGTTTCGATAATATGTAAAAGCAGAATTTCAAAGCTGTATAATTATTAACATTTTGTGAATCAAATTCTCAACCCTGATGGGTTTTCTCCGTTTTGGAACGTGTGAAACGTGGTTTTAAGGAAGATATATCAATTACTGGTTAAAATCTCGTCGCTTTGGAGGTCTTTAAAATGCACTAGTCGGATGGTCGATATCGTAGCAAGAAAGAGGCCGTGGTCTGCTCGGAAACGAACCTGGCATTCGGTTGGAATGTCTTATGATAAGTCAAGATGGGGATTTTAACCGTTGTCTTCTGGAAATCGAGCCCAAACCATAAATGGATCACTTCTGCTCCATGTCATGTAACTTTGTGCGCTCAACTATGTAACAACCAAACCTATACAGAGTACTTTCCATCGTTAAGTAGTGGTCGTGTTGCTCCCATGTTGAGTTACTGTAATTATCTGTATACTGACAAGTGCTTATGCTGTAACGTACCGTCAGTTCCACTGTGATTATGGCATCAGCTGCCGGGATACACCACACCGCTTCTTTGCGGTAATATACAGTGCAGTAGCCAACACAATTTTGGTAACGCTGAAAAGACGATTCATCCCAGTAATCCAGACAACGTCCCGAGAAGATGTTACAAAATTTAAAAACCTGCCCTCATTATTTTTTACTGTAGAATGTATCCAGATTAAATTACTTACCTATCACTAACATATGTTTCTAATTTGCTTGTCGCCAAATATATTCATCTCACTGTTTTAGGCATCTTCAATGGCATTAAACAGATATTGTTTTATTGCTGTCATCATCTGCTCCTCACTTTACGCAGATAAACACGCTCTTCACATAAAAGAACCGTAAATATGTATTTAGAATGATGTTATTATTATAATATGCACTTGGAGTTAATGGAGTTAATCAAATCAATTCCATGATACAGAAGAATGCTACTAATTATGACTATGTACATGAAGAATCTGAATTGACCCACCAGGGTAGCCGAGAGCATTAATGCGCTGCTTCCTGGACTCGGAAGTCCCATAGTGCTCAGAGTCATTTGAACCTGGAATCGGGTAGGACGCTGCCCCAGATCGAATGTGCTCGGCGGATTAGCGACGAGGGCCAGTATGCTGGCCAGCCTGGATGTGGTTTTTAGGCGGTTTTCCACATCCTGATAGGTGAATACCGGGCTGGTCCCCACGTTTCGCCTTAGTCACACAACTCACAGATATGTGCAAACATTCTCAGTATTTCATAGCTTACACTAGACGCAGACAGCTGGGGGTACACTACTTATGTCCCATGGGGTTCAGGATGGCGGCAGGAATGGCACCCGGCCACCCTCTGCCAGTAACACTGCCAAATCCGTCCTAACACGGCTGACCCCGCATTGAAGCGGGACAGGGGCCGAAAGAAAGAAAAAATACAGGGCTATTACAAATGATTGAAGCGATTTCATAAATTCACTGTAGCTCCATTCATTGACATATGGTCACGACACACTACAGATACGTAGAAAAACTCATAAAGTTTTGTTCGGCTGAAGCCGCACTCCAGGTTTCTGCTGCCAGAGCGCTCGAGAGCGCAGTGAGACAAAATGGCGACAGGAGCCGAGAAAGCGTATGTCGTGCTTGAAATGCACTCACATCAGTCAGTCATAACAGTGCAACGACACTTCAGGACCAAGTTCAACAAAGATCCACCAACTGCTAACTCCATTCGGCGATGGTATGCGCAGTTTAAAGCTTCTGGATGCCTCTGTAAGGGGAAATCAACGGGTCGGCCTGCAGTGAGCGAAGAAACGGTTGAACGCGTGCGGGCAAGTTTCACGTGTAGCCCGCGGAAGTCGACGAATAAAGCAAGCAGGGAGCAAAACGTACCACAGCCGACGGTTTGGAAAATCTTACGGAAAATCCTAAAGCAGAAGCCTTACCGTTTACAATTGCTACAAGCCCTGACACCCGATGACAAAGTCAAACGTGGTGGAGATCATGATCAGCAATTCATGTCATAGCCTCCACGCTCTCCCGACTTAACCCCATGCGATTTCTTTCTGTGGGGTTATGTGAAAGATTCAGTGTTTAAACCTCCTCTACCAAGAAACGTTCCAGAACTGCGAGCTCGCATCAACGATGCTTTCGAACTCATTGATGGGGACATGCTGCGCCGAGTGTGGGAGGAACTTGATTATCGGCTTGATGTCTGCCGAATCACTAAAGGGGCACATATCGAACATTTGTGAATGCCTAAGAAAACTTTTTGAGATTTTGTATGTGTGTGCAAAGCATTGTGAAAATATCTCAAATAATAAAGTTATTGTAGAGCTGTGAAATCGCTTCAATCATTTGTAATAACCCTGTATATATGAAGGATCTGAATTCTGCTATTGTTGTGGCAATGTTTATATGTACACCACTGAAGACGGCTAAAATCATAGTTGAAGCACCTGTAACTAAAAAAAAAAACTTTATCATATACATGTAGAACAATTACATTTACAAGGAAAAAAGTTATTTGGGGAATCTCTCTCTTTCTCCCCCTTCTCTCTTTCTCTCTGTCCCCATCTCCTTTATTTTGTTTTCAGTGAAAAGTGAGGAAGGTCGCAATATTCAGGCAAAGAATAATAAACAATAACTAGACCACCAAGACAACATACAGATACTATTTTATGAGAAGATATAAAAATTGAAATTGGCCATTTATATCTACCTGGCTTGTACACCGCCAGCATACAGTGAAAAGTGAACATTATGTAGTCATGTGCAGTACATCATTGTCTGAAAACGTTGTTTTATACTAGCGAAAACTTTGTGATTGTTTTTATTATGTGCGTTCACAATAATACTCAGCACAGTCACCCCATAATCACAAGGATCAGAGAAAGACGACAAGTCTCTCCATCAGTCTTAATTCGCAGTGCTCCTGCTGTAGACTATGTTCTGAGGCACAGGCCTTTCCGGCTTTAATGGCACTGAAAAGGGAAACTTTTTGCAGTTGCAGGTACGAGACGTCAGCGAGCTCCCTGGCCGGACAGGAAGTCCCTGATGAGCCTGTTGACTTCCTCTGGGTTTTCCTGCTGCACGAAGTGTCCCGCCTCCTTGACGATGGCGGTGGGCACTCCTATCTGGTCCCTGGCGTGAGACAGGAAGTCGAAGGAGAGCGCGAACTCCTTCTCGCCGAACAGGAAGAGTCCGGGGGGCAGCGGCTTGCCTCTCGGCGGTGACGGCTGGTGCCATGGCGCCTCCATAAGGGCCCGGTAGTAGTTGATGGGCGGCGTCAGCGCTCCTGAAAGTCACAGACAATAACAGCACAGTACTGCACACAGCGTCACCGATAGGCGACGGTACGAGGATGACGTGTGTGTTCGAAGATAACTGGCCCGTATCAAAAGCGATCCATACGCTCAGTGCATCCGTTAAGTAGTGGAAGATCTCATTAAAGTTCCTGATTCAACGGTCGTACTAATGCAAAAATGGCTGATATCCATGTGCTGGGGACGGAGAGGGGAGAGGGATTTGAGAAACCAAAAGAGACACTCAGCACTGAGCAAGCGACTAATCTTAGGAGACAGACTGTAGAAAGGCAAACCTACTTTGTACGAGGTTCGCCCAGAAAGTAATGCACCACACTTTTTTTCTTCAACAGTTCGTTATTGAACATAGTGAGAATTAAACACACGAAACAATGCTGTTTTATCTACACACCCTATTTTTAAATGTAATCTCCATGCCGGCCGCTGTGACCGAGCGGTTCTAGGCGCTACAGTACAGAACCGCGCTGCTGCTACGGTCGCAGGTTCGAATACTGCCTCGGGAATGGATGTATGTGATGTCCTTAGGTTAGTTAGGTTTGTGTAGTTCTGAATCTAGGGGACTGATGACCTCAGATGTTAAGTCCCATAGTGCTTAGTGCCATTTGAACCATTTTTGTAATCTCCATCCCGTTCTACGGCCTTCCTCCAGCTCAAAACAAGGGCGTGTATGCCCTGTCGGTGCCAATTTTCATCCTGGTGGCGGAGCCAGTGCTTCACTGTGTAAATCACCTCCTCATCGTCCTCAAAATGTTTCCCGGAATGGAAAACTTTGATCATAGCTGCTAAGGTTGAGTGACCGTGTCAGAATTATATTAGAGCAAATAAGCCCTCGGTCACAAATATTAAGTCAAAATTGACCAGGTTTCGACGCTACTATGAGCGTCGTCTTCAGAATTAAACTAACTGCTCTGAAACATTATTAGGTATATAATACATTAATAAAATTAAAGTTTGTACTGACTGGAAAGAGATGTAGTACTTACAAGTCACATTTTAAAAAATGTAAGCCGGAAAGACGACGTCATGAATAGTTGTAAATAAGATGGCGAGCCGCTAAGGGCTGCTCGTACTTCAGTGAACAAAGATTGCAACAAGACTCTTGTAAATTATATAGACACCAGGTTCCTATTACAGGGGTGAGTTCACAGCGGCACCGTAAAGGTCGCCAGACGCCATGAGCAGAGGTTGTCCGATAACATCGGCTGACAGCTTGGTCACAATGTGCCCGATCTCCTCCGTCAGTTTTTGGCGGGATCAAGTTAGTACTCTTTCCAGTCAGTACAAACTTTAATTTTATTAATGTATTATATACCTAATAATGTTTCAGAACATTTAGTTTAATTCTGAAGACGACGCTCATAGTAGCGTCGAAACCTGGTCAATTTTGACTTAATATTTGTGACCGAGGACTTATTTGCTCTAATATAATTCCAGGAATGGTATCCTTCAATGGCGTAAGCAGTGGTAGTCCGAACGGGCTAGGTCAGGGCTGTAGGGTGGACGAGGTAACGGTGTCCAGCCCTGTTTCGCTACGTGTTCAGCAGTCCTCAGACTTGTGTGGGGACGAGCGTTATCGTGTTGCAGCAAAACATCTCCCGGGTTATTGTGGCGCCGAAGTCGCCAGAATCGCGCATTGAGTTTTGTTAATGTGTTGGCATTTGCTTCTGAATTAATGATGCCACCTTTTGCCAGCACATCAATGAGAATCACACCTTCACAGCCCCAGAACAAGGTGATCATGACCTTACCGGTGGAAGCAATTGCTTTGAATTGTTTCTTCTGTGGGGTCGACTATCGTTTTGTTTCGGGCTCACAATGGTAGACCCACGTTTATCACCTGTCACAATCCTGGACAAGAAGGCCTTGATCTCAGCTTCAAAACGTTGCAACAAATCAAGACAAATGTTTTTTCTGTGCGATATGTGAGCCACCGTTAGACACCGCGGGACCCATCTTGCACACACTTTTGAATATCCAAGTGTGCGGATAATTGTATCCACATTTCCTTTGCTGGCTGACAGATGCAGCGTCAACTGCCGAGTCGTAATGCGTATGTCCCCGCGAATGACATCAGCTCACTGCAATATGTCAGCTGTGGTCTCCCCGAACGCTGCAAATCGTGGCACGCCGAACCGCCTTCTGATGAAGAACCCACTGTAGGAGCATGGTCATAATGCACTCAAAACTACACAGAACACCGTTATGACCACGTCGGAGACTTGCAACGTATCGAGGGCATTTCGCAGGTGCCCAGCGAGTGCCTGTACTTCTGTCGACAGCAGATAGTCCATAGACTTTGCACAAGCGTTTGTGAATATTTCCCAAAGTTTCTTTCTCTGCAGCGAGCAATTCAATGACGGCACGTTGCTTGTAACACACATCACCTACAGACGCTATTCTGAAACTGTCCTGCAGCTACGCTATCTGGCGGAAGCGATGGAAACTTGGCGCGCTCACTCAGGAGACTTCAGATAACACGCACGTAACGTTTCGCATTCGTAGCGTTGTTTTCGGCTGGGAAAAAATGCTGTGCGTTACTTTCAGGGCAACCTTCGTAGTACATGTAGATAGCTTTTGACAACGTTGACTGGAATACACTCTTTGAAATTATGAAGGTTGCATAGATAAAATACAAAGAGTGAAAAGTTATCTACAACTTTTACAGACATTTATTTATTTCTCAAGTCAAGACCTGCTGCCTGTTATTATAGAACAGGTCGTAAATTATACAGACATCAAGTTCCTATTACATGGTTGATTTCACAGTGGCACCGTAAAGTTCGTTAAGACGCCATGAGCAGAGGTTGTCCGATAACATCGGCCGACAGTTTGGTCACAGTGTGCCCGATCTCCTTCGTCAGTTTTTGGTGGAATGAAGTAGGTTAAGTTAGGATAGAATCTGTTCTATGCATGAAGTAGGTTAGGTTTTAACTGCCAAGGGTGGGAGGGGTGCCAGGACGTCTCTCGCTTAGGGAAGAGTACTGCAGTACTGTTTGCTATTAAAAAGACGCTGTATACATTTGAATGAGTTATATCTGTCTCGAAAAGAACATGGCGAGTGCTTTACACAGTCCTCGGTTACTGGAATTAGCAGACAAGATATACGAATATACGAGAGGAAGGGAGAAAAGTTGTATTACACGCTCGATGTGATTCGTGGTGACCTTGAAAAACAATATTACAAACACTTCATGTAAAGAATCACTACCCTACTGGCATAAAAGTCCAGTAAGTAGAATAACAATTTGTAAACAATGCCCACATACTGTGACCCAAAAAGATTCACTAGAGTAACTTTAATCATAAGATACTCTAGCTTTCTCATTTTAGCAAATTATTTTTTGAGGCTGTAATTTACGCCTAAAATTTCCGATAAAGGTTTTGCTTACTTTCGGCTTCCAATAAACCTACAATTTCAGTCCATAGATTCCGAACTGTATCTCCATTATGATATTTGTCATTCTCAGGATGCCACAAACTCTTGTGTGACTAAGCTTGTCAGTTTCTCACAGAGCATATTTCGTATCGTGTCGGCAGATATGACCTAAGGACACAAACTTATGTGAATTGCAGCGATTGTCGTCCGAAGTCTGCACTTGCGGGGGATGAGGTCGCCTAAATTGTGACCGCACACGTACTGATTTGATATCGTCAGCCGTCTTCGCACCTTATCGGTCGCCAGGAGAATCCGTCTATATCGGTGCCACTGTGAGCATTGCTTAAGAGGCGAAGGACAAAAAACGGAACAGTAATCGAGATGGGAGGAAGATAAGATCGTAGCTACTCCCCAATTAAGCAAGCAGTAAAGGAAACCGAGGAGAAATTTGGAAAGGGAATTAAAGATTACAGAGAAGAGCTACAAACTTTGAAATTTGTCAATGGCACTGTAATTCTTTCAGAGACGGCAGGGGCTTGGAAGAGCAGCTGGAAGGAATCGATAGCGTCTTGAAAAGATGAACATCAACAACGGCAACTCTAAGATAACGGATTGTAGTTGAAGTAAATCACGTGATGATGAGGGAATTAGATTAGGAAATTAAACATTAAAAATAGTTGATGAGTTCTGCTATTTAGTCAGCAAAATAAATGACGGCGGCAAAAATAGAAAGCGTGTAAAACGCAGACTGGCAATAGGAAGAAAAGCATTTCTCAAAAAGATAGCTACTGTCGCAGGTTCGAATCTTGCCTCGGACATGGATGTGTGTGATGTCTTTAGGTAAGTTAGGTTTAAGTAGTTCTAAGTTCTAACAATTCTAAGTTCTAATAATTCCAATCACGAAGAAAGCAGGTGTATGTGAAAATTACCGAACTATCAGTTTAATAAGTCACAGCTGCAAAATATTAACGCGAATTCTTAACAGACGAATGGATAAATTGGTAGAAGTTGACCTCGTGGAAGATCACTTTGGATTCCGTATAAATATTGGAACACGTGAGGCAATACTGACCCTACGACTTATCTTAGAAGAAAGATTAAGGAAAGACAAACCTACGTTTCTAGCATTTTTAGACTTCGAGAAAGCTTTTGACAATGTTGATTGGAATACTCTCTTTCATATTCTTAAGGTGGCAGGGGTAAAATACAGGGAGTGAAAGGCTATTTACAATTGTACAGAAACCAGATGGCATCTATAAGAGTCGAGGGGGGCATGAAAGGGAGTCTATCCCCAATGTTATTCAATCTGTATATTGAGCAAGCAGTGAAGGAAACAAAAGAAAAATTCGGAGTAGGAATAAAATTCCATGGAGAAGAAATAAAAACTTTGACGTTCGCCGATGACATTGTAATACTGTCAGAGGCAGCAAAGGATTTGGAAAAGCAGCTGAACGGAATGGACAGTGTCTTGAAAGGAGGATATAAGATGAACATCAACAAAAGCAAAACGAGAATAATGGAATGTAGTCGAATTAAGTCGGGTGATGCTGAGGGAATTAGATTAGGAAATGATACGCTTAAAGTAGTAAAGAAGTTTTGCTATTTGGGGAGCAAAATAACTGATGATGGTCGAAGTAGAGAGGATATAAAATGTAGACTGGCAATGGCAAGGAAAGCGTTTCTGAAGAAGAGAAATTTGTTAACATCGAGTATAGATTTAAGTGTCAGGAAATCGTTTCTGAAAGTATTTGTATGGAGTGTAGCCATGTATGGAAGTGAAACATGGACGATAAGTAGTTTGGACAAGAAGAGAATAGAAGCTTTCGAAATGTGGTGCTACAGAAAAATGCTGCAGATTAGATGGGTAGACCACATAACTAATGAGGAGGTATTGAATAGAATTGGGGAGAAGAGGAGTTTGTGGCACAACTTGACTAGAAGAAGGGATCGCTTGGTAGGACATGTACTGAGGCATCAGGGGATGACCAATTTAGTACTGGAGGGCAGCATGGAGGGTAAAAATCGTAGAGCGAGACCAAGAGATGAATTCACTAAGCACATTCAGAAGGATGTAGGTTGCAGTAAGTACTGGGAGATGAAGAAGCTCGCACAGGATAGAGTAGCATGGAGGGCTGCATCAAACCAGTCTTAGGACTGAAGACCACAACAACAACAAGTTCTAGGGGACTGATGACCTCAGATGTTAAATCCCATAGTGCTCAGAGCCATTTGAACCATTTTTCAAAAAGGTAAATTTTTTGCACTGAATATAAATTTAAATACAAGAATGTCTTTTCTGTAGGTGTTTGTATGGAGTCTAGCATCGTACAGAAGTGAAACTAGGACGATAAACAGTGCAGAGGAGAAGAGAGTAGAAATTTAAGAAATGTGGTGCTACAGGAGAGTTCTGATGGTTAGATAGGTAGACCTAAAATGACTGTCAAGGGGGTACTGTCTCAGAATGAATAAGAAAATAAATTTATGGCACTAAAAACTCCGTCCGAACAAACTCGGATGGCCCAACGGTACCGACTGCCATTCTCAGCCGGTAGGCTCCGCTGGATGTAAATATGGAGTGGTACATGGTCAGTACATGGCTCTTCCGCCCGTTGTCAGTTTTCGTGACCGAGGCCGCTACTTCTCAATCAAGTAGATCCTCAATCGGCCTCGCAAGGGCTGAGTGCATCTGGCTCTCCAACAGCGGTAGGCAGACCCAGACGGTCACCAGTCCAAGTTCTAGCCTAGCCCGACAGCGCTTAGCTTCTGTGATCTGACACGAACGGGCGTTACTGCTGCGGTAAGGCCGTTGAAAATTTATGGCGCTGCTTGAATGAAAGCAGAGATTGGTTGGTAGGACACGTCTTGAGGTACCAAGGAATAATCAATCTGGTAATGACAGAAACGCGAGAGATAAGAACTGTAGACAGACATAAAGGCCTGAGTACAGAAAGGAGGCCCACATGCATGTAGGTTGTGACGGTTATGCAGAGAAGAAGACCATCGTACAGAATAGACTCAAGGGTAGAGCTGCATAAAACCACTCTTCGAACTGAAGAAAGCAACATAATGATGCACAATAGAAAAGAAACGAGACTTGTAGTGATATCCATATCGAATATGTGGAAGATATAGGCCCCTTTTCTAGCCAACAGTTTGTCGTAGGTCACAATGGAACATACATCTACATTTTCATCTACATCTACACTCTACAAACCACTGTGAAGTGCATGGGAGAGGGTACTTCCCACTGCATAGGTTTGATATTCGTCCAGTTCATGTATGGAGCGCACGAAGGATGACTGCTTCAAGGCCAGTGTGCGCTCTGTAATTAGTACAGCATGACCTTTGCAGTCCCTAGGTAGAAGAGTATAGTACATTATGAGATTCCTCACTGAACACTGGTTCTTGAAGGTTTCTAAGAAGGCTTAATCGGCATATCTGGGATCTACCGATTTACGGTTTCAAGCATTTCCGCCATGTTCTTCCGTAATTCAAACAAACTTGTGATCATTTTTGATGCCATTCTTAATGTACGTTCAATATCCCCTGTTAGCCGTATCTGTCACAGGTCCAATAAAATTGATCAATATTCAAAGGCGGGTAGCACAGATGTGTTGTATGAAACCTCTTTCGTAGATTGATTGCATTTTTCCGGTTTTCTACTACTGAACTGAAGTCTCCAACCTGCTTTACTTACGACTGATTCTTTGGCATTATTCCATTTCATAGTCCTACAATTCGTTATATCTGGATGTTTCTACTGGTTTACTGATTCAAACTGTGACTCTCTGATGTTATATTCAAAGGATACTATGTTTTTGCATTTTGAGAGGTGCAAAATAATACATTTGTTGAACATTTAAATCCAGTTGCCAATTTTTGAACCAGTTTGAAGTATTATCAAGATCTGGCTATGTGTGTAATTTTTCAGGTTGTACTTCATTATCGATAACTGCATAAGCTTCAAACCGTCTGAGGTTACTACTTTAACTAACATACAATTTAAACAGCATTCGTTTCATCACACTTCGATAGTGCACGTCTGAAGTCATTTCTCCATCTGTTGATGAGTCTCCGTCTCTTGATGAGTGTCCATAACATGCTGGCCCCTCTCTACCAACAAATCTCCAAATAAGAAATAGGGCGTTCCAATCTTTAAGTAGGGCATTAAGGCGAAACTGCATCCCTATCTCACTGCTTAGTAAACCTCGTGTTCCTTGATATACTCGGTTAATTCGAACGTACGACATTTCAGTATCGAATAAATCCAATAAATGATGTGCCAGACGAATACAGATTTTATATTAGAAAGCATCGTTAATGACAATTCATGTTACTCTTGCCTCAGGGAATGATGTTGCTAGCAAATATCTTTTATAATTCCTTAGTTATGGTGTCCTGAATTCTGACGTTAAGAACAGGTGTGGCGGAAATATATTTAATAATGTTGAATTCCGAGTGTAACTGTCATACTTCTGATTTTACATATATTTATCTGGATTTACCGTATCAATTATGATCAGCTGAAGACAAAAATGCATGCAGTTGTATGGGAAATGTGACCTGAAAAAAGTTCTTTTCTAAAGATTATGTATATTTTGTTACACTGAATGCAATTTTTGCTTTCAACGATTGTACGTATCACTGAAAAGGAAGAGATGTATGTGGTAGACGCTTTTTTTGGTGCATTTAAATACGACAAAACCTTGAAGTTATGCGAATAAGAAATTGTGAGTAAAAGTGTATGAAGGTTCTTAGAAAAAATGAAAGGGCAGAGAAAGGCGGCAAGAAAAATAATCTGGGCCAAATCATTATGACTAGGGCATGTTTTATAGCGGGTATTTCATTATAATGTTATTTCGTAAATTTTTCTTTACATGCTTCTGTGCACGACTTAATCTTTACTTATTTAATGTGCCTTTTCTCAAATATTACTTATCAGAATTATATAACATTTTCAGATTAGCTCATGTTGCTGCTGTATCTCATGCAGCGAACAAGTTTTGTGAGATTTGACACCGCTAAGAGAAGAAAAAAAAATTTGAAGGTGAGGAGTATCTATTAAAAACGTGTTTCTAAAATCATAAAATCAAAATTACTTGAAGAATATTAGTAACAATTTTGTTTCATTACATTATGTCTAGGAATTTTTCTGACTAAATCATAAGGGCCACCCTTCTCTTGTTAATTCCTTTTCACAAAAGGTACATACAGCAATTCGACGTTCAGAAGCTTAATATTATGGACTGAATTGTAGTTGTTAATTACGTTCTTATCTTTGTAATATTTGAATGAAGTTCTACAAAAAGTTGTTAGAAAATTTGTGACAAAATTAATCCTAAATGTATTGGAACAGCTATGTTCAGAGCTAGATTAATGGCCCCTTAAGTGATACATTCATCACAGTGTATTTGTAGCTTGCATTTCTACACACTCTTGCTAAATATGTTTTATTCCAAATTACCTATATATTTCATACGGCTTAATTAACGTTTCTAGCGTTTTTTCGATGTTGTGTTTGTAATTTGCAAATGGATGCATGTGACAACATAATGAAATGCTTGCATTCATATATCAGGTTTTTGTTTTATTTAACCTCCTTCCCAGATATTACTGACAAGGCGAGGCTACGGCGTTGGGATCACAGATTTACTTCAAACTTTGTACACCTTTAGTGGGCAATTAAAACAACATACTGTGCAAGTATAAGGTGCAATTTCGAGAAAATCGCAAGAGAAGTTTTATGCATCTGTTGTGTAATGGATGTGTCTGTGCCTAGGTGGCCGATGTCAGAGTTCATTGTGGGCAGGTAGTTAGCGTTCGAGCAACGTTAAGACGACCGTGAATGAGGCGACTGTTCGATCCCCGCTATACGTTTTTTCATCACTGATCTTATCATTTGAGAGGTGTTATATAATTAAAGAAAAACACGTGTATTTCCATGAAGTTTTAGTGAATTTCATATAAGACTACTATTTTTAATTAAATTTAATTATTACAACAAACATACACTACTGGACATTAAAATTGCTACACCACGAAGATGACGTCCTACAGACGCGAAATTTAACCGACAGGAAGAAGATGCTGTGATATGCAAAAGATTAGCTTTTCAGAGCATTCATACAAGGTTGGCGCCGGTGGCGACACCTACAACGTGTTGACTTGAGGAAAGTTTCCAACCGATCTCTCATACACAAACAGCAGTTGACCGGCGTTGCCTGGTGAAACGTTGTTGTGATGCCTCGTGTAAGGAGAAGAAATGCGTACAATCAAGTTTCCAACTTTGATAAAGGGCGGATTGTAGCCTATCGCGATTGTGGTTTATCGTATCGCGACATGGCTGCTCGCGTTGGGCGAGATCCAATGACTGTTAGCAGAGTATGGAATCGGTGGGTTCAGGAGGGTAATACGGAACGCCGTACTGGATCCCAAAGGCCTCGTATCACAAGCAGTCGAGATGACTGGCATCTTATCCGCATGGCTGTAATGGATCGTGCAGCCACGTCTCGATCCCTGAGTCAACATATGGGGACGTTTGCAAGACAACAACCATCTGCACGAACAGTTCGACGACTTTTGCATCACCATGGACTACCAGCTAGGAGACTATGGCTGCGGTAACCCTTGACGCTGTATCACAGACAGGAGCGCCTGCGATGGTGTACTCAACGACGAACCTGGATGCACGAATGGCAAAACGTCATTTTTTCGGATGAATCCAGGTTCTGTTTACAGCATCATGATGGTCGCATCCGTGTTTGGCTTCATCGCGGTGAAGGAACATTGGTTGTTTGGCTTCATCGCGGTGAACGAACATTGGAAGCGTGTATTCGTCATCGCCATACTGGCGTATCACCCAGGGTGGTATGGGGTGCCATTGGTTACACGTCTCGGTCACCTCTTGTTCGCGTTGACGGTACTTTGAACAGTGGACGTTACATTTGAGATGTGTTACGACCCGTGGCTCTACCCTTGATTCGATCCCTGCGAAACCCTACATTTCAGCAGGATAATGCACGACCGCATGTTGCAGGTCCCGTACGGGCCTTTCTGGATGCAGAAAATGTTCGAGTGCTGCCCTGGCCAGCACATTCTCCAGAACTCTCACTAATTGAAAACGTCTGGTCAATGGTGACCGATCAACTGGCTCGTCACAATACGCCAGTCACTACTCTTGGTGAACTGTGGTATAGTGTTGAAGCTGCAATGGCAGCTGTACCTGTACACGCCATCCAAGCTTCGTTTGACTCAATGCCCAGGCGTATCAAGGCCGTTCTTACGGCCAGAGGTGGTTGTTCTGGGTACTGATTTCTCAGGATATATGCACCCAAATTACGTGAAAATGTAATCACATGCGAGTTCCATTATAATATATTGGTCCAATGAATACCCGTTTATCATCTGCATTTCTTCTTGGTGTAGCAATTTTAATGGCCAGTAGTGTATTTATAACTACCGAGAACTAAATGAAGAAACGCACAGAGTTTTCCTGGAAATGAATGCCTGTCGTGATTTGCGAAATCCCTTACAAGTGCCACCCGGTAAGATACCTAGAACTACTTTGCACCTCGACTCTTCGAGCAGCGGACAGGGAGGCAGGCCTCATTTGGCAGCCAACCTGCGTAGCGCTGAGATGCTGCTAATGTGGCAAGAACGAATAGTCTAGTTGCAAATTTTTTGAATATCAATGAATTTACACTTGTACTACATAAATGAAAGTGTGAGCGAGAATCGAACCGTCGCCTCAAACACGTTCGTCTTGAGACTCGAACGCTAACCACTTGCCCGCCATGAATTCTAACGTCTGGCACATACGCACAGATACATCCGTTACATAATAGAAGCGTAAAACTTCTCTTGCCATTTTGTCGGTGTTTCCCGAATGGTGCACCTTACTGCTTGCACGTTACGTTGTTTTAATGGCCTACAAAGTTTTAAGTCAGTTGTGATACCAACGTTGTGGCCTTCCCTTGAGAGACAATTCTGTTGCTGGGCCATTGTCGTACGGATCTAATGATCATAGTTTGACTTCTTGCACACCCCAAGAAACCCGAAAACCCAAATAAGAATGTCATGATAATTTAAAGTAGGGAACAGTGTTATCCTGACAGGTACGACAACTTTGACAATAACAGAACACCTTAAAGTTTTGATGAACACCAATTTCAATAATTACTGAATATGTCATGATATAAAGGTAGAAAGAAAGAAAGGTTATTTTTAATTAGCTATCAAACATTTCAGTAATAACTGAAAATCAGTACCACGAAAGTTAAGTTCAAAGTAATATGTCGGTCAGAGATAACATTAATTGTGAAAGAGAGTTATAAACGCGGCGAAAAGGAAATTCAATGCGTCTACAATGCTCGATCATGGAAATATTAGTCACTTGCTAACTTGCTTGCTATCAAGTCGAGAGAGGGCACCGTTTGTTACACTACTACAAACGGAACGCTACGAGATTGTTTCTGTTTATTAAAAAAAAGTAATATTGTGTGATAGAGATGCGCGGACTTTGTTCTCAGTTATTCTGACTTGAGAACTTGAACTGAAGTGATCTTCTGATAGTGTACGGTGAGTTAATGAACTTTAACTATTGGAGATATTATTATTGGACTCAACCTTCATCAAAGTGAACAGTTACAACGAAGAATGGACATAGTATCGAAGACTTCAATACTTGATTAGCGTGGAGTAGGAAACATTAATACGAACACACGAAGATAATACAAATACGCCGATTGTACAAGTTGTCGTAATTGTCACGATCACCGAATTGAAAAGAATCGTAGTTGATCTGATCCATCGGTGTGCGTGTGGGGAGATGATTATAAACTAATTGCTATGAAGGAACAATAAAATTGTTCGTCAGTAATGGAAATCTCACGTGTTGGCTCCATCAGTAATTGATCTGTGTGATAGTTGATGGTCAAAATTAATGAACTGTACACATTTTAGTTGAAAGAATGACTTGATGAACATTGAGTACTGAAAGGAGTGTTTTGCCGAAATAACATCACGATGCACGAAAGCAAGATAGCATTATAGATTATCTCTGGATATGCGTCGTGCCGTAGTGAACAATTCTGCCTAGCAACGTAACAACAACTACTGATACTGAACCGCAAATGGATTTTTCCTCGCTTCAGTGGTGAGAAACGACGCCGGTGATGAACGATTAACTCAATACTGCAATAACTAACTAACCGGGCATCGCAAGTCATCATAAAACCATAACAGACAATTAAAATCAGCCGTTCGCATCGCTGAGAAGACTGTGCGGACTCGCAAACGGACTTTCATACATTACGCAAGGAACAATTTTGTTTAGAGATTTTCAGGTGCTGTTCCACGTTATCCGACGGGGACAACCATCACTGCGAGTCGCGTCTGCATTCCACCGACCGAGCTGTAGCAGTAGCGGCTCAACATCAACAGCGACAACAAAAGGGGAGAGGGGACGTCACAGTTCCAATGAGCATAAGGGGGAAAATGTAACAAGCATTAGAAATAAAATTCTCTGTTACACACGGTGTGAAAATAATTCTGAATGAGCTCTTTTTCGACATGAGTGTTTTCCACGTATAGAGAACTGGCCATAACAGTGACCTTCAGTTAAACTACGAGATATTAGCCCGTCCAAGACCATGATCTGAATCCAGCCCTGTATCTTTAGGAAGAGCCTCAACGATGTTCCTCAGCAGTATTAGATTACTTCGACCTTTTCATCTCTGAGTGGCTGTTGCACCCTATGTCCATAATTATTTGCAGGATGTGCTACAGATGTTACTCTCTACAGCTACAAACCGTTTGTAGAAAAGCTGCAAATACGGCTGAAGGTAGCACCAAATACAAGTGTGTCGAAACTAAGTGGATAGTCATCAAAGAAAGAACACACTTTGATAGCGCCGGTAGTGAAACAAAAATTGCTAGGGCCGTGTAGTGGTTAGTCGATACACAGGGTGTTTCAGATAAAGTGTTTTTGTTTGTAAACTGCAATGTAGAAACTGAAAGCAATATTTATTTAAATATATAAAAGTTAGACATGTTACTTTTTCTGCAGAGTTATGAACACGGTTATTTAATTACTTTCCAGTGAGATACAGTACGACTTATAATATTTTTTAAACAGAACATATTTTTTTCGATCATGTAACTGATGTGTTCAAGCCAACTACGTAAAAATCAGTTTTAGTGTGAGAGCTAGAAACATTTAAACGTCGCAACAAAGATGTTTGTCGCTTCGGGATAACTTCACAACTCGCCCGCAGGTTGCTTAGGAGGTGCACTAAATTGTGCATACACGAAAATGGGCAGTGGTTTGAACACCAAACTTAAATGAACAAACCCCCACAATATCCACCTGATCAGCGCCAGTTAGAGCGTTTAGAGCGTGTTGCATCTGCCCCTGTAACTTTCAACGTTTCTAGCTGCGTAACTAAAAAAGATAAAATTTTGAAATAAATTGATTTGTACATATTTGTTTTAAATACATGGGCTATGTAATAGAAAAAAAAAAACATTTTATATAGCTCGTTGCTGTAACTCTTAGGAAAATAACCAAGTAAACTATGTTCTAACTTCAGCAGAAATTTTCTTAAGTTTACCTATCTAAAAATACATTCATTTCCCCCATTATTTTGTTAGTCAGAGAGAAAAATCCCTTGCCAGAAACTCCCTGTATATTGGGTGCCGTTTACGTAAAGCAGACCATCATTCTGCAACAATTCCAATAAACCTTGGAAATTTCAACAGAGAGCTGAGCTAAGAAATAAATAAAAGTTAAATCCAACTTGTTCACTTATTACTACAATCTGATTACTTTTAAAGTGCTTGGTCATGAACCAGTGTACTGAAGTGACGTTTATAATCAACTAAAACTAATAAATACATAACGTACAAACAATTGTCTTCAGCCTACAAAATTCCAAGTAATTTTAGAAGCAAAGTGACAAAAATGTCAAGTTACCTGGCTTTCCAAAGGTATATTTATATGCTTCAATTTCTTCTTTTTTTATTGGAACCTTGGCATACATGCGAAAAATCGTATCAAAGATGCCGAAGTCATCCAGGCGTAGAGCGAATTCAGGAAGAAACGGCAGTTGATAGAAAAACACATACCTGTAACGAAATAAGTCTTTGCTATAGTAAAATCTTTTAATGTCATTTAATGATATTTCTGATGTTTTACATCAAATTAAACCATTAAGACTGACACCTACCAAGATTTTAAGAACTGATCCTTGTCAGAAAATACCATATTCGACCAAGCATCTGGGAAAGGAGCGTCAAGGATGATGTAGTTGTTCAGCATGTGGTAGTATTTAAACACAAATGCCCAGCCAGCCACGCCTCCCCAGTCGTGTGCGACGAGGGTGAACTTTTCTCGCCCTGAAACAAAGCCACAATTACATCAGTACTGGCCGAAGTACCTTTGCCTCCGAACGTGGTACATCCCACTGTGAGCTTCACGCTGCACGCGAATAGCTAGCAGAAAACTAACTGGCATCTTACCTTGCTGACGCACAGTTTGTGCTGAAACCGACCATTTGCATGACGCAGAAACCGCGTGAAGTGTCCCAGGCCTTAGCAATCTCAACACGCATTGCAGACGAGTGGGCGTCAACTCACCATCAGGTCATAAACATTCAGATTTCCCCGAGTCGACTAAGGCGAAAGTCGGAATCTTTCTCTTGATGGTGACGGCATGACTGGTATCCTGTTTTTCTGTCATCAATGTTCTGACTGGTTTGAATCGGCTCCCCAACAGTTCCTCTTGTGTCACTGGTCAATCCGAGATAGAGCTCGTTTTATAACAACCCAGTCGTCTATGAGAAATTGCTCCATTATCTTCCTTGTTTCTTGCCTGGACCCAGGAATCTCTCTCTGGATGTGAAACTACGACTATTTCGTAACTTACATAAAGTAGAAACTAAATTTTGAATTATTTTCCATTTATCTATTCAACCTGATCAGATTAGGACCTTCGGAACTTCTCTTACACTGAAGCAGGGTTATTCACATAGAGTACTTACACACCACGGTTACTAAAGAAATGACAGTAATGTTAATGAATAGCAGTAAAATGAAATTAACAGAACAAAAGTGACTGCAGTACAAGCAGAAAAAACCACATTCATCACGCCTTTCTTTAGCTCAGAAAGGGGCGAATAGTGCTGCTCCGAATAACGTTCGTTATTTACTCGATGGTATTAAATGGCTGACTGATAGCAAAACTAAATTTAAAAGCAATTCCTTCTAGACAATTCCTATTGCACTGATGAATTTTTATACAGAAATTGTTTCCAGAGCCTTTCTTGACTCTGCAGCAGGGAGTGCGTTGCCTTGAAAGCTAGAATTGTGTGCCGGATTGGGACTCGATCCCGAAACCTTTGTTTTCGCGGGCAAATTCTCTACCTGCTGAGGTACTATTCACGAAGTTTACAAAGTAGAGGGTCTGGCGGAAGTAAGGCTTATGGAGGCGGGTTGCGCCTGGACAGCTTATCCCCAGTAACTCCGCACCCTCCCCCCCCCTCCCCTGAAAAATGTGTTACGGACAGAATTAATACTAAAGAGGTAATAAATTAAAACCTCACGCGTAATACTACACGAACAGCGAAAATCTAAGCGTTAAACCTTGTTTTCCTTTTGTCATTTTGCTGAGGCATATACTTTGTGGTTTACACTAGCACTACGTATACAAAGCGCAAACAGGTTGCTTGTCGTAATATACACTTGATTACAAAGCTCTGATCGTGAATGACAAAATTCGATCTTGCCGCCAGAATGAAATTGCCTGTACTTGTATTATTTATCAAAATACATAGGATTTCGAGTACAAAACACGCTTGGGACTACCATCATAGCTTAATGGTTCTGTAGCAATAAAAAGATATTCGCTCATTATGGGTATTACTGATAATCAAAGTACGTATATGATGTTTCTACAACAATACAAAACAAACAAGGTGCTACTGCGGATCTAGCTTACAGCTTAAAGTGCACTTGACGATTTGAGTAGTTCGTTTCTGTCATTTTCTCCTGATAATGCTGCGTCTACGCTGATTATTATTTGCCAAAAAATTTGGCTGATTCTGAGATTAAAGTCATCTGTACATATAACGACCCTCCATGCTAGAGAATAAAATTTATTTTGCAGTACAAAACATATGTTGTCTTCTGCTGATAATGCTATGTCTGAATCGTTCATATCATTTGTCAACAAACTGGTCTTAGCTTGGCTAAAAAACAGATATTAAAGCCATCCATACATTATAACAGGTGCAGCGTCGCTCTATGCATCGCTATGTTACAGGAAAAGTGTCACAAACTACTCAACAACTCAAATTCAATTGCTTGGTATAGGGTTCACAGATGTCTCTCGACCATTCCACTCTTGAACAGCATGTGGGAAGGAAATGAACAATGTAACATCCACGTGATAAATTTTTGGCTACAGTGCGACAAGAGCAAATTATGCCTCTAACAGTTATAAGCATTATGTATTCGACGTATGAAAAAACAGTGAAAACTTATAAATATTAATTATTTATATAATATTCTATGATGTAATTAGACATATCGATGTGTATCATACAATGATAATTGTCAATTCCTTTTATGATCTGCGTTTGTCTTCCTTTGTTTTTACCTTTTGTTGGTTGGCTTTTGTAAGTTGCGGACGCATATCAAACTGAGGTCTGTTAAGAAATTGTAATTATTTGTTAATTATTACTTGAAAATAGAGTTTTTTATTATTATAAAAATGAGTGAATAATTATTTGTAACTTTAATTCCTCTCTCAGTAAGCATTATCTGTGTTAATTATTTACTTCCGCTGCAACGAGCGCAGCCATTGATGATAGCGATTTGTATCGCGTTTTTGTCTGTGTTTTCCTTAGAAACAAATCAAATATTTGCTTGATGAGGTCTAAATACTGCACAATATGAAAGTATAGTTTATAGCGTCTAATAAACATTTTAAATATTTACTTATTTGCTCTAACAATAGAAAGTCTCTATCAATTGTCTGCCGCCATCTTAACAATTATCACAGCGGAAAATTCAAATTACGCAACCCTGCAGACATAAATGCTGAACGTAATACAAATGTGTAAAAATAAATGTGCACCGGTGGTCCCGAACTCATTTTAATGAAAATAATTCGAATCAGATTGGTTCTTTAAAAACAGTGCTCATAGCACGATCGTTATAACAAACTTTTCTAGCTGATGTATGGAGCCGAAATTAATTACGCACGAGTTGCGAAGAATATTGTTTCAGGTAACATACGTCAGTGTTGCGCGCGGCTGATATTCTGTGGTTTTAATTATCATTTTGCTGAAGATAACTGTTTCCATCATAATCCATAGTTGTATAGAATCTGTTGTATGAACTGTGATTTAGTGACACTTACACAACTTACAGACAACACTTTAACACGGCGTTAACTTGGAGTTCTTTAGCAACTTGATCAAATCTTTAGCCGGGAGAAAAATTATTTAGTAATTACTGAATGTAATAAAATAAGATTATCATTTCCATTTACAAATTAGTTAAATATCAAACCACTGAATAACATAGCGAACGCCACAACAAGTTAATCTCGGTGTGAGATCTGATTTCTCTTATTCTGTTAAGGTGGCCATTTCTCCCAGTGTATAAGGGAGTAAAATATTTCTATACACAGCAGTAAGTCTGATGGTAAGCTGTAATCACGTATGCACACTGAGACCAAAGAACACATAATAATAACTGATATGATCTTTTTTTATTCCATCATCCCGACACAAATTAGGCAAGTCATTGCCACGAATCACTTAGAACTGAAGAGATATTTTACAGTTAATACTTATTGCACTAACATCTAAGAGAATGGATCACTTCTATTTTAAAACACATTGCGTTATGAAACTTCCTGACGTATTAAAACTGTGTGCCGGACCGAGACTTGAACTCGGGACATTCTGGAAACATTGCGTTATATTTATTTAAATTCAGGGTCAACTGAAAGTCCTTCATCGTCTGGTATAATCTTCCAGCGTTATTTACTGCAGACAGTAACAACGCTATAACAACCCTCTGACACAAAATTAGGGCTACGTCTTCCGATTTCATCCAGTTTTATTTCACTATGATGTATAGGGAGCTCAAGCACGAATTAGACATGTATATTTGCAGTTTTAAACAAGACAAAAGCTCGTCTTAGTTCGACTAAAACTGACATCATCATTATAGCATCCCTCACACTAGGATAAAAAAAATGTATATCTTGCAGTACAAAACTTTGTCGTCTTCTGCTAACAATGCTACGTCGACTTTGTCTGTATTTTTTTGTCAACCAGCAGTTTTAGCTCGCCTAAAAACCGAGAGGTAAGTGTTCAGTAATTTAGATGTACTGCACATGAAATATGTCGAAATCCGTAGATTATTAATAAAATTACACTTGAAAATTGTTGAAACCAATTCAACAATCATCCTACTGTATTTCTGTTTTGCTTGCCTTAGATACGTGCTGATACACAATAAGACAAATCTGATTAACAGCACAGCTCTTAATTACAACTGTCTACAGCAGAAGAGAAAATGGTAGATAAAGTGACTAGTTTTAGTGTATAGTACAGACAGAGTAAAAATGAGTGTATTAAAGAGCAAAATCCTTCTCTGCGATCCCTGATTGCTCCTAAAGTAGCTCTGCACTGTGCTGTCGCCTTACAGGAAAATGTACTAATTATTAGTGGTCTGTGGATTTGATATTAATTATACGCAATGTATAATTATTACTATACAGTCGACAATTGACGTGAGGATCTAGTCTTAATGGGACTAATTAAATCTGTTTTACACGTCTAAGCCCAGTAGAATTGTTTTAAGTGACAACTCTGCAGCTCAGGATTGTTTACTGACGTGGTTTTCTGTAGTACCTAATTGTTTAATATTAGGTGTGTTGAAGAAAGATGAATTTTAAGAGAATTTCGCTTGCCTGTAATCAAAGCCATAGTCTTCCTGATTGCCTGCAGTGCGCGACGACGATGCCGTCAGTAACATGAGCATTAATTGTTCGTCATTTAGATGTGACAACGAATGTGCTGGCTATCAGAATTCTGCACAATGAAGCGTCTCCACCATCTAGAGTTAAGCCGGGCGTTGTCAGACGATGTGCAGCAGCAGCGCCTAGCACAGGAGACTGCAGCGCAGTGTGACTGTGTGAGGGAAGGTGCAGCCATCGCAGCTGCAGGCATGATGCATGCTGCAGCATCTCACACCCTCCCTACTACCCCTGACAGTGAAGAACTTCATTCCATTCATTCCAGAAGCCAAATTATGCACACTGCTCAGTTATGTGAGGCAGCATTTCCAACGTCTGGTGCTTTTGGTATACAAACGGATGTCATCATTCTTGCACATGGAGAAAAATGTACAGTACTATCCTTCATGAAACTTCCTGGCAGATTAAAACTGTGTGCCCGACCGAGACTCGAACTCGGGACCTTTGCCTTTCGCGGGCAAGTGCTCTATCATCTGAGCTACCGAAGCACGACTCACGCCCGGTACTCACAGCTTTACTTCTGGCAGTACCTCGTCTCATACCTTCCAAACTTTACAGAAGCTCTTCTGCGAACCTTGCAGAACTAGCACTCCTGAAAGAAAGGATTTCAAGAGTGCTAGTTCTGCAAGGTTCGCAGGAGAGCTTCTGTAAAGTTTGGAAGGTAGGAGACGAGATATTGGCAGATGTAAAGCAGTGAGTACCGGGCGTGAGTCGTGCTTCGGTAGCTCAGATGGTAGAGCACTTGCCCGCGAAAGGCAAAGGTCCCGAGTTCGAGTCTCGGTCGGGCACACAGTTTTAATCTGCCAGGAAGTTTCATATCAGCGCACACTCCGCTGCAGAGTGAAAATCTCATTCTGGAAACTATCCTTCATGTATGTGGCACTGTTATGATCAACTGGGAGCGTGGAGAGAAGGTCAGAAGTCATTCCTTGTACTCCCTACGCATCTAGGCGGAAGATTGGCGGGCGTCTCGATGTGGAGTCAGGTGTGGTAGCATATGGCAGACTGTTACTGCAAAAGTCTGGGGAAAACTGTCACAGCAGACATCTTTGCATGGGATCAGGGCTGGCAGACATATGGGGAGATTATCGCGGCAGCTGTCTGAGGGAGAATGTCGTGGATAAGGAGGCTGGCGGCAGACCGCAGTTGGGTTCTAAGCTCGTAAGACATGGACACAACATCTGCAATCTACAGCAGTTGGTGCGATCTCACAAGATCATTGTAATAACGTAATTGGAAGAACTCTTTTCATGTCTTGTGCGACCTGGAGCATATTTGTAACTTCCTGACAATTAAATGCTGCTACATACATGCCCTTAAAGGTGTTATTTGTTAGATTGCATCAAAATGTTCCTAAATGCTTGAATTATTGTACCAAGCAATATGCTACTGTTCAAAACACGTCAAAGGAGCTATCTCACAATCTTAAGCTCGGATTTTTCGAAAAATTTGCCGGTATTTTTACACTGGACTATCTCCACTGAAACATTATACAGTGATGTGTTGGTGGATCTATACACAAATCGTGGAGGTAGCCATCTTGGATTGTGAAGTCATAAAGTTCGTCATCTTGGGTTTCATCTTTCTGATCCTCTGAACTTCTACCATCCTTGGATTTATATCTTGGGGCAATCTGACAACCATGCAGCCAAGCCTCGTATCCACAACCAACAGGATCTTTTTTTTCTTTTTAGCAACCACACTTCTTATTGATCTGATGCGTACCATCACGAATTCTTCTCGTGCACCAATCGCTATGTCTCAGTGTAGCGTCGTGCGGAGTGGATGCGTGGTTTGAGGCGCCATGTTACGGATTGCGCGGCCCCTCCCGACGGAGGTTCGAGTCCTCCCTGGGGCATGGGTGTGTGTGTCGTTCTTAGCATAAGTCAGTTTAAGTTAGTTTAAGTAGTGTGTAAGTCTAGGGACTGATGACCTCAGCAGTTTGATCTATTAGGAATTCACACATTTGAACATTCATTGTAGCACTTGCAACCTAAGTCCTCAATTATTTGATGGATGCATTCCAATTTCTGTCCCCCTCTACAGTTTTATGGTTGAAATGGTTCTGAGCACTGGTCATCAGTCTCCTAGAACTTAGAACTACTTAAACCTAACTAACCTAAGGACATCACACACATCCATGCCCGAGGCAGGATTCGAACCTGCAACCGTAACGGTCGAGCGGTTCCAGACTAAAGCGCCTAGAACCGCTCGGCCACACCGGCAGAACTACAGTTTTATGCTCTACAACTCTCTCTAGTACAATGGAATAATTAACAGATGTCTTATCATCTGTCCCTTCTTCTTGTCAGTGTTCTCCAAAACACTACTTTCCTCCCCGATTCTGTGGAGAACATCCTTATTCCTTCCCCTTTCAGTCTACCTAATTTTCAACATTCGTCTGTAGCACCATATCTCAAATGCTTTGATCCTCTAGTGTTCCGGTTTTCCTACAGTCCATGTTGTACCACTATACAATACTGTGTTCCAAACGTACATTCCCAGAAATTATTTCCTCAGGTTAAGGTCTATGTTTGATACTAGTAGACTTCTCTAGTTCAGGAATGCCCTTTTTCCAGTGCTAATATGCATTTCACGTCCTCCTTTCTGCGTCCATCATCGGTTATTTTACTGCCCAGGTGGCAGAATTGCTTAACTTTGTCTAATTCAAGATCCCAAATACTGGTGTCAAACTGTGCACTCTTAAGATCGCTGCTATTTCTCATTACTTTCGTATTTTTTCGATTTACTCCCAGTCCATATTCTGTACACATTAGACTGTTCGTTCCAGTCGACAAGCCCTGTAATCCTACTTTCACTGTGGATAGCAATGTCATCAGTGAATCTATTCATTGATATCATCTTGAACTTTAATCGCACTCTCGAATCTCTCTTTTCTTCCCATATTTCTTTCATCGATGTATGAGTGTACGGTGAAAGCGAAAGAATACATCCCTGTCTTACGGCCTTTTTAATCCGAGCACTTGGTCTTCCACTCTTACTTTTCCCTTTTGGTTCTTGATGTGCTGTATATTATTCGCCTTTCCCTATAGCTTACTCCCCCCCCCCCCCCCAGCCCCTTCTCTCAGAATTTCGATCATCTTGCATAATTTTACATTTTAGAACGCGTTTTCCAGGTCGACAATTCTTAATAACGTGCCTGATTTTTCCTTAGTGTTCTTCGATTATCAATCACAACATCAGAACTGTGCCTTTTGCTAAAGCCAAACTAATCGTCATCTAACAGATTCTCAGTTTTCTGTTCGATTCTCTTGTATGTTATTCTTGTCAGCAACTTGGATGCATGAGATGTTAAGCTGATTGTGGGATAATACTCGCACTTGTCGGCTCTTGCTATCTTCGGAATTGTGTGGATGATGTTTTTCCGTAGGTCTCATAGTATATAGCCACTTTCATACATGTTACACACCAGCGTGAATGGTCATTTTGTTGACACTTCACTCAATGATTTTAGAAATTCCAGTGGAATATTATCTATTCTTTGGGCCTAATTTGATATTAAGTCGATCAAAGTTCTTTTAAATACTGACCCTAATACTGTACCCTTTGTCTCTCCCTATTGGCTCTCGTTTCTTCTTCCATCGCTTCTTCGGACAAGCCCTCCCCAACGTAAAGGCCTTCAGTGGGCCCTTTCCGCCTATCCGGTCTCTCCTCTGCATTTAACAGTAGAATTACCACTGCACTGTTAATGTTACCACCCTTGGTTATAATTTCACCAAAGTTTTTTTGACATCTCTGTATGCAGGATCAGTCCTTTCAACAATCATTTGTTTTTCGATGTCTTCACGTTTTTCATGCAGCCATTTCGTCTTAGCTTTCCTGCACTTCCTATTTACTTGATTCATAAGGGACTTGAATATTTGTATTCTTGAACTTTTCTGTAGTTGTACTTCTTTCTTTCGTCAATCACCTAGAGCATTTCTTCTGTGACCCATGGTTTCTTTGCAGATAACTTCGTTGTACGTACGTTTTTCTTTCCAGCTTTTGTGACTGTCTTTTTGCAGATGTCCATTCGTCTTCAACTGAACAGCCTACTTAATTTTTCATTATTGCAGTGCGTAGAGCCTCAGAGAAATTCATGTGTATCGCTTCATTCCTTAGTACTTCCGTATCCCACTTCTATGGGCATTAATTATTCTAGAATGATCTTTTAAACAACAGCCTACTCTTCATCATTACTAAATTGTGGTATGAGTCTATATCTGCTCCCATGTAACCTTAAAATACAAAATCTGAATTTGGAATCACTGGATGATCATAACGTAATCTAACTGGATGAAACCTAACGGGTACCCCGTCCCGTATCTCTCGACCTTTTCCAAGTATATCTCCTCCTCTTACGATACTTGAACAGAGTATTCGCTGTTACTACTTGAAATTTGTCGTAGAACTCATTTGGTCTTTCTTCTCTCTCATGTCTACCACCAAGCCCACATTCTTCCGTAGCCCTTTTTTCTTCTCCTTCCCCAACAACCGCATTCCAATTCTATATCCTTATAGTTTTTCTATCTCTTCTTCTTCTGCTTGCGACTCTGGCACTTATACGTGTATACCTGAACTGTTGTTGTCGGTGTTGGTTTGCTGTCGATTCTGATGAGAAATGCCTTATAGTATGCTGTGTATCCTTGTATTGTGCTGAGCGATTAATGTGATACACATTTCTATAGACCCTTCAGATATATTGTTGTATCAATGTCATAATGAAATACGCTGAGATTTTTACTCTGTAGAGGAATGTGTGCTGATGTGAAATTCCTGGCAGATTAAAATTGTATGCCGGACCGAGACTCGAACTCGGGACCTTTGCCTTTCGCGCGCAAATGCTCTAATGGCCAGTAGTGTACATCGAATAAATAAAAAAAATAGAAAAGATGGTAGAGCACTTGCCCGCGAAAGGCAAAGGTCCAGAATTCGAGTCTCGGTCCGGCACACAGTTTTAATCTGCCAGGAAGTTTCATGAAATACGTTGTTTGAAGCATAGTTTAGTGCTATCCTGGTAAGGCAAAGAATGAAAGACTTTTCTTACAACTAAAGACACAAGACGACACAAAAGAAGTAACAGAGGCAATTTGTGACGGCACGGCTCTGGAATAAAAAGCACTCCCGTAGCTTACCTAGAGCTTGCACGAGGTTCCTTATATCCTCGACAAGCAGTTCGATCTTATAGTTTTGTTTACCCTCTGGCTTGTCGGAGTCTCCAAATCCTCTCATATCCATTGCAACTGTCCTGTTAGGGAAGAATACGGGCAGATTAGTCAAGGAGAAAACAACCAAAATCAAAGTTGTAGAGTAAAATTACAGAACAAAATTGCTTTGCCTATTATCTCACAATATTAATTAAGTATTTCACAATGGGAAGAAAATTATATTTCTTGAGACTGTCGTATTTCTATCTATCAACAACTAAATATACACACCCAAGGCCACAGTACAGTGCATGATGGTGGATAAATAGTACTGATATTATCGACTTTTTTTTCTCTTCGTATACTGTATGTGTCCTAATGTGTTTCATATTATTCTCATGACTGCTACACCAGTTATACGACAGTGGCAGCACAACTGTCGTACAGTCTTCTTCTAATACAGGTTCACAAAATTTACCCAGCAGGTCTTCCGGAAGACTGCGTCGTCTTTCTTTGAAGCATTTCCTCTTCGCTAATATTGATTTTACGTTATCGTCCCATTTTATACAACTTATCAGTATCACGTCTAAATACTTATACCATGTGAAGTGCTCGAGATGTTCACCACTAATCTTGTAATCAGATACTGTCGGGTTCTTCCTATTTGTAGTGGGCACTACCTTAACGGTGTCCAAATTTGATCAGAACTGCCACTGATAACTGTCGAAATTTTATCCGAGTCTGTCTCCAGTTCCTTGCAATCGTCCAACGACTGCTTTCCCGTATATAACACCTTCACCAGCGAGCATTTAATAGTACCGCTGATCCCCTCTGACAAATCGTTTGTGTAATTTAAAAATTTAGAGGTCCTATTACGTTTCCTTGAGGCGCACCTAATGCTACTTTCGTTTCTGAGGAACAGTCGCTGTCCAGTATAACGTACTGGGTTTCATTACGTAAATGTTCCTCGATCAAATGACACATTTACGAAGATATTCCATATGAGCGTATATTGGTTGGTAACGTATAGGTGTGATAAAGTGTCGAAGGCCTTCCGGAAATGTAAGAAGCCGGAATCCATCTGTTCACCTACGTCTCTCGTTCGGAAGGTGTTGTTTACCAATACAGAAAACAGTATTTCCCAAGAGTGGTTTTACCTGAACCATTGCTGACTGCTTGAGGGATGCTGGTTTACCTTCCAGGATTCTATAACAGAGTGAAGTCTGCGATACTGCTCTGTAATTCTGTGCTCCGATTCTTCACCCTTTTTGTAAACAGGGGTGATGTGTCCTCTTTTCCAGTCACAAAGACCCGCAAAGAGAGCTGTTTCTGCGGCGTATTCAACATAAAATTTTACTGGAATCCCGTCGGGGCCTTGTGCATTGTTCGCTTTAAGTGGTGTGAATGACTTTTCAATAAGATTCAAATTCAGTGGAGTATCTGATGCAATACGTATTAATGAGTAAATCGATATAACAATGTTTGCATTGCTTACTGTCTAATTAGTCGAAACGAAGGAATTTTAGCAAGAGTTATTTAGAGGTAATTTTGTGTCACAGCTAGAGTGTCTGTCGATAAATGCAATGGCTGTTCGGGATATATTTCTGTTCTGTATCATAGATAAAGACACGTGCAGCTGATCTTAAGATAGTCGTGAAGTATCTCCCCAGTACAGTCAGGTAAGATATACTACTGACACTGTATCACACACTTTCCTACATTTTTATTGTATCGAGAATAAATATTAGAGTTATTCTTAACGGAAACTTTTACAGTAACAAGAAAATTCAATTCCAGCTCGTGCCTATACAACCTTCACTGATCTTGAAGTGATAAGACTCATAAGCGTTTCTGAAACTTAAAAAGTTTTTCATAAACGTCTCATGAACGACTCTGCAGAAAAATTCACCTATGGTGTCCTAGTGATCTTTTCGTCTTACCAGTAGTCTCTCGAGAATTCCTTGATCTGATGTCTCCATGAGTACCAAAACTCTGGGTAGCCGTGGACGAATAACATCAGCGGGTGCGATTTATCTCCTTTCTCAACGTAATGTATTTTCACGTCCTGCAAAAGAAGATACGTATCAGCATAAGACAGCATCACGGAATAATGTAAAATTATTAGGAGTTTTACATGTCTCGATCTGGGACGCAAGACAAAGATATTCATAGCGGATTGTGTATTAAGTATAGGTGGGAAATGTTTATACCAATTTGTAAGGGACAACGCAATAAGAAAGAATAGAATGCTCAATATTTGTAGCATGTATGTGACATCTTCGATCACGAAATATTCATGAAGGACGTCATAGAATCGTAATTGTCGTTGAGGATCCAGGATGATACATTTATGTTGAATCATTTGAAGACAATGGAATCCTATTTCTAAGTACCAATATTCTTGTTACCTTCAACCGGGTATACTTCGACAGATTTTTAGATTTAACTGTGATTATCGTGACTGTCTTTTTAACTTCTGTGATAGTTATGTTAGTGAACATTAGGGCTTGTGTGAAAGGATTACAAACTAATTAGTACAATCCATTTTCTAAAATTCAGAGGAAGTAATAAAAAAATTATGGGTGGTCAAAGTTACCATAGATTTGGGGATACATTGACTGGCCTATACTTTCACAAGTGTCAATTACTATCCCATTTGTGATTAATATTTCAAAAGCGCAATGAAACTTTGACCACCCACAAACGAATTTTTTTTTTTTTGTCATCAGTCTACTGACTGGTTTGATGCGGCCCCCCACGAATTCCTTTCCTGTACTAACCTCTTCATCTCAGAGTAGCACTTGCAACCTACGTCCTCAATTATTTGCTTGTATTCCAATCTCTGTCTTCCTCTACAGTTTTTGCCCTCTACAGCTCCCTCTAGTACCATGGAAGTCATTCCCTCATGTCTTAGCAGATGTCCTATCATCCTGTCCCTTCTCCTTATCAGTGTTTTCCACATATTCCTTTCCTCTCCGATTCTGCGTAGAACCTCCTCATTGCTTACCTTATCAGTCCACCTAATTTTCAACATTCGTCTGTAGCACTACATCTCAAATGCTTCGATTCTCTTCTGTTCCGGTTTTTCCACAGTCCATGTTTCACTACCATACAATGCTGTACTCCAGACGTATATCCTCAGAAATTTCTTCCTCAAATTGAGGCCAGTATTTGATACAGGGTGTTTCAAAAATGACCGGTATATTTGAAACGGCAATAAAAACTAAACGAGCAGCGATAGAAATACACTGTTTGTTGCAATATGCTTGGGACAACAGTACATTTTCAGGCGGACAAACTTTCGAAATTACAGTAGTTACAATTTTCAACAACAGATGGTGCTGCAAGTGATGTGAAAGATATAGAAGACAACGCAGTCTGTGGGTGCGCCATTCTGTACGTCGTCTTTCTGCTGTAAGCGTGTGCTGTTCACAACGTGCAAGTGTGCTGTGGACAACATGGTTTATTCCTTAGAACAGAGGATTTTTCTGGTGTTGGAATTCCACCGCCTAGAACACAGTGTTGTTGCAACAAAACGAAGTTTTCAACGGAGGTTTAATGTAACCAAAGGACCGAAAAGCGATACAATAAAGGATCTGTTTGAAAAATTTCAACAGACTGGGAACGTGACGGATGAACGTGCTGGAAAGGTAGGGCGACCGCGTACGGCAACCACAGAGGGCAACGCGCAGCTAGTGCAGCAGGTGATCCAACAGCGGCCTCGGGTTTCCGTTCGCTGTGTTGCAGCTGCGGTCCAAATGACGCCAACGTCCACGTATCGTCTCATGCGCCAGAGTTTACACCTCTATCCATACAAAATTCAAACGCGGCAACCCCTCAGAGCCGCTACCATTGCTGCACGAGAGACATTCGCTAACGTTATAGTGCACAGGATTGATGACGGCGATATGCATGTGGGCAGCATTTGGTTTACTGACGAAGCTTATTTTTACCTGGACGGCTTCGTCAATAAACAGAACTGGCGCATATGGGGAACCGAAAAGCCCCATGTTGCAGTCCCATCGTCCCTGCATCCTCAAAAAGTACTGGTCTGGGCCGCCATTTCTTCCAAAGGAATCATTGGCCTATTTTTCAGATCCGAAACGATTACTGCATCACGCTATCTGGACATTCTTCGTGAATTTGTGGCGGTACAAACTGCCTTAGACGACACTGCGAACACCTCGTGGTTTATGCAAGATGGTGCCCGGCCGCATCGCACGGCCGACGTCTTTAATTTCCTGAATGAATATTTCGATGATCGTGTGATTGCTTTGGGCTATCCGAAACATACAGGAGGCGGCGTGGATTGGCCTCCCTATTCGCCAGACATGAACCCATGTGACTTCTTTCTGTGGGGACACTTGAAAGACCAGGTGTACCGCCAGAATCCAGAAACAATTGAACAGCTGAAGCAGTACATCTCATCTGCATGTGAAGCCATTCCGCCAGACACGTTGTCAAAGGTTTCGGGTAATTTCATTCAGAGACTACGCCATATTATTGCTACGCATGGTGGATATGTGGAAAATATCGTACTATAGCGTTTCCCAGACTGCAGCGCCATCTGTTGTTGACAATTGTAACTACTGTAATTTCGAAAGTTTGTCCGCCTGAAAATGTACTGTTGTCCTAAGCATATTGCAACATACGGTGTATTTCTATCGCTGCTCGTTTAGTTTGTATTGCCGTTTCAAATATATCGGTCATTTTTGAAACACCCTGTATTAGTAGACTTCTCTTGGCTAGAAATGCCTTTTTTGCCATAGCGAGTCTGCTTTTGATGTCCTCCTTGCTCCGTCCGTCATTGGTGATCTAAAATTTTCTTAAGTGCGCTATTGAGCTTCATTAAAGCTTTCACAACAATTGTCAACTACGATTTCATTGGCTGTAAATTTTTCAAAAACACAATGAAACATTGAGCACCCAGAAATAAATACATTGATTTAAAAGTTTCCTTAAGTTCTCTATTAAGCCTCATAAGAGAAAAAAAGCCTAGTACAGTACATAAATCAAAGAGTATGATCCATTATCAGAATTATAAGTATAATGATACTAGTATGGAGTACCACACACATGGCTCCAATTTTAGTTGAGCATAATACTTTCAGTTTCACCCATCTTAAACCTAAATTCTCGTTTCAAAACATACGGTGCAGTTAGAACTAAGGTTAACCATGCTGTACTTACTCAGTCAACATCTGGTACTTGTGGGCCAAACAAACTTCATTCCTTGGTTCTGGAGATATTGACATAACATATTGTATTTGAATCACGACAGCTTGCAGTTTGAGCAATATATGACTGACATTTGTTTTTATTAGTTGTAGGCACGTTAACAATTTACAAATGAGCCTTCGTCTGTATACCGACGGTTAATGTTTGTATTCCTTAATCACACACTATCATTAACATCACCACTGTTTAATAAGCTGTGTATCTGTAATCCTGGGGTAACAATGGACAGTGGTCAAAGTAAGGTCAAAGTAACCCCAAACAGAAAAATCATGCACATCACCACATAAATCGTAATGCATTGGCAGATATATGCATGTGAACAAATAACTAATCAGTGGTTTATTTTCAAAATTAATCTAGTAACATACATGATACAGTTGAAAACACCGAAGGCTTTGCAGTTAAATGATATCGGTGCATTTTGCACACCCAGGTTTTAACAGACTGTTTCGAGTACAATTTTAAGTCGTAACAGGTTCGCCAACTTTTGCGCAAGAAAATCGGCACTACATGTCGCCGTCTAGCGTATATTTATGGAACTTTACCACCAAACTAAACACCCAATTGAGGGGCACCAGAGAGCTGTAAAACCTCAGGTGTGTGAGTGGTCCAAGTGACCACAGTGGACAAAGTACACCCTGTTTACGGTACTCTACTTTACAAATGAAAATAATTGAAATCTGCTTTTGTAGGATAGAGAGGATCAGGTTATGGTTGTGGAAAGGACCAAAATCAGTTACTGTTAGTTGCACAAAACACACAAACTTTATTTTCCTAAAAACACTTAATCACACATGCCCTTAAAAGGATTCAAAACAATATGGCTGAAATCCCTAACACAAGCTATTAAAATTGCTTTAAGGAATGCACGCGGCTGAAGGCCTTTCCTAAAATAAAAATAAAAAAAGTTACGTAAATACTCGGCTGAAGGCCGCACACTGAACATAGAGCAAAAATTTCTTAAAAAATTACTTTAAACAAAGAATCTTTAGAATGCGGCTGAAGGCCTTATCTAAAAAAATATTTCACGTAAAAGCTCGGCTGAAGACGATATACTGAACATTGAACAACTTAAGGCTTAAGGCATGGATAACAAAGATTTCAAATGGAACCTAATTTCCTTTTTAAAATTAGTTGTAAACAAATAAATTTTGAAAGCTTAGTTTAAGTCGGCTGAAGGCCTTATTTTAAAATTAAACCAACTAAATTAATAGGCAGCTGAAGGCCTCGCACAGTACTTGAGACAAAAAAATCACATTCTAAAAACAACAGAACAGTGACACTCAGAAGTGTTCCAAGGGTCGGCCTGAGGAAGTAGCTCTAACATAAGTTTAGGTGAGACAGGCAGCCAAGAATAAGATTAAGTAATCAGATGGAAACCCGACCCAGGGACGGCTGGAGGACCGACCAACAACCTAATCACTTCCCTTCCGTCGATCAACGGCACGAAAACAGAAAATATCGGTCGAGGACGAAGATATCGGCAACACTACGTCTTCAAAATTGGCGTCTAAAAACAGCCAAGACAATAACCACTCAAAAATATGAACAACACTAAAGGCTGTCGAACTTCACGCGGTAAAGGACAGCATCAACACAGCGAGGAAAAACACACTGCGGAACACTACGCTAATGACCTCGCCGTGGAGACTTCCTCGCTGCTCTGTTCCAAACGACCGACTGTCTACTTCAGTACGCAGACAGCATTAACATAACTGCTCAGTCGAAAATACACAAGCTAGACACAGTGCCACGAAAACACTTCCATAAGACCTCTAAAAATCGTAAAAGCAATCACTGTGGAAGAACAAGGACAAATGACAAGTCGACACACACAGAGAAGCCGAAGCGGTCGGCGACTAAATATACGTCGTTCGTTGAGACGACCGACCGAACGACCAACCAAGGTCGTCCCCACTGAAGTCATGTGTGTCAGCAACAGTCGGGCGAGTCTTGGCTGTCCGGACCTCACTGCAGCTCCATGCCGACTCAACTTAATGTCCGTTCGGAACTCGGAGACACGGCGACTCGGGCACACTGGCTCGGACACAACCATGCAGAGGGAACACATGCCCGTTGGCCACCCATCTCGGCACAAGGAAGGAGCCGACCTTCGTCCGGCAAGACGACCAACTGACGAGGCCCAGAAACGGTCAGAAGAACAAAAAATAAACGTCGCCCGATGAGACGACCTACCGAACGACCAACAACGGTCGGTCGTTCCCGCTCCAGTCTCCTTCCGTCGGACAGTGCATGTGTGTCGCCAGCGGTCGGCGAGTACTGGCTATCCGCACCGCACTGGCGCTCCGTCCCGACTCACCTCCCGACACACGACGAGCCGGAAATACTAGCGGTCCCTTCAAAGATAATACGACAGTGCTCTTATCGATACGCGCTGCTGCTGCCACTCAAGGGCAGGCAAGCCAGCAAATTAGTGACGCCAGTAAATCGAATAAGAAACGAGGCGACAGTTCAGTAAAGACAAGCTGTCGAGCAAGAAACGGCATGAACACGAGCCGCGCACGGCTCAATAATTGCATCTACTGTTCTTATTCTAGGAATCCTCGCCGGACTTTTGCGACGTGTACTGCAGCCTACCTAGTACAGGCGTTCTTCACTTGGAAAAGGCATGACAAAGTTTCTTATATTTTGAGGTTTATTTCTGCCCTTCTCCATTCTTCCTTTGTCACATATATGAAAAAGAGTATATATTGAATGATGCTTTTTTCTGAATGTGCGGTTCTGGTTTAATAAATTTGCTTTGCTCCAAACGACGGTATGTGGCCTTGGTGGGCTAGTGGGTAGAGTATTAAACTCCAGTCCTGGAGGTCCCCGGTTCAAACACGGGTCGTGGGCGGGCATTTTCCCTCGTTCCATTCGCTGCAGTGCGGCCTCGGGTCCATTCAGCCTGCTATCAAAATGAATTTGGGGGATGTTTTCCAGGGGAAAACAGAGCCGGGAGAGGCACCCGCCAATCCTCCGCCTCCTGGTGCCATGGCGGATGTAAGGGCTGCAGTCTAGCTGATACTATGCTTTCACACTTGCACCACAGATCTTACCTTTATATTTCGGCACTACAGGCATTTCTCAAATATATGTAAAAAATGAGAGGGTAATAACAGGCAACTTTCACATAGCAACACACGTCCGCAACTTTTGACATGCAGCATTAGGCGTCATTTAACAGCGTCGCACGCTGCCGAGAAGATAGGCAAACAAGCTGCCATCCAAATTGACATGGTATCAAGTCTGAAGGCCACCTTCTTCAATTTTTTTGTGACATCAAGGTAAATAGAGAGGTGGGTTTGATGTTTCATAATATTTATTTGCAAACAAGAAAACTGCCCGAAATTACGCCTTCCTGCTTCAACGCACGCCGTGCACTCTTTCAAACATCTCTGAGAACCTGGGGATTGCATCAGAAGCTACCATAAATCGCGCTGTCAGCTCTTAATCCGTCTCGATAGGTGTTTCATAAACAAAAGACTTCAGGTGTACCCAGACGAAAACATCAAGGGGCGTCAAGTCGGGGGAACGTGCAGCCTATGCTACCATATAACCTCTCCCTATCCAGTTAACAGCAAAGAACTAATCCAAATGATTTCGCATCGCATGTGTGAAGCGCGCAGATGCAGCATCATGTTGGTACCCTATGCACTGCCACACATTGAGCGGAACATGTTCCACGAACCCTGGCAGTGTTTCCGTTAAGAAGAATAATTATCTGTTTGGGTTCAGTTTTCTGGAAGTCTGAACGGACCACTCAGATTACCGCCTACCAAGTCAAACTCTGACGTTGACTGCGAAGCGCTCTTGGCGACCTCGAACGAAGGCGGGGTGTGGATTTTCTCGTGCTCGCGTTTCTTGACTGTGGCTGTTGAACACACCTACCATTGTAAAGGGTATATCATCCGATTAAAGTACAAAGTGTAGGAATTCAAGTGGAATGGCACACTTGTACAAAAACCGCTGGCAAAAGTCAATGCGACGTGGAAAACCTTCTGAGTTCAGGCTGGAATTTTCTGAAGGTGATAAGCGTGCAAATCGTCTTCATCTGAATGGCTCTCAACCACTGCTACAGCAACACTCCGCGAGCTTGTTGAGGGCGCGTTTTACAGCAGTGCCAGCTCATCCTCTTCAAACTCTGGTGTACGCACTGCGTGTGGACTAACATGTCCGTCCGGCTTTCATAATTATATCACGAAAAGAATGCATCGGGTTTCGACGTAGGCCTTAAATGCACATATGCCATTACGATACCTTGTCAGTGGACAACTCACGCCAACTACGCCTGTCTCTCTTATGGATCTGTGGATGGTAGTGAACTTGCATGGATCTGGAACTCGACGATTCGGAAACCGCTGAACGTACAACCGTTGAGCAGCGAGAACATTTCCATCCGCCGCTCCGTCAGCACAGTACATGTCCGACATTTCCTCCCAAGAAAAGTGCTCCATTTCCCGGCCGCTCCGCACGGTAACGAACAAGTGTCTCTGCGTTTGTTGATACACTGACGCAGGGCGTACCAGACTCTGCAGTGTGCACAGTTGCCGCCCTCTATCCGACATCGTATCAAACAGGTATTTGCACTGCCGAACGCAACATGTTCGAGTCCCAACAAATGCCGGAAGAAAGTCCGTGGTGTTCTCCCGCCCGCAATACCTGCTACCATTTCAAGTCGGTTGGCAGAACGGCCTACCTTCCCGGCCGGGCCGCGACGCTGTTAAATGATGCCTAGCGCCGAATGATTAGGGGTGCGAATATCGGTTTTATATTCATTTTAGGAACATCTTCAAGAATTAACAAAGCTGCGTCTTATACCACCTGCAAGAAGCGATATCAGATTTTGTGATGCTGTAACCAAGAGAAACTGTTCCAGCGGTACCGGTACTTACCAGTGGTATTATAAGTGTGAAGACCAATGTCTGTACAGTGGTTATAGTAACGCTGCGATTAGTATTTGAGTCAGCTGAAAAATAGTGAGATGAAATAATTCAATCACGTCCGTTTCCGGATCCCAGCTTCCCCTTGAGCTGCCCTTCAAAACAGAGGTCCTCTACCGTACTCGGTGTAGTCCTCTCACAGTAGTAAATGTCTGCCAAAAAGCTTGTGCGGATAAATTACTTACTCCCTCGAGACACCTGGATTACGTGTATCCTTCGTAAGGCTTCAGTTCAATGAGTAAGCCAGTTCAACCGAGTCTACAGGCACGCCATATCCAATTGAAGCCATCATTGATCATTAGATCCGGCAGATGTTGAAACTGCTGGAACGCTGATTGCTAAACTTCACCTCATGTTCCAAATAGTCCAATTTTCTATGGGTACGGCAGGAAAATTTTGCGAAAACGATGAAGTGAAAAATAAAGCAAAATTGGCAGTTTTGAACGAAATAACGAGAAATCGTCGATTTTTACAATGTATGAAGAAATCGGCGTTTCATACGATATATCGCGGAATTTGTCAATTCCTATGTAAAAGCAGTTGTAAATCTGAGGACGCTACTTTACGAATATTCGTAAAAAATAGTTATTGACGGAAAAATAAACACCGAAGTTGGAAGAACAGAACAACGACTTTGGCAAAAAGAAACACAAAATTTGGCAAAAAATACCAAACTAAAAAAAAGGCAATACCGAATTTGGCAAAAAACAATAACAACATGGAATTAAAAAGCAGTACAGCATTTGAAAAAAAGAACATCGAAGTTGCAAAAAAACAGCACGGAATTTGGCAAAAAACAACACTGAATCTAGGAAAAGGAACACCAAATTTGTCAAAAACAACACCGATTCTTGTAAAAACAAAGCCGAATTTGTGAAGAAACAGTAACTCAGAATTCGGCCAAAAATTGCAAATCAGTATCTGGCAAAAACATAGTAACTCTGCACTTGGCAAAAATAAAGGAACTCCGAATTTGGCAATAAGACTAACTGCGGATTATGGTAAAAAAACAGTAGCTTCGATTTTGGCAGAAATCTGAACTCCGAATCTGGCAAAAAGAGCAACTCAGAAATTGTAGTAAATTCAAATTCGGCTAAAACAGTAACTCCGAATTCATCAAAAACAGTAATTCCAAACGCAGCAGAAACTGTAGCACAAAATTTGGTAAAGATATTATAACCGAATTTTGCAAAGACATTAACACGAATTTTGGAAAACTTACAAGGCTTACTAGTTTGCTTCCGCCGTTTGCCGTTAGGTGGCGACAACGGTAAGTAGCGGTCGAAAGATCACAGACGTCAGGCAATTATCTTGGGCAACATAACCTCATTCAAACATTAGTCGATCTGTGTCTGCATCATAAAGTTGTTCTTGATTGAAAATGTCAGTTTACGAGCCTAATTCTCGTCATTTGCAGGAGGTGTTATTGTTTTGTTTCAATATGAAGAAAACAACGGCTGAGTCTCATCGAATGCTCTCAAGTACGTATGGTAAGGACGCTATTAGTGAAAGAACGTGTTGTGAATGGTTTCAACGCTTCAAGAACGGTGATTTTAATGTCGTAGACAGGCATAGTGGTGAAAGACAGAATGTTTACGAAGATGCAGAATTGGAGACATTGCTGAATGAAGACTTGCGTCAGACTCAAGAAAAACTGTTACGATTAGTGGGCAAGCCTTTTCAAAACGTCTCAAGGCTATGAGCATGATTCAGAACGAAGGAACTTGGGTCCCGTGTGAGCTGAAACCAAGAGACGTTGAACGGCCTTTGTGTGTTTGTGAACAGTTACTTCAGAGGCAAAAACAGAAGGGATTTCCGCACCGCATTGTGACCGGGGACGAAAAATGGGTTCATTACGATAACCCTAAACGCAAAAAATCATGGGGCTATCCCTGCCATGCTTCCACGTCGACAGCCAAACCGAATATTCACGGCTCCAAGATTATTCTCTGCATTTGGTCGGACAAGGTCGGCGTCGTGTACTATGAGGTGTTAAAACCGAGTGAAACAATCACAGGTGCTCGTTATCGAACGCAATTAATGCGTTTGAGCAGAGCATTAAAATACAAACGGCGTCAATGCTTCAAGAGACACGATAAAATGATTTTGCAGCACGACAACGCTCGACCCCACGTTGCAAAAAAAGGTCAAAACTTACTTGGAAACGTTCAAATGGGAAGTCTTTCCCCACCCGCCGTATTCTCCGGACATTGCTCCCTCTGACTATCACCTGTTTAGATCAAGGGCGCATGGCCTGGCTGACCAACAGTTCCGATCTCATGAAGAAATCACAAATTGGATCGATTCGTGGATCGCTTCAAAAGATGAACAATTTTTTCGACGCGGGATTCGTACACTGCCAAAAAGTATTGGCCAGCGATAGAAAATACTTTGAATGATACATGAGAAACCAATTTGTTTCATTAAAGCCACAAATGTTTGGGAAAAACGACGGAAGCAAAGTTGTACACCTTGTATTAACACCTAGTTTGTCATTAAGCCTCATACCCCGACTTTGGGCATAAATTAATACTGGATTTTGCAAGAAGAAACATCATATTTAGTAAAAAATATAACCGAATTCGGCAAAAAATATCACCGAAAAATGGTTCAAATGGCTCTGAGCACTATGGGACTTAACTCCTGAGGTCATCAGTCCCCTAGAACTTAGAACTTCTTAAACCTAACTAACCTAAGGACATCACACACATGCATGGACCGTAGCGGTCGCGTGGTTCCAGACTGTAGGCCTAGAACCGCTCGGCCACTCCGGCCGGCTTCACCGAAATTGGCCATAAAATAAAACTGTTGTTTCCAATCCCTGTCTATGGGATTAGGATGAGGTGATTTCGCTCGCCAGTCGAGGTGTGGTGCGGTGCTTGGGTGTTCGGCAAACAAGGAACGTAGGCCCCTATGCATGCAGCCCTGGAACCACGGCGTTTGGCCTCTTGGGAGACGAGTGTGTCCAAAGCGTTCTCATCATGAAGACGTAAAATTAAGGGCATCACTTAGTCACTGAGAACGTTTAAATAAATATTCTGGTTTGTATTCACGTTACCCTGAATGAGTGTGCCCACATCACAGTACTACCTGCGGCCTGAATTATACTCTCTGTACACTGCGGGTTAACCTCTCTCTGATCCGTCGGTCCACTCGACGCCTTTCATTACTGGCACCACGTCGAACGTCATGAAATGACTCCTGTCAGCTTTTGTTGAGTTTATGTGTTGTACGGCCCTTTGAAGACGTGCGGCTTTATGAACCGCCGTTAGCAATATCCTTCTGCGAGGTACTCGATTCCAAAAATCCACTGCGTGCAGTTCTGTTCGCAAAGTTCACCTGTAAACTGCATGAGGCAGACGTGCAGTCAATGACAGCAGCAGTTATTGTCGGGTTTGAAATCGATTGTCATTGCTAAGGCGTGGCATTCACTTACAGTGTCTGCCAGCTACGATTTTTTTTTTCAACGGTTTTTTCTGTTATCCCGTGTTGGGTGGCTGTGAGTGTTGGAGAATCAGCGTTGATAAACCCACAAATCGTGCAACTTCATTCTCGATGTGTTCATGAGTACGCCAATACACGGTAGCTCGTATCAATCATTATGTCACGTTCCCATGTCGACCCATTTTAGTGCTCTGATTCAATTCAGACGACTGGCACAAACAAATCAATTTACTGCCATGAGTGAGCGGCGGAGAACCTCATGTCCGCCTGGTAGCAGTTCTAAACTATCTACAGCGTTCTAAAGCGACCCGTTTGTTCTTTAACCCTATGACTACCATCGGAACTTATGGGTACCACGATACGTTATTAGAGAACCAGTGGGGATTTGCTGCATGTTATTCCTATGTACGTGTGTGACCTCGTAAAGGGAAGACTGCTAATGGTTTGCAGAGTTCTTATAATTACAGATTACGCCTGTAAGTTGTACAGTCCTCAAGTTTCAATTACCCATCAACTCCGTATTGTCGCATCGAATTAATTCGCACCTGTAGACAGGCAACCTAATTACTGTCAATGAACTGTAAGCACTCACTGACCTTTGCCACATTACAAATCGAGCACATGTAAAGCAATATGAGTTAAAGATTCGGACAGATGCTCTCTCCACTGACGTATGTCTGTTTTCTTTATGTCCAGTAGTTTTAGCGCGGTCCATCTTCTGAAACCCTGGAGGTACTTACGAATAACCCTGTATGTCTTACCCCTCCCAGTTTTGGGAAAAAATATTCGCTTGGTATTGTTACTTCAGGCTACGACACTTATTAAAATAACCGTACATAACACCTTTGAACAAAAAATTGGTGGTCAAAGGGTTAAAGGGGATGACGTCCGAAACGTTAAAATTCATGTTTTGGACACCTGAAAAATGGGGACATGGCGTAATCCAATCTCGTTCTTCTTAGCATCGCTCCTTCTACTTCCGTTTCCCTTCGAAACGGAGCAGCTTTATCGCTCTCGTTGCAGTTAACCTGGCAACATTTCCTTCTCACAGTTCCAAATGACTGTAAAAAATTTACTCTAAATCAGTCTCTTCTATGATGGTACTTGTAACTGTGTAATACAACATTAGTACTTGAAACAAAATTCCAATAAATATAGTGTAGAGATGCAAGGCATTTTTTGAAGAAGAAATTTCAATTTAACACCAAGTTTTAATTAATTCCGTTTGATTTCAGTGTTTGCGTTCTAAAGGGACGATGTGACGTAAGGAATAAAGTGTTACAGTCTCCAAAATTTGGCGTTGTGAAAATATGGAGCTGCAGGGCTTTCGTTGTGTACAATGTGTACCATTGAAAATTTTTAAAATCTTTTCTTACCCTGCAAAACGTTGAAGTTCATGACGCTATTTAAGAGCTTCTGTTAACTAAAAAAAAAAAAAAAAAACAGGATGCTTGTTGCTTGTTCTTTTTCCCGGTTTCAACGAAGTCGTTTCGCTAGGCTTGCCAATAAAAGGTTACAAGCACAAATGTGTGATTGTTGCAATTCGTTCACTTTGTCTTTTCGAATAGCAAACCTGTTATTCGTGACCGCTTACTCTCCACAGCACAAGACCTGCTTTGCAGGCTGTGTTTGTGTAACTGACACCCTACTTTTGTGGACACCATGACGCATTGTTAAGAGATGGTGAGTGAATTTCATTTCTACAGATAACTATCGAAAACAGCTCGCTCAGTAAGACGAACTTTCTTGTCGCCACAAAGCTTTGTGCTAAAATCGGTGTCTCAGCACAACAACAGGTGACTATTTTCTTTCATTACTATAAATGCTATGTTTTTGCTTTGTTTCTCGTTTTATGGCTCAGCAGCCGCTTGGTCTAGGGCGCCATGTCACGGATTGCGCGGCCTCTCCCGCCGGAGGTTCGAGCCCTCCCTCGGGCGTGGGTGCAGGTGTGGGTGTGAGTGTAGGTGTAGGTGTGGGTGTAGGTGTCTGTGTTGTTCTTAGCATAAGTTAGTTTAAGTAGTGCGTAAGCCAATGGACCGATGACCTCAGTACTTTAGTCCTTTAGGAATTCATACACATTTTTATAGCTCAGCACAAAATCTATGACTATTGCTGGATTAATCTACGGGTAATGGTGGTTTAGTTATTCCTAAGGCTTTCGTTTTTTGTGGTTTTCATTAAGAGAAAGTGTACAAATTTCTGGATGCTTGGTCCCTTGGGGCCTTTACGTAATTTTTAAATGAAATTTCCTCTGTTACAATAACTGGTTGGGCTCCCGACTGCAAATTTCCTTTTACGCGTATTTGGAGACTGTGAATGTCAACAATGCTTTTAGAGATTAATATTGTTGCAGGGTATTACTAATGTACTTCCCGGAATTGAAACAGAAGCAGGTAGATTTCAATGTCCCTGGCTACCACTATTTTTATGGCAATACTCTGTCTGCGAAACACTGGTTGGTGAAAACCCATATCCATTTCTTCACTTTCATTTGTCAGTAGTAATGTGTGTCTATAGCACAGATCAATAATCATTTCTATCAGTAAAACCAATGTCTGCACTAATGCTAAACGATGATAAACTCTCTGTTTACCTGGTAATGTTTTGGACATGTCCGAAAGAACAGATACCATCTTAGTGTATGTATAGTTAAGGCTCACCGGCCACTTGATCATCTTCTTCTTCTGTGCGAATGCACAAACAGTGCCCGAACTCTTACGGGAATCGGCAACGCGACACGAGTAATGAGTATAATGGGCGGGGGCACTAGGAATGTAGTGCGGGACAATACGTTGAGAATGTGGGTTTCGCGGGAGGCGTGCCAGAGATAAATACCTGCAGTCGCTCTATCCTCTGTGTCCTCGGTGGCTCAGATGGATAGAGCGTCTGCCATGTACGCAGGAGATTCCGAGTTCGAGTCCTGGTCGGGGCACACATTTTCATCTGTCCCCGTTGACGTAGTTCAACGCCTGTAAGCAGCTAAGGGTGTTCATTTCATTGTAATTTCATTCTAACGAGCTGGATGGTCACCGATGGTATCTGTTCTTTCGGACATGTCTGAAAGAATAGATACCATCTTAGTATATAAATAGTTGTGAGACATAGTACGTAAATTTTCACGCTGATCATATGTGGTCTTTAGTAGCTGAAAAATTACCTTTATCTGATCCTCAAATTACATTTTATTCATTTTAGTTGATGTACAGAAGGTCAGCTGATACCTATACAAACTGTACTCAAAAAATGGTTCAAATGGCTCTGAGCACTATGGGACTTAACATCTGTGGTCATCAGTCCCCTAGAACTTAGAACTACTTAAACCTAACTAAACTAAGGACACCACACACATCCATGCACGAGGCAGGATTCGAACCTACGACCGTAGCAGTCGCGCGGTTCCGGAATGAGCGCCTAGAACCGCGAGACCACCGCGTCCGGCTACAAACTGTACTCGAAACGAGTTATGTTGGGAGAATATTTCTACAGCCGCGTAATTCCTGATATCTGTATCAGTTGGCACAGATAAATGTGAGATAGCGGCTCATACTTTGATATCAACTAGAGGACGTCGTCGAGCTCCAGAATTCTTACATACTTAGTCACAAATGTGTGAAGTCCACCAGCGCATAGGCTCACCTCTACTCACGCAATATTCACACATGATGTCTGTATTGAATCAAGAATATACCTCACTTATAGCTGGTGTTTTGCTTACATAAATACAGATTAAAGAATTACTTTTGAATGCATTACGGGAACAGCAGTGATCAATGTCTTATAAATAATTACTATTAAAAACAGTCTTGATCACGATTTATTTAACAAGGTGACCGGTTTCGACCACTACTGTGGTCATCTTCAGACCATTGAGTAGGAACCTCTTTGGCTCTGAGCACTATGGGACTTAACATCTGTGGTCATCAGTCCCCTAGAACTTAGAACTACTTAAACCTAACTAACCTAAGGACATCACACACATCCATGCCCGAGGCAGGATTCGAACCTGCGACCGTAGCAGTCGCACGGTTCTGGACTGAGCGCCTAGAAGCGCTAGACCACCGCGGCCGGCTAGGAACCTCTTTCTGTTGGAGAATTCTCCAACAGAAAGAGGTTCCTACTCAATGGTCTGAAGATGACCACAGTAGTGGTCGAAACTGGTCACCTTGTTAAATAAATCGTGATCAAGACTGTTTTTAATAGTAATTACAGATTAAAGAAAATTTAAAATATTTGATGCATCTCCTTTGTTATTAATTAGTTCTTGTTATCAGAGACCGAAAATCTAATTTCACTGTGGAATCTCGAGGTACTGACTCCGAAAGAAATTTTGCCTGATATTAGCGACGTGGTCTTTGAGTATGGTGTTGGTTTTGTCATTGTAAGTGAAAGAAAACCGGTTGACAACTTTCTTTCTAGGGACTGACTTTTTTCATTCTCTCGTTTCCATGGAAAAGGTGCAACAGTTCGTAAAACAATTGTCACATTCATTCTAGTCACTCCGAGATGCGACGAACCTATCTACGAAATGGAATATGAATGGATCAGAAAATGGACAATGTGACCTATGAAAGCATACGTCATGTGCGGTGCTTGCTTGCACTGCTAGCAGCTGGTAATTATTCTGACTAGTTGTGTGACAACTGGCAAGTATTGTAATTCGAATATTTGAATGAATATCACAGCGAATTTTTCCATTCCTAATAACAACTGACGTGTAGTGGGCTAGGTTACGAAATAGCATTTCCGATAACACGAATTTTAGTCTCTTGACAGCGGATGGCAACTGCAGAGCCTGGGAATGAAATGAGGGAAAATGATGACTACTAGAAAGTTTGCACTATGTATTTTCGGATCACTGTTCTCTGGCATCTAGTAAGACACTTTTCGTAATTTGAAGTGACCAATGAATGTGCAGTGCAAGTTTTCGAATTTATCCTAAGCTGAGAGCGAAAAGACCGTCTGTCATCAGGAAATATGAAAGAATACGACAAGCACTGTGAATAACTTTCAACGAATATCACATTCAGAAGAAAGTTTCTTTAACCGTCAAGCAATCAAATGATCAAAAACAGCAATGTATTTCAAATTTGTACAATAAAACAGTGCACTTTCTCAATAAAACACAACGGTTATGGTAAATTTCTTTTCTACAAGTTACAGCACACATAAGGCGAAAGAAAGAAAAATAGTGATTCTTATAGGTACTTCTCTGGAAGGATATTAAAGCAAATTGTTTCAGTAGACTGATACTTAGATTTTGGGTACTGCTCTTCCGGAGTTGTCGCCCAGACAGAAAGAAGAAAAGCATTGGAAATAAAGTTATTGTGTCTGTGGTTCAAGGCTTCTATGGCCCAATTTCACTTCTGAGAGTTTCTTGCCAATATCGCAGATTATTTATTCAAGCGGCTCCATATCTGACCGCGCGGGACTGTGAGTACTCTCTTCCAGAAATATCTGAAGGAATCAGCGGCAGTGGAGCCCCGAAGCTCTGCAAGTAAATGGACGCTGACTTCTATATGAAGTAACTATCGGTTGCTGCTGGAACAGTGTGTGACTACAGCGTACTTTAACCTTTATACAAATGTTGTCGACAGTCGTATCTATTGCGATTATTTTCTGTTTACTTTCGTCCATAGTTGTGCAATATTTTAGAAAAGACAGAATTTACCGCCAGCACCTACATCTGTACTTTTCAAACCGCTGTAAAATGTTATTACGGTTTCTTCCCGTTCCATTCACGTATGGAGCGCCGGAAGAATGATCGTTTAAATACCTCTGTCCTCGCGATCCCTATACATCGGGGTTTGTTGTATATTCGTAGAGTCATCAATTAAAGGCGATTCTTGAAACTTTGTAAGTAGGTTTTTTCTGGATAGTTTAAGTGTGAGCCAAGAGTCCACCTGTTCAGTTATTTCAGAATCTCTGTGACACTCTCCCACGGGTCAAACACACCCGTGACTGTTCACTGTATACGTTCGCTATCCACTGTTAGTCCTGTTTGGTACGGGTGGCATACAGTTGAGCAACATTCTAGACTGTATTGCACGAATGATTTGTAGGCAGTATCTTTCGTAGACTGATTGCATTTCCCCAGTATTCTACCAATAAACGGAAGTCTACCATCTGTTTCACCTGCGCTGTTATTTCAGCCCATTATGCCATTATCACGTTTTAGCTTACTATGAAGTGCGTCAATGTCATTGCATATGGATCCTTTTAAGAGGATGCTGAGCTTTTGTCAAACACGTTTATACACTTCACGTTTGTAAAGACAGGCTTCTTCTTCGTTTATATAACGTAAGTAAAAAGAGATGTGGGGTGAGATATGTACAAAAAGGGATGCTAATGTTAAATTCAGTATAGCCTATAGTAAATTTGTGTCAATATTTGAGAGTAGCTTTACTAAAATGTTATGCAGAACGTCTATTAAAAAATAGGCAAGCAATGGATAACGAGAACAACTGAAATTTCATGTAAGAGGGAGAGGGAAATTTAAATAGAGGCCAGAATAAGCCACGGTCCAACGTTACTTGCTTTCAGCAAAAAAATAATGTAACGTTTAAGCAAAGAGATTCAAATGTCCAAAATTTGCACGTCCTGACGAAAAATGAATAACTTCTTCATGTGTGGATCCACAGTCCGACGCAGTTTCTAAATGATGAATTTATAAAAAAAAAAAAAAAACCGTAGGCTGTCAAATTCTATTATGGAAGATGATCTATTTTGCACCATTTATATACTATAGGACATTACTGGACGGTTTCGGCTTGTGGCCATTTTCAGATATATTAGCGTGGGTGCGTCGGCGATATTTGCGTCATATTTAAAGCCTGTCAAGTGCTACATGCGAACAGACACTTGTTTCCTCCCCCGCACATACGCGGAAACTCTACATATATGGTGCTGCACGCCGACTGCTTACAAACACTCACATTATAACCCACAAATAAACAAAATACTCTTAAGAACCGACTGCCAGGTTGTTGTTAAATGCATTTGTTGTGTATCACTGTGTGGTTTACCGTTGAAATTCAGAGAGCGTACATTGTCTGGAAGGGTCAGCTAACCTTCTCTACAGACATCTCGCCAAAAGACCATGAAATTAAAATTGGAGCGACTCAAGTTCTCTCGGTGGCTTACTGACATTCGGGACTGGAACAGAAAATGGTGGAAATGACAGTGGTATGAAAAGTATCCTCTGCCATACACCATAAGGTGGCTTGCGGAGGATAAATGTAGATGGTAGAGACACTAGTCCTAACTACGAGCATTGGTTCCCTTAGAGGAGACATCCACACGACATTGCATTTCGCCAAACCTTATCGATTCCTTCGGGAAACATGCAGTATTCGCTCTGAGCATGCTGGCCAAGGAAGGTGTGATGGGAGAACATCGGATTTTGGGGATACTGTGATAGAGTGATGCGCCTTCAACCAGTGTGTTTTTGCGGTATGAGCTAAGGGCACACGCAGCATGTCGGTTTGTTAGACATTTCAGCAATAAATTCTATACGTGTACCACTTTAGGTCTGAGCACTAGGACCACCCAATTTTGCATCAGGCATGGGATTACTGCCGCGATTTCTACAGTGAAATTCTGCCAAAGGCGTCTTTTAGGTAAGAGCGTTATTCACAGACGATGGCTATTTTAACAGAACTCAGTCACCTGAGCGGGCTGAGAGGACTCACTGAGATTGCTGTTAGATCTCATCAGTATTGATTTTCTATGAACATTTGGAAAAAGTTGGTATTCATTTTACAGGACATGTACTTCTGACAGCACCGTTAAATTAAGTAATCATGTTTCCAAATGTGGCACTTCCGGGTCCCAGTAGGAAAAGCACGGATATCATCGGACACCTATGCATTTTAGAATTTATTATATTTTTTATGAAAACTATATTGCATTTAAATTAAACAATACTATGAAAAAGTTGCGTAATAAAACTTACAAAACTCAAGGTCATATGCGTATACTTTCATTAATTTTGTATATTTTTTCCAGTCTTTGCATTCTGGTCGTTTAAATTTTTGGAGTGTTAAATCGAACACGAAACTGCAATGTACAAAAAGTTTTCGTTTAAAGTTGTTTTAACTGGGTCGCAAGTGGTTGCGTAGTTGAACTTGTCCGTCAGCTCACCTAGTTTGTCAACGAAGCTGTCAACTTGTTCCTTGCTAAAACCTGCTCCTCGTTGCAAACTCTTGTGTTCGGCTGTCTCCAGCCTTAAGCCTTCATATTTTTTTCATAAAGTCATAATAAGTCTTTACCTACTTTCATTTTTGTTTTATTGAACAAATGTTTCAGTTTCAGTTGCTCAGTACATTAGGTTTCAGAACTCGTTAAGTTACTCAAAGGTACAAGCTGGCTATCCAATTTTTAACGTGATCATATAACACTGTTGCTTGTCCATCACTGAATTTGCTCGGAAAAAAAACTTATTTCCTAACACAGGTTTGATGACAATTTCTTTATTTTACCGTAAATCTTTAAAGTCTGTTACAGCTTTTGCTTCGATATGAATATTTCTCACTCGCTTCTTTTACGGATTCCTTCATATTTGTTTCATTCCATTTGTGTCCTGTCTTCTCTAACTTCACCTTTTAAAAGTAAAAAAAAAGGTGCTATCTTTTTTGTCCGTTACAACCCAAAATTGCTTTGTTCGATATAATTCGAACGTACTGCTGTGCTAGTGTAACATACTCTTTGTTATCAGTTCGATTAGACGTAGTCACAGCCTACTGCATGGAGAATAATATCAGTTTATCGAAATTTATTTATTTACCCGTGTCAGTAGCTTCAACACCATATATAACAACAAACGATGGATAAACTACAAACTGTTTATGAACAAACATGTAGTATGTAATATTATAGGCTTAACACTCTAGACCAAAAGGTGACATGTACAACGCATTTAGGGTTGCCTTCGTTAGCTCCTCAACAATGCAGGTGTTTGGGTGTAGTTCGCATTTCATAAAGAGGGTCGTAGTCTGTCGTCATACACCGGGGCTGCGTGACAGCACCGGTTGGTCTCATAAACCGCATCTGTTCGTGTTGCTCCTGGCTCTTGCAACTCCGGAACATACCCTGTTCAAGGTCTCCATATGTTCCACTCCTCTGTGTGTCCTAAGGGAGGTTCTTCCCTTCTAGTCTCGGGTTTTTTCTTGCCTCGTTTCTACTCTTGTTTGTTGCGATGCTTAGTGAGATTTTCTTTTGTGTGCGGGAAACTCCACATAGTTTTAAATCTGCGGCGGGTTGGTTGGTATCCAGAAAGGTGGTGGGCGATGTACATTCCACTTCCCGTCTGATGCTAAGGTGAGCCATACCGCCTAGGTAGTGTAGTTTATCAGTTGGTGTTGATCTCAAACAGCCTGTTATGATACGGCATGATTCATTGAGTGGTATGTCCACTTGTTCGGCATGGCTGAAGTTATACCACTCTGGACATGCATACTCCGTTGCTGAGTAGCACAAAATTTGGATTTCTTACTGCCTTGGGTTGCGCACGGCATAAAGTGCTTGCTAATTTGTACACAATGTTGCCTTTATAGCTGCTAATATGGGTTGCGCAATTCTCTAGCTGTATTGCTACGTGTAGTGTCTTTGACACCTGGTTGTTCTTCAGGTAAAAAGCACAGGTATGAGTATTCGAAGGATTACGTTTGTTTGGTTTTCCTTGCAGTAGACAACCAGCTGGTTCATGAGCTTCTGATTTTCGATGATGTCGAAGTTGAGTGCTTGAGCTGTGAATCACAGTCATCTGTGTATATAAAACTGTGAATGCCTTGTGGGAGTGGCTGGTCATCGATGTAGATATTGAAAAGGAACGGAGACAGCACACTAGCCTGCGAGAGGCGCCTCGTTTGTGTTCTCCAGCGGCTTCATTGCCCTTGAAAATCGACAAAGAATCTTCTGTTTTGGAGGAGATCTCCAATCATTTGAGTCATGCTATAATCTTAGTGCGTACGCTTTTAAGAATAGCAGTCCTACGTTGACTGTGTCGTAAGGATTTAATAAGTCTATAAAAATAGTCCCGGTGACATTTCTTTCCTCGAACCCATCCTCGATGTGTTGCGTTTACTGCAGTACATGCAATATGCAACATTTGCCTGTTCTGAAACCAGTTTGTTGTTGGATCAAAGGAGACTCCATACTTTTGACAGCCTGCAGAGTACCAGTATTTCGAAAATTTTATAAATATGGCGAGGTAATGAAATTTTATTTACATGTAAACAAAATAAAACACTCGGAAGTTAACTTTGTGCACAGTAAAACTCACAAGGGACTGATACATTGTTGTCTCTCCGAAGCAAAATGGTGTGCGTGGTCTTCTTCCTCCATAGTTCACAGTACAGTGGTGTTACAGTTGCTGTCACTAGTGGTAGATTTTTGATACACGTCTTGCCCGAAACCACCCACTTTTCCCTAACACTTGCTGTGTGAAGGAAGAACATGACATTTTCGTGCTGATGCAGCACAGCTTCGAGGAACACTGGATAGGTGTGGCAGTGTCTGCTGTATGACTATCGCGGTCGCCTGTTTTTGTTTCTTTGATGATTGCTTTGGGAGCATCTCGAGAATGTGGCGTGCATTTCTCCAATTCTCACTAGAGCTGTGTTGATTGTCCCAATCAGTGGTGCATTTCATGACGTCAAACAGGATCCTTGCGTGTTGACCGAGCGAGGTGGCGCAGTGGTTAGACACTGGACTCGCATTCGGGAGGACGACGGTTCAATCCCGCGTCCGGCCATCCTGATTTAGGTTTTCCGTGATTTCCCTAAATCGCTCCAGGCAAATGCCGGGATGGTTCCTTTCAAAGGGCACGGGGGCACGGCCGACTTCCTTCCCCGTCCTTCCCTAATCCGATGAGACCGATGACCTCGCTGTCTGGTCTCCTTCCCCGAAACAACCAACCAACCTTGCGTGTTCGACACAGTTTGACACTCGTTGTTTTTTCTCTGCCTCGTGATGACTGGGTGTTGTGTGATGTCCTTAAGTTAGTTAGGTTTAAGTAGTTCTAAGTGCTAGGGGACTGATGACTATAGTGCTCAGAGCCATTTTTGAACTCGTTGTTTTCGAAAGTATCCAGAATGTCTTATTTATGGACTATTCAGTCACTTCTTTGTAGAACAATTCCATATTTAAGGCTGAATAACAAGTAAACTGGTTTTGTTCTACTAATTTTTGTTTATTTCTAACTAATTTTCAGAAGCAAAGATATAATTCGTTTTCACAGAATGATGCGCACTGAATTTGTTTTTTAACTCTGTAAATTACACTTTATACGCAACGGTCAACATTAAGCACAGTGCATCGTGTATTTTAATCGTGTACTACGCCGCCCCGATAGCTACATGGTCAGTGTAATGGATTGCCGTCGTACGGGATCAGGTTCGATTCCCGGCTAGGTCGGGGACTTTCTCCGCTCAGGAACTGGGTGTTGTGCTGTCTTCATCATCATTTCATCCCCATCCGGCGCGCAGGTCGCCCAATGTGGCGTACAATGTAACAAGACCTGTACCAAGGCGGCCGGACCTGCCCCGCAAGGGGCCTCCCGGCCAATGACGCCAAACGCTAATTTCATTTCATCGTATACTGTGGTTAATATTGTCCTTTGCGTAAACTGTAACTTACAATGTAAAACAAGTTTGCTGCATAACGTAAATGACTGGTGCCCAATTGGACAGTTCTCAACCAATGTCACGATCTCACAAACTATAACACATCACCGAATAACCTGTAATATTGTGTAGTTTTTTATCTATTGCGCTTAATATTGTCATTGCGTAAAGTGCAATTTACAACGTTAAAAAACAAGTTAGGTGTACATCATTCTGTAGAAGTGGATTGTATTTTTGCTTATAATGTTTGGTTATCGGTACCTAAGAACTAGAGCCCTTTGCGGAGGATAGTCAGATGTGTCCTGAGGATGGTCCAGAAAGCCTAAAACCAGTTAGAAATAAACAAAAATTAGTAAACGAAAAATAGTTCACTTGTTATTCAACCTTAAGCATCCAATATGTAACAAGACTTAGAACAGGCATTTTAACACCTATTGTAAATTTTTTGGAGCATCGCTTTAAAACGAAGTTTTCTATATAAGTGTTGCTTCCCAGTCTAAGGGTTGTCTCATATACGCAATGCATAAAGGACGAAAAGAGGATGTAATCACTGAAAAAAGAAAAACTGATTCTCTGTGCTTGACCTGCAGTCCCAAAAGCCTGAGATGCTCAATTATCAAATTGTATTGATTGGCGACTCCATGGCGTGTTGTGTGCACCACGACAAAATTGTGGATAGAAATGGAAAGAAAATATACAGTTAGAATTGGTAGGCACTGGTATCAAGCTATAACCACAAGCTTAGAGCGATCACATAAACATAAGTGATCGCACATAAACATAAGTTTATGTGATCGCTCTAAGCTTGTGGTTATAGCTTGATACCAGTGCCTACCAATTCTAACTGTATATTACAGCACTGAGTATGGTCTCTAAGTGACCGAAAATCGATTTTGCTGACAATAAAACAACAAAATACCGCCAATGCTGATTTTCCTTCCAATTCTATGAATTATCAAATATTCCAGATTCGTAAATGGATTACTCTTGACATTAGCCAATAATTAAAAAAAAAAGTGGAAATAATAAACATGATTATTTACGCCCTCAGACTAACGAAAATTCTGTTTAAACTCGGAAGAAGTATTGCACAACATTCATGTACATGTATAACAGTCTAATCTCAAGAGCAGGTTTAAAAGACAGTGAGGGTAGGAAAATAAAGTAAAGGGGTTTTAAAAATAGGTGTCACATATTCCTACAAGAGGTAATCAAAACTAGAAGTAAAGTTCCTATAACGATAATCCGAAAATCAGTAAGTAAACTGTTGAGATATGAGCCAATCTGTCCTCTCATTGCCATCTGCCTGCTCCGTAGACGTATACAACATGTTACGAATTGTTGCATGTGCGTTCCTCGAATCCTGACGAATTCTTCCGAATTTCTTCGCAGTGTATCACACACTTTTTCAAATTCACCTGGCTCAAAGTCGGATTGCGCTACATATGTTGGTCACACGCTACTGTAACGTTTCATATTGTCGGTGGGTTGGGCGTACACCAATGCCTTTAAATGCTCCCATAGCGAGAAATCAACGGATTCGTGTCCTGTGAACGGCGAGGCCATTCTACCGGACCTCCTCGATCAATCCGTTGCCCAGGAAACGTTGCGGTGAGGTAGTGTCGCAAGATCCTTAGAAAAAAAGAGTGGTATCCTGTGGTGTATAAGCCACAGTCCTTGTCTTCCTGCAACAGGAACGTTCTCCAGAGGCGCTGGCAATTCATCGCGCAGTAATCGGCGATATACAGCACCCGTTAATCTGTTTGCTAAAGTACATGGCCCTGTGAGTCTATCGCCGGTAATTCCTGTCCATGCATTGATACTGAAGTGATCCTTATGACTCACCTACACGACTGCTCCAAGATTTGCACCTGCCCTTATGTACGTATTGTGGTAACTGACTACGCCATCTACTGTGACGGCGTACACTACCGAATACTACACATTACTCGTCATATGTAAAACAGCCCACATCTCAACAGGTACAATTATAGGAACTTTTCGAGCGGTCTAAGGCGCTGCAGTCATGGACTGTGCGGCTGGTCCCGGCGGAGGTTCGAGTCCTCCCTCGGGCATGGGAGTGTGTGTGTTTGTCCTTAGGACAATTTAGGCTAAGTAGTGTGTAAGCTTAGGGACTGATGACCGTAGCAGTTAAGTCCCATAAGATTTCACACACATTTCTAAAAAGAAAGAAAGAAAAGAAAAAGGAACTTTTCTCCTAGTTTTGACTAAATATTACCTCCTCTAGGAATATGTGGCACTTCTCTTTAACATGCATGTGTTCCACTGCAGAGCATGGAAGACAGGATGACTTGCCTGTAAGACTTACGGACATGACTGAGGTTAATGCAGTTTTTGTGGCATCCATTCTGTGCATGCCGTGACATATGACAGAACGCTGCCTCTTAACGCGTACTTTCAACGTCATTTCCTCGAAGGGCCGCTAGCGATAAAGTAGGAGCTGAATATATTAACAGCGGACTTTGGACTGCTTATCGTTATGGGTAACTCAGTGCTCACCAAAGTGTTCTTCAGACCTAGTTCAGAAGCCCAGTTTTGTAAGCTTTTCTTTATGATGACATCTGCTTGAATAACACCTTTGGACTCTGGGTTAGCAGGTACAGCAAATCCTGCCAAGACTTATAAAATTTCTTCACTCTGCAGCGGAGTGTGCGCTGGTACGAAACTTCCTGGCAGATTAAAACTGTGTGCCGGACCAGTACTCGAACCCGGGAGCTTTACTTTTCGCGAATAGTTACTTTACTAATATGAACGAAGAAAGTGGATTTCTCACACAGTTTAATGTCATGGAAAAGAGGCAAAAAAGTTAAATCTATGTAAGTTCTTATAACATTATTTACCATATGATGCTATATGTACAAATGTAAGATGATTTAGAGAGAACTGATGATGAAAAAGATTTGTTAAGTTTTATAAGCAAAGTAGGCCAACATCCGACGTAATAGAATACTTTAAATAATGAACCAACACAAAAATAAACGTTAGAAATGAAGAATTTCATTTGTGTTAAATGAATATCACAAAAGTCATGCTTCGGTTCTAAATATTTTTTGTTTCTCTAAAAAAGTTCTACTGCTGTCTTAATAAAATCGATGCGCGAAGCATACACCATCTACGATCGTCATAACTTAACAAAAGTTCTTGCCGAAAATCATTATCTACATAAAATATCTACATAAAAACAGAAAAAAATCCCTTAGCGGGTCTAAAGCTTCCATGCAGTCACTTGCTGACCAGTCTGGTGTGGGAATACAGGATAGTTAAAGAAAAGTCGAAGTTTTAAGTTTCGCGTTTACGAAATCGTTAACGCAAGAGAATCGTACAACACACCGTCGTTTGACCGTCGCACAGACTCCCGTGTGGAGGTTATAGTAAAAAGCATCAATGGCATAAAGAAACAACTCAAACAGGTGAAAGTAAATAAGTTGCCTGGTCCTAATGGACTCCCAATTCGGTTTTGCAAAGAGTACTCTACGGCACTGTCACCTTACTTAGCTTGCATTTATCGCTAAGCTCTCGCCCAGCTCAAAGTTCAAAGTATTGGAAAAAAGTGCAGGTGACTCCTGTATATAAGAAAGGTAAAAGAACGTAGCAGCAAAATTACAAACAAATATCCTGAACATCGATTTGCTGCACAATTCTTGAATATAGTCTCAGTTGGAATGTAATAAATTTACTTGAGGCGAGAAGTTTCTGGCTACGAATCAGCGCGTTCAGAAAGCATCACTCGTGCGAAACTCAATTGAACCTTTTCTCACATGATATCCTGCGAAACATGGATGAAGGGCAGCAGGCAAATTCCATATTCTTAGACTTCCGAAAAGCATTTGACTCTGTTCCCCACTGCATACTGCTAACGAAGGTACGGGCAAAAGGAATAGGTTCCCAGATATGTGCTGCCTCGAACACTTCTTAAGTAACTGAACCCAGTACGTTCTCTTAGATTGCGAGTGTTCATCAGAGACAAGGGTAACGTCAGGAGTAATCCAGGGAAGTGTGATATGACCGCTATTACATTCTACAAACATAAATGGTCTGGGGGACAGGGAGTTTCCGGCTGTTTGCTGATGATGCTGTGGTGTACGGGGAGGTGTCGAAGTTGAGTGGCTGTAGGAAGATGCAATATGACTCAGCAAAATTTATAGTTGGTGTGATGAATGGCAGCTAGCTCTAAATGCAGAAATATGTGAGTGGGTGTGTTGTGGTGCAAAGTGACATAGCGAAAGACGGCACGTAATTTGTCTCTGTCGGATCCATGATGGGAGCGAAAGTGTCTTCATATGATATATTGCTTTACACCCTAACTAGAAAGCCTTCTTTCTAATGGAGATATCAAACTGATATAAATAAAAAAGCTACGTATTTTCCTGTATAGCGCACCCATTTTCATGTTCCGTAATAATTTACGAAGGTATTGGGTGTGATGAAAAAACACAAGTGGTGCAGTGCTTATTGCTTATCGATACATTTTCTGGCTTTCAAAAACATCATGTTTGATGGATGAAATTAAGACTGCAAACTGTTTGAGATAGTTAACCACTTTTGATGATCCTAACGTTAATTTGGTTCTATAACTAATGAGGAGGTATTGAAGAGAATTGGCGAGAAGAGGAGTTTGTGGCACAACTTCACTAGAAGAAGGGATCGGTTGGTAGGACATGTTCTGAGGCATCAAGGGATCACCAATTTAGTATTGGAGGGCAGCGTGGAGGGTAAAAATTGTAGAAGGAGACCAAGAGATGAATACACTAAGCAGATTCAGAAGGATGTAGGCTGCAGTACGTACTGGAAGATGAAGCAGCTTGCACACGATAGAGTAGCATGGAGAGCTGCATCAAACCAGTCTCAGGACTGAAGACCACAACAACAACAACATATATTGAAGCAGACGTATGGCTCCTTTTGAAGCATTTGTAGATCTACAGAAAAATTTTGACACATTTGCTGGCTTTCAAATTAAGACAGAAAACTGCCTGAGGTAGTTAACCAGTTTTGCTGAACCTAACGTTAATTTGGTTCTACATATATTGAAGAAGAGGTATGCCTCCATTTAAAGCATTTGTAGATCTACAGAAAGGTTTTGACGGTAGGAGAGATAAAATAAAAGGAGTGGAAGGTTATATGAAAACTGAACGCTTACAGCAGCAATTGGAGTCGAAGTACATGAAAGCGAAGCAGTAGATAAAAAAGGAGGGAGGCATGATTGCAGCATATCCTCGGTGTTATTCAGGCTGTGCATTAATCAAGCAGAAAATCAAACCAAGGAGAAATGTAAAAAGGGAGTTAAATGTAGCGGAGAATACATTAAAAGTTTAGGGTTTGCGAATGACAATGTAATTTTGTCAGAGACGGCAAAGGTCTTGCAAGGATAGTTTAACGGAGTGGACGATAACCAGGGAAGAGGTGATATGATTAACAAAAGTAAAATAAGAATGATGGATGTAGTCGAGTTAAATCAGACGATGCCGAAGGAATTAGATTAGGAAATAAGACACTAAAAGTAGTAGATGAGTTTTGCTATTTGAGCAGTAAGATAACTGATGATGGTAGAAGCAGAGGGAGCATAAAGTGCAGACCAGCAGTAACAAGAAAGGCATTTTTGAAAAGAAGAAGGTAAATTTATTAATATCGAATATAAATGTAAGTGTTAGAAAATATTTTCTCCAGCTTTTTGTCTGGAATGTACGGAAGTGAAACGTCGACAGTCAACACTTCAGTCACGAAAAGAATAGAAGCTTTTGAAATGTAGTGATGCAGAAGAATGTTGCTGATTGGATGATGGATGAAATAACTTATGAGGGGGTACTGAATGGCAAGGGAGAAAGAAAGAAAAATTTGTGGCAGAACTTGGCTAAAATAATGGATCAGTTGATAGGATACGTCCTGAAGCATCAAGGACTGTCAGTTTCATGATAGAGGGAAGCATATGGGTGGACGGGGGCGGGGGGTACATTAGAGTGGAGAGCTGCATCAAACCAGTCTTCGGACTGAAGACCACACTCCACATATGGAGCATGAATTAAACCACAGCCAGTGTTCAAAAAAATGGTTCAAATGGCTCTGAGCCAAATGGCTCAGTCCCGTAGAACTTAGAACTACTTAAACCTAACTAACCTAAGGACATCACACAACACCCAGTCATCACGAGGTAGAGAAAATCCCTGACCCCGCCGGGAACCGAATCCGGGAACCCGGGCGTGGGAAGCGAGAACGCTACCGCACGACCACGAGCTGCGGACACACAGCCAATGTATTTAGTTTTTCGTTACAGTCTTATGCGGTGCTTATGCAACGGTGGTTATGTTTTTTGAATTTCTTACTGTTATGATTACAAATAGGGTCTCCCGTGAGAAACCTTACGGCAGTCTTGTACTGAACGGCTCTTGATTAAATTGACTCTCTTCAGATGAAACTTAGATCTAGACTCAACACTTCATTGACGAAAAGAATTATAAGCAACCCATTATATGCACTTGTTGCAATCTCTCTATGAGGATTTGAACCCTGTAAGTGTTCTCCATTTCAAAACATATTTGTTACCGGATGAGCTACTAGCATACCTACAGGTTGGTCAGAAACAGACTGAAAAGATTGTAAAGGTGCTACAGGGCAGATAGTGCTGAGAAATCATTGTTAAGAAAACTATTCGATACGTTGCGCCGCTTCCGAGTTAATTAGCCCTGACGTTAGTCGATCAGGACTTTACACGCGCAAATTCAAGCAGCTCGCCATTGTCGGTGACGCCAAAGGTGTTGTTCGTTTGGTTTTCTAAAACCGAACAGCAGAGCGATACAAAAATTAGACATGGGACGGTAGTAAGGCTCTAATCGAAGCCAAAGGCTGAGCAGTCTCGTACTATGAGAACAACTGACCCTTGCTACCTGTATCTCCGGCGGTCCGCTTGAATTTGCGAGCGCATCGGCCTGATTGGCTATCTATACTACTAATTAATTCGGAAACGGTACAATGTATCGAATTTATTTCTTAACAACTGTCTCTCAGCACAACTTACCCTGCAGCAGCCTTACGAGCTTTTCACATTGTTTCTGTTTATACAGGGTGTCCCAGGAGGAAAGGTCTGTACTCACGGATATGACAGGAACGATCTTTCGAAGCAAAAAATGTTTAGAAAACATTGGCTCTAAAATGCATACCTTAAGAGCTATGAACACTTCTCTATCTTCGCTACTGTGAAACACGTCTCTTCAACAGAAAAAGTGCTAGGAGCTCTTAACGTATGCATTTTTGAGACCGTGTTTAGTACACTTTTTTGCTCCGTATGAGCATTCTTGTTATATAGCTGAATATTGACCATTCCTCTTGGGACATACTATGTTTAAGTTACTGCCATCATCATAAGAAATTAGTACTCACAATGAAACATTGTAGCCATTCTTAAATTCTATAGCTATGCGTACCAAGTACAACAGTCTGCAAACTTTTGTGATGCTTCATTTGCCTTGGCCTCAACTGGCATAAGTAGAATGCTGCGTCAGCGACCCTGAACTAGCCTTCTGTCCATGAAAAGCGAAGATTTAATACCTGCTTTCAGTTTTTTGTTTGTTGGTGGAAAACAGTTTATTATGATGTAGTAGTATATCGTTCCCCTTCGCTCTGTCAAGAAGTATGGGACTTCATTTACAGCAGTACATTCCAAAAGCTTAATTTTTATCAAACAACACAGAACTTGGCTCTACTACCGTTGCATTTCGTCCTTGCAGCTGACAGGATTATGCGATGGAGGCATAATTTATTTCCTCCACACTGCAGACGTCTACACTACGGAACATCCTTCCTCTACTTCTCATATTCCGTCTAAACTTGTTCAGAAGAGCCGGAACCGCGCGACTGCTACGGTCGCAGGTTCGAATCCTGCCTCGGGCATGGATGTGTGTGATGTCCTTAGGATAGTTAGGTTTAAGAAGTTCTAGGGGACTGATGACCTCGGATGTTAGCTCCCATAGTGCCCAGAGACATTTGAACCATTTGTTCAGAAGAGCCGAGTATATTTTATCTATTTGTACTGATTCTCCTCTCTTTTCCTTTACAGTTGGTGATGTTTATTCCTATATCTGCCATGAGTAGTGATTCGTCAGAGGTATTACACAGTATTGCATAACTTGAAAGTATCAGAAGTTTTCGTTGTGGTAAACAGTGTACATATCTGTTATTTGGTCAGCAAGGAGGAAGACTGTTTCGATGCACCGATTTAAATCTGGAATCTCACTGCAATTCCTCTTAGAATGAATGGGTGTGGCATTGGCAAAGGTGATCCGCCCATCTGTGTGAAAACATCAAATTTGTCAGTCCTCTTGTTGCTTTCTGAAAGGAAAGGAACATGTGCTGGCATCAGGCTCCGTTCTCTCTCTTTCTTTCACTCCACAAAATTCCAAATCAACACGAAGACAGCGCCACATTACATAATGTCTTTTCGTGGCCATATGATAGGAATCGGCACTTATCACTTCATAACATTCCGTCGATATAACAACATATCACATGTATATCTTGTCCATGACAGCAATGTGGAATTCCTATATCGTCTCCAATGATCATAACTGACAGAGATAGCGCATTAATTAAGATGGTTGGTTGGTTGGTTTGGGGAAGGAGACCAGACAGCGTGGTCATCGGTCTCATCGGATTAGGGAAGGATGGGGAAGGAAGGCGGCCGTGCCCTTTCAGAGGAACCATCCCGGCATTTGCCTGGAGTGAATTAGGGAAATCACGGAAAACCTAAATCAGGATGGCCGGACGCGGGATTGAACCGTCGTCCTCCCGAATGCGAGTCCAGTGTCTAACCACTGCGCCACCCCGCTCGGTCATTAATTAAGAAACTGGACTTTTATTCACAGTAGTAACAGAAGTAAATGTATATTTGGTTTTCCACAGTTTCGTGAGAAGATTTAAAGCTAATGTTGTGATAGTTCATAAAGAAAAGCTGCAGCCAGTTTTTTCATTCATCCTGGTCGAACTGAGATTGTGCTTCGTATACAGTGACTTCGCTGTCTAGCGACTGCCAAACCCAAACTCGAAGGCATATCATGCTTCCATGAGGGGTATAAGTTGATTTTACTTCGTGTAGCGGTAGAACAATTTACAGTGGCTCCGATATTTGGAGAATATGGAAGGTATCCTTAACATGCCATCATCGTTTAGGTATTCTGCGCATTGCCAATGACACTGTACTCGCTAGCTCAGATGATTTCTTCAGTAAGCAGCAAACTCACTAGAGACGAGAATGCCTTCATGAGCAGTTGTCTTGGCCGTTGGCGAAAAATCTGAGTTGTGTGGTCATGATCCATGAAAGTCTTTTGTTTGTGGTGTTTTCATCGAGATCTGCGTTGGGGCATCATCGTAGGTGCTCCTTGTTGGGCTGAGTGTGGTCAGCTGGTGAGACAGCCGAAACAGGAGCACCTTTGAAGATGTCCAACACTGCTCTGAACAAAACGTCAGGAGCAAAAAAGTTTCATAGACCATGACCATACTGTCCAGAAGTTCCATTAACAGTAGTGCTCAACCGTTGGTCTCTTAATCAGGAGTGTTGCAGTTACGTTTTCTGTCATTGCTTGGTTCACTTGGCGCAAATTCATCTTTGTCCATTTACGCTTGTTTGTCTTTATTGACATCATCAGCAAAATACTGTTGTGTAGCCTTTCTCCTTTTCTCTTTTTCTATATTTGAATTTAGTGTCGAATGTTCAGGAGCCACTAGATTGACTGGATGTTAAATTATAACTCTCATCCCTCCTCCTTTGTCTGACCATTGCACTCCATTTTTCATGTTCTGTTTTTTGATTGTCTCCAATTCATCGATGCGACCACATACCTGTGAAGATAATGCTTTGAGCTTCGGCCCATCCGAGTTGATCGTCAAGTGATAATTGATTGGCATGAGAATTTTTATCAAATAGTTCAAATGATTGTAAAGAGGAAGAAAGCTGCAATTTGGCGTACCTTCAGTTGAGCATAGCGATGCTCCCCGAGGGCGGGGTCGCTGAGCACAGCAGGCGGCGTCGGCCGCTTGGCCACCCTCCAGAAGAAGTTGGTGGGGTTCTTCAGCCAGCGCCAGACATTGCGCGCCACGAAGTGCACGCCGTACACGCAGGCGGTGAGCAAGGTGGCTACCCTGGTCAGCAGCGTGACGAAGTCCATCGCGGCGACTGAGGAACACGGCGCGACGGGCCCTAGTGCCGGCTGTTATTGCCGCTCGGCGCAGTGGCAGCCGACTCGCGCGGCGCGTCAGGCTGCGCTCGGCCAAGGTCGCGCGCCTCAGCCAATGGCGGGCCGGCGGCCCGTGACGTAGCAGCGCGCCGCGGTGCAAAGGTAACAGCGGGCGGGCGAGCCGCACACTGGCGATTAGTGACGGTGCACATTTTGTGGGTGGTTGTGCTGACGAAACTTTTATTATGTGGTGAAATGACTTTAACGGGAGAAGCGGAATGTCGCAATCTATCCTCTTTCAGACACGCACTTCCACTCGCAAACTTCGCAAGCCGTCGTGCACTACATTGCGGAGAGCACAGAGGTACTCGTGGTTTCAGTACTGGGGAAGACAACGATTCTGTTATCAGTGTGGTCAAATTATCAAGTGCCGCCGAGTTCTATCGACTTCCTTGTCTTGTCCACTTACGTCTCAAAATACGTGTGTTTGGCAGTCGTGTCTTACGTACACGGAACGAAAACCTTCAAAATGCACCTCAGTAAGCTGGAAAGACTAGAACAGTGGTTCCCAATCTGGGTGTAAGTACCCATTGAGGGGTAAAATGAAATTTTCTGAGGGGTAAAAACTAAACTATTCGATTCTGTTTCAATCACGGAACTAAATTATTTTCAAATGGCTCTACGTACGGGACTTAACTTCTGAGGTGACCAGTCCCCTAGAACTTAGAACTACTTAAACCCAACTAACCTAAGGACATGACACACACCCACGCCCGCGGCAGGATTCGAACCTGTGACCGTAGCGGTCTCGCGGTTCCAGACTGTAGCGCCTCTGGCCGGCAAATTTTTTTTTTTTTTGCAAAAGAACATTACTATTATCACTATTTTTAAGACTAATACTGTTTATTAATAAGTTATCAATAATTACTTCTTCTCAATTAGTAGCATTAATGCGATGCAGCTTACAGGTTCCTCACACAGTCCACTCACTACACACACATGTTTTTTCCAGTACATCACTGGTGATAAAAGTGATACATGTACGTAAAAAATGCTAAATATCACAAGAAAATGTCTTCTCCAAGTTGTAGACAGTGCCTACAGTAGTCCAGAAATTGCTACATTACTCGCTTCGAAAGAGATAAATCAATTAATTGACGGCACGACACAGCGTGACACTACACAAGCAGTAACTACATAAATGCTGTACACAGTATTAGTATTATTATTTTATTATTACAATTGCTATTAGTGGCTATGGTCAGACAAAAAGAATTAACAGCCTGCAGTGTTCAAATTTTTGTAAGTTCAGAGGTAAGGAGTGCAGCAATCAAGTGATTTACGAACAGTAAGTATAGTTCTCACATTTTAACCTGGTTGCGGCAGTGGAGAAGAGTAATGGAGGTGAAGTATGTGTTGTAACAAGTGTCTACCATCGCTGGTGATAGTTAACCTCCTCAGGTGAGACCTGAGGAGGAGCACTTGCGATGCACAACTAATTTCTTCATCAGTCATTCCAAAACTCACGTACACATACACAAACTAAATACCATTCATCTTCCATCATTTTAAAAATAAAAGTATTCCAAGAAAAGACTTTCATTCTACTGTTTAGTTATATGCTAAGGTTGATGATAATGTAGGGGAGTTGGGAGGGAGGGCAACAGAAGGTGGAGGGGGGGCGGAGAAGGCAGGGGTACTAGCTAACGTCTAATTGCGCTCATGGGTAATTTTGTAAGAAAAGTTGGGAACCACTGGAGAAAACTATTGGAGGGAAATAACGCAGCTATTAGAAAGTGAAATGCACTATGTAAAAAAGAAAATGATGTCTTTATTGAAATCTTTTCGCCGTGAACGACAAAGAGAAACAAGACTGGTAGTGCAGGTCTCCTAAAAGATATGTTATTTTCGAAAATTTTAGAGCCTACACAATTCAATAACAATTCGAAATCTGTAGCTTTCATTGGGGAAATAATTACGTAATAGCCCATGTTCGAATTGAGCTTTCAGGTCAGTCAGTAATTTTGTCCCACCTACTGCTCTCTAGCTTTTAAAAGAGAGGTCGCCCACCAGCGTTGTTATCTGGTCGCCAATGCATCTGCGTTCGGCTTCCGAACCACAGCAAACGGAGCTAACGTCTGATCTGAAAGCTGAATTCGAATATGGGATATTACATAATTTTCTCCCTAACGAAAGCTACAGATTTCGAACTGTTATTGAATTTTATTAGCACTTAAGTTTCCAAACTTTTGGAGAGGTGTTCCTGCTGTAGAAAGTTAGTAGTCGCTCCAAGTTTTGTTTCTCTTTGTCGTTCACGATGAAAAGATGCGAATAAAGACACCATGAAAGGTGGCTACACTGAGCCACAGCGCCAGAAATCGCGCCAGAGAGTATTGTTCCGCCGCCTCCACTGGCAGTGATTATTGAGACGCAGCGACAGGCAGTTCTTACCGAGAAGTTGTGGTGGAGACTGCTGGTCGTGAAGTCAGAGTGAGATGTGGTAGTGGACAGTGTTGTTCCATGTTTTATGCAGTGGTTTGATGGGAGAGATAGCAGATGTTGTTCTAATGGAGATATTGTAATGGTCAGAGTGCATTTCGTCAATATATATGGAGGTATTTTCTTTTATTCTTTTATTCTTTCAGTGACCTGAATAATGTGTCATTACAGGTTCAGTCAACAAAGCATCTGGCGTGTGTTCTTGTATTAGAGTGTAATTTTGGTTTTCTTGCGCAATTATAGTATTTCTAATTTTCTTTTATCACGTCAGTATAAATGGTATTTAAAATTTCTTGTCTTGTTGAAGAAGAACCGTGCCAGATGTGCGTTGAGTCACACTACCACACACAGAACAGCTACACTTGTGCCTTGTTGGCTTCGTAGAATTTATAGTTGCTGGGGACTTAATTAATTAATTGTATTAACTGAAATTTTCATTTCATTCTTTGTTGTTGTTCTATGCAGTCAGATTGCGTACTAATACTAGTCAGGGCCAGCCGTTTACGAGACTTGCGTAATCGGACTCACAGCTACTAAAACAAAAAAATATTTGCATTTTATTAAATTAAGCCCCCATGCAACCATTTCTTTTTCACATGCTCCGTACCACTTTCTAATAGCTGAGTTATTTCCCTCTAAGAGTCTAGTCTCTCAGTTTGTTCTTATACTCAGTGTGTTTGACTGACAGGTTTTGCTTTTTAATTTAACAGCCAACTAAAGCACTTCAAACTGTAAATTCCAGAGTTTCTAATGATGCTCCTATTAAATTAGATAGCGAAACCAGTCAATAAAACATGCTAAGAGCGACTTGTAGCTGTACTGAAACGCTTACGTACACATTCTTTGTAGAGACATAACAAATCGCTACTGAACTAACGAACGTTCGACCTAGCGTCCACACGGAACAAGGAACACCCAACACCCTGTTGTTACCGCAGACCGAACCGCAATCAAGGCTAACCGCTTCGTTGGCTGGTACGCACTAAGAAAATCTCGACCAACGAAACTGGTGGCTGTCGTTCGTTGGCCTTGTGTATACGCGCCCTTATCAAGCGAAGGCCGTTATCATGCAAGCAATTTGTTACAACTGAAAGTAATAACACATATTTTGTAGCCTTATTTCACTTAATCGTTCGTGAAATTCTCGCTAGGTGGTGGCACTTTTTTTACCGTATTCTACTGCATTCTAGAGAGACATTGACAAACTAAGAAAGTAAGAAACTAAGAAAGTAAGAAAACTAAGAAAGGACAGAATTACAAATGCTAGAAACAAAACTTAGAAACAAACTTAGAGAAAGCTTTTGACAATGTTGACTGGAATACTCTCTTTCAAATTCTAAAGGTGGCAGGGGTAAAATACAGGGAGCGAAAGGCTATTTCTAATTTGTACAGAAACCAGATGGCAGTTATAAGAGTCGAGGGACATGAAAGGGAAGCAGTTGTTGGGAAGGGAGTAAGACAGGGTTATAGCCTCTCCCCGATGTTATTCCATCTGTATATTGAGCAAGCAGTAAAGGAAACAAAAGAAAAATTCGGCGTAGGTATTAAAGTCCACGGAGAAGAAATAAAAACTTTGAGGTTCGCCGATGACATTGTAATTCTGTCAGAGACAGCAAAGGACTTGGAAGAGCAGTTGAATGGAATGCATAGCGTCTTGAAAGGAGGATATAAGATGAACATCAACAAAAGCAAAACAAGGATAATGGAATGTAGTCGAATTAAGTCGGCTGATGCTGAGGGAATTAGATTAGGAAATGAGACACTTAAAATAGTAAAGGAGTTTTGCTATTGGGGAGCAAAATAACTGATGATGGTCGAAGTAGAGAGGATATAAAATGTAGACTGGCAATGGCAAGGAAAGCGTTTCTGAAGAAGAGAAATTTGTTAACATCGAGTATAGATTTAAGTGTGAGGAAGTCATTTCTGAAAGTATTTGTATGGCGTGTAGCCATGTATGGAAGTGAAACATGGACAATAGTTTTGACAAGAAGAGAATAGAAGCTTTCGAAATGTGGTGCTACAGAAGAATGTTGAAGATTAGATGGGTAGATCACATAACTAATGCCGGCCGCGGTGGCCGTGCGGTTCTGGCGCTGCAGTCCGGAACCGCGGGACTGCTACGGTCGCAGGTTCGAATCCTGCCTCGGGCATGGGTGTGTGTGATGTCCTTAGGTTGATTAGGTTTAAGTAGTTCTAAGTTCTAGGGGACTTGTGACCTAAGATGTTGAGTCCCATAGTCCTCAGAGCCATTTTGAACCACATAACTAATGAGGAAGTATTGAATAGGATTGGGGAGGAGTTTGTGGCACAACTTGACTAGTAGAAGCGATCGGTTGGTAGGACATGTTCTGAGGCATCAAGGGATCACCAATTTAGTATTGGGGGGCAGCGTGGAGGGTAAAAATCGTAGAGGGAGACCAAGAGATGAATACACTAAACAGATTCAGAAGGATGTAGGTTGCAGTAGGTACTGGGAGATGAAGAAGCTTGCACAGGATAGAGTAGCACGGAGAGCTGCATCAAACCAGTCTCAGGACTGAAGACCACAACAACAACAACAACAACAACAACAGAAACAAAAACAAGAAAGACAAAAAATATATCTTTATCACTACCAAAACAATAAAATCAAGCTTTGATTGATGATACACCAAAGCATAGCAACAGATGAAGAGACAGGGATTTGAGATTGACGGTTGCAGCAGAACGTGACACTCACGTGGAAGTTGGAGTGACTCTTCGAGGCTCAGTTAAATGAGGCTTCTGGAAGCCCTTAATAGTCGTACTCCGTGGAAGCCACGCTTTCAAACCCCTACTACAAGCAGCTGAGCAGCGTTTCAGTACGCAACATTAGGACTTGCTATTATGTTTGGAAAACATCACTTGATACCAACAATTCTAAAACCTCTAGCATTGTGTAAATCAGCGTGCAAAATATTCGAACTACTTCCCGACAATTTAAATTCTGCAATACGTGATAGCAACAAAATACCAATATTAGCCACTCCATCTCACATTGCATCTGCCGTATAAAGAGAAGAAAAATATTTGCCCCCGGTAGGCAGGACTCGTGCTTTGGGGTCATTTCTGTGAGGGGCGCACTTTTATGACAGGAGAAATAAAGAAAGTGGGAAGAGGAATAGTGAGGGAGGAGGTGGGAGGGGAAGAAGAAGAAAAAAGATTGGTGGGGACTAAACTAGGGAGGGGGAGGAGATGTATGAAAGATAATCATGGGGAGACTCGGATTGCACTGTGTTGAGCAACGGTTCCATACGATCTGGTACAGAGACGCTCATTTCATGTCTCAGGATATTATACGGGGGCACTTTCGTTCTTCCAAGTAAGCCAACGCAACAAAAGCGTAGACGGAGTATGATGTTTTAGTTACTGACCGCCAATGTATCACTGGAAGAGGAATCCCGTTATTATCGCAGACAATGAGAAAGTGTGCAGTCTGTTGTTCCATCTTTTATTTGTGTCATAAAAAAATAATTATTGAGTTTTGTAACTTTTACTTCATTGCAAAGTCGTGTTGTTCCTACTAATCGAATAAACACGCTAAACACCGGTGAACACTGAGGGGATGTCGTCAGATGAAAAGGCGGGGAGGTGGAGGTGTGGCGCAAATTCGAAGTTCGCCCCGAGCGCCAGTTACCCTTATTACGCCAGAAACTCCGTGTTTCTGTTATCGCTTCAAGGGAAGTTCACACTTGTCAGTAATTTAGTAAAGTGACCAGTAGTTTGGTAAATTAACTCGTGTGGGCAACGTTATTAGGTCAAGTAGTTTAGTAAAATGGTTTACTCAGACCGTTTCAGTAATCTGGAAAATATCCCATGGGTTCTACATCTACATCTGCATGTATATTCTGGAAGCCACTGTACGGTGCAAGGCGGAGGGTACATCGTTCCAATATTATCGCTTTATTTTTTTCTATTTCATTGTGAATTCAGCAAGTGAATGATGACTTTCTTTATGCCTTTATACACGCCTTAATCTCTCTTATGCTCATGATCGCTACCACAGCCCTAATGATAAATACAGGCCTTAGCGCAGAAGTGTCGGGAACACAATCAGCTGTTTGAGAGAGTCGGTGGATTGTGCATAGGAGTGTGAGTTTCTACGAAGCTTCATTTTCTTTTCTATTGATATACTGCACAGAAGCTGTTGTGTCCTTGGCTGTAAATCTAATTATTATGAAGAAAATACGTGCCAGTTTTTCCTTTTCCGTCTGATGAAGGAAAGAGGAAGATATGGGTAAATAATTCCGAGAGAAACTCTGGTAGTTACAAATAACACAGGAATTTGCATCTTACATTTTCCTGTAGCTCAAATTATTCGGGAAATCAGAACACCTCGAACTGATTATAAGTAGTTGTTGTTATTATTGTTTATATTTTATGGCCGTCATTGGACCACTCTTCTCAGTTACACAAAAGTTTGTGCCGGCCGAAGTGGCCGTGCGGTTAAAGGCGCTGCAGTCTGGAACCGCAGGACCGCTACGGTCGCAGGTTCGAATCCTGCCTCGGGCATGGATGTTTGTGATGTCCTTAGGTTAGTTAGGTTTAACTAGTTCTAAGTTCTAGGGGACTAATGACCTCAGCAGTTGAGTCCCATAGTGCTCAGAGCCATTTGAACCATTTTGAACAAAAGTTTGTACAGGATGTTGTTATTCAGTAACACAATACTGTTCAATAATAATTCAATAAGACAATTCATTAGTGAAGTGATTATACAGGGATTTTTGTAACTTACTATTGTATGAAAGGTGTTTTGCTCTTCTGTCTGCCCAATACTTCTTCATTCTTCCAGATACTTTCTTTATTTATTTTTCGGAGATCACTCTACCTGTAGCCCTTTTATTGATCTTCGTTTGTAGCCTGGTTTGTGTGACTTGCAGTATCGTGGTTTTCTCTGTTTTGTTTTTTTAAGTCATCTACTGTAACATGGAGTTTTGTTATATCTTCCTTACTTTATGTGATCCATTTAATGTTGCTCTTGCTATTCCACAATTTTTCCATTATTCCATTTCTAATTCTGTTTCCTCGTGTTCGCATCAGAATTTCAAAAAATGAGATACGTTTCTTCCTGATGGCGCTCATTGGTGATGACGCTGATAAACAGTCACCTTGTCTTAGGCCTGCTTTTACAAGGAATGGTTCAGGAACTTCTCCTCTAAACTTCACTTTCTATTTGGTGTTGGTTAGAGTGAGTGCTACTAATTTAATTCGTTGTGGATTGAGTCCCTGATTCCTTAAAATTTTTAGTACCGAAGGTCATGGAGGCAGTCACATGCCTTCTGAAAATCTACAAATGTTGTTGAGAGAGGGTTGTTTATATCAAAATAAGTTTTAAACTAATGATCTGCTCAGCACAGCTTCTCCATCGTCTGAAACCTCCCTTGTGATTATCAGTAGCTTACAAAATATTTTAATGGTGACAACAAACAGGGGTACTGGCGTGTTCTTTTCTGGGTAGTCCCATGTAAAATGGATTTGCAGAGTGATCCCGTTCCGCGTTTATTTCCAAATTTACTTAAGTATTTGTCCTCTTTGGTGGCGTCAGGAAGGCCATCCAGCCACCAGCTATCACTAACATTGCCAAAAGGCGTATAGCGATGCCGACTCGGCAAGGAAACGATAGAAGATAAGGAAGAAGAAGAATCGATGATGTAGTACACTGACGAGCACTTTTCGGAAATCTAGGAAGATTATCTGCTCAAATGGACGAAGCAAACAAGTTATTTAACACGAGTACCTCCTCTTTTTTTCTGAATCTGTGCCCTACAGAAGCTTGTTTTCTTACAGTAAGTTCTTAAAGTGTGAACTTACAATAAAGGCTAAGTTTCTACACGAGGCGAAAATCAACCCAACTCGCCTACCACCTACCAGGGACGTAGTCTGGACTCGACGTTCTACAGCCTATGCATGGAGCAAGCAGTAAAGTAAACCAAGGAGAGACTTTGTAGTGTTATTACGCTTCTAAGAGAAGAAAAAAAAGAACTTTTAGGTCTGCTGACGAAATTGTAATTCTGCCAGGAATGACAAAAGGAATGTACAGTGCAGTTGAATGAAACAGGTAGTGTCTTGAAAAGAGGTTATAAGATAATAGTAGGGTAGTGGGGTCACCATCCGAATTTTGACATCAAATTGATATGCAAATTGATTAAATTCATCAATTTATCATCCTCCGCCCCAAACCTCCGTGACGTCATGTGTTTTTCTCAGCCTGCACGAGTTCCTCAGGCCCCTCTCCCTCCCCACCTTCCTCCTTCTCCAACCTACCTATCAGCTGGAATTTCGAATTTTGGCGGGAATTTGGAATTTTGGCGGAAATTTCGAATTTTATCAGGAATTTCGAATTTTGATGGGAATTTCTTTGTCCAGGGCTGTGCTGACATCTCACCCCACCTCCCACCCAGGAACTGGAGGGAAATTATAATTGGCAGTACCCTTTCCAGGACACGAACCCTGGTTCTCCTGGACGGAAAGCTCAGTTGAACCCCCCCCCCCACCCCCATAGCACAATTATACCACAAGAGGTGCTTGACATTGGCAGTAGCCAATAGCAACGCAGGATTTGATCACATTGGGGATATGAGGTGGGCTCAGCAACTCTGCAGCCTCAGCTGCAGTCAGTCACTCAGAATGAACTGCCAGTCGAAATCGTCCAGCGCCGTGTAGCCACTGCAGCAACAGAATAGGAAGAAGCCGCAGAAGAGTAAGTAACCCCTGCTTAATGTCTGTGTTTAATGAGGTGTGAGTGGTTTTCTACTTCTATCATCGCTTGTAACCGTTTTTCTTCTTTGCGCATCAGCGGATGCGACCTCTTCTAGCTTGTTGGTGTCTGTAGCAGCGACATGTCCCACCCCATCGGGACACGCAGTAGTGGCAGCATCCTGGGATCCTGTCGCGCATCTGGTCAGCTTGATGGAGCAGGACAATCAGTTGTTATTGTTTGTTGAAGACACCCAGCCAGCCCCTGACTCGCTGAACTGCACCGGGGCTCGTAATCAGCATGACGCAGGTCGGTACTGACCATCTAACGCGCCATCGTAGAATATTCCAGTGATACTGCATGGACAAGCTGAGGATGTAGTGGATGAGAAGATACCAATTACTCCCTGTGCACCACTACTCGTCTCTTCAATGTATAATTTAACAGTTAGTGGCTCTGATCACTATGGGACTTAACTTCTAAGGTCATCAGTCCCCTAGAACTTAGAACTAATTAAACCTAACCAACCTTAGGACAGCACACACATCCATGCCCGGGGCAGGATTCGAAAATGCGACCGTAGCGGTCGCTCGGTTCCAGACTGTAGCGCCTAGAACCGCTCGGCCACCCCGGTCGGCTTTAACAGCTAGTGGTTCGAAACGTTTACATATTGGCATAGAAGCAACCACAGACAGTGAGTGGCGTATTGTAATAGAGATCGAGTATGCAGCTAAAAGTGTTAAAGTAGAGATTACGGAGGTGAATGGGATGAACTGTGTAGTGCAAAAGCGTATATCAAGCAGCAGTTGACCGCCGAGTATCATCCGAGCCGTCCTCCTCTGGACATTTACTGAGCTGCTCTAACTCTATCCATTAGAACCGTGTGCAGTGACTCTGCACTCCACGTGAAATCTGGTGACACATCCATTTATCTATAGCTCCCCACCGTTCAAAACTTTTTCAATCTACATATGGTGCTATCCATTGTGTTGGAAAGACTGATCAGATGGCGGCCTTGTGTTAAAGCTGTGTATAGAGACATTGCAGAGTATCTAAGTATGAACAGCGTGCATGTAGATGACTTCGAACAGCGGATCAGTACGGTGCCGGCGAAAACTAATGCACTGCCAATAAGTTTGAGATAAATACATGGTGAATTCTTCGCTTACAAGAAGGCTTCATTTTCTATATTCTGTGCTGGCGTTAAGATAAAGAAAGAACTAGTTGATGTAATGCAGCCTGTGTATGATTACTGAATTACAAAAAAAGGATAAAATCTTGCATGTGATTTTTATTTATTACCTCTTATTATATTGCAAGTACTAAAGCTATTGCCCCAGTTTTTTCACTGGAAACATGCAATAGTAGGAAATTATGTCATTTAACTAAATTCTCCGTAAAAGCCCATTGCACGACAGTACCTGAAAAGGTCGATATCATGGAAGGGAATAGTGTTCATTATTTTCTATAAAAACCCATTGCACGCCAGTACCTGACGTAGTAGGTATCATAGCAGGGTGGGTGAAGCATCAAGACTTCGTTGTAAGCGACTGGAGCTGTAACGGTGTGCAAGAAGACCGGAAGAAGATGAATGGCGTACTCCTTCCCGACAAAATACGTGCGATAATTGTATGTCCATCCAACTGTGGAAAGACAAATGTTCTCATGTCGCCTCTAACACATCCGGATGGAGTCCGCTTTGAGCATGTATGTGTATTTTTAAAAACACTTTTAGCCCAAATACCAACTATCACATGGGATACTGCAAGGTGTAGATGGTGTGACATACATGACATTCAGTGAGAGCAGTGATATCCCTCCACCAAAAAAAGTTAAGCGGAACACAGTGTTCGTATTTGAAAATGTTGCTGTGAAAAACCAAGATCAAATCTGGTGATATTTCTGTTTTGGTCCCCATATGGCTGTTAAAGTATTTTATCTGAGTAAGACATATTCCAGGATCCCAAACCAGCTAGTGAGGGATAATGCAAACCTAATTATAACATTCAAACATGACAATCTGAATTTAAAACGCATTTACCAGGCACATGAAGGAACCGACAGTTCATAGACAAATTCGCACGCATGCCGGGAGCTCAGTTTGATAAGATGGGTGTGCACAGACAAAACATTCGCTTATATGTGGACGCGAAAATTCAAACTCTCGAATATAAAGTTGGAGGCGTACGCAAGGAACTAGAGACGTATTGTCAACCCCTTCTGAGACTGAACAATACACTGACTGATAGAGCTAATGCAATCGAGAGGCGGCCGCTGTGGACGAGCGGTTCCAGGCGCTTCAGTCCGGAACCGCGCTGCTGCTACGGTCGCAGGTTCGAATCCTGCCTCGGGCATGGCTCAAATGGCTCTGAACAATATGGGACTTAACAGCTGAGGTCATCAGTCCCCTAGAACCTAGAACTACCCAAACCCAACTAACCTAAGGACATCACACACATCCATGCCCGAGGCAGGATTCGAACCTGCGACCGTAGCAGTTGCGCGTATCCGGACTGAAGCGCCTAGAACCGCTCTGCCACCGCTGTCGGCGCCTCGGGCATGGATGTGTGTGATGTCCTCAAGTTAGTTAGGTGGCCTCAGATGTTAAGTCCCATAATGCTTAAGAGCCATTTGCAATCGAGAAGAAAGTAAACGGCTTAACTGAAGGGGGGATAGCTATTCTTGAGAACGGGACATTGTACGTTGGGTTAATGCAATTGGAAAGAAAATAGACAACTTAACTGAAGGGAAAATAGCTGTTACCGAGAAGGGGGAGTAGCATAAGAAGAAGAAGAGCGGATATATAAAACCTCACGCTGCACAGAAGTCCGATTAGTATACACCGAGATGTCAACTAAGCATCAAGTCATCGAGGCTTGGAGGGCGGTTCGCGAGAAGTTACTGTTGCTGACGTTAGGGAATTTGAAAAGGCAGCGGACACTGCGAGAAACCTTTAAACCAGTTACTAAATCTTTCGATGAACTCTCAACGAAATTCCGCAACGACGACGATGACGTTATTGCCAATTTTTTAACCATCACAGCGACGTTAGGATAGACAAAACATTCGGTGTCAGTTGTGAGAAACCATACATGTTGGACACACAGCCTTTAACTTTGAAAAAACAATAAAGATCGGCGATAAACAGGTTCAAAGAACATCCGATCTACTGAACCTTATTTTCCTAAGACTCACAAAAACTGTAAATTATTCGCCTAAAGATCTGGAAATGTATCGTGAAATATTGCTTTTAACTGACTTCCATAAGAATGCACAAAGTCGAAGCAATGTGAAATACAAATCCATTATAAAACCTATTTTAGATGGTGAAAAAATAGCAGAGGTTCAAAAATGGTTCAAATGGCTCTGAGCACTATGGGACTCAACTGCTGAGGTCATTAGTCCCCTAGAACTTAGAACTAGTTAAACCTAACTAACCTAAGGACATCACACACATCCATGCCCGAGGCAGGATTCGAACCTGCGACCGTAGCGGTCTTGCGGTTCCAGACTGCAGCGCCTTTAACCGCGCGGCCACTTCAGCCGGCATAGCAGAGGTGATGGTATTGGCATTCAGCATAAAAGAGTGAGCAATCGACTCCTGCAGTATACAGGGTGGTCCATTGATAATGACCGGGCCAAATATCTCACGAAATAAGCGTCAAACGAAAAAACTACGAAGAACGAAACTCGTCTAGCTTGAACGGGGAAACCAGATGGCGCTATGGGTGGCCCGCTAGATGGTGCTGCCATAGGTCAAATGGATATCAACTGCGTTTTCAAAAATAGGAACCCCCATTTTTTATTACATATTCGTGTAGTACGTAAAGATGTATGAATGTTTTAGCTGGACTACTTCTTTCGCTTTGTGATAGATGGCGCTGTAATAGTCACAAACGTATAAGTGCGCGGTATTACGTAACATTCCGCCAGTGCGGACGGTATTTGCTTCGTGATACATTACCCGTGTTAAAATGGACCATTTACCAATTGCGGAAAAGGTCGATATCGTGTTGATGTATGGCTATTGTGATCAAAATGCCGAACGGGGGTGTGCTATGTATGCTGCTCGGTATCCTGGACATCATCGAAGTGTCCGGACTATTCGACGGATAGTTATTTAAGTAAACAGGAAGTGTTCAGCCACATGTGAAACGTCAACCACGACCTGCAGCAAATGATGATGCCCAAGTAGGTGTTTTAGCTGCTGTCGCGGGTAATCCGCACATCAGTAGCAGACAAACTGCGCGAGAATCGGGAATCTCAAAAACGTCGGTGTTGAGAATGCTACATCAACATCGATTGCACCCGTACCATATTTCTATGCACCAGGAATTGCATGGCAACGACTTTGAACGTCGTGTACAGTTCTGCCACTGGGCACAAGAGAAATTATGGCACGATGACAGATTTTTTGCACGCGTTCTATTTAACGACGAAGCGTCATTCACCAACAGCGGTAACGTAAACCGACATAATCTGCACTACTGGGCAACGGAAAATCCACGATGGCTGCGACATCAGCGATCTTGGGGGGTTAATGTATGGTGCGGCATTGTGGGAGGAAGGATAATTGGCCCCCATTTTACCGATGGCAATCTAAATGGTGCAGTGTATGCTGATTTCCTACGTAATGTTCTACCGATGTTACTGCAAGTTGTTTCACTGTATGACAGAATGGCGATGTACTTCCGAACATGATGGATGTCCGGCACATAGCTCGCGTGCGGTTGAAGCTGTATTGAGTAGCATATTTCATGACAGGTGGATTGGTCGTCGAAGCACCATACCATGGCCCGAACGTTCACCGGATCTGACGTCCCCGGATTTCTTTCTGTGGGGAAAGTTGAAGGATATTTGCTATCGTGGTCCACCGAAAACGCCTGACAACATGCGTCAGCGCATTGTCAATGCATATGTGAACATTAGGTAAGGCGAATTACTCGCTGTTGAGAGGAATGTCGTCACACGTATTACCAAATGCATATAGGTTGACAGACATCATTTTGGGCATTTATTGCATTAATGTGGTATTTACAGGTAATCACACTGTAACAGCATGCATTCTCAAAAAAATGGTTCAAATGGCTCTGAGCACTATGGGACTTAACAGCTGTGGTCATCAGCCCCCTAGAACTTAGAACTACTTAAACCTAACTAACCTAAGGACATCACACACATCCATGCCCGAGGCAGGATTCGAACCTGCGACCGTAGCAGTCGCGCGGTTCCGGACTGAGCGCCTAGAACCGCTAAACCACCGCGGCCGGCATGCATTCTCAGAAGTGATAAGTTCACAAAGGTACATGTATCACATTGGAACAACCGAAATAAAATGTTCAAACGTACCTACGTTCTGTATTTTAATTTAAAAAAACATACCTGCTACCAACTGTTCGTCTAAAATTGTGAGCCATATGTTTCTGACTATTACAGCGCCATCTATCACAAAGCGAAAAAAGTGGTTCAACTGAAACATTCATATTTCTGTACGTACTATACGAATATGTAATAAAAACGCTGATTCCTATTTTAAAAAAACGCCGTTGATATCCGCTTGACCTATGGCAGCGCGATCTAGCGGGCCAACCATAGCGCCATCTGGTTTCCCCCTTTTGACGCTCATTTCGTGAGATATTTGGCCTGGTGACAATCAATGGACCGCCCTGTATATATTACGACGACCCCATTGAGCTATTAGACCCACTACGACTGCTCTTGGCATCAGCTGCCGCTGGTAATACAGCCGATTCGAATAAAGTTGTTTCAATAATTCCTGAGCTTAGAGAGAGAGGGGCATCAAGGATTAAGTATGTAGACTGTACTTCGAGAATGGCACAAATCAGCCCACAAGACATACCCTAGAAGATATGTTATGATTAAAGGTTTGGACAACCTGTGGCAGGCAGATCTTGTCGACATGAGGAATATGTGAATAACGGATTCAAATATGTCTCAATGGTCATTGACACTTGTTCTAAATATACCTGTCCATTACACGTGAAAGCTTAAACTCCTCGCGGGGTAGCCGCGCGGTCTACGGCGTCTTGTTAGGGTCACGCGGCTCACCCCGTCGGAGGTTCGAATCCTCCCTCGGGCATGGGTATGTGTGTTGTCCGTAGCGTAAGTTAGTTTAAGTTAGGTTAAGAAGTGCGTAAGTTAGGGACGGATGACCTCAGCAGTTTGGTCCCGTAAGACCTTACCACAAATTACCAAAGAATGCGAAAACGGGTAAGGAAGTCACCCACCTGAAGACGAGTATCGTGGAACGTCTGAATAGAACACTGAAAACCCATATGTGGATGCAATTATGTTTTCGTGGCTCACACAAATGGATGATTTCCTCCCGCAAATAATTGCACAGTATAATAGAACCCAACATCGCACAATAAAAATGAGACCAATCGATGTTCCTGATAATAGACTTCTCGATACAGTATACAAACGTATTAATATGTTAGATCCGCGCAAAAAGTAATTTAATGTAGGTGATTTAGTACGCATTTCAGAACACAAGACAGCATTTGAGAAGTCATACATGCCAAACTTGTCAACAGAGATATTCACAGTTTCCAAGTTGCTGAGAACGAATCCTAGAACCTACCTTTTAAAGGACAGCAGTGGTACTGAAATTGCAGGATGCTTTTACACACAAGAGTTACAGAAGAGCCTAGAACCGGATGAGTATGTATTTCGTAGAGAGGGTAATACGGTGTCGAGGTAATAGAGCGTTGATTAAATGGCTTGGTTTTCCCGCATCACAAAACAGCTGGATCAACGCTACGGTTTGTTATGTAACAGGGAGTGGTGACCACAAGCACCTCAGTAGCATAACATGCATGATAGGAGACGTACTAGAGGAGGACGCGGTATTCTCGACAAACTACCAGTCGAATTACACATTTCTGGATATAAGTACTGTGGATCTAATCGACGATTAAGCATGTATGTAACACGGTTTCGCTTACGCTGCAAATAAAGATCGTCACACCGGCGATCAATTTGTGCTGATAAAGCTGTGGCTATACGTACGAGAAACGATATTGGTATAGGTCAAGACATTGCAGCACTCGCAGATGAAAATACTATGATTGGTTATGTTGGGCGTGGTTGTAAAGAAGTTTAGCTGAAATTATGAGCGCTGCTCTTAGAGCGCTAAGAAAGAAGATGAAATCCAAAGGGTGCATGAAATTCTGTAGCCTGTGTCCTGACGGCGTTGTATGCAGCAAAAAGCGTCCTGAAGCAGAAAGGAGTGAGAAAAAAAGATAGATTAAACCACCAGGGTTCTACCAATATCCAAGGCGTCCGGTGGAATTATTTATTTCCTCATTCCAGCCTTAGCCAGTCTCTCAGCGGTGGGTTCACTGGCTGGGGGTTGCTTCGGTTATTGCAAGGACAGTCAAGAATGCACGAAGCTCTCAGGAGCAACTGCAGGAGGCACGGAGACATAACTGCATGATGGAGGCAGCAGACATCGAAAAATCGCTATACTTGAAACCATACAAGAAAGGACTAGGTCTCTTCACAAAAAAGAAAGAAAAAAAGCCCCCTAGAGTCGTACCAGACATGGCGCTTACAAATACAGGTCTGTTTAGCTTTGTTACAAAGAAATTCAACATGCCGACGTGTGTTTATGCGGAATACATTACAGAAGACTATGTAGAAATCAGGAGAATGCGGAAATGTGAATTTGGATGTAGCAGGAGGAGAGGCATATGTTAAAAAAAGAAATACAAATAACGTCTACTATTTCAACTCATTCGGCAACCTGCAACACCCAGAAGAATTACAACGATACTTCACAGGCAGAGGACATGTGTTCTGCAATTTTCGATGCTACCAGGACTTTAATACATTCCTGTGTGGTCATCAATGATATATGATGATGAGGTCCCATACTCCGAGGAGCGTAGGGGACGATGCGGGAGACCCGCACTGCTGTACTAGGCAAGATCCTAGAGAAGGTGGTTTGCCATTGCCTTCCTCCTAACGTAATGGGGATGCTTGATGATGATGATGAAGTCGACACAACACACAGTCATCTCGAAGCAGGAAAAATCCCTGACCCCGCCGGGAATCGAACCCGGGACCCCGTGCGCGCGCAGCGTGAACGCTACCGCGAGACCACGAGCTGCGGAAAATGATATATAAGACCGGGTATTAAGCACCCATTCACCAGTCGATATTTAGATGCAATGTCGTAGACTCTGACATTAAAAGAACGGTCATATGTACTACGTACGAATTACTTCCCACCAACTGATTTAAGTGTTGGAGATTGGAGCATCGCGTTGATTGGACTGGAAACATACAACACCATCCCAAATGTCAAAGAGGCTATCAACAAACTGCATCTGGAAGTTAATGGTAAAAACCAAACTGTAGAAACTGAACCTGGTGCATATGATATTGACGATTTAAACGAAGTTTTAAAACTGTCTGGAAAAGGGGTTTGAGCTCTGTGGAAACATCAGTACATCTAAACTTGAAATAAGGACGGTGAATGCATCAACTGACTTTAAGCAGAACGGTAGAATAGGCGCACTATTGGGTTTCACAAAGGGACAGGTTTTGAAGACGGATCCCAATAAATTTTGCAAACCTGATCAGACAGTGCATATTCTCCCTGTCAGTACAATCCGTGTCGAGTGTAACATTACAGCGAACTCATACCTCAACTATAGATTGGTTCATTCACTTTACGAATTTTTCCCATCAGTTGGAACACTCCTACCACCGCTTTATACCTTCCAGTGGCAATTCAAATACTGGACTATCTGGAGCTGCGTATTGTGGATCAGAATAACCAACTTTGTTGACTTTCGTGGTGAGGAAATCATCGTACGACTACATCTACGACAAGATGGGCGTAAGGTATAAAACCAATGCACACAGCGCACCGCACAGAACTTGGCAGTAGAACCACAAGGTGATAACATGTGCGAACTATGACTTTCTTAAATCAGTAGGCCTGAAACCTCGAAATGACGTCGTCGCTCAGTGTATCTCAACCAGTGGAAAATGATGAGCGAATCATACGCCAGGAATACTTCTCGCATAAACCTTACGCTTCAACGGAATTTAACGAGAACGATGAAATTAGGATTGTAATCCAGCACCAAGACGCTTTAACTCTTCCGTGCAAGAGTTTCATGTATTTGGATGCACCCTTTAAGAAAAAGTAATGTTTTGGCATTCCTGTTTCAGGAAATGAGTTATGAACTAAAGGGGGTAGAGATTGATCGTACACGTACTGTTGTCGTAGCATCATCGCCCCTTAAAAATATATATCTCATCACCATCCTCGGATTTGAATGGCTTAGAAAATGCAGGATGGTTCACAGACGAGCCTGTGGGCAGAGCAGCAGAAGAAAACCGCCGATTTACTGTTTGCATACCTCTAAAAATGCTTATGGGATACTTTGAGGACATGCAGCGAATTATTGAATGCTAAGAGAGCTTATTTTGGTACGGAGCGCGACGGATAGCAACTCATACTTTCAAGGAGCTCAAGAAGAGAATCAGATCATCATCAATAAAATTATATGGAAAATTCCGCACATCGCTGTGGCAGACAAGGAGTGTTTGAAGCTTTTAAAACTTCTGAATACCGGTACATGTCTGCCATTAACTTTCCGCTCATGGGAGGTTTTTGAGTACGCGGTGCTACCGACAGCGAGCAGATAAACATGGGCTATTAAAACTTCAGTGCAGCTGGAAACACACAAGATTCATCATATTTGCATTCCAGAGTAATAGAAGTGGGAATTTAGCAAATGATTCCACAGTATTTGACAACTGTAATTTAACTAATGCCAGAGACTACTTGAATCCGAATTCTATCCGTATGACAGTTTACTGCTACAGTGGGATCAGAATGTATACAGTCTAGAATTTGACATATACGCAATGTTCCGTGCGTCTTTCTATGAAGGTGTTGAAGAGGAATGATGCCTCATCATCATCATCAGTTATCTGCTATATTAGCAGGTCCTTTGCCTCTCCATTTTCTGCGATCCATTGCTTCCTTCTTAAGGCACTGTATGTTGTACCGTTCATCATGTCATCCAGTATCTGGAGTCTCTTCCTTCCTCGCTTCCTTTTCCCTTCTACATAACCTTCTAAAACTGTTTTTATCAGTCCGTCATTCTTTCTTAATATATGCCTTTGTCATCTAATGCCTACTCCACTGAAATTCAAGGAGCTCGTACCAATCATCGTGATAGAGTCATATAAGTAGAATGAGATAATTAAATCCGGACCAACAGATGTACGAATCGAATTGGAGTTCTCATCAAATTTCCCAGAACACACTGCAGCATATCCTCTCGTTCTACATGACCATGTGATTACTGGTGTTGTGCAGAGTGCTGTATAAATGACCAAGTGCTGTGACATGCATAGAACATTTCACAATGACAACTTGCAGTGTGAACGTCGTTGCCGACATTCAAGGTCTCTGTGATGATGGGCGTAGACAATTCACGTTGAAAGATGTTGCACTCATAGCACACTGAAGATGCTGGTACAATAGAGACATTCCCAGCAAGAATTGCTTCTCCGAGGCCTTTCAGGGATGTGAACTGTGCTAAAACACGGAAGAGTGCAAAGTGGTTAACACTTTTCTTTCATGGATTCCACTGGGACGATCCTGCTATACCTTACAAAGAAATGATGAGGTCACTTCGAATATTCGATCATCCCGAGATCATCATCTACCTCAAAGGCGAGGAGAAGATCACATAGATGCAGCGAATCTTTAAGTTTGCATCTATTCAAGACCTGGAATTTAACGGGTGTCCTTCTGTCCATAAGCTCAAGACGAAGAAGATTTTTGAAAATAGTGTTGTGTCTGCTTATGGAAATGTAAAATTGCTTTTAAATTGGATTAATGAAAATATATCAATTTTTTACCTCACATTCTGTGTTTTTATTTCTTTCTACCTACGTAGCTTCTGCTTAGATAGTATGTACCTTTGCCCACATCCTATGTTTGTGGCTTTCTTCAAGCACAGGAGATATAATTTCAGCCATGTTTGCTATATGTCTTTGGAAGCGGACACATCCACGCACCACCTGTTCCCAAAAACCTATACATGCAGCATGATAGATGATATCCCATGCAATCATTATATACACTCCTGGAAATGGAAAAAAGAACACATTGACACCGGTGTGTCAGACCCACCATACTTGCTCCAGACACTGCGAGAGGGCTGTACAAGCAATGATCACACGCACGGCACAGCGGACACACCAGGAACGGCGGTGTTGGCCGTCGAATGGCGCTAGCTGCGCAGCATTTGTGCACCGCCGCCGTCAGTGTCAGCCAGTTTGCCGTGGCGTACGGAGCTCCATCGCAGTCTTTAACACTGGTAGCATGCCGCGACAGCGTGGACGTGAACCGTATGTGCAGTTGACGGACTTTGAGCGAGGGCGTATAGTGGGCATGCGGGAGGCCGGGTGGACGTACCGCCGAATTGCTCAACACGTGGGGCGTGAGGTCTCCACAGTACATCGATGTTGTCGCCAGTGGTCGGCGGAAGGTGCACGTGCCCGTCGACCTGGGACCGGACCGCAGCGACGCACGGATGCATGCCAAGACCGTAGGATCCTACGCAGTGCCGTAGGGGACCGCACCGCCACTTCCCAGCAAATTAGGGACACTGTTGCTCCTGGGGTATCGGCGAGGACCATTCGCAACCGTCTCCATGAAGCTGGGCTACGGTCCCGCACACCGTTAGGCCGTCTTCCGCTCACGCCCCAACATCGTGCAGCCCGCCTCCAGTGGTGTCGCGACAGGCGTGAATGGAGGGACGAATGGAGACATGTCGTCTTCAGCGATGAGAGTCGCTTTTGCCTTGGTGCCAATGATGGTCGTATGCGTGTTTGGCGCCGTGCAGGTGAGCGCCACAATCAGGACTGCATACGACCGAGGCACACAGGGCCAACACCCGGCATCATGGTGTGGGGAGCGATCTCCTACACTGGCCGTACACCACTGGTGATCGTCGAGGGGACACTGAATAGTGCACGGTACATCCAAACCGTCATCGAACCCATCGTTCTACCATTCCTATACCGGCAAGGGAACTTGTTGTTCCAACAGGACAATGCACGTCCGCATGTATCCCGTGCCACCCAACGTGCTCTAGAAGGTGTAAGTCAACTACCCTGGCCAGCAAGATCTCCGGATCTGTCCCCCATTGAGCATGTTTGGGACTGGATGAAGCGTCGTCTCACGCGGTCTGCACGTCCAGCACGAACGCTGGTCCAACTGAGGCGCCAGGTGGAAATGGCATGGCAAGCCGTTCCACAGGACTACATCCAGCATCTCTACGATCGTCTCCATGGGAGAATAGCAGCCTGCATTGCTGCGAAAGGTGGATATACACTGTACTAGTGCCGACATTGTGCATGCTCTGTTGCCTGTGTCTATGTGCCTGTGGTTCTGTCAGTGTGATCATGTGATGTATCTGACCCCAGGAATGTGTCAATAAAGTTTCCCCTTCCTGGGACAATGAATTCACGGTGTTCTTATTTCAATTTCCAGGAGTGTATATTTTGTTTTCCTCCATCTTAAACATCACCTTCCTCATGTTTTAAACTAATATCTTGTACATCTTGTATAATCTTTATATAATTTTGTATGGGTAGGATTTTGTGAAATAACAACAAAGACGTATGGTAACGAAAAACAATTTTTTATTCAGACATAAATACTCACAGTAGTAATACAGTTTTACAACCATAAATCTTGTTCTTTTTACGATACACGAAGTAATACTGCTTTTAAATTCACACTTCTTGTTACTGTTCGAATTTTTTTTATTTTTAGTTCTTGGGTATTAAAAATAATAGTACTGATTGAAAATTTTTTTTGTACTTTAGATTGCAGTACTGTTTACAGCTATTGCAGAGGTATAGTCTCTCTTACATTATTACTAGTGAAATTCCACCCAAACAGAAGACTTAATTTACACTTTTAACTGGATGGTTACAAACATTTGTCACCTCAAGCAGCTGAAATAAGTTAATAATACACTAAAGCTGATCGCTCATCCCAAGCAGATGCACTTAAATGAACTGAGTGGAACTCACACTTAAAACTATTATGACTTGAATAGCTAACGGTAGGTGAAACATAAAAACTAGTCTGTTTACAGATGCACTCATACAATCACACACACAAACACACATGAAGTGCAAATGCGAGACATAAAGCAAACTATTTCTTATCTTCATTTACGATTTTTTAACTTTTTTGATGATTTTGGTTCAATTTTTTAATCTTTTGCATAAATACAACGCGCATTTTTAATTTTTAAAATAATTTTTATAATTTTTTTTCCAGCACACACTGCCTATATATATTCGTGCCTAGATACTATGCTACTTATTTAGGAAAAAAGAAAAAAACAGAATGTATTTACACACCGGCGTACATATTAAGACAGACGTCCACACTTCTCCTACTCACAAGCCGACACACATAAGCACTCATACAGGCAGGCACATCATACATCACACATACAATATTTAAACTATGATAAAAGAGACGTACTACACACATAAAAAAGTTGTACATCACCCCGGTTCTCAGAACTCCTGAAGACACAGTCCTTTTGACTGTTCAGAGATGTCGCTAAACCCGCCCAAAGAAGTAAACAACCGTGCATGAGCCGCGCCAATTAGACGGACGTGGTCCGACAGCCGATCAGTTCCAGTCATTCCACCAGGAAGGAGGTATAGGGCTCGTGTTGTCTGTAGTTCAACCTTCAGAAGAGTAAAATTTTCGCTGCTATGGCGTGGGGCTCCAATATAAGCTTCGCAGCACCCTGTTCTTTGGAACCATATTTTTCTTTATGGAATAGTAGAGTATAGATGCTTGATAGTAGCGAAATTTTTGGGACATACCACGCATTCACATTTATGAAGTCAGATAAAGCGATTAGTTCTTGTTAGTGTAGTGTGTTGATCCACAATTGATCACTTTGTTAACCATAGAACGCATGTTATGGTAAGCATTTGTCAAATAAAAATGTTCGTGTGGCGTTTCTTTAGCCATCTTTTGTCATGTGATGTTAAGAATGAATGTATCTACTGTTATTTTGACCACAACTCCTCCCAGTGTTCTGATTAACGTTACCTTTGCCGTTTTATTGAAGTCTTGATTGCAATTGAGAATCGGAAGCTTGCAATTGGCGAACCCCTGCCAGGATCTAGGTACTTAGCACTTCTGTCATGCTGTCATTTAGCGTTCTTGCCAAACAGGTCCACATTATGTTGAAGTGAAAAAAAAATATTGTTCAGTAGTATGTTGTAGATACTTGTTTGTCTGATTGTGTTGTTTATGTATATTTTTGTTGGTGTATTTACAGTGCATTTGTGGCAGTGACTTTCGTTTCAATTGTTGACCATTTTCCCGTTGTCGCTAACGGCGTTGTCGCATTATTTTTGTGGTGTTTACTATTGAATTTTTTGTATTTGGTTGTTTCTTGATTCTGGATCTCGTGTACTGTTGTCGTAGTTTCGGACTGCATACTGCTTTGCTAATTTTTTTGACTTCATTGTATTGTACTGCGTATGTCTTGTGAGTTACATAATACGGTTGTCCACTTGTTCCACGGATAATTAAAGTTTGTTGTTGATAGAAAATTTGGATGATAACGAGAAGTAGGACACGGAAACAAGTAGACTGGAGCGGGAAAATAAACTGTACGTCATGGAGGAAGAGCGCAATGAAACGTGGAGGCACGGTTTGAACGTAGGGAGGAGTTACTATTGAACAAATGTTTTTTATTCCAGTCTCTGATCACAATATCAATTCTTTACACGATGACCGGTTTCAGTCCGTAATGACCATCCTCAGATCTTTTTTACAGCATGTCCTAAAGTGATAAGGCCATAATAGCATCGTCAAAACATATAAATATAATCAGCACAGCATCGTCACATGGATCTAAAATAAGGCGTAGAACAGGCCACATCGTCCACATAGTGATTATTGCAACTGGCTGGCCTTATCACTTTAGGACATGGTGTAAAAAAGATCTGAGGATGGTCATTACGGACTGAAACCAGTCATCTTCTGAAGAATTGCTATTGTGATCAGAGACTGGAATAAAAAACATTTGACAGTATTGGATCACTGTTTGTGTACGCGATTATGTCGCAGTTTGTGTTACTATTGAACAGTGTTAGCAACAACGATGTCGTGCAGCAAGGAAATCAGGGAGACGAAAGCGATATGGTTCATGTTGAGGGGATGGACAGTGTGAGATCGCGTGTGATAGAAGATGTGAGCGTACCACAACATATCGAAGCAGAGGTGATTATTAGAAATCTGGACATAGAAGACAGGGAGGTATCAGAACGCAATGATGTGGAAGCAACACCGCAGAAATCAAGTATCAGTTCGGTCGATCACAATACTGAGGAAAAGAAAAGGACTTTAGTATGGTGGCAGTTTTAATGGGAATGGAGAAGAAAATGGATGGACTAAAGGGCATGGAGGCTGGAGTAAAAGAAATGGAGGGGAAAATAAATAACCTAAAAGAAATGGAGGAGAAAATTAATGAGTTAGTACGAGATAATAACGAGACAAAGACGAACATCAAAAATATCTGTGATCAAGTAGGTCAGATGCGAGAGGGACACAAGTCGTGGGCAAATAAACTCCAGGGAAACCTACGTAAGATAAACAACAAAGCAATCAAAACTTTAAAGATTGCACATGATGCTAGTAAGACGGCAGAGGGTGCCAGGGCAGTAGCAAATTCCGCAAGGAGTGGCAGCTGAAGCATTGAAAACGAGTAAACGCAAAGAACTGGAAGGACGAGAGGCAGTGATCAATTTGAAGCGTGGAAAAGCGGAGCAGCGCATCGAGACGAAAATCCGTGAAGCCACGGATCTTCATGCGACAACAGGCATAGACAAATTAGAGTCTGAACTGCGTAAATTAGGGACTGATGCGGACGTGACAACTACAACTCCAGTGAGCGAGACTGAAGAGGCCCGGACTCTTCTTTCGTTCCAATCTCAACAGGAAGCTATCAACACGCCTATGGAGAAGAAATTGAAGGAGGCGCTAAGGAAACAATTTCACATACGGCCAAGCGCGAACGTAATAGGACCGGAAACAACTTCTGACGGGATGGATAACAGCATACCGTTAGCAGCTAGAAGATTACATGGTGGGATGAACGCTGCATTTTCTTGAAACCGTGGAGGCAGCACAAATAAGGGGACGTCGAACGAGCACATCCAAAGGACTGATATTTCCCGTAGGACGGAAGTTGTCGACGAAACGCCATTTGATTTTCAACTGCTCTTACAAGTCCGAATATTCGAAAATTTCCGAGATGAGAGTAATTTTACTCCCCCACGCAGTTGGAAATCGCCATTTGACCTCTCTTTACCTCCAAATTGGCCTTTAAAATACAAGTTAGACTTTATTTGCGGACACTTGCAAGGGTCTCACGCAGAGAAAATGCTCGGAATATCAGCGACGTGTAGGAGTTACCAGGACTTCAAGGACAGTTTCCTAAATTTCTACTGGTCCGAGCAGACGCAAGAGCGCAGAAGTACGAGATGATTGTTGGAAAAGATTTCGAGAGTTCAGGCTACAAATGCCCAGTCAAGTTCCTTGATGCAATGATTGGCAAGAACCAGGATCTTGACTTACCATGCTCTACGGGTGAAATCATACGTCACTGTTACACAAAACCTCCGTCAGCATATCAACAGGTATTAGCTTGCAGGTGTAATGTGGAGCTCAGTACGTTCCGTAACATCCTTTACGAATCAGAGTACGCATTCCGAGCAGAGAATATCAGGGAACACAAAAGAAACTCTGAGAGATACGTCGCAGGCCCTATGTCGCGTTCACAACATAGAAATTATGATAATAGGAACGGAAATTACCAAATGGAACGACTTACGGAAACCATTCACGGTCGGGAAGTTGAACAACGAAGGGACTGGAATGGGAACCGCAATAGTTATGTTCTAAGCAACAGAAACTAAATTGGAAGGAGGAATGAAGGCTACGGACCACCAAACAACAGATGGCGAAACCATGGATCCGGTTTCATTTACAGTGGAAGATGTGAGCGAATGAACAACGGAGGAAACGGAAATGGAGGTCAGGCTGAGGCAATTTAGGTTCGGGGATCGAACCAAGGACGAGGTGCACGAAGAAATGACAACCAGTGTCAATGGCTAGTTTAAAATGCGGAAGAGGCACAAAACGCATCTGAAACTGAACTCGGACCAAGTCTCATCAACGGTATCAGGTACGACGATCTTGAAGAAACTTCGCTGGAAGTTTCTTATTCTGAACAAGTCACAGATAGTTGAATGGTCGGTGACAGCCGAACGTAAGCACAGTAGCATAAGTTTTGTTTAGTCATAATAGTGTAAAAGACAACAATCATTTATTTAGATTTTTTTGTGATTCACTACTGGCACTAGCATAGGAACTTCTCCCATTACTTAAGACTTAGGCATTGTTAGAATTTCAGTGTACAAATATTTCTGCGTAACTTATATTAAGTTTATAGATGTACAGATGGTCATCCCAGAGCTGACTAATTACAGTTGTTGAAAGTAGAAACGTGTACGACTGATACAAGTGAATATTATTGGTTAGAACAGTTGTTTATATTATTAGGGTTAAATAAATTTTTAAAGTTGCTGGTTGATCAAATCTGTGTATGTAGAGCAAGGGGGTGGTCTCCCTGCTTCTAATGCCAAGCTCCAGCTCCTGACTGGCTTGTGCTGAAGTGGCTGTAGTCTAAGCATGCAAATGTGATATGCTATCGAGCTGGGGAGGAAAGTTGTAGAGAAAGAAAAGATCTCACTCTTGTACTGGCACTTTGCTAGCAAAGAATGGCAGGTCTTTACCTAGATGGTGAGACTTTTGCCTTTGCTAGTGTGCCACTTACAGATTGTGCCAGTTACCATCCGAGCCATCAGGGGTACTGCTTCTTGCATCATGCAGACAACGGGTTATGCATGGGTGTACTTATTTGTTTTGAGTTAGCTGTCTAATCGTTTGACATATTCCATCATGCATAGTCATGTCATGGAGTCTAATTGGTTTGGCAGACCAGCAAACAGGACCACCTACACACCGGAATCGACTGTGGTTTCCTGTTCTGAATCAGCTGAACACAAGATTGCGTACTTGTATATTTCCGGGTGTGCACCATTACTAACAGATTGCCGGTGTCTGTAACTGCAGTCGGCGAGTGTCGTGCTGCGCCGCCCTCACTTGCTGAAGGGTAAAGTTTTCGCTGCTATGACGTAGGGCTCCAATACAAGCTTCTCAGCACCCTGTTGTTTGCAACCACATATTTCTTTATGGAATAGTTAAGTATAGATGCTTGATAGTAGTGTAGTTTTTGGGCCATACCACGGATTCATATCTATGAAGTCAGACAAAGCGATTAGTTCTGCTTAGTGTGGTGTGTTGATCCCCAGCTGATAACTTTGTTAACCATAGACCACATGTTTTTGAAAGCGTTTGTCAAATAAAAATGTTTGTGTGGCATTTCTTTGCCCTTATTTTGTCATGTGATGTTGAGAATGAATAGATCTACTGTTATTTAGACCACGAATTCTCCCAGTGTTCTGATTAATATTGCCTTTGCCACTTTATTAAAGTCTTGAATCCAACTGAAAGAGTCCAAAACTTGCAATAGCACAACTTCTTCCTCCTGCTGGATACTTTCAGCTTCCAGATGGCGTTCTAGTTCCATCAACATTTTGGGAATAAATGCTATAATAGAAGAAAAAAAGATATTATAACCACTTGTTATGAAAATGTATCTCGAAAAATCTGAATACTTTGCTATGAAATTTTGTAACTGTCGTAATTAGTACTCATAATTATTTTTATAAACACTTACATGGCAACTGACCCATATTTGGCCGTTTCCCACCACCACTACTACTGACATATTGTTGGCTGACCGTTTCATGTTGCAGGAATCACACTGACACAACTAGGAGCTCTCAAAGAGTGATGATGATTGTGGTGAGGGTTGGGCTTAATATAGCTTCAGACTCCATACTCTGTTTTTTAGAGGACCTATAGGAACTCAGAGTGATATACCAGGAAATTATAACTTATTTTCTTTTTTCTGCAAGCAGGCTTGGTGCAGCTGTTTGAAGAAAATGTCACATCTGTGGAGGGGAGGAAAGAAAGATATGAGACAAACACACTTTGTTTGCTTGCAAGTGGCTGGAATATTGGGTGCAGCTGTGAGCTTTAGAAAAACACTCTTTGTTTGTTCTGTAGGAAACAGATAGCTTGATATTTCCGACATCAGCCGCACTCTTCAAAATACATGTTGGTGTTGGTTAGGGTATAGCTGTCGTGTGAGGATGCTAACCTTGCTTTTTTATTTTTGGTGCAGCCAGTTGCTGTGGGAGACAAAAAATACTGTGAAACAAGTAGAGGCCCCTTTCCGAAAACATACTTTGTTTGTCAGAAAGTGGATGGAAAATTGTAGACACCAGCCATTTTTAGAAAAATACCCTTTGTTTAGTCTGAGACAGATATTTACAGGGGGCAGTCTTCCTCCGTGCCACGGATACCTTGCACACAAAATACCGCAATTAGGCTAGGAATGTATGACCGGAAATCACGTGACCGGAAGTGCAATCATCTTGGATCTTTAGAGTATAAAGGAAGGCTTGACAGCAGCAACTGATCAGTCTCCTGCAGTAGTTGAAAGTGTCCACATGGATTCCTCCAAAGTGCTAAACATCCCTCAGCTATTAGGGAGGAAGACAAGCCCAACGGACGAACGCTTCGGTTTGTGGTTATTAAAACAAAACCTGTATAATCTGGCTACTGACATTGGCAACATAAATTACACCGAAAATAGTAAACTAGTTAACGAGAAGAATGTAAAAGTGCTCACACCTATTACAGAACGGTTTTGCGATAATATTATGATGATTAAATTCTGTGACCAAGTGGACTGTAAAGAGCACTTAGAAAGAGAACGGTCTGTAATGTTAAAGAAGGAGATGTATGGCTCATTTAACTATTATCTACCTAATAAATTCTCTAATTTCGTCACTGCAAGATGCTGTGTCAAGGCAAAGCTGCCTTTTCTCCTACACGGGATCGACGGTGTCACAGCAAGAGGGATACGGGAAAAAATCGGCAAGGAAGCACCGGAAACTATTTCGAAGAAATGTAAAAATCCTGTGGTTATACCATATAAAGTAGAATTATCTGACGTTAAAATGGATGTTATAATGGAAGAGTTCCCTGGAATATTACAATACCTACGTGAAGACGACTATTACCTTTTGGATTTGGACATAACGCAAGAGTTCACGAGAAGTTTTAACAAAATGGAGATGTGCGACTACTTAATATCAACCCAGGACTTCTGCATGGAAGAAGATCACCAGGGCAGGAGCAGTGTGACTCTCGACAACGATAAGACAATTGTAATAGACTGTCTAACGAGGTTAATCTCCAACTGTAGAGTAAATATATATGATAAATTTATATGTCAGATCACAAGTCCAGGAGTGAACAAAGATATTGGTAATCATATTATAGATTTCATAAAGAGTACAGACATGCGACTATGAGAAACTTTTAGGTCTTCCTTGGCTAAACAGCATGGCATTACCAGGTTGGAGGCTACAATATACAACTATAGAATGGATCGTGTATTCGACCGTGTGCACGACTGTTTACATGTATTAGACACCAATAAACAGTATTTACAATGTGATCCAGTTTACTCTGTGCCACTTGCTTCCATGTGGCGTCAATTAACGGATAACGTAAAGAATAACTGTTGCGTTGTGTTTAATAACGTTCTGCAGTTTGTGTACTGGGGTAACAAGGATACCCGAAAATCGACAGGGCTTCCAGATACTCCAGACAGAGAAAAGCCAATCAGCTAGGGCCGGCGGCGGTGGCCGTGCGGTTCTAGGCACTTCAGTCCGGAACCGCGTGACTGCTACGGTCGCAGGTTCGAATCCTGCCTCGGGCATGGATGTGTGTGATGTCCTTAGGTTAGTTAGGTTTAAGTAGTTCTAAGTTCTAGGGGACTGATGACCTCAGATGTTGAGTCCCATAGTGCTCAGAACCATTTGAACCAGCCAATCAGCTATGTTCTGTTTGCATACAGTTTTAATTATCTACGTGTAAACTATGTGGATACTCTTAACTCAGACTCGAATAAAGACAATACAAGTATTATACAGAAGTGTTATGTTAAAACAGTACAAACTAATTTTTCTCAGTCTAGAATGCTGTTCTCCACAATATTGTCCGATATATATATTGCGGAATTGGGACTGGTTGATACGAGCAACGTTATTCCACAAGTCCTAAGAAAAAGAGTAAATGTATCACACAGACTTAAACCATTTCTCTTTAGAGAAATTATACCTTTAAGTACAGATAATGTGTTATGTGAACGGGAAAGAAAACTGGAAACAGAAGAGACCGAAGTAAAGAAAAGAAAACTATAGTGTACAGAGAAGACAACTGCCATAAAGGAAGAATATAAGCTTCAAATTGAAACGTAAGAGGCTATAGCGGATGTGCAGGCCAGGTTTACATATGGCTTTAAACACAGTGTATGGAGAAATCTAGCTACGACTGGGGAATACAAGATAATAGCGTTTACTGTAAAGAGTAGTGGTTAGTGGTCATATATTGGAATACTGGCGGAAAACGACGGACTGGAGCATGTTCACTATGTTAAAGGACACACGAAAAATCTCTTTATCAAACTCCATTCCTCCTTAGAGCTGCTTAAAAAGGATGGATACATTATATCGAAATGTGGTGGGCTCAATGTCATTCACTTAGCAACAGAACAGCTGTTTTCAGAGCTTAAAACCAACGGAATAACAACCTTTAATGACAATTAGTTTGCAAAAGTTGTAAGCTTAAAGTTCTTCTCCGAAATACCGCAAGAATGTGCAGCAGGAGAACTTGCAGCTTACACCCAGGAGGATGTGGAGTGTTACAACAACAGTGTCATGCAACGGATAACGTAAAGAATAACTGTTGCGTTGTGTTTAATAACGTTTTGCAGTTTGTGTACTGGGGTAATAAGAATACCTGAAAATCGACAGGTGTACAAGTAAGGCTTCCAGATACTCCAGACAGAGATGGCAGTCCCCAAATGCTCTCGTCTAGATCTGCCAGAAGAAACAGAACTATTTACTAAAGCCATAAAAGAGGTAGTTTACAGGAAAAAAATTAGATATATACAGGAGTTTGGAAACATACCTTCTCTGTATTTGTCAGATTACTGGTGGGAGAAAGAAAAAGATGATTCAGATGTGGATTTAAGTTGTAAGTTAAAAATTAAATTGGACATTATTAAAGCTACACCTACCAAAAATCAGGCAAGAGTTGTTTTCTGTACGTAAATGTATATGCAAAATTAATAAAGATTTGGTACCAGAATATTAGCTTGTCTTATTCGCTAATCTACAAAACTTTGTAAGACATTTCCTATATACAATGATGCATGGGCATGCATTTTGGTTGTGGAAAGTGGGTAGTCGGATAACCTTGAAAAGTAGTTGAAACTAGGTAGGTGAAAGTACAGTGACCCCCTTTTCGTACCTATATGAGTGTTTGTGCACAGCATTATTTCAGCTGTTTAAGCGTTGTGAGTGTGTTTGCAGATTATGTAAGGTGTCCAGATTTTATAGACCTTACATGAGCTCAGTCCATAACGACAGTATGATACAGTATGAAATCCTCAGAAAACTATATTATCAACAAAAAGCAATTTCTGTAATCTCATGTAAACAATATCTACCAATATAAGGACAGGGGAATGCATAATAAGTTAAAGTGAAACACATTTTGAAGGCGAACTGAGCAGTTGGATAATAGCATTGGAAAACCCCACTTAACAAGATAACGCCAAGCTTCAGCACAGAAAGGGATAAGGCCAGAAAAATACACTATTCCTTTTAACGTAAATACGGCCGGGACCGAGGATAAGTGGCAGCATGGCTTTAACAGGGCGAGTGGCGACCTGGCAAGAAAAATAAAAATTCACCTCTAATGAGATGGCAGTTGGCTGAAGCCATACTGAGTGACGCAAACGCGACATGGTGGGGAGATCTCCATTATATAAAGGCATTTTGAGAACTAAAAATTTCTAGATCTCTCTCATCTTGTGGCGACGAACTACACAAGTGTGTGGAAAATAGAGAGGGCATTGAGAGCTTTGCATCTGCGAAGTGTGGACGATATGCTTCACATATCATGGCGACAGATAGCAAAGAGTTAGTTAATTATGCCTGTCAGAATTTTTGTGTGAAATGAAATTGTGCACATTGCTCCAACCCTTAGCGAGTGTGCAGTAGTCATTATTTCGTCTAGGGAAACATTAACGTTCTATGGAACGCAGGAGAATTGAGACTGAGTGAATTCAGTCAAGGTCAGAGTAGGGAATTAGCGTTTCAGATCCAGCACACAGGCAACGCCGTTGCAGATCCCGATTGGTAAAGTACCATCGCGCATTAGGCCACAGTAAATGTCGAGTCGATATTTTGCTCACTCCAACCTGCGTACGCTTTGACCATTGAATATCAAAAGCTAGGATACTACATTAGCCTCACATTGAGTATATGAGATTTTTTCATGGTTTAAAAGTTAAAGTTATTCTCCACCAACCTAGTTCATTGACCAGCTATGATATCGTAGAAAATATGATGAAAATTTTTGATCACTCTTGCCTGTGATAACATTTTCATTTGTAGAGATAATGATTTAATAATCACCAATTCAATATTTCCAAGAGTTTAATATGTTGGTATTGAGTGTTGACAGTAATTGAACATGAGTGTTGTGTATCACTTGACCACTTAAAGCACAGTTAATAAATTATATCTAGAATGAAACGGGTAACAGCTGATTTGTCTTTCTAGAATAGATCCCAAATTTTCACTTTTATTAATTCATGAATTCTAGTTACGTGACAGCAGTATTTCTAATTAATTTGTTACAATCCGCACCTAATATCTTACATGGCCAGATTCATATTTATATAGAATGACTGTTTAACACTCTGGTCGTGAGAAGACACTTCAGATGTTTTATGCATTTGCACGCTTATCTTACAAATGCCGACATCTTCAAGGATGCGAAATTACAGTATTCTGTTGGATTGAGGGTTTGCTTTTGATAGGTACAAAATACATAATCCTTCCAATCAATAAGCTGACGCAACTTGGAAAAAAATGTAAATGTGACTCAACTGTGTAGTAAGTGTAGACAGAATTGTAGTCATGTATTTCTTATTTGCTGGCGCAATACATGGTTGAAATGGGTTGTGTTGGGTTCTGTCTCAACTCCAGTAACCAAAACACTATAAAATACGAGGACGCGGGTAGAATAGAGGACCGTGGATGATATTTTGGAGTAGAATCAAGGATTATGTTCAGATGTTAACGCGTAGTCAGGTTCGAAAATTGCGAACAGCAATGCTTAGAAGAACGCACAAAAATGGCAGAAAAAATAGATTAAGACTAAGAAAAGCCATGCAAGATCTTGATAGGATCGAGTCTGACATGCAACAGGTAGATCAGCGTGAACAACACAAGACAGAATGCGTAGAAATACCGAATGAGACAGAAAATGCAACACATGATGTTCAATATGGTCCAAAGAATGGAGATGACAAAGGGGTTGCTAATGAATCAGACGCTGAGTCTGTAGATAGTGATTTACGACATATTGAACGAAACGTAATCAGTCAGGCTTGCAATTGCATGAAAGAACGAGTCTTAGTTCTCCTACACTATGTTAGGAAGTGAAGTAAACGGTTCACGAAAAACGAGATATGGAATGGTTGCATCAGATGGCAACTTTCGAAAACGGTGTAGATGAAAACGCCAACATGTTTGTTATGTTGCAGCGTTTATTACAATAATTTCAGGAATCATAAAGGTATATAGAAGGACGCGTAACACAAAGGCAAAAAGAGTTAGATGGGCGCATAACATTGGGGCTGAAAGAAACTAACAAGGAAACACGAAAAACGCGTGATAATATTCAAGGTCAATTAGATCAAATACGCACTGAAGCTAAGGAAGCACAAATCACGCTTCAAACGCTCGTTACAGGGCACAAACAATTGAGAACAGACATTGACACTGCCCAAACAGACATGATTACGTTACGTGAAGTTATGCAACAAAGTGTTAAAAAGTTTAAACAACAGGTCGACGCTTTTGCCATCAAAGCGACGACGAAAGCGAAACATGTTATTGCTTAGACGACGTATCACAAAAGAACGGACAAAGCAGCATTAAAGAAATTCGATGCTCGTATTTTAAAAATACAGGAAGAAAACGAACATCAATTTCAACGGCTGAAAAAAATGGCTCTAAGCACTATGGGACTTAACATCGGAGGTCATCAGTCCCCTAGAACTTAGAACTACTTAAACCTAACTAACCTAAGGACAGTACACACATCCATGCCCGAGGCAGGATTCGTACCTGCGATCGTAGCGGTCGCACGGTTCCAGACTGAAGCTCCTAGAACCGCTCGGCCACACCGGCCAGCTTCACCGGCTGAGATCGAAGGCTTTACGTTCGATCGAAAGTCGGGAGTCGCAGACGACGACAGAATCCACTTTAGTGTAGGTAGATATTACTGTGAATACTGCAAAATCAACAGTTGTCGATAATAAGACAGAAAGAGTACGCAAAATTACTTGTGACGTAAGACGGAAAGGCACATGTGGATGTTAGTCCGAAACCGCAAACCGAGAACAGGAAATTAGTCCAAACCAGCGTGTGACAAAACATCACGGTAACCGTAGGCAACAGTGTGAATTGCGACCACTTGTTCAAGAAACAATAACAGGTCAATAGGGAATACAAGAGTGTGTTTTGCAGCAAGGTTCAGTACGTCAAGCACAAAGCGTGGCACACACTGATCAAACCATAGAGACGCGTTACGCAACTCCACAACTTGTAGGACGAATATCGATGGGTTACAGTACGGCGTCTAACGAGCCAGAATTGCTTACACGTCAAGATACAGAGCCGGTAGCAGGCGTTATGCACCTACATTGCGCAATGAGATCTGCAAGTGCTTCTACGGCATAAATGACACAGAATGATCCAAGTTACACACGTTTGCGTAGATTTGGTGCAATCCTAGGACAGAATTCCAGTCTTCAAAACCCAGAAGGTACATTACAGAGAGAAGCGAGAGGTATTGATGATAACCACTTTCTTACAGCACTATAAGAAAGATGCAAATATTCTCGACCCCCACACATTTATTGACCAATTTAAATTAAGAATACCGACACACTAGCCACTGAAACATAAGTTAGATTTCATTTGTGCACATATGGAGGGAAGTGTTGCTGAAACTATACAGAAGATAGCGGAAACTTGCGATTCGTATGATTCGTTCAGAGCTGCCTTTATAGCAAGGTATTGGTCACCTGAGGCTCAGATGAGAATAAAATATGGATTATTAAAAAATGTCTCATTCGAAAATTCACGTGAGAAAACAGAAGTCAAATTCTTTGAGAATATGGCTAAAAGGAACCAATACTTAGATAACCCATATAGCGACGGAACATTGATTCAAATATGCAAAAACGGAACTGCCAATGAAGAATCATCAAGCCTTGATAGGACGTGGGGACGATAATGTAAAAACTTTCAAAGGTGCTTTGAGAGAAGTAGAATTCATATATGAAAACGACGCTCAAATACGTCGCGATTCAGGACAGAATAATTTTGAAAGAACACGCTATAGTAAAGAGAATAATAATAATGGCAGCAATGGTAGGCCGGTATTGGGATTGAATTCTGGACGAAATGGGAATAATTACAGAGATGAGTGTTGTGGAAACACTAGACCACAGCGTAATGGATATGATTTTAATAATGGTTGGAACAGGCGGAATATATATGAAAATAGGAATGGAAGCTGGAGAATTCGGGATAACCGACAGACTGATTTTAATCAGCGATCGACAGATCTATGGAGAGGACGCAGATGTGGAGGTGGTACGAGAACGCAGCCACAGGCAAATACTTCGGGTAATTACTGGAGAAACGAACCACAGACGGAGGTTGAATTACGACCACCAAATCCTGGGAAGCGTGAGGATTGACTGACGTTAGGTACTGCAAGAGTTCAAGCAGATAATACACTTTCTGCAGAAACGGATGACAAGGCGACCGCAGCAATAAATGGGTTAAGGTGTGATGTACAAGAATCGGAATTGGGAACAACAACGACAGAAAGAGCATCAAAGGTATCCGTACACATACTACGAATAGGGAGGAAGTCACAATTGAAGTGTTGGGACGAGATAGAGTGGATTGACACTGACGATGAGGATGAACTCCCAGCATTACCTAGTAATGAACCAGTTGATTATGACAAAGCATAAACGTATATGGTGAAGATGTTTGGTTCTCCACAGACGAAAAATGATTTTCAGCAGGATAATACAAATCCTACTGTAACCGGTAACGCTACGATTGATCAAGATGATAGGATTAATCGACAAAATACGGCTAATATAGGTCGTAGAAAAAAGAGGGAAGTACGGATAAGAACATCTGATAGAAAGTTCGACACGCTACAAGATCTACTAAAATCCTTCCACAAAACTTTGGAAGAAAAGCAGAAAGAGTCTGAGGCGTTGTGGATAGAGGGAATCGAACAAAATCGGGAAGAACAAGTCGATAATGGAGAAAAAAAACAACAGGGCAAATATTTCGTCTGGATAGGAAAACGAACCAGATAATTAAGTATGTGAACAGTCTGATAAATCAGACTCAAAGGTACGCAATTTTGGCACATATGAGGACATAGTACGGCAGTATTACCGAGACTATGTAATGATCACACTAGACACAGAAAACAGCGTCGTGATAAATGACGACACAGCTGAAAATTTGAATCTGTAACTCTCAGTTGCAACAAATACGATAACGAGTTGAATCAGGGTGTGAGTACAGACACAATTAATGTAGAATCTGACAAATCCCCAGAATCTAAGTGTGAAGTACTGTCACACTTAAAGAATACTTGCCAGGCTCTAAAATCCAAATTAAACACGATCACACGATCACGCGGATGTGTGCCGAGGACACAAACTTAAAGGAAGCAGCAAGGTGTGAAAATGAGGATTTAAAATCTAGATTGGTTACGGTAGAAGCTGAGCTAGAAGCAGCGAGACTAAAGTTGGACAATTTAAAAAAAGGAAATACTTCGCCCCAAACTCTCGATGAAGACCATCAAATGTTGATGGAAAATGACGCAACTATGCTGTGACGGAACAAACACTTATACATAGGTTAAATTACGAAGTAATTGAGGACATATTAATGGGGGAAGTCCGATACTTCGTGTAACAGCCAAGGGTATTGTCGTTAAGGCAATAGTAGATAGTGGGAGTGAATTCACGGCGATATCAGAGGCGTTATTCAATAGTTGCAATAGTGACAATGATTTTTTAGTGTTAAAAACACGAAAGGTCAAAGTACACGGACCAATTATAGGACGTTCGTCGAACGTCAAAAGGCAGACAAGAGTTGCATTTGACTGCTAGGGTCATGTAATAGAAACGAGTTTTGTCATAGTACCAAAGATATCAGTCGATATGTTTATTGGTGCTGACTTCCTCAATATGGATATGGGCTGAGGAAGTGTCACTTTAGGAGATATCACCTTAAAATTCGAGGAATACCTGAGACATGAAGAAATGTGTGGAAATTATACACAGTTACAAATGCAAGTAGATGGAGATATTTCTTGTCAGGATAATCCACGATATCTAAGGACGAACGAATCAAGGTATAATGGATTTGGGAATACTCGAAGACATTTACACAGAGATCGAGAAAAAAATACGAAGTCTAGAGGGTTAACAGATCAGCAACGGTTGGAATTAGATGGAATATTACGCAAGTATGCGATTGTATTCGAACCGAAACCTGGAGCACTTAAAGATTTACAATATATATTCGAGATGAAGGACCATAAGCTTTTTAGAGTAGCTCCATATAACATCGCATTGAGTTGCTGACTTGCTGTATTCTTGGAGTTAAATAAGATGGAACAAGATGGCGTTATTGAACAGGTACCGTCAACTTACAACAGCCAATTTACATGTTGTGGAAAAGAAGGATGGAACGATACCTTTGGTGTTCGATTCAAGACAACTTAACACAATCATAGTTCCAGAAACAGATTGCCCCAAGAGACTAGAATATTTGCTCCAAAAATTTTCATAATGTAAAAGTATTCTCATCACTCGATTTACGAAGTAGCTTTTGGCAAATTGAAGTAGCTCCAGAATACAGGAAATTTACTGCATTTACTGTCTTTGGAAGGAGTTATAGGTTTAATAGACTCCCCTTCGGATTGAACATTTCATCCACAGCTTTTACTCGAGGTCTAGGAAGTATTTTACCTAAGGAGTTACAGGAGCAATTGACATGTTATGTGGATGAGAGCCTCATAGCAGATTCATCGTGGGAGAAGTGTAATGAAATTTTGGATATTTTACTGAAAACACTGAAAGAACTTGGAGTAACGGTAAACTTGGAAAAATCCATATTTGGAACACAACACATAAACTTTCTAGGACATGTCATATCTGCACAGGGAATAAAACCGAACCCAGAAAAATTAGATGCAATAAGAAATTTTGAAACACCATATAATAGGAATACACTCAGAAGCTGCCTTGGATTAGTAACCTTTTTTAAAAGGTTCATCTGTATAGACACTCTAGCTACACCCCGATTATGCAGTTTAACTGGTAAAAAACACTCAATGGATATGGGGTGTTACTGCAGAACAAGAGTTTCAGAAGTTGAAAAAGGCGTTAGCGGAAGCACCGATACTGTCACACCCTAATATTACGCAAGATTTTTTATGGCAACAGACGGCGCCAAGACTGGGGTTCAACACTACGAACAAGATGGACAGATAACATATAAAACCATTGCATTTGCGAGTCGGGTCTTCTCAAAAAGTGAGAGAAATTATACCATTACAGAGCTGGAAGTCTTAGCGGTAGTCTGGGGTTTCCGAAAGTTTAGATATTTTCTATTCGGGAGGAAAACTATTGTATGTACAGATCATAAAACTCTTGAGTTTTTTTCGCACAGCAAAGTTGGCACATGCTAGGCTAGCAAGATGGATTTTAATCTTGCAAGAGTATGATTTCTGTGTAAATCATATCCGAGGACCGGAAAACACCTTGGCAGATTTTCTTTCCCGGTGTCCACTTGGTATAACCGTAAGTAACACGAAGTTTGGTGCAGACGAAGACCAAATTGGTATATATTATATAAAAGGAGTCCCTTTTGAAAACTATATAACAACAGCTTTCTGAAACATTTCAAACGAACAGAACAAAGATCCAGAAGTGTTAAGCATCACACATAAGTGGATAGACAAGAACTCGGTTGACATTCGTCAGCATTATTTGCTGAAGAATGATGTGCTATTCTACAGACGAGACTCAGGTACAAGTTTATGTACAGTATGTGTTCCTAATGAACTCGTAAACAGGTATGTATGGTACACTCACTTAAGTAATGGGCACTTTCGGGCGAAGAAATGTTTTATGAAACTTAAAGAGATTGCACACTTCCCCAACACGGAAAGACGTATTCGACGAAACATGTAAGGATAGCCAAACACGTTACATTTCAGACTAGACCACCATTGTCACTCATAATACCGAAAAAACTAAAACATCTAGCAGCAACGGATTTGATGGGACCATTACGAAGGACAAGGAATGGGAACAGGTTTATCTTTGTAGTTTTAGAGTTAACATCAAAGAATGTCACTTGGACCCCTTTGAAACGTGTAACTGGTGTTACGATCAGTAAGGCACTACAACGTGATTTCCTCAAGCAGGTAGGGCACGTAGAAAGGTTGATTTCAGATAAAGGACGCCAATATAGATCTAAACCTTGGTTGGCAACTTTAAAAAGACATAAAATTAAACCCATCTTCATATCCACGCACAAACCAAGCGCCAGTTGTGCAGAACGAACGATGAAGGATATTGGGACATGGTGTCATCTGTACTGTAGTTCACGACATGCCACATGGGATGCCAACTTGCATCATTTACAGACTATTATTTACGAAATGCCGCACAGTACTACACGTTTACCACCAGTCACAGATCTCCATTACAAAAAAGCATTTTTAGAACTAAAAATTACTAGATATTTCTCCTCTCGCGGTGGACTGCACAAGTGTGTGGAAAATAGCGTGGGCGTTGAAAGCTTTGCATCTGAGAAGTGTGGACGATATGCTTCACATATCGTGCCAACAGATAGCAAAGAGGTAGTCAATTATTCCTGCGGGGATTTTTGTGGACAATGAAATTGTGCACGTTGCTCCAGCCCTTAGCGAGTGTACAATAGCCATTATTTCGTCTAGGGAAACATTAACGTTCTATGGAACGCAGGAAAGTTGAGACTGAGTGAATTCAGTCAAGGTCAGAGTAGGGAATTAGCGTTTCAGATCCAGCATGGAGACAACGCCGTTGCGGATCCTGATTGGTAAAGTACCATGGCGCATTAGGCCACAGTAAATGCTGAGTCTGAAAAATATGCAGTAAATTCTGATACTAACCTACCCTCATACTGAGTACATGAGAGTTTTTTCATGGTTTAAAAGGTAAAATTATTCTCCACCAACTTAGTGCACTGACCAGCTACAGTATCGTAGAAGTAAATTTAATAGATGAAAATTTTTGATCATTCTTGCCTGTGATGACATTTTCATTTGTAGAGATAATGATTTAATAATTGCCAATTCAGTATGTTCAAGAGTTAAATATGTTGGTATTGAGTGTTGAAAGTATTTGAATATGATTGTTGTGTATCACTTGATGCCTGAAAGCACAGTTAATAAATTATATGTAGAATGAAAAGGGGAACAGCTGTTTTGTCTTTCTCTTTCTTTCACTTTTATTAATTCATGTATTCTAGTTATATGGCAGCAACATTTCTAATTAATTTGTTATGATCCGCACCTAATATTAGCTACCTTACAGGGCCAGATTCATATTTATATAGAATGACTGTTTAATACCCTTGGATTGAGAAGACAGTTTAGATGTTTTATTCATTTGCGCACATAACTTAGAAGTGTAATACATGAATTATATTGATAAATTTATGCATAGTGAAAGTGTCTGCACGTCAGAGTTCTGCATTATGTTGTGAACATGTCCGTAGGCTGAGCAATGCATTGTTTCGGTAATTTACGAGTTGTTTTCGTGACTGTGCATCAGTGTGCTGCATTATTTCGGTGATTTCCGATTAGTTTCCAGGTCTGTAAACTATACATTGTGGCCCCAAGCACGTCAGGGCGAGTGTTTTTTGTCAGTGTAATAAACAAACTATGTGAAATCCGTCGCTAAGTAAGTTGTTCCAAAAATAAATAAAGTACACTCCTTTCTCTCTCCAGCAACCCAGAACAGGCTGAATCCTTTTCACGCCATTTTTACCCTCTAGACCACCGGTGGCTGGGGGGCAGGGGGCGGGGGGAGGGATGGGGATGAGGAGGGGGGGCACACATGCAGCTGGGAGAACACATGGCGTCATCTGGAGGTGGGGGTGGGCGAAGTCAGTGGCGGGGGGGGGGGGTGATTAATTGACCAATTTAGTTAATTTTGCATATCAACTTGATATCAAAAATGTGCTCGTAACCCCACTACCCTACGACTGATGAGTGTTGTGAGCACATTCTTCCCGATGATCAGTGACAGATTTGGGAGCACCTCATGTGACCCGTCCACTGAATAGAGAAACCAATATGTCGATAATGAAATTAGATATCATTCTGCTCCCAACTTTAAATGCAATTTCGATATGTTGAGTACATTTCATACCCTATAATATATGACCTAAAATGAACTGCAGCAGAAATCCGCTAATTCAGCAGGTAAACAATGGGCGACCCAAGACCAGTCTTTGAAGTATTATCGGAGGTTTGCTGCTACCATTAGAGAGATAAAAAGTGTAGGATACTATTTAAGAAAACACATGAAAATTTGTTGCATACATCCTTTAATGTAACTCTAAGATTTTATGTTAAGGAGAGTACAGTATTATACTCTAGACGAGTACTGCGTGTGTTTTATACTACAGTTCATACAGTATTTCTAAATTTTATTCGTTTGAAATAGAGCCTTAAGTCCTTTTGCTTTTTTGTGTTTGATGTTTTCTTCAAAACTCCTTATAGTACACAAATTTACAATTTCTGCAATGTTGCATGATTTGCTGCTTCCAAAGAATCTATAAACGTACCAACAGCGACAATAGCTTCATTCCAGGTAACTGGAGATGTTGAATTTGTTGCATCAGCCCCTTCTTCTTAATCAGATTCGATATCTGGTGGTTGAAGCCCTTGTTGTGCCTTATCATACTTTCTGTTATTGGTTTGTCCGATATTTCTTCGACTACAAGTCTTTTATGGTCAGCGCCTATCCAGTCTAAACAAATTTCTCATCTTATTTTGAGCAACACTTAGGACTTTAAGAAAGAATCTCTGCAAAAACGTTGAAATTTTGAAAACCTTCCTGTTCCATTGGTTGAAGCAGGGAAGTAACTTTGCTAGAAGATACGTAGCAGATATATTCCCTGAAATCAATTCATACACTGGATGGTGGGACTGTTCAGTTATCTAGTAACAGTACAACCCCGCTCTGTTCAGCCAGACCGAGGTTTTCTTCAGTTGCCTCCCACAGATTGTACGAAATTATGGAAGAACCAGTCCTTAAACAATCCTGAAGTCAGCCACGCATTAGAATGAACTCCATTAATAAATGGGAAAATTAAAATACCTTCAAAAGCCCTTCGCTTTTTCTACTCGTCAGTAACATAAGGAGTCATCTTTATCTGCCGAAGCTAAATTAAGGAAACAATATCAGAGTAGAATGTCAGAAGTTTGAAAGTTGTAGGAAAGCTAGAAAATCTGAAAAGGCATATGCAAAGGCCCAATATAACTGTGGTGAAGGTAGTGAAATGAAATGGAAGCAAGATAGGGATTTCCACTCAGACGAGTATAGGTAGGAGCCAACGGTGTAACGGGAGAAGTATTCGTTGTCAATAGGAAAGTAGGGCAGAGAGTGGGTACCATGAAAAGCTCCGTGATAGGGTTGTCCTTGTCAGATTCGACACCAAACCATCGCCGACGGCGCTAATTCAGGTATACAATGTAACGCTGCACGCAGCAGTTCAGGAGATACGATAATACTGAACGGGTAACTGAGCATGTAAAGTGAGATGAAAATCTAGTAGTCATAGGGGATTGGAACGCAGTTGTAGCTGAGAATTCGTAGGGGAGAATATGGACTTCGCAGTAGGAATCAGAGAGGAGAAAGCCTAATCGAGTTGTGCAATACATTTTAGATGGGCGACAGCGAATATACTGTTCAAGAATCACTAGAGGAGGAGATATACTTGGAAAGGACTCGGAGACACAGGAAGGTTACATCTGAATTATACCATGGTCAGACAGAGTTTCCGAAACCAGATACTGAACTGAAAGGCTACTCAGGTGCAGATATAGACTCAGACCACAATTTAGTGTGGTGAATAACAGACTGAAGTTTAAGAGAATCTTCTGAAGGATTCAAGAGGCAGCGATGTGGAATACCGAAGTAATAAAGAATGACGAGAAGCGTTTGAAGTCAGCTAAGGATGTGGATTCTGCGATAAGGAACACCACAGTAGTTCAGTTGAATAGGACTGAACATCTCTAAAATAAGACTATCACAGATTCTGGACTGACAAACATAGGTACAAGGAAACGACCTGCAAAGAAACTTTAGATAACGGAAGAAATACTTCAGCTGATTGATGAAAGAAGAAGTAGAATAATGTTCAGGGGAAGACAGGAACACAGAAATACAAAATCCTTAGGAATGAAATAAATAGCAAGTTCGTGGAAGCCAAGGTGAAATGGCTACAGGAAAGATATGAAGAAATCGAAAAAGAAATGATCCTTGGGAAGACTGATCGGCATACATAAAAGGGAAAACAGCCTCCGCTGAAATTAAAAGCGAGGGTGGTAAAAATGAGGGTTCTGTGGTATTCCAACGTTAAACGCAAAAAAGAGGGCGTATGAGTACAATGAGTACACTGAAGGCCACTATGAGGGGGAGGCGTTGGCTGATGACGTATTAGAAGAAGGGGATCCAGTTTCAGAGTCAGAACTGAAGACAGCTCAGGAAGACTTCAGACCAAGTCAGGCAGAAAAGATAGATAACATTCTATCGGAATTTCTAAAATCATTGAGGTTAGTGGCAACCAAACTATTATTCACGATGATGCGTAGCATCTATGAGAATGACGTCGTACAATCACACTTTCGGAAAGAATATCATGCACACGATTCCGAAGATAGCAAGGGTAGGTGAGTGCTAGAGATATCTCATATCCATCTCAACATCCCATACATCCAAGCTGCTGACAGGAATAACATACAAAAGATCTGTTAGGTGATCATCAGTTGCGCTTGATAAGAAGAAAGACCTAAGTAAAATCGAGACTCGCCCATACGATTTGTTGACCTAAAAAAAATCGTTCGATAATATAAAATGGTGCTAAACGTTCGAAATTCTGAGAAAAATAGGAATAAGCTGTAGAGAAAGATGGACAGTATACAAAATGCACAAGAACGAAGAGGTAGGAATAAGGTTAGAACACCAGGAACATACTATTCGGTTTAAAAATAGTGTAATATAAGGACGCAGTCTTTTGTTCCTACTGTTCAATCTGTACGTTAAGGAAGCGTTGGAGGAAAAAAGGAAGGTTCAACAGTCGGATTGAATTCAGGCGTAAAGGACATCAGTGATAAGATTCGATAATGACTTTGCCATCCTCAGTAAAAGTAAAGAAGAATTACAGGGTTTGTTGAATGGAATGAACATTTAAAGAGTATAGAATATTGGAAGAGAATAAACCGAAGAAAGGCAAACGTAATGAGAAGTAGCAGAAACTTAACTTCAGAATTGGTGATCACGAACTAAAGAAAGTTAAGGAATTCTGGTACCTTGGAGGCAAAATAACCAATGACGGACGAACAAAGGATGACATAAGAAGCAGACTGGCACAAGCAAAGGGGGCGTTACTGATCAACATAAATCTGCTGGTATCAAACGCAGACCTTGATTTGAGGAAGAAATTTTTGAGAACGTGCGCTTAGAGTACAGAACAGTATGGTAAAGAATCACGGACACTGGGAAAACTGCAACAGAAGAGAATCGAAGCGTTTGGGATGTGGTGGTACGGAAGAGTGTTGTACATTAGGTAGACTGATAAGATAAACAGTGAGGAGGTTCTGCGCAGAATCGGCGAAGGAAGGAACACATGCAAAAGTCTGACAGTTAGAAGGTATATGATGATAGGACATGTGTTAAGATATCAGGAAAAACCTCCACGGTACTAGACTCAGTTGTCGAGAGAGAAAACTGTTAGAATAAGACAGAGATTGGAATACATTCAATAATTAATTGTGGGTGTCTGGGTTAGCGCAGTAAAGGAATTCGTGGCGGGCCGCGTCAAGCCAGTCAGAAAACTGATTACTCAAATAAAAAATGATCCATTTAGTCCCGTGTACCTCAAGACCACGAGGCAAAACCAGCTGCACAACTGCATTCCCGCTGCGAGGAAAACCGACACGTTTCCCCCTGGCAACAGGTTTTCCATTACACCGCGACAACAAGGGTGGGCATGTAGCCCGCAATGCTGGTGGCAATAGCTTGTTCATGGTGTCACCAGAGTAGTTCGTGTCGTGTTTCACTGTTTGTGTCATCAACGCGAAAACACGACGCATTTTACATACGAGATGAGCTACATTGGTTCCCTTTTGCCTGTTTTTGTGAAATGCTTCTGGGTGCATACGCTGACGGCGTGCTGTAATATCACATACTCACTTTGAAAGAAATCGGAGCAACAAGGTGTAACCACGTACTATCTCATAATAAACGCTCCAAACTCGGTAACACTTGACCATCAAACGTTGAAATTTACTGCACAGAATGACTCTGAAGTCGACGTGAAGCTGTAATACGGAATGTGCATGCCTTCCTTTTAGCCTGTATCAGCAGGCTCTGGACCTAGCTCATAGTCCTAATACCGAGATGGATTTCTTACGGTTGTAAACAGCGCTGTTACTTTCTGGTGTTCATTCATGCCAGTCAAGGTACTTCAAGCGTAGGTTATATGAAAAACTATATTAGAATACATTCGAAATATAAATTCGATACAATTTAATACCGTTTAACTTGAACAATATTTTTTTTCCTTTTTTTCCTACCAACTGAAACTCGCTGGTTAATGTAGGTACTATTGCCTCAGTCTCTGGATCAGTTCCTTCATTAGACCATCGGTAATGGATGAAAGACAACGTTGAGCCCGGAAGACCTAAACATGTGACTTGGCGCCTCCAGCGGACCGCATGAAGCAGACACTTGCAGGTTCAATTTGACGTACTGTAGTCACATTTTTAATAAAATTTACTTATTCCTCCTAACGACAAATATTATAATGAGTTTGTATGTTTCTCTTTCATTTGTATAGTTGTAAACGTTTTTGTATGTAACGTATTCGTGGTATCATTACTGTTCAATCTGTGCATGTGAGAAGCAAACGTTCAGTAGTAGGTTTTAAATTCATGATGAAACGATATCAATGACTAGATTCGTGACGACATCGCTATCCTTAGTGAAACTGAGGAAGAATTGCAAGAGCTGTTGAAGGGATTCGACAGTCTAATGAGTACAGAATGTGCAAAGAGAGTAAACCGGAAAACGGCAAAGGTAACGAGACGTGGCAGAAACGAGTTAGCTATAAATTTATTATCAAATTTGTCAATCATGACGTACATGAAGGAACATGGCTACTTTGGAAGCAAAATTACGCGTGAGGAACAAAGCAGGAAGGATATAAGAAGCGGACTAAGACAGGAAGTCTGCTAATATCAAACATAGGACACAAATGGGGGAAGAAATTTCTGAAAAAGAACGTCTGGTGCAATGCTTCATGTGGATGTGAATCATGAACTGTCGGAAATCTGGAATGTAAAGAATGGAAGCCTTTAGGATATGGTGCTACAGAGGAATGTTGAAAATTTGCTGGACTGATGATGTGAGAGGAGAGTAACATATGGAAAAGATTGAAAGGATGATAGGATATGTGTTAAGGCGTCAGAGAGGAAGTTACATGATACTAGAGGGTTTTCGTTTTTCCGGCCAAGAATGGAGCTCAGCAAGGCAGTCCACTCTTCAAAGTATTGTTCATCACTGGGCGCCTTTAACCGGTACGCGCGGCTCCTCCCCGTCGGAGGTTCGAGTCCTACCTCGGGCATGGGTGTGTGTGTTGTCCTCAGCGTAAGTTAGTTTAAGTTAGATTAAGTAGTGCGTAAGCTAAGGGACCGATGACCTCAGCAGTTTGGTCTCATAAGACCTTACCACAAATTTCCAAATTTTATCACTGTTATCGGTGATATAACAAAAAACATCAACAAAATTCTTGGTGGACTAATGCAGTTACCTTTGGTGATGATGTAACCTGGGATGAAAACCGAACAGGAAGTTCAGACTCAATGTGTGAAAATCCCAGTCACCGGAATGCAGCTGCCGCATCAGCGAGACCAAGACAATGGGTACAGCAGTAATCAGAGATGGTCATCCCGCATGTGTGAAACTCGGAGACCACCAGTTAGTATGTGTGGACAGTTTTCCGCACCTAGAAGGTATAGTATGCTGGGATAGCTTTAGTAGACACGACATAAACAACAGAGAGCAAAGGGGGTCTGATTTCTACCTGCTAGATATAACCAGTATACGGAAGGACATGATTCCATGAACAGCAAAATCAGTGATTTTCAACAGCTGCTTCTTACCAGTATTGACGTCTGATATCGAAGCGTGCACAATCATAAGGAGAGTATCATCGAAACTTCTTAAGTCCACCAAAAAGAAGAACAAGATGGAACTTATATTTGAAATTTAGCTTAACTATAATGGGTATAGATATACTACATAAAGTGATATTTGTCAATTTGTGCCGTACCGAGACTCGAAACCAGATTTCCTGCTCAGTGTGAGCAGTTGTCTTACCACTTACGCTATCCGAGCACGCTTCCCCAATGCATTCACCTACACTTGAAGATTCCGTGATTCGCACGCAGGTTTTAGAATCAACACAAAGAGAAGGCGTAGCACATCACTGTAACTTTGGTGGCGAACTACAAGTTTAAATAATGAAATTTATTCCTGAAATTCATTTTAACTATAATAACCTATGAGGAGAAATAGATAGATATGTAAAGTGACATATGGAACATTAAGGTCGGTCGGACAGCCTAAGTGGTAAAGTGACTGTGCTCGTGATTAGTGGGGAATCGGGGTTCGAGCTACCGTCCGGCACAAATTTTCATATGTCGTTTTATGTAGTATATCTACACCTGTTATAGTTAAGTTGAATTTCAGGAACAAATTTTAATATTTGAAACTGTAGCTCATCACCTGATATCCCTTTCAGACCGGATTAGCATATGGAGACTGCAGCGGTATAGACATGTAATGAGCATGGAGCCTACAAGAACAGCCTGAATAAATGTGTTTAAACTAATCATAAAGCTGATGACAAGAAAAGGAAACCTTCTAATATTGTCTTTCAAACTTTTCTGACTTGAAGCTGCAAATAATGATTGATAACTATTACCCATTTGTAAAAGCTTCTACGATCTGTGACACTGAATTATATAAAACTTTAAAAAGTTCTGAAGCATTAAAACGATGGATAATGAATTTTCACTAATATTAAGAACAGACGGTGCTACTTACGTGCTATTAGCTACTTATTCAGGACCACCAGTACAATTTAATTCAATGCTGTAAGGTTATGGAACATTTATAATGGAAATAACAGGTTTTAATGTCAGGTCTGTGTTGCTCTCAAAAATGATATGAAGCTCAGTTCAGAAATGCTTAACAAGTGAGCCAAAAATTTGGTGGCAAACATCGCTCTTTGTAAACGATGCAGATGTTTGTACAGTCGCTCAGACCAGAAGACGAAAGGGCTCCGCACATCTCAGACTCCAACGGTTCGTTAAAGAAACGAAGTCCACAAATCACATCCCTACGTTTCACGTGTGTATATGTATGTGTGTGTGTGTGGGGGGGGGGGGGGGGGAGGGGCGGTTGTTAATAAAAGTTTTGCTTCAGTTCAGAGCGAATAAAGAAAGAGTGTCTTCCTTCCTCCGACTCATCTGGGAATATTAATTGTTTTGATAGTCCGGAGCATATTATAACTTGTGTTTAAAGCAAAAATAACATGGAGGGAGGTATCAGCTCATGATTGACCGGCATAACATATCATGTTCGAGCTGAGTAGGAGACAGACACTGTTCCCACAAGATACTTTTCCACGAAGACACATGACCTTCAGATAAATCATAAGTTTGACTTTGATCATTTCAGAGATAGTTCATTACATTTGGTGAGTCGCTGTATTTCTTTTGCTTTGTTATTGTTGTGTTGGTTCTCCAACAATTTGTGACCTGTCACATTTTTGTTAGATTACGAAAGGGGTAGTGCTTAAGTGACGTTGTTTGCGGAAATAAACCTTAGGCTGACTGGAACAGATTTAATAAAATCAGTGTCCAATCTTCAGTTCACCCAGAATTCATTATTTTGGGTTGGGAGCCCAGTGCCGACGTTTTTCTGGTCCTTGCTGATGTTTTATATGCGATGCGGTAGTGGCCTCTGTTGTGCGACAGTATTAATTGTGTTTGTGCAGCATAAAGCAGATATTGGGCCTCTGGCTTCCAGAGGTTGCGGTTTCCACACACACTAAAACTACACGACACACAAACTTTTACTGTGGCAATGCGTTTGGCTCTGTCCGTTTTTCACGTCGTACTGAAATAAGTTTGGAGTAACGCTGTTATTGATGTCAGCAGGGGACAATTCGTTTCAGCGAATCTCTTAATAGAGAAGCTGTGTCATCATGCTGGTTAGCGCAACCGAAGAACAAATGCCTGGTGTCCTCATCTTCCTTAGGCGCATACAGCAGTGATGGTGGTAACCCGATGTACTGTAGAAATTCCCTGCAGCATCTGTTTTTGAATCGCAGTTGTAACGGCTACTGCTGAGTAATTGCCATTTTAAACGGCATCCCACACGAGCAATCCAGTTGTTTATTTGCGTGTTGTTACTCGTACCTTAGGTATCTGGGTTAAGCACGGCTTTGTTTAAAAGCAACAGCTCGATGTAGCCATAGGATCTAACCGCGCACGTCCACATTCAGGCCCTGCAGCTAATTAGCTTCAAATAATATGTAACTGTGATGCTGCAGTCAAACAGTCTATTCATTGGCTAGAACTGCGAGTTAATAAAATACAAACAAATACAACATAAAAGTTAAGTGAATAATTTAATAACAAGGGCTCTATTCTAAAGTCTGTAATTGATATAGACGACAGAGACTTATGTTGAACAAAGGTTAATCAAGAAAGGACATCTCAAATAAACGGAAAGTGGTGCTACGGTATTCAATTAAAATGCAGACAAAAAAAATATCCTTATGAAATGCAGTGAAGTTAAGTTGAAAGCGTTGCGAGAATGGTAGTAAACTAAACAAACTAATTTGTAATCAAAGACATGCGAAAACTAAGTACATTTCGTGATCATAATATACGAAATATTCATCAGCTCAAAACAGTCCACAGCTCAACAGGATGATCCCTAAATTGACACATGTGTTACTAAGAATAGTAAGATTGTCTGTCCCCAGTTCTGTAATACAAGCGGATAAAGTTAGGGTTCTCCTCTAGAGCACTTTCAGACCTCACGAAATATAAAGTCCCTTCAGAAGTTAAAGTACGGTAGCTCCCGTTCCCCACCCAGAACCAAAAATCCCCCTAATCGAATACCTCTCGTTTGCGCAGGCAGGTCTGTCTCCTTTGAGAACTTGCTTAAAAGTGTCCAGAATCACTCCCTTGAGCTCTTCACTCGAAAAGTCCCAGTCTCCACCTGACTCCCGTTAGTGTTCCGTTACCCTCTGCTCTTCCATCGGTTGATGGCCGTCTCCACCAGAAATACGTCGTTCTTAAGCTCTGCAGACATGACTACTTCCCGAACTAAACCAATATATTACAACATTGTTTAAATAAAGAAATGTTATAAATATTCGATCACCCTCAGATCATCCAAAATAATTACAAATAAAGAGTTTGTCCATAAATAGGTAAGCTAATGTTTTTGCACAAATGCGTTCGCGTTAAACGAACACGAATTGTTATTTATGCCTTCTTGAAAAATGCGTCTTTGTTCTCTTTTCAATTGTGATTCCCGCTAACATATGCGACTCATCATTTTTAAATTAGTACAGATTTTTAATAGCACTTGCAATCGACAATGAATAAAGTTCCTGGCGAAATAGTAAACTGTTCACTAAATAAATTCACAAGTATGACAAAATACACTCCTGGAAATGGAAAAAAGAACACATTGACACCGGTGTGTCAGACCCACCATACTTGCTCCGGACACTGCGAGAGGGCTGTACAAGCAATGATCACACGCACGGCACAGCGGACACACCAGGAACCGCGGTGTTGGCCGTCGAATGGCGCTAGCTGCGCAGCATTTGTGCACCGCCGCCGTCAGTGTCAGCCAGTTTGCCGTGGCATACGGAGCTCCATCGCAGTCTTTAACACTGGTAGCATGCCGCGATAGCGTGGACGTGAACCGTATGTGCAGTTGACGGACTTTGAGCGAGGGCGTATAGTGGGCATGCGGGAGGCCGGGTGGACGTACCGCCGAATTGCTCAACACGTGGGGCGTGAGGTCTCCACAGTACATCGATGTTGTCGCCAGTGCTCGGCGGAAGGTGCACGTGCCCGTCGACCTGGGACCGGACCGCAGCGACGCACGGATGCACGCCAAGACCGTAGGATCCTACGCAGTGCCGTAGGGGACCGCACCGCCACTTCCCAGCAAATTAGGGACACTGTTGCTCCTGGGGTATCGGCGAGGACCATTCGCAACCGTCTCCATGAAGCTGGGCTACGGTCCCGCACACCGTTAGGCCGTCTTCCGCTCACGCCCCAACATCGTGCAGCCCGCCTCCAGTGGTGTCGCGACAGGCGTGAATGGAGGGACGAATGGAGACGTGTCGTCTTCAGCGATGAGAGTCGCTTCTGCCTTGGTGCCAATGATGGTCGTATGCGTGTTTGGCGCCGTGCAGGTGAGCGCCACAATCAGGACTGCATACGACCGAGGCACACAGGGCCAACACCTGGCATCATGGTGTGGGGAGCGATCTCCTACACTGGCCGTACACCACTGGTGATCGTCGAGGGGACACTGAATAGCGCACGGTACATCCAAACCGTCATCGAACCCATCGTTCTACCATTCCTAGACCGGCAAGGGAACTTGCTGTTCCAACAGGACAGTGCACGTCCGCATGTATCCCGTGCCACCCAACGTGCTCTAGAAGGTGTAAGTCAACTACCCTGGCCAGCAAGATCTCCGGATCTGTCCCCCATTGAGCATGTTTGGGACTGGATGAAGCGTCGTCTCACGCGGTCTGCACGTCCAGCACGAACGCTGGTCCAACTGAGGCGCCAGGTGGAAATGGCATGGCAAGCCGTTCCACAGGACTACATCCAGCATCTGCACGATCGTCTCCATGGGAGAATAGCAGCCTGCATTGCTGCGAAAGGTGGATATACACTGTACTAGTGCCGACATTGTGCATGCTCTGTTGCCTGTGTCTATGTGCCTGTGGTTCTGTCAGTGTGATCATGTGATGTATCTGACCCCAGAAATATGTCAATAAAGTTTCCCCTTCCTGGGACAATGAATTCACGGTGATCTTATTTCAATTTTCAGGAGTGTATGTGGTATTCATGCTGTAATCATTTGCTATGCATGTTAGGAGAATACGTTATTCTGATAAATGTTTGCATAATAAAATGTTATAAAAGATATCATAAGTCAATATATAAAATATAAACAGATGCGTAGCTTTCAGAGATCATAGCCATAGTGCAATGCTATGATCTGAGATATCGTATGTTGAATTGCATGGAGTGTTTAAAAGTTCACTGTGGAAATGTTTATTCGCCGTGAAATACACTGAAGTACCGAAGAAACTGGCACAGGAATGTGTATTCAAGCACAGAGATATGTTAACAGGGAAAATATGGCGCTGCGGTCGGCAACGCCTACGTAAGACAAGTGTCCGGCGCAGTTTTTGGATCGGCTACTGCTGCTACAGTGGCAGGTTATCAAGGTATAAGTGAGATTGAACGCGATGTTACAGTTGGCGCACGAGCGATGGGACGCAGCACCTCCGAGGTAGCGATGAAGTGGGGATTTTCCAGTACGACCAGTTCACGAGCGGTAAACCATCAAATCTCCGACCTTCGCTGCGTCTGGAAAAAGATCCTACAAGAACGGGACCAACGACGACTGAAGATAATCGTTCAGCGTGACAAAGGTGCAACGCTTTTGCAAATTGCTGCAGATTTCAATGTTGGACCATCAACTAGTGTCCGTGTGCTAACCAGTCAACGAAACATTATCGATATGGGCTTTCGAAGCCGAAGGGTGTACCCCTGATGACTGCACGACACAAAGCTTTACGCCTCGCCTGGGCCGGTCAACACCGACGCTTGATATTGATGACTGGAAACGTGTTGCCTGGTCGGACAAGTCTCGTTTCAAATTGCACCGAGCGTATGAATATGTACGGGTATGGACCCTGCATGTCAGGAGGGGACTGTTCAAGCTGATAGAGGCTCTGTAACGGTGTGGGGCGCGTGCAGTTTCCAGCGGGACACACTTGCAGATAGACGACGTGCTAAATGGTAGGAGATGCTCACTAAATTCCAAAATCCGATCTTCGCCGAGAATGTAGAGCATATATTATTAGCACCAATTTTCATATCGCACAATGATCACCATTCAAAGATAAGGGAAATTAGAGCTTGTATTGAGGCGTGAGGCGTTCAGACAGTCGTTTTTCCCTCGCTTGGTGGCTAGCGGAGTATATATGTAGATGTAGAGTGATATGGGATCCCTGATAGTCTAGACACGACTCTGACAGGTCAAACGTACGTAAGCATCCTGTCTGACCACCTGCATCCGATCGTGTACATTGTGCATTCCGCCGGACTTGGGCAATTCCAACAGCACAATGCGGCACCCTACACGTCCAGAATTGCTGCAGAGTGGCTCCAGGAAGACTCCTCTGAATTTAAGCACTTCGGCCTCCACCACACTCCCCCATACATGAACATTATTGAGCATATCTGGGATGCCTTACAACGTGCTGCTCAGAAGACATCTCCTCCCCCTCGTACTCTTACTGATTTGTGGATAGCCCTGCAGGATTCATGGTATCAGTTCCCTCTAGCACTACTTCAAACATTAGTCGAGTCCAGCCACGTCGTGTTGCGCCACTTCTGCGTGCTCGCGGGGGCCCTACACGGTATTAGGCAGGGGTACCAGTTTCTTTGGCTCTGCAGTGTATTAACTTCTGTAGCTGTAAAGACATTGAAATATTGTTGTGCCATTGAATGGGCCCCGTTTTTCTGAGATGACAGATGTATTCAAATTGGCTGTAATACTTGGCTGAAAATTTTTATAAATTCTCGAAGAGCTGTGAGAAACCATCTTTCAGCTAGCGTGACGCTCCGCCATTTTTAGTGCATCTCCTGCACAAAGACTACGCTAGCAACAGCGGTTGAAATTGCCAGCTTTGAGATTTAACCGTTTCCAACGCGCTACTCGTCTCTGTAGCTATCCGGCCAGTACCGGTTGCTGTGGCTTGCCCAGCAGCGGCGCTTTGGCTGGGGCAGCCGCGCTGCTTCCCGAGCCCCGGGCTCCCACAACAAAATTTACTTTTCCTCCTACCAACTCAAAGTGGCCGAAACGGTCGCCCACATATCCGTAACGTTACAAACTGTAATTTCGAAGCAATGTTACCATGTAAGTGACGCACTAGTAGCGAATGGTATATCTGTGGAATTCCTTCCATTCTTGGCCCAACACTTCTACGGCTAAAGCTCTGACTCTACCAATTGGTAGCTGGCAGTCCACAGTGATTAATATCTTCTTTGTGAATGACTTCTTCACCAAAATATATTCTATTCAGTTTCCCTTAATGCCACAATATGTCGTTATCTAGATGAGGCTCACGTTCTATTGAAGGTATTGGAATTATTTAGTTATGCCTATTTGTCGTACTCCGTGTGCATGATTAAGTGTTCACCTGTATAAGAACTTAGATGAATTTTAATAATTCGATATTAATTAATTCCAGCTGCTTATAAGCACACTAAACCTGTGTGAAAATCAACTCAGCTGTTAGAATAATAATGTCTGGTGGAAACAAAAATTTTCCTTTTCTTTGGTATAAGCTCATCAGTCAAAATACCATTTTTCCCCCATAAAAGAACAAGGAGGTCTCTTTGGAGTGCTGTAAATACTATAATACTATAGAAATGTGAGGGGCGAATCCCATGGGGGGGGGGGGGAAGAGTCTTGTGGACCGTGACCATTCAGGAAGACACTTTACTAAGAGCGTTTATATATTCTTCTTCCTCCTCTCCTTCTCTCTTAACGTATTAGGCGATTTCACCTGTTCAGGTCGACAAGGTCGAGCCTTCTGTTCTGTTTTTTCCCTCCATCTTGTGCTTGTAGTGAGCGACTTGGAAATACGGTTTATATACAATATGGACAAGTACCAAGAGGGAACAATAAGATTGACGGATCAAAAACGAAGCGCTTGGATTAAAAATAGTGTAAGGCAGAAGCGCCTACTTAGCCCCTACTATTCAGTCTGTACGTCGAAGAAGCAGTGATAGAAATGAAAGAAAGGTTCAAGAGTGTGAATAAAATTCAAGTTAAAGGATGTCAATGATTCAATGATGATATTGAAATCCTCAGAAAAAGTGAAGAAGGATTGCAGGATCTCTTAAATGGAATGAACAGTTTAATGAGTACATAATATGAACTGAGAATAAACCGAAGAACGACGAAAGTAATGAGAAGGAGCAAAAACGAGAAACTTAACATCACGAAGTAAGCAATGCTAAGACATTTTGCTACCTTGGAAGCAAAATAACCCATGTCGGATGAACCAAGAACAACATAAGAAACAGACTACCATAGCCAAAGAGTGCATTACTGGCGAAGAGAAGTATACTGGTACCAACATAGGCTTTAATCTGAAGCAGAAATTCCTGGGAACGTACGTCTGGCACACAGCATTGTGTGGCAATGAATAATGGACAGTGGGGAAACCGAAATAGAAGAGAATCTAGGCGTTTTAGATGTCGTGCTCCAGAACTACAAAAATCAGGTGGACTTACAATTTGCAGTTGCCTTCCTCCGACCGTAATTGAGATGAATGATGATGATGAAGACGACACAACACCCAGTCATCCGGGGCAGTTGAAAATCCCTGGCCCCGCCGGGAATCGAACCCAGGACCCCATGCTCGGGAAGCGAAAACGCTACTACTAGACCACCAGCGGCAGACTTCATTAGTGGTGATGTTCATTTTATATTCACAAACCAACACATTAAAATGATAAACGGGTCTCTGAAGGTTAATTCATTGTTTTCAATTATTATCTGTTATCTGCGTAGAGTATTAAAATACTTTTCTCTGTCGATCTTTGTGCCGTGAATTATATTTGTTACCAAGACCAGAATAGTTCATCAATGTAAACGTCAGATGGAGACAGGATACATCTTTGTTTAAATCCCTGTGTTGTTGTTTAATTGTTTATTCAAATTATCTCCATCATCGGTTATACTTTATGTCTCTATCTACAGAGCTTTTAAAGAGTAGGATGTATTGGAAAGTCTGGTTTTCATAATCTGCTACAGTAGGTGTATATTAACTTTCTCAACACTTTTTCAAGTTTGTTTCTCTCTCCTCTACTAGCTGTTTTATACTAAAAATACGATCAGTGTAATATCGTCCTTGTCTAAAGCCTATTTATTCTTCTAATGAAGTTGTATCGATTATTGTATCTATCACATTAAAATTGCTACACCACTAAGATGACGTGCTACATATTCGAAATTTAACCGACAGGAAGAATATGCAGTGATATGCAAATGATTAGCTTTTCAGAGCATTAACACAACGTTGGCGCCAGTGGCGACACCTACAACATGCTGACATGATGAAAGTTTCCAGCCGATTTCTCATACACAAACAGCTGTTGACCGGCGTTGCCTGGTGAAACGTAGTTGTGAGTAGTGGAACAAGGGGGTGCCTCACCACTCTGCATTGTTGCCAAATTTATTCAAGATGGCGGTGATGACGTCATTCAATATGGCAGCATGTAGACTTGGCAACAGTGCATGACGTCATCCAAGATGGCGGATTTTGGCGGGAAAATAGGCCAATTGGGCTACGTCCACTAACCTAACCCTCCAGAAAAATGGCGCGAAATTTGAATTTTGGTGGGAAACAAGGCCAATTGCGCTATGTCCAGTAACCTAACCTCCAGAAAAAATGGCGGGAATTTTGAATTTTGGCGGGAAAATTGAACAATTGGGCTGCGTCCACTAACCTAACCTAACACATGTCCCTCTATAAAATAGACGCCAAATTCAAATTCCAACAGGATAATGCATGCAAAACCATACTTGTCAATATTATCATTTATTATAATTTATTATCATTTATTCTTATTTATTATCATTTATTATTATTATTATTTATTATTATTGCCCTACCTCCACTAGAAAATTCGCTCGAAATTCAAATTCCAGCATGATAATGGCTACAAACCGTAATTGTCCTTATTATTATTGATTATTGTTCATTATCATTCATCATTTATTATTATTCATTATTATTATTGGCCTACCTCCACTAGAAAATTGCGCCAAATTCAAATTCCAACATGATAATGTCTCGAAAACTGTACTTCTATTTATTATTATCATTTATTATTTATTCAAGATGTCTGATTTCGGTGGGAAGAAAGCCATTTGCATTACATCCATAGCAAAAAATCTGTCACAAGTTCAAATTCCACACCCTCCATACATGAGACAGACATAGTCTTCTGTAAATATGCTAACTCCCACATCTCTCATCTAACCTATCTATTACCTAAGTACTTAGTTCCATTTCAGTTTTAATCATATTAAATAATTCAATTTACAATTTCATATACGTATGCAAAGGTGTTCAACTACCTAATTTCAACTACTTTTCGAGGACTAGACCGCCACCTCTTCCTAGGAACCAGCGCCGAGTTTTAGTTCTGGTAGTAAAGAAAGGTCATTTCCGCTTTCTCTACCACATAAGAAAATTGTTCGAAAGAAAGGGCACTTGTACTAACCTCAGCCACCCAACCGCCACTACCTCCTAGGAACCAGAGTCAAGTTTGAATTCTGCCAGTAAACAAAGCTCACTTGCGCTTCCGCCGCCAACCTAAGAAAATTGTTGTAAACAAAGCTCATCACCATTAAACTAAGCCACCAGGACTCAACCTCTTTCTATGTGTTTCGGGTAAAAGGACTCACCCTGCACTAGGCCCATGGATGGAGGAACTTATTTACTTTATTTAGGGATGGAGTATATGTATCACAGAACACACGCACTGACATGTCCCACACAACATAGACCTGCAAACCACTCCTGCATAACTCATTTATAATGCTCTAGACACACGCTTGCTAATTGTAAACAGTTAAATATAATGCATAGCACAGCCTACAGACATGCGAACCGCTCGAAAATAATGCAAAACATTTACCTACAAATAGCCAAACAACTCCTAATTTTCGGAAATAATTTCAATGCATAGGCTGATGGAAGGAGGAAGGAGTGTACTTTATTTATTTGGGACATATCTATGTGAAACTTTTGCACCTCATAGGTTTCGATATGTAATGCTCACCTAAGGCAGGTTCTGAACTCCAGTAGTGCACTACACTTGGCAACACAACCACACCCATCAAGATATTCACTCCAATCCAGACCTGTAACTCCTCTACAGATAAATTTGTCCAGTTATTTGTTGACTCACTCACAGCCTGACCAGACTGCCGTTTTTGCGCAAAAACCGCTCAGACTGCGTTGTGCTGCTTGAGGAAGTAAGGAAGGACTGCACTCTATTTATTTCGAGCTCTTTTATTTAGTCGCGGAGTATATTTGTCACAAAACACCTGCACTGATCCGACTGTGGTCATCTGACACAGGCCACAAACACGTAAACAACTCCTAATTTCACCACACAATAGCAAACTGCTCTTAAATAATGCAGTACACAATATCTACAGACGAACTCTGTATGCTTAAACTCTCCAAATAAAGCACAGCACAGTGGACAGCCATGCTCGCAAAGTAGTGCAACAGACGCACCCAAACACCCCCAGCTGCCAAACCGACCAAAAGTCTCTGATCGGCCGCCCCCAAACATGGCCTCAACACAGTTGCATTCGTTCCTAACACCGGAGAAATTGATATCACCTTTGCGCCTTTGATTACGCGCCAAGGCAGGCCGCACGCACGTGCGGTCAGCGGGAGAGGGGATTCCAGAGCCTCCAGCCAAGTTCAGCTTCCGCGCCCTCGTGACAGCCGACCAGAAAGGGTACTCTCCTCTGACACGTGTGAAAGCTGCATTGTTCTTCTCATGTATATCGCCGGCGTCTCAGATCTGGATCTGCCTTCATGTCTATTGACAGAATAGCCCATAGCTCGTTTACACACATGATCAACGCCGCCACGAAAACACTTAGTACTCGATTGCAACCGAGATGGTGACGGAAAACCAATGTAATGATTGACCAATGTAATGACTGACAGCACTCTATTTATTTTTTTAACACAATTTATTTAACCACACAGTATATCTATCACACTATCACCAAACACCCACCCAGATGTGCCCTGGGCCATGTTGCACAGCCTACAGACACGCAACCAACTCATAATTTCAGTACACACAATGACAAACTGCTACTAAATAATTCTTCACACTGATGTGTAGATACGCTCAGTACTCGTAAAATTTCCAAATAATGCATAGCAGAGCCTGCAGATCTGCTCGCAAAATAACTCAGCAGACATGCACAGGTACCCCCCCCCCCCCCCCACCGCACCCTGTTCACAGGATCGTGAAGTCACGCATCCGTCTGATTACAGACCGCCCACAGCCCCTGCTCGGCTTCCGCGAGCTGAGTTGGCGTAGTCGACGCGCTCTTCAGCTGTCAAAGCACACACAGACGTCCGTCCAGGACCGTAATCTGTCACAACCCCGAGCCATGACCACCGAACGTGGATGAGAGTCAATTTTATATCAATGTAGCATAATTCCAAAGTGCAGCCTCCATACGCTAGACACATCATAGCAGCAGCACATGTCTTTATCTCCTATGACACGCTGCGCATTGCTCCTGACATGAAATTACACGGCCCTTTAACTAAACATAACTACACATCCCTGCTCTCGCCTCGTCACGTGACCAGCCACCTAAAACCTTCTCAATATTGTTCTTACTTTACAACTTTTTTTTTTAAAAGATGTAATTTACTCCCTCCACTGCACCTAACCTCACACCCTTCCCTCCATCAACATACGCAAACGTCCTCAACCCTATCTTGACGCTCATATATCACCCCACAAACCACGTCCATCAATCAATTTACCATTCTTATCCCCACTTTTCGAATTACAAACGTAGCCTCTATCTAAACACCAATCAACTCATCTTTCTCGCACTTTCAACAATAAAATTAATTTTACACACACACCGAAATACCAAACGCAATTAAAGAGTCAAACTTTTATACAGAGCATCAAGCACATACGACACTCACACCAATATTCAAAGCCTGGTCCATATTTACCACCTCCAAATTGAATTAAATATTATTACCATTGCCGCAACATTTTGCCAGCGCTCGATTTGGACAATTTTTCCGCTCTTGACTGTTGTCACTAGCGGTCGAATATCACTACCTATAGATTGCATAAATTTCCACATAAAAACAATCTCACACCGCCGTTTAGAGACACCTATATCTGAACACATAGCATCATTCAGCAACTATCACTTGCTCTTATCTAATAACTCATCCATCAGGTCTGGGGGCAAGGTCACCCCTTTCTTCCTTTCTTTGTTTCTTTCTTTCAGCAGCAGACAGCTATTTTTTACAGTGGTAGCTAAATTGCGCCATCAACTTAACATCACCAATGGAGAAACATATCTTCAAATACGTAAACACTCTTACTCAATTACACAGCGTTTCTGCTGAGGACATGACCTTCAATATTACAGTTCTTAATCCAATAACCACCAAAACAAGTACTAAATGCTCAAACTAATCCCATAGGATCTTACAAAGCGAGTGTCCGAGCGCCAGCGGCGGCATGTCAAAGCCACATATCTGTCCATCTAAACAGCCGTCCACTCAGCCCCAGGACCAGCATGCTGAAGTGGGCTCTCTCTATAACTGCTCTACAGCTACTGTCTAACGACATACAGTGCACAAAGGGATTCCTGAATAGCGCAGATCTCTATCCCCCCCCCCCCCCGGCATCTTCCACTGGACATGTAAACAGTGTTCCCCCCCCCCCCCCCCCAGCCAGCGAACTCGACATCATTCACCCTTCGCTGACAATTTACACTCTCAAATCTTAAACACTTGCATATAAAAAACCATATTCACTCCTGCCAAAACTCACTTAATAATAGAAAAAACGTTCTGCCTTTCTAAGCATAGATGAGTATGCATTTACCTTCACCCATCTGATCTCTGCAATTTAAGTTGGAGAAAGACATATCCATTACCTTCTGCAGCCTGTCTAGAAACAGAACGACCTCAGTTACTGCAACAGGACCTTGTTTTGACCATTCGCCGGAAATGCGCGCAATGTTGTAAGTCCCAAACTAGATACAAGTACAACAGATCCTCAACACCCTATCATCTTTATTCTCTACCATCAAACAGTGAAAAAAAATTACCAGCTATAAAAGCTCATGATATTTACAAGTCACGAAGGCACCAATGCGATCCACCTCCAGTGCGGACAAACGGAATTCACAATACTCCCCCCGAATAACGCAGAGTGCCACCATCCAAGAATTCCTAATAGCTCACCAAGTCTGACACCTCAAACTGCAGCTGCCTATACAAACAAGATAATATTAAATATACAGACACTGCAGAGACCACTTTAAAGTTTGATCACCCATACTCTAAGTGAATGAGAAACTATCTCTGACCCTTGTTCAGACAGTGTTTTCTAACACGCTTTTGCACACAGCCGAACATTTCGTCATTCTGCCGCGACTTCAAAGTCCATGTCTGATTCTAAACAGACATTAACGTGGACTGAAGCACGACCTCTCACAGGAAACTATACCTTGCACCTTGTAAATCATATTCTTACAGTCGATAGCATAACACTGAATGATTTTAAACAAAGGACAGCCACAACACAAGGAAACTAGAAGAGCCTGGTGGCATTGTGGCGACTTCCCAAACTACCCCACGAAAGTGATTGACCACCTTTACATTTAAACTCATATGTCACAGTGACTGAATAGTTGATAACTCTGCGTTCCATTTCTAGTGATTGTTCATTTTGCACATCACAGCTGATATTGAGAAAAATTTTACAGTAAGTCCAACACTGGCCAATCATGTGACAGCATGTTTTCCTAATTTCAGTATCATAGCTAAACAATAGCTCCTCTACTTTGCAAGTGTCACTGCGAACATTCATAGATGAGTGCTCAGTACATCCAATCACACTTAATTCTCGAACACATAACAACGATCAAAGTATACCAGGCAACACTATACATATTTCTAAGCCCGCATCTCGTGGTCGTGCGGTAGCGTTCTCGCTTCCCACGCCCGGGTTCCCGGGTTCGATTCCCGGCGGAGTCAGGGATTTTCTCTGCCTCGTGATGGCTGGGTGTTGTGTGCTGTCCTTAGGTTAGTTAGGTTTAAGTAGTTCTAAGTTCTAGGGGACTGATGACCATAGATGTTAAGTCCCATAGTGCTCAGAGCCATTTGAACCATATTTCTAAGACCTCACGTATAGTACACAATCAATCTCTCTGCGTATGGCGGTCACAGAGCAATCTCGCCCTCTTATGTTAAAAGACCATCCTCACCTCGGCATTGACCAACCTACCCCGCAACATCGCTACCCAATTATTCCTCAACCGAGCAGATGAATACATTTACACTCCACCTCTCTTGACTGAATAGAGCTTTCCTAGTCCAAATCACCACATTTCTCGAAATGTAACCAAGTCTTGGAGCTTAGCACACCATATCGATCTATAGTAACAGATCTCAAAGTGCCTTAATTTAATAGCATACAATTAAGAAGAACAAGAACGGTGTGATATTTATACACCACGTAGTTCAACACATTTTTACGTAAATCATCCAATCTATCATGTGTAAAGTATTGTTCTAGAGTCTAGGATCAGTGCATCGAAGGTTCTGGTAAGAGAGAGAAAGAGAGAACATAAACACACGCGCTCCTAAAACTAGAACGTTCAGCACTTAAAAACGGGCGATAATCTTAGATCGCCCACTTTTCCGTCCTGTCAGACATACATCCTTCTCCCCGGTTCCCCTACGCTGAGCTATCTCCCCCCCTCCCCCCCCCCCCCCCCCCGCCAATCGTAAAACTTTTCCTTTCTATGATACGAGCGCAATATAGACCTGCGGACACGTCTACTGCCCACTGATCACATCCGATCACGAGTCAGAAATTATACTATTACTCCATCAGGTCTATACAAAAATGATAGTTAGTAGCAGGCGGTACATCCTACAAGCAAACAGATACGCATAACAGCAGCGTCCAACATGTGAAAATTACAAGTTATCCCGTCACCAACTCTGTAAACAGCTCATCTGTCGGGTAAGTGTGTACACAATGATTATAGCCCCTCACAAATACCCACAGCTAACTTAGTTATGACGCTGAAGTCTCGATTTTACACCAAGCATGCGACAGGGTGGGGATCGCGTAAATCAAAGTACGTTTAGAGGAATGTGTCAACTTTCATCACACATGAGATGGAAGTCCTCTGATGAGCGACGGGTTCACCGTTAACGATCGCAAGTAGACACTGCTTTAAACCACATACGGAACACGTAGCTGCATACGACTAGAACACACGCTATATCACGTGACTAAAGCATTCAAACAGAACACTGGAAAAAAAATTGACCTTCAGCAACTTGTCCTTCTCTAGAATAAATGAGTCAACGTTTAAATCGTACCTAGTTACAGCTCTATCTCAATCGATCATCCCTTACACTCTCTGTTATCCTTTAACACAGATGTGAGTAAGTTTAGACGTGAATGATTCTCTGTCCTCCTGAAGAGCATCAAATACAGTATTCAACTCACCTGTATCGCTGCTACCTCAGTACACATACACGATAATACGAACTCAACGAGAAAAAATTGACTACCTTCCTGATTCCAATCGCTTCGATGTCATCGTTTTCCTACATTCCTCTTATTGCCGCATACTTGACTCCATGTACAAACTGCTCCGTGCGAACCAGAAGATAAGGAAGTATGTCCTCATTTTCACCGCATTTCGGTGTATATTAGGTTAGTTTATACGTATGCGCTAATCAGTTTTCGCATTTCTTTCTATTTTTATGTTAGATCCATCCATGCGACCGCGACATAACCTATCGTTCTGTGTTCTAAAATTGCGTGTAAATGTACCCCAGGCGTATCCAGCCAACTCCACATTCGGAGAGCACTTGCTCTGTTTTCTGTATGTCTGTGTACATGCACACCTCGCGGATTCCTTTAATTTTTTTCTAGTTATATTTCTAGCTATATTTCATTTTCTCTGTTATATTAGATGTTATTGAGAGTCTACATAAATATCATATATTTGTTGTTTTTTTCATTGCTTGCTCTATCTCTTTTTCTCCAGTTTTTAAGCTTTTACGCCGGCCGCGGTGGCCGAGCGGTTCTAGGCGCATCAATCCGGAACCGCGCGACTGCTACGGTCGCAGGTTCGAATCCTGCCTCGGGCATGGATGTGTGTGATGTCCTTAGGTTAGTTGGGTTTAAGTATTTCTAAGTTCTAGGGGACTGATGACCTCAGATGTTAAGTCACACAGTGCTCAGAGCCATTTGAACCGTTTAAGCATTTCTTTCTTCTATATATTGTTTTTTCCCAAGAACCTTGTCAGCTGTGTTCCAAATTCCATTTTTAATGATTTTTCATTCTTCGTCAATCGAACCTGTTGCACTTACAGTAGTTAATTCTTCAGCTAGTTTTGTCTGGAGGAGTAGCTTGTTTTTCTCTGTGCGTTTAGTACTATTTTTCTGTCTTGTTTTTCTCCATTTGGCCCAAATATGAATAACGTCTCTTTGCTGGTCACGTAGACCTTACTGATTATAAGAAAGACTAATAGGATCAAACAAGCGAATGTCACGCATCTGTATTACGGAAGCATTTGTGATTAGCTCGGTTCGTATGGATTTTCACTGTCTGAGCCATTTTGATCTGCATTAAGGTAATAGAGATAGTGCAGTACTAAATGACAAACCAGAGTTTGTTCTAATTTGGATGGAAATATATTTCTAAATGTTTGAATGATCTGTAGGCAAGGGACAGATTTACTTCATCCTGTGACATTCTATTGTACCCAGGTTAAATGCTCATACACAAATATCCCTTACTGCTGTCGACTGAGGCACACGGACTGGAACAAAACTATTTACCGGGTAAACTGGCGACAGGTTTCCTAGAAAAATCACTAGGGTTATTACAAAACAAATGACGACGTCTACATTATGGGGAGAAACAATGCTGAACTTAGGCAATTTGTGTAATTAAACGACAGTAAAAGCGCAAATCATAGTAAATATGCTGTGCATGAGAAAACCCCCTATGAAAGTACTCTTTGTGAGAATTCTTGTTGCGAGTAGTATGATATCACAGTTGCGAGAGCAGCTCAAACAGCTCAGAGTCGCTTTATGCGCGCGCGAATGTAATAATTAAGGAGCTCTTTCCTAAACAACGTCGTGTAACTCGGCTCTTTTGTACCTCACTGAAAGTTTAATGGATGCTTTTCATTCCACGGCTGCAGTCGAAACTCATGCCTCCTATTCACAACTGGCAGCTGTTTTAAAGAAGTGAACTTGGCTTCTAGTAAGAATGAAGAAATTAGCTTCTAGTGCGGAGTTAAAGTTCAGGGTCTCAGTGAGCGTATTAGCAGGATTGAAGCGCTGGAAGAAGTACATGCTAGTGCTACATCTCAAAGGCTGGAATTCTCAACGATTTAGAGGTTCGCGGTGACCCAAATACACTGGTCTACAAAATACAAGAACCAAAGTAACTTTCGCCTTGTGTTGTAACGTAGCAAATTATTCTGAGTGTTTACAATTTACAGTGAAGTAAGCGAACTTACATTGTTCTATGCTGGTAGGAGAGCAGTTTTTTAATTTTAATTTTATTTTTGTTCTTACATCAGCACAACTGTGGCTGCCGCTGTGGCGTGAGGCTGGCTTACTGTACGATTAGCTATGCACACTCTCTCTGAATCGATAGAAGTACTATTAAATTGTATTCGGTCTTTACCATACTTCTTATACAGACTTACATTGATAATACCAATATACTATAAAATCTCAGTTCATTATCTTCAGTAATTTTCGATACATAAAATTTTATCTAAAATGCGTAATAACTTTTCTGCTATTACAGAACTGAGCTGGGGATTGTAAAGTTTCGTTTATAATATCAGTTGAAGCTATAATGGAAAAGGTTCATTGAAGTTACTTTTCTAGGCTTTTCTTCGCATTCGTTGCAGTAGCTTACTGACGTAATAGTAAATATTGGGTTGGTGCACAAGTTTAAAAAATGGTTCAAATGACTCTAAGCACTATGGGACTTAAGATATGAGGTCATCAGTCCCCTAGACTTAGAACTGCTTAAACCTAACAAACCTAAGGACATCACACACATCCATACCCGAGGCAGGATTTGAACCTGCGACCGCAGCAGCAGCACGGTTCCAGACTGAACCGCCTAGAACCGCTCGGCCACATCGCCCTTCTGGTGCTCACGTTCATAGCGCTTTTCCGTAAGTTAAATACAACAGATACACATAATAAAGACTTCAGTCATCAATAGCATATTTTCCTTCACTACTTACAACAGTCTGCTACCGCTGCGGTAACTTTTCGATTCCGCGACTGTAGAAATCACATGATTTTGCGGCAGAGCACATTTTCATCCGGAAAAAAAGTTCCTTGAAGGTGTTCGATGTTGTTGTTATCGTTATTGTTGTCTTCAGTCCTGAGACTGGTTTGATGCAGCTCTCCATGCTACCCTATCCTGTGCAAGCTTCTTCATCTCTCAGTACTTACTGCAACCCACATCCTTCTGAATCTGCTTAGTATATTCATCTCTTGGTCTCCCTCTACGATTTTTACCCTCCACGCTGCCCTACAATGCTAAATTTGTGATCCCTTGATGCCTCAGAACATGTCCTATTAACCGGTCCCTTCTTTTTGTCAAGTTGTGCCACATACTCCTCTTCTCCCCAATTCTATTCAATACTTCATCATTAGTTATGTGATCTACCCATCTAATCTTCAGCATTCTTCTGTAACACCACATTTCGAAAGCTTCTATTCTCTTCTTGTCCAAACTATTTATCCTCCATGTTTCACTTCCATACAAGGCTACACTCCATACAAATGCTTTCAGAAACGACTTCCTGACACTTAAATCTATACTCGATGTAAACAAATTTCTCTTCTGCAGAAACGCTTTCCTTGCCATTGCCAGTCTACATTTTATATCTTCTCTACTTCGACCATCATCAGTTATTTTGCCCCCCAAATAGCAAAACTCCTTTACTACTTTAAGTGTCTCACTTCCTAATCTAATTCCCTCAGCATCAGCCGACTTAATTCGACCACATTCCATTTTCCTCGTTTTGCTTTTGTTGATGTTCATTGCCCGCATGTCGTGGTCGTGCGGTAGCGTTCTCGCTTCCCACGCCCGGGTTCCCGGGTTCGATTCCCGCCGGGGTCAGGGATTTTCTCTGCCTCGTGATGGCTGGGTGTTGTGTGATGTCCTTAGGTTAGTTAGGTTTAAGTAGTTCTAAGTTGTAGGGGACTGATGACCATAGATGTTAAGTCCCATAGTGCTCAGAGCCATTTGATGTTCATTCTTATATCCTCCTTTCAAGACAATGTCCATTCTATTCAACTGCTCTTCCAAGTCCTTTGCTGTCTCTGACAGAATTACAATGTCATCGGCGAACCTCAACGTTTTTATTTCTTCTCCGTGGACTTTAATACCTACTCCGAATTTTTCTTTTGTTTCCTTTACTGCTTGCTCAATATAAAGATTGAATAACATCGGGGAGAGGCTACAACCCTGTCTCACTCCCTTCCCAACCACTGCCTCCCTTTCATGCCCCTCGACTCTTATAACTGCCATCTGGTTTCTGTACAAATTGTAAATAGCCTTTCGCTCCCTGTATTTTACCCCTGCCACCTTTATAATTTGAAAGAGAGTATTCCAGTCAACATTGTCAAAAGCTTTCTCTAAGTCTACAAATGCAAGAAACGTACGTTTGCCTTTCCTTAATCTTTCTTCTAAGGTAAGTCGTAGAGTCAGGTGTTCGATAGAAAGCGGAAAAGGTGAGAATCCGAGGGCGCAAAATCAGGTAAATAAGGTGAGTGAGGGATGTGTTCCCAACTCCTGTGTAGTGTCTTTTGTCAGTCTAGCAGAATGTAGGCAGGCGTTATGGTGGAGCAGCGTCACTTCACTCAGTCTTCCTGGTCTTTGTTCTAGGACTGCTCACGCAAAACATCTCATAGCACACCACAAGATCGCTGTTCCACCAGGTGCAAAACATTAGCTTTTGTGGGTGCGCGCACGTCTTTGTACGGGGAGTTGCTGCTTCGTTTGGCTTCGACCATACCTTTCTTTTCCTTATGTCTGCATAAAGACACAGTTTTCCTTCACCAGCTACGATACAGGGTAGGAAAGGTCGATGTTCTTAATGAACCAATTGATGACGAGCAAACAGAGATGCACGTATCAGCACCTGATTTTTGCGATTTTAGCTTAGAGCGTGCAGTAACCACACATTCGATTTCTGAACCTTGCCTGTTGCATGCAAATGTGGTACGCTGTTAGAATGATCAGAGCTAATCAGATTTGCCAGTCCTGGAGAACACCGACATCTGGGCACTGGACTCCATTCGGGAGGACGACGGTTCAATCCCGTGTCCGGCCATCCTGATTTAGGTTTTCCGTGATTTCCCTAAATCAGGGGTCTCCAAACTACATCCCGCGGGCCGAAACCGGCCCGTGAGGGCCGGCAAACCGGCCTGTGTTAGCTGGCCGGACATCCCCCGTATCCGGCCCGCCAAATATTTGAGGTGGTACCTATACTGCCAACAATTGACTTTCGAGGCCTATCGCGACCAATACACCGCGACATTGGCTCTGCTACTCGCTACAAGACTATATAACTAAACTTATTGTTGCGCCGTTTGAAATAACAACGCGTTGACATACTCTATCTCTGTTACGTCTTGCAGTAATAGTGTTGCTAACAATGATTTTGAGATTTCGTTAACTTTGCAGGACGCTTTCGTGAAGAATGTGCAGTGACATACTTTTTTGTCGGTGAAATTCGCCAGAATAAAATACGCCAGAATTTCGGTCAGGTACGTCCACCAATCAAAATTATGTAATTAAATAAAAATCTTAGTTCGTTTCAGTGCTAGCTATTCGCACAACCTTAGATTTTTGCGATTTAATCTTTACTTTAGCCTTAAATTACGGTGATCGTGGAGTGCTAGGGTGCTTTAATCCCACTAGGTAGATCTTGGCCCTTACGACTTCGTGGAGGAGTCAATGTGGCCGCGGACTAAAACGTTTGGAGACCCCTGCCCTAAATCGCTCCAGGCAAATGCCGGGATGGTTCCTTTGAAAGGGCACGGCCGACTTCTTTCCCCATCCTTCCCTAATCCTATGAGACCGATGACCTCGCTGTCTGGTCTCCTCCCCCAAACAATCCCATCACCGACATGGATCATTGTGTATTAATGCGTATAAACAATCTTCATGAAACCGTGAAGGTGTTGTTCAATGTGGGGAGTTACTGATGTCAAAACGATCCTCCTTAAAATGAGAAAACCATTTTCTTGCCGTACTCTGTCTAACGGAATTATTATCATACATAACGCAAATGTTTTTGGCTGCCTCCGCTGCGGTTAGCCCACTGTTGAATTCAAATAGAAGAATATGTCGGAAATGTTTCTGGCTGTCTCCCTCTACTTAATTCGAACAGAAATGTTCCTATTTCTTCACTTGGCACTCTAATTTCTAGCGTGCACAGCTCCACTCACTATCTCCAAATGACAAATGGCAAAAAGTAAACTCAAATAGTAACAATGAACTACAAATAATAAATGACAACTGATAAATAAACGCAAAGCAACAGGAATAGCGATATGAAAAAAAACCGCTGCGAACTTATGCACCAATGTAATACATCAAAAATTATTATTTAATTATATTTTGATATTAAGTGTTGTGGTGAGACGGAGAGTTTATGGAGGGCATATGTAAAGTGAGGATGCAAACTATGCAAAACGTATATGTGGGAAAGTTCTTGTGCAACCGTGAATCATGTGATGTATGTGCTATTATGAATGCTCTTGTATTAAAGCAACCAGAAGAAATGTTAGCTGTTAAGACAATATTTCATTTCTAGGGATAATCCATATTTTGCTCTGTTTAAATTAAAGCTGATTTAGAAAATACAGAATTTCCTCTATAAATTGCTCTATGCAATGCTACTGGATCACTGAGGAATTATCATGAGTTTCACAGTGCTGGAGCTATTGTGATTGGGTGCCTAAATCAACAGCCGGTAACAATTAACTGCTTCCGCACTTAGTATAGTGCCTTGTGGTACAGTTTCAGTGTCTTCTGGAGTCGCTCGGAAGCTATATTACATTACACATCAATAGTAAACCGTGTTACACAAGTTTGTGCTAAGGTGAAGCAAATCTTGTATTTTATCGGTACTCGTAGCATAATTGTAAAGCGATTACAGTATTTAACATTTTAGTAAAAGCTGAAAATTTTTTAGTGATGTTGTTTCTAAATTATTTGCATGTAACATTTCTTGTCGTAATTCATGTGAGGTGTTTCGTGAACGTTTCGGACCGTTTTGACTAGCACTTAAGAAGGCCACTGAATAACTTTATGTAGTAACTCGCGAGTGGCTGTGGAGCAGCGACGTGAAAATCATTCGGGTCCGACTGGTGAACTTCTGGTTGCTTTCGTGTGGAAAACTCGTAGTAAAAACAGTCATTACCTTGTACCAGTAATAGTTTGACAGTGAATACGGACGTGATATTCATTTACAACATATTTTGGAGACAATAACGACTCATTATTTGAAAGTTAAATATTTTCAAGCAAGTTATTTAGTATCCTGAACGCCCTATGTATTTACGAACTTGCAGATACTGCGTTCAAGCTTGAGTTTTGCGGCCTCTGGTCAGTTTTCCTTCATTGCTGCTGCACCAGTACCTATTAGTGCAGAGTGAAGAGACGGACAACTGCAAGCGGATGGAGGTAGGTGGATTCAACTATTTAGGAGAAGATGTTATAGCCCTCCCCACCGCCGTGTCACTGTCAAGTAACATAGCTCGATGATGATTGGACAATATGTAGAAAGAACTGCTGCAGTATTGTACAGAATATTAGGCAGTGAGACGAATAGAAATAACACTTTCATGGATAATGAAATGAAATGATTGTATGGCATTTATTGCCCGGGATATCCCCTTTCAGGGTTCGGCCACCTAGTGCAAGCCTTTTTTTAAGTTGACGCCACTTCGGTGACTTGCGTGTCAATGATGATGAAATGATGATGAAGGACAAACACCCTGTCCCCTTCTGGGAATCGAACCCGGACCCTCTTGCGTGGTAGGCGGTAACGCTACCGCTGTGCGACGGAGGTGGACACTTTCATGGAAAGACAATAATTACAGTGAAGTCACTGCGATTTATTATGGTAGCCTACACATTAAAAAAGCTAGAAATGGTTCTTAATAGTGTGTGTGACCATCATGGACAGCAATCCATGCTCTGCGCCGCCTTCTCATGCTAGTGAGAAGATTGGTAACGAGCTTTTATTGTAGGGAGGTCCAGTTCTCTAACAGCGCGAATTAGGTAAGCGAACAAATTATTTGTGGCAGAATGGTGCACTCCTTTTTGTGCTAAAGACATCCTTAATGTGGAGTAATCAATGTCATTTTTTCTTCTCCCATTGGAATTATGTGCGTAATCTTTCTTTTGAACTACAGTGGATTATTTACAGCAAACTTGTCGGGGGAAAACGAAAATACACAAAATATGTCAAGTTAATGATTCGTCTCTCCCCTACATTACGATCAATTTAAATGGAAAGGTGGCTGAACCAAGTTGTTTTAGAAGTTCCAAAATGTTTTTTTTCCAATTTAAATTCTCGTAAACATGCACCTAAAAAGTTTGAAATTTACGCACTATTATTATTTACTCATCATGTATTACACTTATCAACGGTGTAGTACCTCTAGATGTGCAGAACTGAATATGTTGTGAAGTTTCGAAATTGAGAGTGGGACTACTCGCAGAAAATCCCTCAATAACACTTTTAAAAACATTATTTAACATTTATTTTGTTGCTGTACGTATTTTTGGAATGATCACAATAGGATATTCGAGGAATCGTTTTCTCTGCCCGTTTCCCCGACTTCAGTCCCATTCAGCACGTACTGCAGCATGTCCACGCTGGTGGAGCAACAGAGCGCCCTACCACAGGAAGTCCTTAGCAAAACGTGTCGCCAGTATGGGAGCACTTCGCAGAGCGTGCATCGCTGTACGTGGTGACCACACACCCTATCAAGAACCATGTACCGCCTTTTGTAGTGTCAGGTGATCATGGTCAGTCGCGGTGACTTCAGTGTCATTGAAACTTTCTGGCAGATTAAAACTGTGTGACGGACCGAGACTCGAACTCGGGACCTTTGCCTTTCGCGGACAAGTGCTCTACCATCTGAGCTACCCAAGCATCTGCCAGGAAGTTTGATATCAGCGCACACTCCACTGCAGAGTGAAAATCTCATTCATTGTCATTATTCTCTTTGAACAAAAATGTTATTTCTGTTCTTCTCATTGCCTATGTCTTTCAGTAGCCGTCTGGGCTCAGCTGTAGCTGTTCTTTCTATGCATGTTCCAAGTTTCATCGAGCGATATTATTTGCGGTGGCACATCGTGCGAAAGTTAGGAGTATTTTCGACCTTAAGTTTTTTCGTCAGTGTAGAAAACATCTATTCCAACAGAGTGGTTGGAACAGTTCAATCCCGTAACCTTTAGGTTCTTGCGAAATTACATCCATTGACGTGTTCGTCTGATGCTATGAGAGAAACATCACAGGTATTGTGACCTTGTGATATAGATAAAACATACCTAATGTTCCTAATAGGCCCTTTGCCCATCCATTCATTACTCGCGCCCACTAAGGTTGCGATTCCCGTAAGAGTTCGGCAAACCTGTGAGCATTCGCACAGACGTAGGCCAATGGCCGGGTACCCATTTCACTATGTATGAAGATAGTAACCGTTCTCGAAAGAACAGATACCATTGATGACCGTGCAGCTTCTCTAGAATATTAGTCATGTAGTTTGTGAACAGTTGGGAGTGTGGGTCTCACGGGAACTGTGGAAGGGATAAGACCTTGCAATCGCGCTATTCATCTGTGTCCTCGGTGGCACAGATGGATAGAGCGTCTGCCATTTAAGCAGGAAGTCCCGGGTTCGAGTCCCAGTCGGGGGCCCGCATCTCGTGGTCGTGCGGTAGCGTTCTCGCTTCCCACGCTCGGGTTCCCGGGTTCGATTCCCGGCGGGGGTCAGGGATTTTCTCTGCCTCGTGATGGCTGGGTGTTGTGTGATGTCCTTAGGTTAGTTAGGTTTAAGTAGTTCTGAGTTCTAGGGGACTGATGACCTAAGATGTTAAGCCCCATAGTGCTCAGAGCCATTTGACCCAGTCGGGGCACACATTTTCAGCTGTTCCCATCGAGGTATGTCAACAACACGTGTCGGCATCTGAGGGTTTCAATTAATTATCATTTATTCTAGAGAAGCTGCACGCTCATCAATGGTAATTGTTCTTTCGAGAAAAGTTACTATCTTCATATATAGTGAAATGGCTACCCGGCCTTTGATCTTCGTTTGTGCGAATGCGCACAGGTTGCCCGAACTCTTACGTGAACCGTAACCTTAGTGGGCGCGAGTAATGAGTGAATTGGCAAAGTATCTACTAGGAACATTAGGTATGTAGATTGTGGACAGTTGGGAATATGGGTCTCACGGGACGCGTGCATGGGATAAGTCCCTGCAGTCGCGCTATTCAATTGTGTCTTCGGTGGCTCAGATGGATAGAGCGTCTGCCATGTAAGCAGGAAATCCCGGGTTCGAGTCCCGGATGGGGCACACATTTTCAGCTGTTCCCATCGAGGTATGTCAACAGCACCCGTCGGCTGCTGAGGGTTTCAATTAACTGTCATTTATAAAAGTTTAGGTTACACTCTCACCTGAAGCAAACGATAAAGTGAAGATCAAGTGGTAGCGAACGATGTCAGTCATGAAAAAAAAAGGCGAGTTCAATAGAATGATGACTGCTGGGAGGGTTATGCATTCTGAGTTTGTGTTCCATTTTTAACGAGTGAGACTGGGTATCCGTAATAGCCATGAAAACTTCTAACCACAGTTGCCACAAAGTGAGGCTGCCCTCACAGCTTGTGTGTTGTGCTGGTAATCTACACTGAGACATAAATGTCGTTGAGAGGTCGTCCATCGTCAACTAAGGTTCTCAAGTACTGATCGTGTATGTAGACGCATTACTAAAAAGTAGTAGTCAAACATTTCGCAGACTTCTTGTTCACCAAGTCAGTGACTTCTTTGGCGATAAGTTCTGTTTTATTATAAGTTCAACACTGTTTGCTGAACTTTGTTTTAACAGTCTTTAATTTGTCGACTAATCTGCAGCTGTCAATCATTTGAGGAGAAGAAATGGAACATTTTTTATTGAAAAATCTGAAATTTTGCGGCAGAATCGAAAGACAATGTATCTCTTATTGTACACAATATTTGAATACAAAAAACTGAGAAATAGTCTGATACCACAGAATTACGCTCCCCACCTCATCATTGCAAACAAATAATGAGACAAATTAAAAAACAAATAATTTGTTAAGAACTTCGTAAGTGCCAAACCAGGAAACTGAATGGTTTAAATACCAATAAAAAAGTTTTTTTTAAAGTGTCATTAATACTGAGGCATTATGTTTTATTTGTGCAATACGAGTACAGAAATGCAGCAATAATATACTACCTAGTAGAATGAAAACCATTTTTCATTTCTTTTAAATTTATTACAAGATAACAACAAAACAGAAATGAAGACAAAAATCGTCCAGTATTGACGTCTGCTTCTTATACAACTCCATTCCTGGTATCAGATGTTGCAAACTTTTCTGTGAAAATATCTGTACTGTTGAGGAACAAAGAAGTCAATTACATACGTTGAAATTACAGGGAATAGGTTATAGCCATTTCAAGAATCTTGCATAAAACTCGCAGAATAAAGGCCTTGCCTACGTTTCTTCGTTTCTCTTTAACTGCTAAATCTCTGTCGCAGCTCAAAAAGCAGTGCCGGCTCGCGAAGAGTTGTGTTACGTCTCCAAAGAATTCCACGACAAATGGAAGTAACCTTAACGGATGTCACATTACGGTATACTGATAATTTTTATTTTTAGATCTTCTAATTACAACAGAATGAAACACAATTTTCGTGTCATACGCGTTTCGCCTTTATTCTCTGCAATGCATCTTCAGTGGTAGGTTTTGGTGCAGTGTTTTTCATTGCTCAGAACAGGTGTTCAGTTCCTAGTGCTGCGAAATGTGGAAAATAAAAACCCCAAATGACAATTATAAGAAGAAGAACAGCACAAAAAATGGAACAGAAACATAACATGTAGAAATACGTCTACGCAACCTGCCACTGAAGATGCCTTTCAGAGAATAAACTCGAAATGCATATGGCACGAACACTGTGTTTCATTCAGTTGCAGTTAGACGGTCCAAAAGTAAAAAATTATCAATATACCGTAATATTACACGCAATTGTAGAAGACAGGTCTACAAAAATTGAAGATCTTCATGCATGTCCCTTGGAATACCAGAGAGAACCACTGCTTTAACACAAAGACCATCATCCATCTGGTAATGAACGCTTAAAACAGTTTCTCCGTGATTCAGATCTAGAGACATGCATTTCCTTTTGACTTTTCCTGAGCCTTGTTTTGGGCTTCATTTCTGCTTACCACAGTTTTCAGTAGTCCATGTTACGATAGCAGTGTAATATGCTTGCTGAACTAACTTATCTCTTCCTACATTGCCTCAACGATATGCGTGTTAAGTAGTTGTGGCAATAACTATAAGCATATCTATCACATTTTCCAATATAATATGCCTCTATTTGAACTTAGATTCTTGTTATTTAAACGTCCGTCTTATAGATACCGTAAGTATTCTTCAGTGTCAGCTCTTCTTCAACATCCAGAGAATTTTAAACTTTTCATTCCAAAAGTTTTAGAAGTAATACGCCACGAAGTAATTTTATATTGTTTCTTTCTTCCATAACATAAAACGAGGTTTTAATTATAAACCCATAATCATCTTGTGAATGTTGCAGCTCTTCTTACATATGTGCTTTCTAAGAAAGATCGAGAGGAATTCCACATTAATCAAGACATCTTTGCAGTTTTAGTTTCACCCAGACATGTTCCAGTACTTTTTATGCTGTCTTCAGTGGGTTTATTTGTTTATGTTCCTTCTGAAAATTTTTTACATGTTAACCTTCCAAGAAACTTTTGATACGAAATATTTGCATTTGTAAAATGAGCGATTATTGTCGGTTTTTTACATTAGTTTGCAAATGTAAAAAAATATTTGACAATAATTGCTCATTTTACAAATGTAAACATTTTGTATCAAAGGTTTCTGTAAAAGTTAACATGTAACAGCGCTTAAGAAGGAAAGTAAACGAATAAACCCACAGAAGACGGCACAAAATGTGCTGAAACATGTTTGTTAACCTCTTGTATGTTGGGGAGGTAGCAGAGGATTCCCCAAATCATTCCAGACGAATGCTAAAAGTCATCTCAGAGATTCGTCCTTTTCTTTTCGTCTTGAAACAACTGCTAGTGTATGTTTCTGGAAGGAAGTTCAGTTGCTATTTTTGTCATGTAATATTTTGTCTAATGTAATATCTTGTATAGACACCTTTTATTAACCCGACACGTTCCACATCATTACGAAGTGTCGTATTCATGATCTATGGAACAAGTACTAATCTAACCTAATCTAACGAACATTGAAATCGAAGCTAAAAATATAATTTGGAACGCTTATTCTGATACATGTAAGTTTTAATTACTAATACTGTTCAAATGAAATTACTGAAAGAAAAGAAAACAAAACAAGGTTTTGGGTGATTATCACGTAATAGCTATTGTTTTTCGACGACAGTAAACAGGTAGTTCAAAATCTTCCGGAGGTGTAACCAGGCGGCATACTCCACAACCAACGATATCTCCTCTGAGAGGCCTATATGCAAGGCAATTTAAATCCTCGATGGGGGGGATGCACCGAAGTGGAAATTAAAAATCGACATTCATAGAAAAACAACAATCACAGTGAAAAACTAGCGCCACCACACAAACGAAAACGACCGTAGTCAGACATTATTGGTAGTGATACATTAACCAACCACAGGTGCGCAAGTAGCACTAACTCTATCTCTCTGTTATTTAATCAGCGAGGTAACAGAATTGGAAGCAAAATTTGTGAAAAACATGGTAAGCTGAGGATAGTGAAATGGCAAATTGTTAGGAATAAAGCGGGATTCGTGTTATAAAAACTCACTCACATGTGCCACTTTCCGTCAAAATTTCCGCTTGTATGATGTTACATTGGAAAGAAGTAACATTAAGCCTCCGTAAGTGCGGCAATGCATGACACTCTCGACCAGAGTTACATCATGCCTCGTCTTTAGAAGGATTTCCAAAAAGCGAATTAAAGCCTAATGTTCTCGAGCCACAAGTCTTGCCTTACGATCTTCATTGGACTCTTGAGACGGCATACTCCTCAGTCTTTTAGCCATTCTGGTGTATGCAGAAAAATTAGACCGTGGTCTGCTCATTTTTATTCATAAACAAAACGAAATCCAAATGTAATGTGTAGGTTCCCAAATCAAAAAGCAAAACCAATAAATTTATTTTTCCTAGCCAGGAAGTCAAACATAAATAAAACCTATCGAAACAAGCAAGTTTTTAATACACAAAGCGAAATCAGTAAATCCATATATTCTAGCAAAGTAAATTCAATGTTAGTTTATGTTCTTAAAGGTAACATTGCGGCGCGTAATTCTGTTACTAACATAAAAACTAACAGCGCCATTCTTTAGTTCTTTGATGTACTACCAAACTAAGAGCATCATCTGTTGGTTCTTTGGCACACTACGTCCTAACTAATAAGATGAGCAGACGATTTTAGATAAAACTTTAAATTAGGATATCATTTTCTCCGTGTTCCGATTTTGATGATATAAAGCGTAGATGTTGCCCCAAGCTGCCCTCATGTTACCTGTGAAAACCCCTTGAAATTTTACTGGTAATTTTGTAGATTAGTGCCTTGAAACAGACAAACATAACCATTTTACAGTTTTATTATTAGTATAGCTATAGATATAGAATAGATACCTACACCATATTTCGTCGTTCTTGCATTTAAGCCTTCTAGTATCCAAATTTATTTCTTTTTATTTGTACTGCTTACAACTGGAGTAAATATATCAAATATTCGTCTTTGGTACCGATTGTGGTAATCATCTTTTCTCTTATAAGTTCCCTTTAGGTCTATTTTAAGCCTGCTTTTGTTGAGGTTTCTTTCATCTCAGGCTCCACGTATCATTAAGAAAATTTTGTATTTCACTTTTCACTTTTAACCTTTCACTACAAAATGTATGTATCCTTTTATAGCTCCACCTCCTTTTGCTTTTTCCTTTGATTCAACTAGAACACATCTGCCTCATTTTATTTTAGCAGTCAGTTAAAGATGTACTGTTGCGTTGTTATTATGCTAGTAGATTTAAAAGCGTCAAATTAATTTTCTTTACGATTTTAGATTCAAAAGTGATCAATCCAGATTATGAAGTTTTTGAGGGGAAATTTCCTCATAAAATTTCTCTTATGAAGAACGAGTAGCTAAGCTGTTGTTCCAAACTCCAAATTGGAGAACCAGGAATTTTTGTCTTTATTTATTTCCTTATGCCAAGTTTAAGATACCTTTTGCCTCCGCCACCTTGCTGAAATCGCATACACATAGCGAAGAGGTTTATTCATTCGTGACATGGACGTGGATGGGAGAGTAAGGTTTTTTGGCGGGGATGGTCTCGTCAGTAGGCTTTCTTCTAGCCTTTATCATCACAATGATAATAAATCAAGGTAATCGGTATGCTAATGGAAACAACTAACTGAAGTTTCAAAAAAAGTTACTTATTATCTTTCATGTCATCAAACTAACATTATTGTTCATAGTAGCCATCAACTGCCCATTATTTCTCGCGATTTTTACTAAGTCCCACCCCAGACTAGCTTCGAAAAGTTTATAAGTAGCGTCAAAAGTAGTCGCCGCCCAAAGCCACCGTACGACAGTGATATGCTGCTACCGCTTCCGCCAAACTCTGCTACCTCTTTGCAAAATGGACTGCCCTCGGATCGCTCGAAGCTTCGTCCATCTCCCTGACTTCTGACGTCACAAATCTGCGTCAGAACACGTATTACTAGTACAAAACAAACTACTGGAACAATCTTTCACAAAAGTTATAAGCGTGGTTGCTTGCGCGCTATCAGTATAAGAAAAACCAGACCAATTGTTAGCGTCAACGTTAACTGGTAAATGAGATTGACTCTTTTTATTTTTATTCATAACTGTGTGAGTTTATGATAAAAGAAATATAGGTAAACCACACAGGTAAATCATTTGGTAAGTAAATGTATGTACTAGCTATACCCGGCGAACTTCGTTCCGCCTCAGAAAATCTTTATATGTTACAGCTGACCCGTAGGTCAAACGTAGTTTTGCCACACACATGATCTATAGTCTGTAACAGTAATGTATATGTGTAACACAATGTATACGTGTAACACAATAACCGTTGTTGGTGGGAGCTCGTGACACAAACAATAATAATGGCCGAAAACTGTGTAGGAAGTGAGAAAAGGCTTAGGAGGAAGTCCGGTAGTAATGGCCACTATTAGTTCTAGCGATTCTACGGTAGATCGCGCGGATTTAACAACTGCAGCCGATACACGGCTCGTCCATGAGCATACAAACATAGCGGCAATTTCGTGTCGAATAAGGCCAAGCGCACACGCATCGATTTTTATCGTACGTAAAAACATTCTACCATTAAATTCTTTTAGAGGAACAAAGGAGAGCATAGGAACTTCTTTGTTCCTCTAAAAGAATTTGATCGTACGATGTATTTCCGTACGATAAAAATCGATGCGTGTGCGCTAGGTCTAAATGTCGGTTTGGCGAATGATGCGTGCTACCTAGTTAAACTTCTCGGTCTAGTTAAGTCGATTCAAAGAGGGATATTCGAGTAGTTGCATTTGGTACGTTTTCTTCAATTACCTATCGAATAGTGAAAGACTATCACCGGTAGAGACCTGACGGGGATAACTGATCAAGTGATAATTGGTCAGTTATCGACCGGGATTGAAAATTATTAAATTACTAAAATCGCTAGTAAAAAATAGTGGTTGGTGGTAGAAGGGTGAAAATTTAGGGTTGTGTGTATTTTGTAATGCCACATCATAAAAAAAAGTTCTGTCCCAGAAATAGAAAAATATTTTTGGAGTGGGCCACCCTTATCGTTTATGGGTATGAAAAATAGATTACGACCGATTCTCAGACTTACCGAATATACAGGTAAAATTTCATCAGAATCGATAGAGCCGTTTTGAAGGAGTATGACAACTAACACTGTGACACAAGAATTTTGTATATAAGGAATAAGGATAGTACCTTTCTTATAGTACATTGTCTCCTCTTTCTGACAGCGCATTCAGATTTGGTGTTTCTCGTACATTTCTATCGTATTTTATCTATTTAATTTTTGACTTTCTATTTATCACTTTTCTAAATAAATACTACTATATTACTTATATATCTTCTGAATTTGTGTTATGGTACTATAGTGCTTCTACCCTGACATGCTGTTGGGCTTCAATATGTTCCTCACTGATACTGGATTATAAGCAAATTAATCGTGTAATTATAGTAAGTAATTCGTACTTTTGCGCCAGTCTGTTATATGGGATCATAATTTCTAATAGCTGCATTGATAGCTAATACCTTTAGATATCCGATATTTCCTTGACTGTTATAATGTGAAAAGTACTTTTTGTCTTATTAGTTTTACAAGTGCTAGCACAGTTTCCTGTCTTTCGTTGGGTATATCGTGCAATACACTGTTTCTTCATTCAATGTTTGCCAATGAGCTTGCTTATTACGTAGTGTATTGTTAAGCTATATCTATCGTGTTCCTCAGTAAAATCATTTATCGTATTCCGCCATACTGCCCATGTTCAGGACGGATAGCATTATCTATCTTTGGCAGTTAGTGTCCCCATACGTCACTTCTGTTGTTTAACCAGGTACCTTCTTTCAGTAGTTGTGGCTGTTTGTGGTTCAGGTGTTCCCCAGGTGGGACCCTCCAGCACGCTAAAGGTATTCAGCGGCATTAGAGCCTATTTGGCCGAGTCGAGGTCCCCGGCAGATCGCACATACGATCCGCCACCCTAAACTCTCACCTACAAAATGTATCCGTCATGTTACAACAGTATATGTATTAACACGTCAGGTAATAACTTCCGCAGCACTAAGTAAAGCCTTTGAGTGCGAAAATTGCAGAGGAAGGAAGAGACAGAACATACATAACAAATAATTGTGGAAATTGTGTGTAATGTTTGTTCTGAGATAATATGATTGGGAGAGAAAAGGAAATCGTATTTAGATGCACAGCACCACTCAAATAACTGATAGAAAAGTTGGTCATACAGTCGTCGCTTTTGACGTGGTTATTAACGTTTTCACTACTCGCAGCAGGCACCTTCCCTACGATGTCAAAAATTTCCTCATCTGTAGTCATGTACTGGAGAAGATAGTTGAGAGCGTTATCCTATTGACTGGTAACGTTCTTCCTTTATAGAAGTTGTGTATTAAAACAGATTTTCACTGTTACGTTAATCTCATTTATATAGAGCTCTTAACATAGTTTTAAGCGGTGTTATTAAGATAACTGCGTACTGACTGGTTGTGGTCTCAGTCTTATTATGTTTCAAGTGTTTCTCGCGGGTAGATGCATGCACACTTTTAGTCTGGATATGAAGCTTGTAAGTCTGACGACAGGCTAGTTTCTATAAGTGTGGGTGGCAGAACGCAGATCTTTTACATAAAATGAATTTGCTCCTTGGTTACCGTTTTGTGTAGGTTGGATTCGAACAGGGGCGAAAGAACGTCCTTCGTAACAACAGTATGCAGTGCTGGATGGGCACGTTTCGCGTAGCTCGGGTCCTGTTTAGATCAGGTAAGTCAACAGGACGTTGCGGGAATACATCAGCAACGAGCAACAGCACGGTGCAGGCGCCTCTGATCCGAGTGCTGCCTCGTTTGCTAGCGACCGACACATTCTGTTATGCAAACAGCTGCATTTCCAGGTATGAACAAGGGCAGCGGAAAAGCACGTCCCAGGGGACCTCAGGTATTCACAGCTACGTGATAGAGATGGATATATTTTTACTTTATTTGATGCAACCTCGAAAATAAGAAGTGTCGTCCTAAAAAGGTTTGCTGAAGTTACACTAAAATATTATACAGCAATTAAACATGACTCTAATTACACTGGAAAACAAAATTTCTTTAATGCATAGGAAAAGAAAAGTGAATTTTCTTATGAAACCCATAGTGCTGAATACGAAAATGGCAATAAAAATGCTGAACTGCTTCTAGTTTAAGTTGATTGTGGAAGGTCACTGTTCTCTAGCGTTTATGAGAAATGAACACAAGTGTCCACAATGAAGCAATAAAAACGTAAAATGACCTGGATTTTACAAACGGCGCCTTTTTGCCTATCGCTTTTATTGTTGGTCTGGAACATCTATAGCGACGTTCCATCAATAATCAGCAACCATACACGTATTCAATGGTCCTGATATCGTTTGTTTCAATGTAGATATCACTCAGTGGAAATGTACCCGTTGTTCATCGGTGACTGCCCCCCACTTTTCTGGGAAGATGTCTATGTGAAAGTGCAACATCTGGATTTTTTAGGGATATATGGTACCCAATTGCTTGGTACCATGGTATACGATGCTCACTAAGTCCTTATAGGTCTGAGTCCGAAAGTTTTCCAAGAAATTTATGACCATATTTCGGAAAAAACCCCATGCATTCTTCTCCTTATCTTGTAAAAGAGCATCAGTTTCAGGGTCATTGACGAATTCTACAGTTTGGGGTCCAATAATCTGACGTTCAGTAATTCGTGGAATTTTACTCAGAATGTATTTGAATACGCCTCTGTCTTCATTCATGCTTTTAGTAAATTATTGATTAAACTTAGTATTATATGTATAGGAGAAAGTAAAACCCTGTTGGAATCTATTAAAAAAACATGTTGATCGTTCTTTTTTCTGGCTCCAAAGATTTAGTGGGTAGTCTTTCCTTACTTAGTGGGATGCCTTAAATCGGCTATCACATTCGCACATAAAACAGCAATATTTTTTGTAGTCTAGCTGCAGGCCAAGAAGTATGGCTAGAAATTTGAAGTCGCCGCAAATATTCCAGTAGTAGTCACTGTAATTTATAGCTCTCAACAGTTTTTCCATGTTGGCACGCGTCTCATTCCAGTGTACTGCATAGCCGAGTGGAACTGATGGCAACACATTTCCATTCTTCACTAACACAGCTTTCAGACTTAGTTTTAATGCGTCTGCGAACAGTCGGCAGTCATCGGGATTATGTTCTATATTAAGCCAACTGATAAGACTATATTTTCACACTGACTCATAATCTTCCAAAGCCTTTTGACGTGTCCGAAAAACAAATACTTTAACATCCTCGGAAAGAACTCGCCACTGCTCGTCTTAGATGTCAAGAATTTTGCTCCAATTTTTAACGACCCCTGGTTCCTTACAAGATCGTTTAATTCATGTTGAATGATATAATCGTTATCAGACGGCGAGATGTTGGTTGTGAATTCAGGATACGTGGATGGCAACGAATCTACAACAGAATTTGACATACCAGCGTCGAATTTGTTCGGGTTTTGTTTTTCCTGTGACGAACCAGTAGATTAAGGGTGCGTGAGGTTGTGGAACAGGTAGTTCTTCAGAGTCTAGCAGAAGACGAATAGCCGAAGGGATATTGGGATGATAGTTCAATTTTTTGGATATGCCTTACTTGGAGAACTCATGCAAAAGCAATGGGTTCATCGCACATACTCACCCATAACGTTACCAGAATCACATTCGCGAGTGCCAATTCTCACTACGACTACTACGAACAGACAAGTTCTGGGAGGCCTTCGTCAGCACAGTTATTGTTTCACATAAATAGAATGGGAATGGATATCTGCCTCCGCTGTATCTAGAAGTAATAAAATTTCGCTTTCTCTTTTGTTCTCTACATTGAATTAAAATGTCTCCAGTAATGGCGCAACTGGTTTGGAAAAAAAATATTTACATTATTATTACGTAACTGTAGTATGTGTAAATTAAAAGACTTCAGAAGGTTTGTATTATTATTTTTCTTAATCTGTTTGCCCTGCAAATTATTTACTGCCTCTCTATTTTTTCATGTTTTACTGAAAGTCTTCCACTTTTGTTCCTGACTTTGGATTTCATTATCCTGGATTCATGGAAATTATCAGCCCTAGTTTTAGATACATTTTTACCACACATTCCGTTCATATCAATCTCAAATTCTTCGAAATCTTTCTTTTTTGAATCCTCAACGTATTTTGTGGTTGTTTCTAGGTTGATGTGGTTGAAAACATTTGTTTCTTAATATTGAACTTTCCTTATACGAACGGTATTTGCCAAGACAGTAACAGTGATTATTAGTTTCGGCAAAGTTGAACCGCAATTTTGAAATGTGCAAATGCATAAGATGTATGCTGTTGGTGAATATTCGACATGAAAACGTAGTATAAGATAAAAAAGAAACTAATAAAAGCTGTAGCGTCTACAACAACCATTAAAAAGCAGACGCTTTGACATAATCGGTAATAATGTTTCTTTAAGACGAAAAAGTAGATGAATACATAGAAGAATACGCACAGTCATCAATAAAATAATACAAGATGTGTTCATAACTGACATATCTCAGAGTGTACATAATGTTCCGCTTCATTTAGAGAAATAAAATGTACATAAAATGTTACAAGTCGTTGATGAGTGGCACTGTAATTTGCATTAAATTTTTTGTATATAAAGCACAACCCATACAAGCGCATGTATTCCACAAAAATCTGCTATTTAGCATCACACGGTATTTTACAAGATTAAAAGCGGTATAATATTTTATATAGAAAATTATAAAATATTAAGTAATTATCTTACAGTAACATTATTATCTTTTATGACTAAGTGCCTACCTACAAGGGTCGTTGTAGACGTTACTGCTTCTACTAATGTGTTACGTAATTCTTTTACTTCTTTCCCTGTTAACATATATTACACATTCAAGTCGAATATTCACCTGCAGCTTACTCTTATGCTTTTCCAGATTTTAAAATAGCAGTTCAAATTTACCGAAACTAGACATACTGTACAAACAATTACGATCTTGTCAAATAAAGTGTTCGTTTAAGATGAATTCAACATTTACAATTACATATCGTTTCCTACGAGACTGACTATGTAAGCAGATCGTAATTTATTTGTTAATCTAATCTCTTTCAGTCTTGTTTCCTTTTGCACATCCGTTTGTATAGATATTCATTTTTAATTTTCCTCCGCAAATAATTTTCTTTTTTCTTTCTTCCAGCTCTAGTGGCTTCCGTTCCCCTATATCGTTCAGTGTAAAGCGTTATGATTTATATAATGCTCTACTTTCACCATTAAGTAGTGAAGTTTTGTCTTCACTTTGAAGGAGATCATCTTTTCACTGAGCAATTCTCATTGAACATATATACAGTACTAGGTGCAACTTCAAAGACCTTTCTCTATTTCCACCTTTATCGGGTCCATTTGATTATATGCTTTCATCAATTTAAATTTATTTACTCTCTTAGCCTTTTTTTAGATGTAATACTAACAATACAGTTAGTACCAGATATCTTTCTGTGATTAACGACTTCAGACTCAATTAGTTCTAGCTTGATAAGGAAATTACAACAATTTTAAAAAGACGAAGTTCTATTGAAATGTCCCTTACATCTCCTTGGACTAATGCGAATTTTCCCACTCACGGATACTGCCACATTCCACGCACTCTTTACGTTGTGTGGCGCACAAAACAAATTACGTGACGTATTGCTACGAAGATTAAGTGGAAACATTTATTGACAAATTGAAAGTTGTGTGTGTGAGCGAAGAAGGTAGTGACAAATAAGCCCTCATACTTTGATGATATGCAGAATACGTACCTCTAGTGCCCAAGACAAAAAAAAAACTTAGTAATGCTGTCTGACGTGGAATAAACAGGGCCGCGCGGGGTGGCCGCTCGGTTCGAGGCGCCATGCCACTGTTTGCGCGGCCTCTCCTGCCGGAGGTTCGAGTCCTCCCTCGGGCATGGGTGTGTGCGTTGTTCTTAGCATAAGTAAGTAGTGTTTAAGTCTAGGGACCGATGACCTCAGCAGTTTGGACCTTTAGGAAATGAAACACACATTTGGCTAAACAGGAAATAGTCACACAAAAGCGTACTTTCATAAATTCGACGCAACGGAAAGAAATGGGGACCTGCATAAGAAATAAGTGTAAGTAGCACATAAAAGAATATCCCTGTAAATTGAACGCTTTACTTTAAACATGTGATTGCTTCCCCCTGTAGCGTCCAACTGTGCTATGGGACTTTTTCCCTGTCTGTTTACATATAAATTCAGAAAGCAAAATTGTTAATTATCTGCGTTCATTTAAACATTCTAACACCCTCGTGCATAACGATGCATTAGGTAAACGAGGCGGTACGACACATTGTGCCCCTATAGCAGCAGTCCGCTGTTCAGCACACAGTGACCCAGCTTTTATCAGAAACTAAAACCCAATCAGCGTGCAGAGAAATTATACTTATTATTATTTATAATTCTCAATGGAAACTCTGTAGTTGAGCGGCTCTCCATCAGAGTGACTGTGACTTGCATAGTCCCCGGTAAAATGAATTCGTAAGAAATAAGTTTAACAAGCAATACACTGACTTTGAAAAAAGAGAAAACTTTACAGCTCCGTATAATTGTTGCAACCTTGCAATCCAAAGCAACATCATCTAAAATACATAATTCTGATTCATTGAAAAAATAAATTTTGCACTTCAGGAGACGCTAACCTGTTTGAATCGTGCTGGACAATAAATTATTTTCAAAATAGGTAATCACTGTAGTCTCCAGTTAGACTGAAATGTCTTTCTCTCCAAAAGAATGAGACACTTTGCAGGTAGTATGTCGTTGTGTTCTTTCTGTTTGTTGTTGTTCCTTCCGAAGACTGATTTGATGCAGCTATCCACGCTATTCTGTCCTGTTAAGGCCTTATCATCTCCGAATAACTACTGCAATCCACATCCATCTGTACCTGCTTATTGTATTCATCTCTTGGGCTCACTCTACACTTCCCTCCATTACAAAACTGAAGATTCCTTGATGTCATACAATGCTTCCCGTCAACAGATCCTTTATTTTACTAAAGTTATGTCACAAATTTCTTTTCTTCCCAGTTCTCATCAGTACCTCCTCATCAGTTATAGGATATATCCATGTAATCTTCACGTTCTTCTGTAGCACCACATTTCGAAAGTTTCTATTTACTCCTTGTCTAAACTCTTTATTGTCCCCATTTCACTCTCGTACAAGCCTGCTTCTCAGACAAATGCCTTCAGAGACTTCCTAACGCAGTTAATGATCGATGTTAACAAATTTCTCTTCTTCGGTAACGATTTTCTTGCATTGCCAATGAACATTTTATATCCTTTTTATTTCGGCCCTCATACATTATTTTACTGTCCAAACAGCAAAAATCATCTACTACTTTTAGTGTCTCAATTCCTAATCTAATTCGTACAGGGAACCTGATTTAATTCGACTATACTGCGCTACCCTTATTTCGTTTTTGTTGATGTTGATCTCATATCCTCCTTTCAAGACTCTGTCCATTCCTTTCAGATGCACCTGCAACGCCTTTTCTATCTCTGACACAATTGCAATGTCATTGGCCAACCTCAAAGCGTTCACTTATTCTCCCTGAACTTTAATCCCGTCTCCAAATTTCTCCTTACTTTCCTTCACAGCTTCCTAGTTGTACAGACTGAATAACATTGAGGATAAGCTCCTCTCAGCCACAACTACCCTTTCTTGCCCTTCGACGCTTATAACTGCCGTCTCATTTCGGTCGCTCCCTGTATTTTACCCCTTATGCGTTCAGAAACGTAGAGAATGTATTGCAGTCAGTCCTGTCGGATATACAAATTCTCTACATAGATATGATTTTACTTAATCTGTTTTGTAAGACAAGCCGTACGGCCACTATTGCCTCGCGTGTTGCAACATTTCTCCGGAATCCAAACTGATCTTACTCGAGTTATTTTCACTAACTCGTAAATAAATCGCATCAGTATTTGCAACAATGACATGTTAAACTGATACTTCGGTAATATTTGCAGCTGTGAGCACCACCGTTCTTTGGAATTGGAATTATTATAGATATGCAGCGATAACAGGCGCTGCAGACCACGCGCCGCTTCCACAAACTGCCTCCATTCCTTCCTGTTTTGTGCCCGGTTCCTCCAGGGGCTTCAGTTCCCAGGGCTGCTAGGTCCTTCGCCAGGTCGTCCATCCAGCGCTGCCTTGGTCGTCCAATGGGGTGGTCGGTGTTTGGTTTCCCCACTAGTGCCATCTTCGCCTGTCTTCCATCTGGCATACGGGCTACATGGCCCACCCATTGTGTTCTTTTGCTCTTTATCTTGGAATTATTATACTCTTTGTAATGCTTTAGGGGATTCCTTGTCTCATATCACTGACGGAAAAAAAATATTTCGCAACACCGAGAAGGAGTTGTGCGACGTTAACGAAGGTTGGTAGGTGTGTTTCTACATCTAGAAGATGGCCTGTATTCAAATTTTGCGTCAGTCTTACAAGAGAGGCGCTAGTAGCGCCAGTAATAAGATGCAAATCAGGTTTGATTTAGCTACGCGCTGTAACGGCCTTGAGCCTTAGTTACGTTTGAAATTGGACGTGGTAACTTGATGCGACTAAAGAGCGGCTATATCGCGAAGGGGGCCACATTCACTGAGTCCGGACGAGGTCGTGTAACAGGGCTACGAGAAGCTGGATGTTTCTTATGAGATTTAGCAGAAAGATTGGGCAGGAATGTAGTCATTGCACATGCTTGCTGGCAGCTGTGGTCACGAGAACGTACGGTCGCAAGAAGACTGGGCTCCGGACGTCCACTCGACACTACTGCGAGGGAAGACGATCGTATTAGGCGTATGGCTCTCTCGTATCGTGCTGTATCTGCAGAATCAATTTCAGCAGCAGCGACAGAACCAACTGTTACAAATCGGTGACGTCCAGCGCACCCCCGAGCCAGACGCTCTGTAGCGTGCATTCCACTCACCTCAAACCACCGCCGTTTACGATTTCCGTAGTGTCAAGCTAATTAGAGGGCAGAGTGAAGACCTGTTGTGTTTTCTGATGAAAGCTGATTGCGTCTCGGTGCCAGTGCTGGCCGTGTGTTTATTAGACGGAAGCCAGTTATGGGCCTGCAACGAACCTGTCTGCGTGCTAAACACAACGGACCTACATCTACACTCCTGGAAATTGAAATAAGAACACCGTGAATTCATTGTCCCAGGAAGGGGAAACTTTATTGACACATTCCTGGGGTCAGATACATCACATGATCACACTGACAGAACCACAGGCACATAGACACAGGCAACAGAGCATGCACAATGTCGGCACTAGTACAGTGTATATCCACCTTTCGCAGCAATGCAGGCTGCTATTCTCCCATGGAGACGATCGTAGAGATGCTGGATGTAGTCCTGTGGAACGGCTTGCCATGCCATTTCCACCTGGCGCCTCAGTTGGACCAGCGTTCGTGCTGGACGTGCAGACCGCGTGAGACGACGCTTCATCCAGTCCCAAACATGCTCAATGGGGGACAGATCCGGAGATCTTGCTGGCCAGGGTAGCTGACTTACACCTTCTAGAGCACGTTGGGTGGCACGGGATACATGCGGACGTGCATTGTCCTGTTGGAACAGCAAGTTCCCTTGCCGGTCTAGGAATGGTAGAACGATGGGTTCGATGACGGTTTGGATGTACCGTGCACTATTCAGTGTCCCCTCGACGATCACCAGTGGTGTACGGCCAGTGTAGGAGATCGCTCCCCACACCATGATGCCGGGTGTTGGCCCTGTGTGCCTCGGTCGTATGCAGTCCCGATTGTGGCGCTCACCTGCACGGCGCCAAACACGCATACGACCATCATTGGCACCAAGGCAGAAGCGACTCTCATCGCTGAAGACGACACGTCTCCATTCGTCCCTCCATTCACGCCTGTCGCGACACCACTGGAGGCGGGCTGCACGGTGTTGGGGCGTGAGCGGAAGACGGCCTAACGGTGTGCGGGACCGTAGCCCAGCTTCATGGAGACGGTTGCGAATGGTCCTCGCCGATACCCCAGGAGCAACAGTGTCCCTAATTTGCTGGGAAGTGGCGGTGCGGTCCCCTACGGCACTGCGTAGGATCCTACGGTCTTGGCGTGCATCCGTGCGTCGCTGCGGTCCGGTCCCAGGTTGACGGGCACGTGCACCTTCCGCCGACCACTGGCGACAACATCGATGTACTGTGGAGACCTCACGCCCCACGTGTTGAGCAATTCGGCGGTACGTCCACCCGGCGTCCCGCATGCCCACTATACGCCCTCGCTGAAAGTCCGTCAACTGCACATACGGTTCACGTCCACGCTGTCGCGGCATGCTACCAGTGTTAAAGACTGCGATGGAGCTCCGTATGTCACGGCAAACTGGCTGACACTGACGGCGGCGGTGCACAAATGCTGCGCAGCTAGCGCCATTCGACGGCCAACACCGCGGTTCCTGGTGTGTCCGCTGTGCCGTGCGTGTGATCATTGCTTGTACAGCCCTCTCGCAGTGTCCGGAGCAAGTATGGTGGGTCTGACACACCGGTGTCAATGTGTTCTTTTTTCCATTTCCAGGAGTGTAGAATTATAGTCTGAGGTGCGATTTCGTATGACGGCAGGAGCACTCTCGTAGTTATCCCACGCACCACGACTGAAAATTTGTGCGTCAGTTTGGTGATTCGACCTGTTGTGCTACCATTTACGAGCAGCGTTACAGTGGGTGTTTTTCAACAGGATAACGCTCTCACACGTACTGCTGTTGTAAACCAACAAGCGCTACAGAAAGTCGACATAGTGCCTTGGCCTGCTCAATCACCATATCTGTCTCTGATCGAGCACATTTTCGACATCATCAGACGGCAGTTCCGGCGTCATCGACAAACAGCATTAACCGTCCCTGTGTTGACGTACCAAGTGCAACAGGCATATAACCCCATCCACAACTGACAACCGACACCTGTACCACTTTTGCATGGTGGATATACTGGTTATTAATGTTCGAACAATACACATTTGCAATGGCGTACCTTGGGCTTACATTAACCTGTGATCTTGCAATGTTACTAACTTGAATTTGTCTAGATAAGAAATTTATTCACAAAATTTCGTTCCTCTACATTAATTATCTGTTTCCGTCAGTGTATTATTTGCTGATCTGCAAACGAAGGATAAAAACATTACAGTCAGTGAGACTGGAACTGCGAACCACAACAAACGCTCTTTCAGATGTCAGCACATTACCACAGAGCTGGCGGAGAGGTTTGTCAGAGAGCCTCCTCTTACGAGGCCAACAGTTACATTATCAGCAGGAAGAAGACAAACCGATGTGATCCTACAGCAAGCTGGGAAGTGACTATAGCTGGTGTCTCCAAGTCGCGGCTGCTATGGCCTGGAATACGTAATGCGTCTGATTCACATTTCTGTAACTAGGTTTAGGGACTGGAGCGTAGTTACTAATAATAGACATACTGCAAACTAAGCATCATAAATCAGTAACTCTCATAGTTGTTTTTATATTTATTTCGTAAGTGTACTGAAAACTAAGAAACTCATACACAGACGTATTCATGCCTCGCCGATAGTCGAGAAAAAAAAAGAATGTGTGTGTGTGTGTGTGTTTGTGTGTGAGAGACAGAGAGAGAGAGAGAGAAATAAAAAAGAATGAGACAGAGAGAGTAAAAAATTTTTGTAAAGAAATTGAATCATGGTATGTAAAGAAATCTTTCATTAAAATGACACGTTCCACATCATTACGAAATGTCATATTCATGATCTATGGAACAACAATTAATCTAATGTAATCAAATCTAATCTAATCATATCATATTGATGACTAGCCATGAAGAGTCATGAATTACCGAATTTTTTGCCAATGCCAGTAAGCAAATCTAAACTTGAAAATAAAAGACGACAATTTCTGTAATGAACTCGGACTCCTATCAAGACCCTTTCGTCCCCGTTAACTAAGCACGAGAGCTGTCTGATATATCTCCATTCTGAAGTAACAAAGTGTGCATGCATTTAAAGACGAAGTGCATGATGTGAAGTTTTGTGACGAAGATACGAACCCAACACGTAATCGGACTGTTAACTAAGTAAAATCAAATGTTACGTATCGGTTTTTCTTATCAGCTGCTAGGCGTTTGAATCTAAAATAAGGATACAAACTTTTGTGCCTAAGCGACAATCGAATTGCGCACCTACCGTGCATCCATGAGTGTAGCTTAAGTATGAATTGCTTACTCACCAACAGTAAGATGTGTGCGTGTTTGACCAGAAATTACGACACCTATTGCGATTGTTGGCAACACATGAACAGACATGACTGTGCAATCACTTCCGCGTATGGTATTGTTGGCCTCGTAAGAGGAAGCTCTCTGACAAACCTCTCCGCCAGCTCTGTGGTAATGTGCTGACATCTGAAAGAGCGTTTGTTGTGGTTCGCAGTTCCAGTCTCACTGACTGTAATGTTTTTATCCCTTCTGTGAAAGAGCTACAAGCAGTCAGAGTAAACATCGATAAGGAAATCGCAGAAAATACTTTCAGCTCATAGTGCAATGCTGAAAAACTTACATTGCTGCACAACAGGTAACGCCTCTTTCCGCTGCTGACAAGCAAATTTTGGGTTTCAAAGAATACATTATGAAATGCCACATTTGCATATCTCTTCAGTATGACACAACATAATATTAAACATAGACCCAATCAAAATCTAAGTGAGTAGTATTTTACTAATTCGTGTCGATAGAGGCACGCTTGTGTACAGATACTCAGTTTTATTAAAACAGACTTTCGTCGTAAGGCTATTGTGGGCAGTTTTATTTCATTTCTTATAATACAGCGTACAGTTTTCGTAAGGTTTCATTTAGTGTTGTTAAAACAATAGTAAACATGAGAGAGAAATTAATCATCAACGATATATGAGAATTCTCTGACGTTATCTATAACAGTCTGCCAATCCACTTGCATTTTATTGATTACATGGATGTAGAAAACTTGTTTTGTGTTAAAGCTGTCAAACAAGGTTTGAAGAAGAATAAACTGCCACTACCACACGACAGCTTATTTAGAAAATACTATCCTGACGTATTTTGGAACGATGCGCTCTCCCCATACATAATACAAAAGTTTCGAGATGCATCTGCAGCCTAGCTGTCAATTAAACCTGAAAAGAACAAAATGTCGCAGAAGTTAGCCCTTTTTCCACATGCGACTATTTTGGGTTGAGAAGTGAAGGGAATTATGTTCACAGTTCAATTGGATTGACAACTTCAGCAGGCAGCAGAATTTCGTTTTAAAACATGTAACAGTGAACGTACTCGAACTCGCGACATCTTATCCACTGTGCACGACAGTTACCATTTCGCTACTAGCTCACACGTAGCTACAACCGCTCTAGAACTTAATAACAATTCCTCCAGAACTCCTACATTCCACAGTGCTGTGAGATGATGCATATGGCTGGGTCTAGACTTCTGAGAGACAAACAGTTATAGGTTTTCTGTTGTACTGCATGACGTTTTCAACAAACAGATAGCGCAACCTTTCTTATGCTAGTCATTTATTTCTAGTGACGAAACAAACGCTATGTAGGGTTACAGGAACACTTCCTATTTAAATTTCTGCAACCTACACTGTTGGCAGTTCTGTGTAGGTGGCAGTTACGTGGTTTTATTTCGGTGATTACAAAATAGAGTCGAATGTATGCACTGGGTAGCCGAGGCAGCTAGTTCATGGTGATTCGGTCAATCAAGTAAATGACTTTACTGAACATGCTGCAAATTACTACAGGGAGACTGTGTGTCAGAATTCTTATCAAGTGTGGCGCAACGCCGTTACGATAGAAAAATGAGTCCGGAGATCTTGCTGGCCAGGGTAGTTGACGTACACCTTCTAGAGCACGTTGGGTGGCACGGGATACATGCGGACGTGCATTGTCCTGTTGGAACAGCAAGTTCCCTTGCCGGTCTAGGAATCGTAGAACGATGGGTTCGATGACGGTTTGGATGTACCGTGCACTATTCAGTGTCCCCTCGACGATCACCAGTGGTGTACGGCCAGTGTAGGAGATCGCTCCCCACACCATGATGCCGGGTGTTGGCCCTGTGTGCCTCGGTCGTATGCAGTCCTGATTGTGGCGCTCACCTGCACGGCGCCAAACACGCATACGACCATCATTGGCACCAAGGCAGAAGCGACTCTCATCGCTGAAGACGACACGTCTCCATTCGTCCCTCCATTCACGCCTGTCGCGACACCACTGGAGGCGGGCTGCACGATGTTGGGGCGTGAGCGGAAGACGGCCAAACGGTGTGCGGGACCGTAGCCCAGCTTCATGGAGACGGTTGCGAATGGTCCTCGCCGATACCCCAGGAGCAACAGTGTCCCTAATTTGCTGGGAAGTGGCGGTGCGGTCCCCTACGGCACTGCGTAGGATCCTACGGTCTTGGCGTGCATCCGTGCGTCGCTGCGGTCCGGTCCCAGGTCGACGGGCACGTGCACCTTCCGCCGACCACTGGCGACAACATCGATGTACTGTGGAGACCTCACGCCACACGTGTTGAGCAATTCGGCGGTACGTCCACCCGGCCTCCCGCATGCCCACTATACGCCCTCGCTCAAAGTCCGTCAACTGCACATACGGTTCACGTCCACGCTGTCGCGGCATGCTAGCAGTGTTAAAGACTGCGATGAAGCTCCGTATGCCACGGCAAACTGGCTGACACTGACGGCGGCGGTGCACAAATGCTGCGCAGCTAGCGCCATTCGACGGCCAACACCGCGGTTCCTGGTGTGTCCGCTGTGCCGTGCATGTGATCATTGCTTGTACAGCCCTCTCGCAGTGTCCGGAGCAAGTATGGTGGGTCTGACACACCGGTGTCAATGTGTTCTTTTTTCCATTTCCAGGAGTGTAGTTCATGGTGATTCGGTCAATCAAGTAAATGACTTTACTGAACATGCTGCAAATTACTACAGGGAGACTGTGTGTCAGAATTCTTATCAAGTGTGGCGCAACGCCGTTACAATAGAAAAATGAGTCACAGAGAAGGGGATTTGGTGGTCTGTTGGATTCAAGTCGGCCCTCGGTGGCCGTGGCGAGCGGACGCGCGCTGGTGTTTACGTCTCTGCTGCTGCCGGCTGAGCGCTGTTTACGGTGAGTTGACGCTCTTGTAGCGTACACAGTTAAGGGTTATTGTGTGAAAAATGTCACGAATTGACGATGAATGAACTAGCACGCAAAGGTACTTTGAAATTACGTTTCGATCCGAAATATGCCCGACCTAAAGCTTACGTACTCGAAGCATGGATTGGGAATATTTTGAAACGATCTTTTGATGAAATAATTGGTGTACATCTTTCGATCGTTAGCAGTACTGCGCACATAAAATTTAAAACTGCTGAAATATGCGATCAAATTGTTCAGTCATGCGGTGGTAGCCTTAAATTTACTCACAGCGATGGTAATATTGGCGAAGTTCAGGTATCTCGTGCAGGATTTAGTGTCCGCACAATTAGAATTTTCGAGCTACCTTTTGAAGTTCCTGCCTACGAAATAAATGCAGTGTTGAAAAATTATGGCACGGTTATCAGCAATATTGCGGAAAAGTGGATGTCCTTCAAAGTTCCTGTCATGAACGGTGTTCGCCAGGGGAAAATAGAACTGGAGAAACACATTCCATCATATATTACGATCTGTGGCTACAGGGCCATTGTTATATACGATGGTCTGCCCCGCGCTTTCTCTGGGTGTGTTTCAAAATGGTGCAAATGGCTCTGAGCACTATGGGACTCAACTGCTGTGATCATAAGTGCGCTAGAACTTAGAACTACTGAAACCTAACTAACCTAAGGACATCACACACATCCATGCCCGAGGCAGGATTCGAACCTGCGACCGTAGCGGTCGTGCGGTTCCAGACTGTAGCGCCTTTAACCGCTCGGCCACTCTGGCCGGCTCTGGGTGTGGTGCAACTGATCATGTTCGCGCACAATGTGTACAGGGACGAGTGATACAGTTGCCACCAGGCGAAAGTGTTCCTAGTAACAAGATGTTATCAATGCCTCTAACTTATGTGGCGGCAGTCCGTTCGACTATGGCAGCGACGGAGGTCACTCACATGGACACAACTGACAACACCACCGAAGCTGACCAGACACCAATGGAGGCTGCCACCCCAGAGGGCAACGCTGACAACACCCCCGACGTGACGATGAAACTGAACGATCCGGAGGTTACGTGTTTGGTTGGCGAGAAAACCCAAGATGTCGAGAATGATCTACGCACCGACAAAGGAGCGGATTTTAAGTCAATGGGAGGCGACGACAACACCGGATTGCTAGTCTGCAGCTCTTCCTCAGTGACTGTGGCAAATGAAAGGGCGGACGTTTCTCCTAAAAAAACACAAAAAGCGACGGATCGCTCACAAGGATGCTGAGAAAACAGCTCCACTGCTGCGCGAGAAAGGTGCGCAAATTGCCTGCGAATTAACTGACGCAACTCTTGGGAGGACAGATGCGAAGCAATCGAGTGGCCACGACCAGGCGATAACAGTGACCACGCCGAACTCTGGGGTTGGAAATCAAGCTGCAGCAGACCAGGATCGGATCTCTCAGCAGCACCTGAGAGAGGGGCGAGAAGAACAGTGTCCAACGGGAAAGGGCTCAGATCAGAAGATGGACATGTCCAAGGCAGGCAGCTGGGCTGATGATATCGAGGACATGTCGGTGGATCGAGGACTGACTACGTCTGAACCACCAAAGGAGGCTATGCCAGCCGGGAGAGCGGAATTACTTGCGACACGACAGCTTTCAACAAACCTGAGAAAAGATGATGATTCGGATACGTATTAATTTTCTCACCGACATCATGCTTGTGCTGACTGGTCAGCGACTTTTAACATAGAGCACTTCATGCCTCCTTTTCAGGACTACAAGATAGTCACTGTAAACATAAACAAAATAACTTCAGAGCAGAAGATACACAGTCTCCGCGATTATTTGTATAGCTGTGATGCAGACATCGCGATGCTGCAAGAGGTGGCTCACCATTTTCTATCTGACTTTCCTGGGTATGACGCACTGACAAATACCATCCCAGATAGCTCCTCAGGCACAGCTCTGTTGTTCAAAGAGGGTATTATTGTATCGGATGGGGAAAGACTAGAGTCTGGCAGAGGAATCTCGTGCCTTATTAATGGCGTTCGATTGATAAACATATATGCTCCCTCGGGGAATCAAAATAGAGCTGCCAGAGCACATTTTTACGCTAATGACTTATTGTATCTTTTACGGAGGAATGAGGAGGACGTTGTCGTCGGCGGGGATTTTAATTGTGTTTTAAAGCCTAAAGACCAATGCCCGAACTTTAACGGTTGTGCGACACTTGCCGACACAGTCCGATTGATGGACCTAGAAGACACCTGGGAAATCCTGAACGGGGACCGAAAGTGTTTTACGTACTTTACCGCTCAAACTGCCAGCCGAATAGACAGAATTTATGTAGGAAAACGCCTGAGGGACAAGATCTCTGCAACGGAGACGTGGCCGTTGTACTTCTCCGACCACGAGGCATGTCACTGTACAATCCGAATGGTACGGCAGGGAACGTACCGTGGCAGAGCAGGTTGGAAGCTGAATGTTTCAATACTCATTGATCAAGGTTTAATGAACGGGTGCAGGAAGTATGGGATCTCTGCTCACGGCGCCAACATACTTTCCCGTCGGTCACGCTATGGTGGTGCCGCTGCGCAGAGCCCTAACTTATTAATTGCCTGAAAGGTTACAGCTATGAAAGGAGCCGGCAGCAGAAAGAGCTTTTCGAATTTTATTTTCGATGTCTCCGTGAGCTGTATTCTGCTACTCATGTCACACAGGAGAACTTTCTACAGTTCAAAAGGATTAAGGCGAAGCTAACACTATTGAAACGAAGACAACTGGAAGGAATTAAAATACGTTCTTGCGATGGTAACAGCGCCTATGACGAAAGCCCATCCTCCTTCCATCTTGCGAAAGAGAAACGCCGTGCAAGACAGACATTGATTCACAGATTAAAAACAGAAGATGGCAGTGTCGCTACAACCCAGAATGAGATAAAGGAATATATAACCGACTATTACCGACGGCTGTACATGTCCGAGCCCACGAATGACGAGGCAATTACGACCATGAAAAACTACCTTACAGCGACCCTCGACGAGACGGACAGTCAACTATTATTGAGTGATGTCACTGGGGAAGAACTTCGGGAGGCTTTGAGGAAGGCCCAGGTTAATAAATCACCCGGGGAAGATGGACTACCCATTGAATTCTACAAACAATTCTGGTACTTACTCGAACATTGCTTTCTGAACGTATGTAATGAAATTAAAGCAGGTCGGCAACTACCAGCAGGATTCAGTGATAGTCTAATTGTACTCGTCCCCAAAGAATACCCACCAGATGATGTCAATAAATTTCGTCCCATTTCCCTCCTCAACTCCGATTATAAAATTGTGACCCGCGTTCTAGCAGCGAGAATTAAACATGTTTTACAGAAAATCATACATGACAGCCAGACAGCAGCTGTCCCTGGTCGGACGATCTTCAAAATCTCTCGCAGATTATAGGGAGATCATCTCCTTCAGTGCTATTACCCAACCGGAGGCAGCAATTTTAGCTCTAGATCAATGCAAAGCCTTTGACAGGATCTCGCACAGCTACCTTTTTCAAATTATGAACCATTTAGGTTTTGGTGACGGTTTTATTACGATGGTCAAAAATATGTACACCTCTGCTTGCTCTAGGATCGTCATCAATGGGAAACTCTCCCGGCAAATAACTATTAAGCGATCTGTACGACAAGGGTGCCCCATGTCAATGCGTCTTTTTGTCATTGCCATTGAGCCACTTGTTCGTTTGCTGAACCGTTCACTTGAGGGATTAACCTTGTATTCGACAACTGTAAAATGTGCGGCATACGCGGATGACGTAAGTGTCATCGTACGTTCGGAGCGAGACCTACAAGAAGTCACTAATAGTGTACGGGAGTATGAACGAGCCTCATGCTCAAAGCTCAACTATAGAAAGACTAAACTAATGCCGATCGGCAGAGGTTTTAGAATCGATGACAACTGCCCATATGGAGTACACGAGAGTATCAAGCTGTTGGGAATACGAATGAGTCGCTGCCCTCTGGAAACCACTACGGACAACTGGCAGGAGCTTCTAGATATGACGAGAAGCTGTCTCCAACAAAATAAAGGCAGGGAACAGGACCTCATACAAAGAGTACAGTTTATCAATAAAATGATACTTTCGAAAATATGGTATGTAGGGCAGACAATCCCTGTGGCCAACAGCATTTCCAAGCAAATAATGACGGCAATTGGTTGGTATATTTGGAGGGGCGAAATATTCAAGGTGGGAATTAATGTTATTACTCTCCCACCAGAGAAAGGGGGCCTAGGGCTAATAGATGTTGAAATTAAATGCAAGGCTCTTCTTATACGGAGCCATGCTGTGTCACGACTACCCAGACAGCGCGCTCCATTTGGTCCTACGGACGTATACACCTATTAATGTGGCAATACCGATAAACCTAAGGGAAACCCACTACAAAGCCAAACACATCAGGATGTTTCTGCTCGAAGTTAGATACCTCCGAGCGAAACTGAGCGCACCACTACAGGACCTTACAACCGCCCAACTATACCGTATAATGAATACTGGTGGAAGAGTAAACCGCATGGAAACGAAACATCCCCTACGGGATTGGGCTCAAATCTGGAAGAACATCCACAACAAAGTGCTCGGAACAAATGTCAGATCAACCTGGTATAAAGTAGTTAATGAAACCATAACTACGAAAGAAAAATTACACAGAATACGATTGTCAGCAACTGACAGATGTGGAAAGTGTGCCACCATAGACAACTTACAACACAGATGTGTCTGCGGAGAAAATAAATTAGTTCAAATGGTTCAAATGGCTCTGAGCACTATGGAACTCAACATCTTAGGTCATAAGTCCCCTAGAACTTAGAACTACTTAAACCTAACTAACCTAAGGACATCACACACACCCATGCCCGAGGCAGGATTCGAACCTGCGACCGTAGCAGTCGCGCGGTTCCGGACTGCAGCGCCAGAACCGCTAGACCACCGAGGCCGGCAATAAATTGGTCTGGGAATGGTGCAGCATGAACCTTGCCTCTGTCTGCAGGACAGCTAGACAGACAATCTCCATCACATCTGTGTTGCAACCTGATGGCACTTACTATCCAATCTCGAAGAAAAATATGTGGACATGGCTGACAGGACATACTCTGCATTACCTAATTCAAGCCGAAGATGCGCCATCTTACCGGGACTACAGAGTATATCTAGCCACATAAGCACAACCGCTGATGAAGGATGACAAAAGTTCGCGAACTATATACCAGCATTGAGAATAACGACACTATAAGCGACAAAGACGATGGAAAAAAAAACGAACAAGGAACGACGAAGTAGATGTATGCACAGCGTCCGACTGTTAATAACGTTGATGGCAGTGTGTTATGTATTTTGTTATTTTTATTTTTTTATTTATTTATTTTTCACGTCCATATATTCCACATCACAACCAGCGTGTGGCGTCCGGCAATTGCGCACTCAGTGCTAAGAGAAGACAGCTGCTGACATAAGAGATAACATACAAACAGGGAAAAAGAAACGAGACCAAGCTATATGCTCGGGGTATACCATAATAGGCAACCCTCGAGAAGACGAGCGTTGAGTGACGTCAATAAGCCGAGATATCTCATAAAATTAAAAATTAAAAACTTTTCTATAATTAAAAAAGTTAAAAAACAAAAAAACCAGGAAAGAAAAAACAACTAAACCAGATGAAAATAAAAGTTTTGCAGCAAATAGTCATCGACAGGAATGAAACGTTTCCTTTGCTGCAGAAGCAACGCATCTTGCAATTTCCACTGCAGTGACAACTATGTTTCTTTTCTTGATGCAGAAGAAGCACCCTTTGTATTCAAATTTCTTTTAACGGCATAGAAGCCAGGCCGAGAAGGCAGAAATTGGCGAGGGTAAGGATGGGTTGAAGGGGAGGAAGGAGACCCCAAAAAAAAAAAAAAAGATGATAGATTCATACACCTATGGTATGGGTTCGATTCCAACTTCTGTCAATGATTTTAGACGGGGAGAGACAGATTCCATTCTCTTCATGCTACACCAAGTGAAGAATATATAATGGCACTGTGGTCTGAAATTCACATTAAAGATGATATTCCTTCTCTACCAAGTAGATGTTGGGTTGAACCACAATAAAGTCTGGAGTGGCGACATGTAGAAACTATATCACCAGTAACCTTTGTTATGCTAGTCATTTATTACTAGTGACGAAACAGACGCTTTGTAGGGTTACAGGACACTTATTACGTCTTTTATTTGAGCGTCTGTATGTTGATAAAATTGGTTCTGAACCGAGAATGAACTCAGACCGCCCTTAACGCCGAATTTGATCCCTTCGTGACAATACAGCTCGGCTACAATTTGTTGTTCGTTCAAAACTGCAGATTCCTCAACATCTCCACATATTGCGCGTGAATGGGTTCGAAACCTGGCCCAGCACTAAATATTTTATTATGTATTATCAAGCTCTAGCATGAGAACACCTATCTGCTGGTGGATAATAATTTTGATTTTTAATGTATTTTCATTCTTTGTTAACACTAACGATATCTGACGTTTTTGACTCCCAGTGAGATACAGAACTGTTTGCGAGATCACTGTAAGTTCAAGATGTTATTCCGAGCTGATGGTGGAGAAAAATTCGGTAGCTGACGTCTCTTTGTGTGTAGTCAACAACGATATGTATGGGGCTCTATTCCCAATCAGCACTGAACTCTTCGTGATATTATTTCTAGTTCGAACATACTCACATGTTGCTGCTGGTGCAAGAAACCCATATTTAATGTTCGTTTTCTCTAGAATATAACAACGATAGGTGCCGGGTTGGAGTCCTGGAAGGAAAAAATTAATGTTTCGTCTCGTCATTTCAGTTAAAACATCTAGCTACTACCGAGAAAATCCGATATGTCACAGGTGCTTGTGCTTCGATGTCAATCCGTTTATGTTCTGGGTTCGAATACCTGTCCGATACAGAGCCTTACATCACGGCATTTCAAGTAAGTTACTTGTGAAGAAGCAATATATAACATCTCTCGTAGTTCGTTAACAGGGACAATAGATGCTGGGTAGGAATTCACTTCCGTTAAAAATATTTGCGCTATGTAATTTAAAGTTGATATCTGCTAACTGATGCTGTCTAACCTCGAAGTATGTTACTCTCTGTATGCCTAATCAGGAATGACTTAATTTCCGTCAGTCATGAAATCTTTGCTTAGTCTGCATGACCTGGGTTAGAATCCATATGCAGAACGAGGCGGTTCGTCGTGTCATTATAAGTTCATACATATTCTCAACTAGCTGCTCGTGAATAACTTATATTTTAATGTCATTTTGTGTTAAATAATAAATACGGTATGCCACTTTGAAGAGGAAATCATGAACACGACGAACTTACTACGTGCATTACCTATCTGGCGTAATAATGAAAGTGCTAACATTTCGGGTATGTCATTTATTGTAATAAATGTGAGCCTACAAGCCTCAAAGACAGTCTTATCTGTGATAAGGTATTCCCTGATATTTGTAGTATCGTGGTATTAGTTTACGTCTTGAGTTATTGCGATACAGAGCAGTGTTTTCTAGTGGTGACTTGTTGGAACCATTTTCTCTGCCGCTGAATTATATGAGGAATGCGTGGAATGAATTTTCCAGCTATGTGAAGGTGTAAAATGAAACTGTCACAATGAAAAGTTTTATTTTTCCACTTACTAATGTTTACATTTTCTGTACTTTATTTTTTGTGTGTGTCTTATCATCATTTAACTCTTCCTCTAGTGCAGAAGTAACAAAAAAGAATACAGAACTCTGTACGTTTGTATGAACTAAACAATAATTTCAGATTGGAGTATAATGTACAAAGTGAGCGAGTTACATTCTAACAATACAAATGTTGCAGTGGTGTGTTACAGAGATCTAGACATTCCAAAAGTACACAGTCGTGTTAGAAGCACTGATCCATGATTGATATATGAATTTGATATGTATTTTGACAACTTTTTCTTTTGAGCTTTAGTATTTTTTCGCCTTGATGCAAGTTGATCAGCTACATTTTTATGCATGTTGTACGTAATTGCGAAATATAAGTCACTTCAATACTTTAATGTCTTTCTATTTAAATAATTTTATCTCAGGCTTTCTGTTTTGGTTCTTCTACGGTAGTGATTCAGTGCCAATTCTATCAAGTCAAGTTAATGATTGTGAGATTATGATATTTTTTCTCTTGTCATTAAGCAGTACTGAAGCTCAAATGAAGTTATTTGCTTCACATTCGATTAATGAACCATTTATACCAGCTGCTTAGTGTAAGTTATGTCATTATTAGCTGCCTTATAGGATATGTCTTCTGAATGTTGTATCTATTTTGCTGTTGTGATTAGTTATGCACAGGCAGACGATTCTGACTCCATAAGATTTTGACTCCATAAGATTATGACTCATAAGAGTATGACTCCAAGAGATTATGACTCCAAGAGATTATGACTCCAAGAGATTATGACTCCAAGAGATTATGACTCCAACAGATTATGACTCCAACAGATTATGACTCCAACAGATTATGACTCCAACAGATTATGACTCCATAAGATTATGACTCCAACAGATTATGACTCCATAAGATTATGACACCATAAGATTATGACTCCATAAGACTATGAGTCCATAAGATTATGACTCCATTCGATTCTGACTTCATTAAATTCTTACTCCATTCGATTCTGACTCCATTCGATTCTGACTCCAAATAATTCTGACTCCACACAGAGACCAGTTGGCATTTAACATCTGATGATACTGGCTTTTGATACTACTTACTGTTTTCTATTCGATGAGCATCATCTAAAATGAAATAATTGTGTTGTAAAAATGAGGAAGTACTTTTCATAATCACAGCCCCTTTACTCAATGAGTGAATGTGTAATAACTTATGAGACGTAAACTGAATATACAATTGTAAGCTATGGCATTATTTGTTAACCTACATTGACTAGAGCTCAAGTCACTTACACTATATAAAAGGGAATTGCATATACTCATATATAATTTTTCTTAAATATCTACCACAGAAACTGGATTACATGAACTTCATATTTTGATTCTCTTCTTACAATTTTACTGCATATATGAATGTACCTTCGAGCAATGCTAATTTTCTATTGTATGAAAATTTAAATTGCATATAATTACCATGTGTACATAAACTCTGTGATCTACAATTGATTGTAATATTTTAAAATATGTCACCATTAATGTCTTTGGACAAATCTATATGTCATTCAATGATGTTATATGTCACACATTTGGCATATTTTGGATCATCTGTGAACTGCACCATCAGAAAATGAATTTATATAGAACAAGTTTGCCACTATGTGATAGGCCTGAACTTCATATTTACAACTGTACTTCAAGGAACTTTCCATACTTACATAATTATCTGTGGTCGTATATGTCTTTAGTCATTTACTGAGCACTGAGCTTATGTCCCTGCTCACATAATGTTGACTTTTATATTCAAGTGTATATAACTTACTATCTTCATTTATTCACTGTGATTCATTTATTGTGTTATATATGAGACTTTTGATCTTCTACACCAATTATGAAAACTTCTTTTCTCCAAGGGATACAACATCAATGCTTTTATGATCTTCATGAATTCTTTGATGTTCAACAAAGTATACTTGAACCTTATATTATTACTACTGACTGTGTAGAGTATCTTTACTGAATATGAAGAGGAGTGACACACTAAAACATTTTGCCATAGTTGTCAGTGGTCATAATGTATTTGATGAGACCCTGAGTCTGCTTACACTTCAAACTTAATATACCAACATTTCAGTGCAGTTGTCAGTGGACATAGTGTGAGTTGTCTCTGAGTCTGTTGCACCTAAAACATGGCTTTCATTACCTGGTTTTATATTGCCAGATGCTTTTACTCTCTTGAAAAACTGTAAATAACATTTTGTTATCTTGTCAAAAGAACTACCGCTTATGCCATACGGATATCAGTGATTACCTGTACAATGATACTTGTGTACGTATTTTCTATCTCTTTGCACTGTTCGAAATTCTATGTAATATTTGCATCTACAAAACTGAAAGATTTTTTTACACTATTGGAGAACTATAAATAACATTTTGTTGTCCTGCGAAATGAAGTACTGCCAATTTCAAGTGGAGATGAGGGCTTTCATACACAAGATGATAATTGTATATTTTTCTTCGACTACATTGTACAGCTTACCAATTCACTATTATGTACATAACTTATATAGCCTTATGCTTATGCTTATTTATTCTGACGCTTTTGTAAAACATCTGTTGCTATTTTTCTCAGTTTTGATTTTGCTACTTGCCAGCATGTTGGGCAAGAATCACCCTTTAAAACCCTTAAAAGTGAGGGTGAGGGTTATGAAAGTTGGACGTTAATATTTCTTTGCAAAGTTTACCAGTGATTCCGCTGTGGTATGAGATGTTATTGTCGCAGAAGTAACTAGCGAACAGTTGTTGACGGAAGTGGTCAGGCGCAGCGTGCTGTGGAGAGCTGCTGCGCGACGTGAGAGGTCGCAGCCTGCAGTGATCATTGCTAGTAGCGCTGGAGGAGATTTTGGTATTAATTGAGAATTTTTGGTACTTTGCCTTTTAGTTGCACGTAGTTGTTGCTTGCTTGCACACTGGAGGGATCTTGTCAGATTTGTGAATGCGTTCACTGAGAGTAATATTCATTTCCTTTGTTGTGGCCAGAGATGTGTTTATTGAGTATAGGCATTGTGGAGTAATTAAAGTCTGTGTAAAGTTTGTCAGTGTTTAAATAATCTGTTTTGCGAATATAGTAAATAAATTTTTTTACTTCGCTGAAGGCTAGTCGACCAAACCCCTCCTGGTCAATCAGTTTCTCTATATAAAAATGACTGTAGTTGTTGCGGTTATTATGACCATGTACTGAACTCTGCATGGATCGCAATATTACTTTTGAAATATTTTTAGCATGTTGCTGATCACGCAGTTGTAGCAGCAGTATGGGCTAAGTTGTCCGTTGCTTACACGAGTATAACAGAACAATTGTTAGGAATTGTGAGAGAACATCTTAAACCTCGCAGTCAGATACTCGAGAACTGATTTATTTATCATTTGTAGGAAGAGCAAGTAGTTTCTGTTGCTTTTTGTTCTCAGACAGAATTTTATTACTGTCAGAGATGCAATGTTACATTTCTGTATGTCTTTTAAAATTTAACAAGTTTTAGGGATATAAAATCTATTAAATCTGAATACTGGAGGGTAATAAATCAGCGAAAAATTGAGATTTTTAGGAGTTTGCTGAAAGGAAAATATTGAGGCAAGTAATGGAGAAATTTAGCAGCTATGAATATAGTGAAGACAGAGACAGGTGGCACCTGATGGGATGTAAATGATTATGCGGAGGCACATATTGGCATGACGTTCTTGTCCAATTTTGGCGTCATGACTCCAAGAAAAGAAAGAATTCCCAGAAGGCACAACATCAAGTGTGTTTCTCGGACGCCATCAAAACTGAGAAATTTATTGTGCTCAGTCAAAGACGACCTTGTCCTTAGGCAACGTGATGTGTTTAAGAACCCATGCGAATGTGACAAATCTAATATTGGGCATTCATACCGAACCGTGCAAGGAGATTGCGTCGAACACCACTGGCATACACGCCTGGAGCAACCTGATAAATCAACGGTGGCAGAGCATTGCCTGGACACGGGGCATCGCATGTCTTACGAAAAGATTGATATTTTATCCCCAGCGTCATTTTTCTGGGGCTGTGTTGCTAAGGAGGCCTTACATATCCGTAAGGCGGACAGTCTTATCAGAAGGGATGCAGGTTTTCAATTAAGCGCCGCCTGGAATCCAATCGGGTGTTCTGCCGGATATCAGCGTCGTACTTGCACGATATTTCGGTCACGTAGCTCGTGGCCTTCATCAGGTGCGACCTGAGACTACTCCTCGAGTGGACCTGGTCCAGTATTTATGCCTATGGCCTTCCCCCTCCACCAACGGCTGCAGGCGCTTCCTCTGTGGTTTGCGCCCATTCCCTGCGACCTGCTGGAGCGTTGCTGCTCCGTTTTCCGTCCGCTGCGGTTCCAGGTGTTCCCTCTGCGGTTCGCGCCCACCAAACCCGCTCCTGGGGGTTTCATCTACGGTCTGGGGTACCAAGCGTTCCCCCTGCGGTCCGCGCCCGCTCACCACTTCCTGTTGGAGCGTTGCCGCTCCGTTTTTCGTCCGCTGCGGCTCTGGATGTTCCCTCTGCGGTCCGCGCCCACCAGTCCCACTTCTGGGTGTTCCATCTTCGGTCTGGTGCACCTGGCCGTCCGTCAGGGGCTCGTTTTCCATCTCCATGTCTCTGGTTCTTCTGTTTGTGTAGTGTTGCATTGGCCCCGTTGCTCCTTTAACAGGAAGCGCCTGCAGCCGTTGGTGGAGGGGGAAGGCCATCGGCATAAATACTGGACCAGGTCCACTCGAGGAGTAGTCTCAGGTCGCACCTGATGAAGGCCACGAGCTACGTGACCGAAATATCGTGCAAGTACAACGCTGATATCCGGCAGAACACCCGACAACCCAAGATGCCAACGTATTACACTATTAATAATATTCCTAGATTAGTTATTTCTCTTTTATGCCGAGACATTGCATTAATGTGTGTTTCTTTTTTGTATAAGTCGCAGCTCATATTTTATTGTATTACATTACACTAACAGTCACAAAACAAAACAAACAAAAAATTTTATTTTATTACATTACAACGTGCCCCGCAAAGTGCCTCCCGTCCAATGATGCCAGACGCTCATTTCATTTTTTTCTTTACTACTAACTACGCACAACTCGTTCTGCAGAAAGTATACACATATGCCGCTGAATTTACATAGAAAAATACATCATTGCACGACACATAGTTCAGGAGATACGACATCATAAATATTCAGTTGCGTCAAAATGAAACGGCAGGGCGAAATTCGCTAGATTTGCGGGTGAAATATTACAAATACGCGTGAAATATGTTAAATATATTTAACAATCGCGTTCGCGGGCAGTGATACGAGAAAACTCTTACAAGATGGCACAAATATTAGTTACTGCGGAGGTAAGACTCACGAGCCTCCGGTTGGGGTGCGATCGTGGACAGAGGAGGGCAGACGAGGAGATGGACAGAGAGAGGGGGGAGGAGGAGATGGACAAGGAGAGAGGAGGAGGAAGAGGAGATGGAAAGAGTGGGGGTAGATGGAGGGGGGTTTAGATGGACAGAGGGGAAGGAGCAGAAAGAGAGAGAGAGATAGAGAGAAGTGTGGGAGGACATGGACAAAGAGCAAGGCGTGAGGAGATGGGGAAATAGGGGGGGAGGGAAGTGGGGGGAGGAAGAGGAGATGGAAAGAGTGGGGGTAGATGGAGAGGGGTTAGATGGACAGAGGTGAAGGAGCAGAAAGAGAGAGAAAGAGAGAGAGAGAGAGAGAGAGAGTGAGTGTGTGTGTGTGTGTGTGTGTGTGTGTGTGTGTGTGAGAGAGAGAGAGAGAGAGAGAGAGAGGTGAGGAGAGATGGACAGAGAGCAAGGTGTGAGGAGATGGGGAAATAGGGGGAGGGGAAGTGGGGGAGTGGAAGTGGAGGAGGTGGTCAAAGAGAGGGGGAAGGAGGAGATGGTGTAATAGAAGACTGGAATACATACATACATGCCCAGGCAGCTCTGGGTACTCAGTAAGTACCACATGCAAACCAGACAGCATTACTTACACTTAAGGGGCTCCGGAACGCCCTATACTTGCAATGTTAAAATAACGCTTATAAATTATATCTTTCCTCACAAAGTATTTGAGGTAGGAAGTTGAACTTTTTACAGATTATTTATTGGAATATGGGCTACAACTTAACACAGGGATTTTACAAAATTTTAGTTCAGTTATTAAAGATGATTTTTTTCAATTGTAATGAAAATTCACAACTTTTTTGCAATTTTTTATTTATATATTAAAAAATATACAGTTTTTTGGATAAAGGCTGTGTTAAATTATGCAGAAGTTACTGTGTAACATTTACTGAAAGTTTGAAACAAATATGTTTGGAAGATCCTTAGAAAACATGTAATTAGTATGAGAAAATAAAAGTTTTGGGAATCGAGCGACAAAGATTGGATTAACTTTTTAGTGCATTCCAGGTCCATAGGATGGATTATCTTCATCCTCTGTAAACTCCTCCTCCAGCTTCCTCTTGTTCCTCCTCCTGTTTACTCTTGCTTGTATTTCTAGACTCTTTACAGCCCTGTCTGCAGCCCGAAGGCGTTCCTTGTCTAAAGCAAGCATCGCTCCATGTTAGAACCTATCTTCAGTCCCATATTTCTAAATGCCTTGCACCTTACATTGTTGCCATCATTGAAAGTCGCAACAGCATCATACACACCAAAGTGAAGTGTTTCTATTCCAGCAAATACAGTCTTGGGGATTCTCGACCATATAACACTATTTACACTTTCATTGGGGTTTTGAGTTTTTCCGTGAATACACTTTTTCAACAGTTCAGGTGCTGCTAAGTCTCTGAAAATAGGTTTTATCACCTCTATTATTGCATGAGGCAGACTATGCTTGTGAGTGTACACTTCACCAATTAGCAATCCTTTGTTATATTTACACCAACTGTCTTCTTCTTTGGGACACAAGCTATGTTGGGGATTTTCATCGGTTGAAGAAGTATGAAAAAAAAGAGCCCAAACAGCCTTCTTCATTTCGTCGACACTTTTTGTATTTTGCCTAATAGCCATTCCATAATAGTTCTGTATTTTGTCAATTACACTGTCAGTTAACCTTCCCTTCCCATCCAACCCTTTACCATCACTGAGTTTTTGTTTTTGTACGAAGCTTTCAGTCGCCGACAATCTCACCAGCTATATATATTGAACCAACACAGGTTAGCCACAACACATACTTTATCTCACATCACTAAAATGTACCTGATGAACACGGACGTTAATAATAACACCATTTGACAGCAGTTGAACAGCGCCACAGTGGGTCACGCCCATGTAGAACACATTTCAAAAAAAATTTAAAAATAGTTGTAGTCTTCGGAATTGAATAAATTATATATCTATTAAAAGGTAATAGTCTGCAGATTCAGAAAACGCAAAAAAGTAAAAATTGAACTTTTCATGATTTTGAGCCTTTCCGGAGCCCCTTAACAGAATAAAAAAAAAAACGCAGGTGGAAATCGCTGCCAGATTTGAAGTTTTGTACACCATTGTCGCGAGTGACATGCAGCATGTTAGTTTGTAAACCTATTTTGAAGCTGAAGAGAAAATGTTACTTGAAATAATGTGCAAAAACGATCGTGCCTGTATTCATTATTTCAACATCTACATCTAAAGTTCGTAAGATACCTTTCGGTGCCTGGCAGAGGATATATATGATAACACTGCCATTTGCCCCCTCCTCCGTTCCGTTCACTTTTGGTACTGGGATGTGTGGATATCGAAAAAACACCGCCAGAGTTCTAATTGATCTGACTCTCTGGTCGTGGTCGTTTAGATAATCATACGGGTGAGGAAGTAATTTGTTGTCCGACTATTCTTGGAACGTATGCTGTCTGAATTTCAACAGCAAACCTCTCCGTGAAGCATAATGTCTCATTTAAAGCATCTATCACTTTGTTAATTGTCGCCGTAACATTTTTGCTTACTGAGGATTCCATGAAGCAAGTTGACGCCCTTCACTGGATCTTCTCTATCTTTTCTATTAATCCAGTCTGGTAAGGGTCCCATGCCGATAATCAATAATCAAGAATGCAACTGTTTTCCCAAGCTACTTATTTCATGAACGAGGTACATCTCCTCAAGATTCTACCAGTGCATTTCAGACTGGCCCAATAGGTTTTCTGCGCTGGTCGCTCCGGTCGGTTACTCCCAGGTATATTGAGGTACCTACTGTTTCTAGTGATTTATCACCATTATGTTCATCGAACGTTACTAGATTTTTTTCACATATTTTTGCTCAACACGCTACATTATTTTATGTTTCTGACTCAACTGGCAATCCATTCACCACTCCTCCGCAAGTGTTTCTGCAGTTCACTACCATCTTCGGATATCGCAAATGCATCGTCTGCAAACAGCCTGATGGTTTTCACGACGTTATACACTAGATTATTTACATACACAGTCCAGTCACGTTAATGAAACCACATGTTGCTGTTTATGGGCCTCCGCAGCAGGTGCGTGATTCGTGCACCAATGCTGACTTGTTCTTTGGTGTCGAATGCTGGAATTTGCAAGCCACTATCGCAAATGAACGTCTACTGGCCTTTTCTGATGAATCTCGTTTTACGATCCATCGAACAGATGGCCGTCGGCGTGTACGGTTGCAAACGCCCAAAAGCAAACACCCTGCAGTAATCGTCTGAAGGATACAGGCTGGGGGAGGGAGCTTTCTGGACTGGGGTGAGCTCTTCATTCTGGAAGACACAGTGGATCAATGCAAGTATCCTTGGGGGCCATATTCACCCCTACATCCACTTTGTTTTTCCTCGCCACGATGGTATCTACTAGCAGGACAATGCAATGTGTCACACACCTCGCATTGCACCTGTGTTGTTCGAGGAGTACCAGGATGAGTTTGCCGTACTCTCCGAATTTAAACTCAGTCGAGAGCCTATGGGTCCATCTCGATCGGGCTATATGCCCCATTGATCCTCAACCAAGAAATCTGGCGCGTCTGTCGACGACATTGGAGTCGGCAGGGCTCCACATACCTGTCGATATTTTCAAGAGTCTTTTTGACGCATTTTGTACGTCTCACAGCGGTCGTCGCTGGAAAAGATGGTTATTCAGTCTTTTGGCAGCTGCTCGCAGTGATGTGACAGGACAGTGTATATTGGAAACAGTAACGATCCTATGAGACTCCGTTGGTGTAGTCCCTAAATTCCCTGTCGATTTCATCCCATTACAACGCCTTGTTGCCTTCCATTTTCTAGAAATTCCTGATTCCAATTGCAAATCTGCTCCGATACTCGGGAAGCTTGTATTCTGTTCACTGAAGGACAGGACTGTACCGAGTGCATTCCAAGAGACAAGGAACGGTATCAAGCGGCTCTGTCTACGGCGTTCAGGATTTCATGGATGAACAGAGCGAGGTATGACAGCGTACGACAGAATATTTATGATGATTTCTGCAACTCATTTTAATTTATCAAGAACAGAAGCTGTACGTTTGCTTATGATCAGGACTGATCCTAAGCGCACGAATGTCAGAAGCATAACTGGACCTATAAATGGCTTCAGAGTGGATCGCCATATCGTTTCTTCGTATGCACTCTAAAAGAAAGGAAAATAGACTTAACAGTCTATGAAGGATGATCTTCTCTTGCAACCATAAATGTGTCACACACAGGAAATGAACACAAAAATGTGCCATATTCTCAAATGAAAGTACATATCGTTTTTCTCTTTTCTTAAGTCGTAAAAAATTAAAATAAGAAGGAAATTTCTTTTACCTTATGTATATTACGTGTGGCTTAGTGCAGGGCGCATGTCTTCCAATTTGGCGACTTACGTGTACCCCAGGTATCCAACAGGGGAAGGAGGATCTACAGTTTAACGTGGAATCCGAACCACGTGTCGTTAGTCGAGACTCCCCATCATCGCTGAGAGGTGAAGGCTAAAGGCAGACTGAAAATATCGTTGATTGATTTTAACAGGGGAGCTAAAAAAGCTTAGGTGTGACCCGCCACTGCCCGCACCGAAACTAGGTTTATTGTGCGGTATCGCTCCCTGTATACCTAGTAAAGCCAACCAGTGCCCTTAAATAGTGCAAGGAGTCCCTCTACCAGTTTTTTGTTAGACACTATTTCTTCAGGTCTAGTTGTCCCGAAGATTGTGTATCTTTTAGTCTCCAATGCCATGCATTTGAAAATTAGGTGTGATGCAGTTTCTTCACCCTCATCAGAGATCCTAAATTTAGGGTCTTCTTCCGTTATACCCATTGTGTGTAGGTGTTCTTTGAAATTCCCGTGGCCGGTCATCATTGCAGTCATGAGTTTGATCCCTTTCCTGCTCAATCCCGGGATTACAGAGCTTCTTTTAAAACATGGCTTGCGCATCGTTACCTTACCATGTTTTTGTTTAAGGACCTTGTTCCAATATCCTACGAGCTGTTTTCTAAGCCAGTTCCGTAGTTATAATTTGATCATAGCCTTGGTAATTGTCAGGACGGGTTCCGGTCCAATAAATGTAGCTGATGCCCTCATCCTAGCCAATCTATCGGCTTGTTCATTCCCACAGATCCCTGAGTGGCCAGGGACCCACACTAGGTTCACCCTATTGCTTCCTCCTAGCTCCACCAGAGCCCTGTGGCAATCTGCAACAATCTTTTGTTGGGGGCTGCCAATGATTTCAGGGCTGCCTGGCTGTCTGAATAGATGTAGATGCTACGGTCATTGTAGCACCTACGCGTATTCTCCTCCACACATGCCCTGATTTCAGTAATTTAGCTTGGAATACAGAGGCCAGTTTCCCTAGAGAGATGATGCTCTCCAGTCTTGGCTGAACCCTGTACAACCCTGCCCCAACGCCTTGGTATTTTTTCGGCCCATGGATGAACCAAACGATGGTGTCGAACTGTTTTCTACCACTGCTCCCTACTTCCAATTATTATGTTGTAAGGCTTGTCGAAGCAGTTGGAAGTTATTATATAGTCGGCAGGCATTTCCACAGCCATACCTATATTTACCTCACACACTATGTTAGTGTGTGATTCTGGAAATCCGGATGAGATCCAGTTTTGGCCAGTTTTAAGTCTGTGTGCCCCAGCTGACGCCTCCATCTAAACCCAAAGGTGGAGGCATATCCAGCAAGGCTTCCATTCCAACGGTTGGTGTGCTGCTAATTCTGCCCATTATGGCTAAGCAGGCCAATCTCTGCACCTTACGAAGCTCCTTAGCAGCAACCCGCTGTTCTATCTTCTTCCACCACACTACAGCCCCATAGGAAATCCTAGGTGTAATCACTGTGGTATATCCAGTGCATACCCCTGGGGCCTAAGCCCTCCTAGTACTCACTAAAGTACTTTTTGCCTTGCAGCATATGCTCTTAATATGTGGGATCCAAGTTAGCTTCTCATCGAAGGTTACCCCTAGAAATTTCACTATTCCCTTCACAGGTAGTGTTTCATCGAAGAGCTTTGGATTCTAACTTGCATACTCAATATGTCTCTTCGTAAATGGCACCACAACAGCCTTCTTAGGAGTAACTCTCAGATCCTGTTTGATGCACCATTTTTGCACAATGTCCAACCCTTCTTGTGCCATATTCCTGACTGTGTCAGTGAATTTGCCAAGTATTACTATGACAAGATCATCTGCGTATCCTTGGCAGAAGCATTGTCTGGAATTTAGTTCCTCAATGAATTCGTTCACTACTAGATTCCACAATAGAGGAGACAAAACTCCTCCTTGTGGGCAGCCTCTAGTGGTCTTAATTACCATCTTTTCATTTATCATGGTGGCCTCTACCTTCCTTCTACTAAGCATGGCCTTGGTCCACCTATATATAGTGGTCCCCAGTTCATGCACCTGTGCTGCCCTTACCATGGAATCGAAGGTCGTGTTGCTGAAGGCCCCCTCGATATCCAGGAAGATGCAGAGGGCTATTTCTTGGAAGTGAAGTGCTTTTTCCACCTTCCCAACGAGTTGATGGAGAGCTGTCTCACATGATTTACCTGGTTGGTATGCATGTTGGTTCAGGTGTAGAGGGACCCTACTTAGACTCCTCTCCCCCGCATATACATTAAGCAGTTTTTCTAATGTTTTGATAATGAAGGAGGACAGACTGATTGGTCTCATATCCTGGGCCTTGGTATGATCAATTCTCCCTGGCTTTGGGATAAAGACAACCCTCACTGCCCTCCAAGCATTGGGAATGATTTCTACTGCTAGGCTAACCCTGAATAGCCTGCATAGGACTCTTATAAGCTTTCCTCCTGCCTGTTGCAGGAGAGCTGGAAAAATTCCATCTGGGCGAGGTGACTTGAACGGTTTGAATGTTCCCACCGCCCACTGGATTTTGTTGAAGTTCACACACTCCTTGGCCGATTCCCAGTCCTCTCTTCGAGTGCCTGAGAACCGTTGTCCCTCAGGAGTTACATACTGGTCTGTGTTGTCCGGCAGAACATATTGAGGAAAGTGAGTTTTGAGGAGCAATTGAGCGTACAGTTCAGGCAGGAGACGGTTGTTTTAGGTTTTACGCGTGTCCTGCGTGCCATGATTTGCTACCATTTATCCAGATTGCCATGAACGTGAACTAGGATGTGTATTTCAACATTGCCCGTGACAAAGTGTTGCCATTTCTTTTCAACTTCATGATGGCTGTGGACACTCCCTTTAAAATGACTATAGCCGTATTCACCGTGCTCCACGCATACGTGTCTCTTTCGATGAATACTCTAGTACCCTGCGATTCGTCGGGTTTTCTCGCTATGACAGATAGTGAGCTTCCGGGCTTTCAGCCGATTCTTATTTCTATTTTTTGCACACTAATTCGGCGACCGAGCCAGCTGTCGTGTTGTTCTGGTGCTGCGGGTTTTGCTGTTACGTGTACTCACTACCTGGATTCCAGCTGGACTGTGAACTGTTGTTGGTCTCACGGGGCTATTTATAGCCGAGTTAGATTCCGGAGTCATCTCCGCCCTTTTTATGCTCTTTTGTTTTACAGAGCACGCACGATACTATGTGAAATGCAAATTTTCTCAGCGTTTTCCACCTCTTATGGATGTGATAGTCAACGAGATTTTAATAAATTGAGCACTGGACCCCAATTAGCATTCAACTAAAACCTGCATCTCTGTTTATTAGGTTTTCTGACATCGTTATTTCGATAGACTCCCTAATTATGCTGTCTCTGATACATGGTGATTGCGCCACAATACATGTCTCATTGTATTTCATTTCTTGATTGTATTCGAGGCTGTGCTCGGCGACAGCTCATTTGCTGGGTTATTTCAGTCGGGTATGTCGCATTTGTGAAACGTGGCTTGCAGTGTACTTCGCTCCCTTCAGCTCAAATAGAACGTGTTCTTTATAATGTTAAAGACAATATAGGTCTATGAAGCCCGTGTGTGTACCGCATTCCACGCCAGTATGGCGTGTCTTACGTTGGGCACACTACAGGAAGAGTCTAGGCGAAATGCAAGGAACAAGGAGGGTCAGCGACACACTTGACTAAAACTACCCAGCAAATGAGCTGCCACCGAACATTGCCTCGAGTAATATCATGAAATGAAATACGGTGAGGCCAGTATTGTGGTGCTAAAGCCAAGTTTCCAGGCATTAAAATTAAAGAGTCTATCGAGACAACGACGTCAGAATATCTAATAAACTGGTATGCATGCTTCAGTTTAAATACGCTTACTGTCCGGCACTCGCTTTATTAAAATCTCGCCGACCACAAAATCCATTACAGATGGGAAACGCCGAAGATATTTGCGTTTCACGGAGTATCAGTGCGCACGCTGTAAAACAAAAAAGGGTCAACGGGTGCAATGGACGTCGGGAATCGAACTCGTCTGTAGATAGTGGCGTGAGACCACGGTGTGGCAGGACTCCAGGCAGCGAGTACACGTAACAGCAAAACTAGCAGCACTGAATAAGATGGCTGGATCGGCCCCTGGAGTATTTTACCGAAATTGGGAACAACAACTTGGCTGAACAACCGGAAGTTCACTTTTACTCATGCACCGTATTGCACCTCTACTGGAGCACTAGATCACCAAACCCCACAGAAAATATCTGACTCTATTTAGAACAGCGGGCGAAACGCTACAATCAATACCTCCGAATTTTGATATTTCTACTGGATCTGTTCAGCTGGCTATGGCATACGTGAAGAAACACGAAGACTCTCTTCTTCACCGTATTGAAACCATTATCAAGAACAGAGGCGACGTTGCATCGTATTAGCGTGATGCCTCCTGATTCTAATTTTCAGTACGGTTAAGTTCAGTATTCGAGATTAAACGTCTATTATGAAATACTCGTGGTGTGAATTTAAGAAAATCCTGCAAAGGCTGTCCAAAGAACCAGTAACACAGACCGCAGTTTTCCAGTAATGAATTACAGTAATTTGTCTCAAATAACACAATGTTTATCCAAAAAGTTGTGAGACTGATTTTATTCCTGACTTATAAGCGACGACAGCGCAGTAACTAACAATTGTAAAAAACAGATGTGCATTCGGTGAGTCAGCTGCGAGCAGGCAATATTAAGTACTGGCCTTGCGATAATACAGTGAGGTGACGAAAGTTATGGGATAGCGATGTGCGCAAATATAGATGGTGGCAGTACCGCTTACACAAGGTATAAAAGGGCAATGCTTTGGCGGAGCTATCTGTTACACTCAGCTGATTCATGAGAAAAGATTTCCGCACGACGGGCTGTTGTCAGTTTTCGTGACCGGAGCTGTTACTTCCCACTCAAGTACCTCCTGTACCTCCTCCGTTGGCCTCACAAGGTCTGAGTAAACACTGCTTGTCAACAGCGCTCGACAGACTGGACGGTCACCCACCCACATGCTGGCCACGCGCTACGACATTGAACTTCTTTGATCCAACGGGAATCGGTATTAACACTGCGCCAAGGCCGTTGGCATTAACTTTTCTCTATTTTTTATTAATCTAGTACTGAATTTTTTGAACTCACATGATATACTTTTCTTTCAGCGCCACAATTCGTTAAATCAATACCAGAAAAAAGAATAACCGAATAATCGTCAGAAGAATTTAAAATCACTTATTTTGGCCCTGCAGTGAGTCCGTTATTGAAGAACACATATTTTCGATAGCTTGCCAACAGCCACAAAAAATTGGCTGTCAGTTCTATATAGGTAACCCTGTGGGGACTAAATAAATGATTGAGAATGAAGCAAAATTTACTGACAACATTTATTTTATTAAACCAGACATAAATTATGCTAACCAAGTTATTGATTGAATACCGTAAAGCTGGCCGCTGTGGCCGAGCGGTTCTAGGTGCTTCAGTCCGGTACCACGCGGCTGCTACGGTCGCAGGTTCAAATCCTGCCTCGGGCATGGATGTGTGTGATGTCCTTAGGTTAGTTTGGTTTAAGTAGTACTAAGTCTAGGGGACTGATGACCTCAGATGTTAAGTCGCATAGTTCTTAGAGCCATTTCTGAATACCGTAAACAACTAACAGGTGGTTTAAGTCTACGCAGGGTAAGGATCCTGGAGGGCAGAGACAGTTTAACTAGTGGTGTGAGTCAAGTACTCTAGCCCTCAAAATGTGGAAAACGCAATCTGTATTCATCTGACGCTGAGCAGACTTTGATTGATCAAATCTACTATAGTTTCTCTACATAGGTGCAGCTGAGATAAAGTGGCGATTGAGGTCTGTATGCCCTGACAATGCCGAAGTGGCAGTACATTGCCCTGTTTGTTTCATGCGGCGATGTCACTTGCAGCTGGCGAGAAGTGTGCGGCAGTGGCGAGACGTGGAGGCGGCACCTGTGAATCGACCGCGGCCACGACAGACGGATCGCAATTTACTCTGTACCAGCGCCCTGAAATCATGGTAGATTTCAGTGTGTGACACACCCGTTCGCGGCTCACTTATAAGACCTAGCGCACAACGATACCAAACGTCAAGACTGGTAAACCCAAAACGAATAAGTGTGCCCTCGTCAAACGAGTAGTCCAAGAAGTGTGAAGTCACACTGTCGGTACAATAAGAACTTCACCACAGGCTCCCCAGTCTAAACTACTCACAGGTGAAGTCAGTCTTAGGACAGGTCCCAAGTACCAACTACACATGCCAGAGCTTCGACCAGAAGATGCTTACCAGGCTCAAGTCATGCACCTGAGTGCTTCACACCATTAAAAAAAAAAAACGTTATCCCGCAAAGTGCACGAACGACACCGCCTTCACCCTTTCTTGAGCCAGTCACAGGGCTCTAGAGGCGCTAATTCTCCCCTCCGACACGACAGCACAAACTCATGTCGAACCAGGTTAAGAGTTACGAAACCTGCGTCTCTGAAAAAAAAAAAGGAAACCGACAATTACTGGCTTTTTTAAGTTTTCACAGAGGGGGAAGATCATTTTCTCCGAAGTCATATCGCTTCCCACAGCAAGAAGTGGACGGATACAATCTTAAAGATCTTTATCTAAATCGCCTGTGCCTTGGAGCTTGTAAGTACTAGCTACGAAGTGTAATAAAGATTCTATCTCTAAACGTTTCTAGACGCTGCAGTTTCTTATACAACCGAGGTGACCGATGGATATGGTTCACAGGCCTATTTGCAGTATTGGCGAAAACGAAAACGTGTGAATTTTTATTACATGTGGCTCTGCACACCATTCCCGGTTTATGACTCCACTGCGTAGACCTGTTCCTTCAGACCGTTGCCCCCAGCCCAGATTTCTGCTGGCGCCACGGCAGGTATTGCGGCATTGTTCTGCTGGAGACCTGTCTCGATAAGGGGCTGCCGTGCCTGCCCTTTATGGCTGTGGGCCTGTCTGGCAAGATTTAATGAGCAATGGGCTCGCCGCCAATTGTTTTCAACTCCCAACAAGCCGTTTCTACGAGCTAAGAACCGTAAAAATACCTCATACTTTTAGTGTCCTACCAGGCTCCATCAACGTCTGCTCAGACCGTTAACTTTCTAGAGACTCATTCAAGGTGTGTCACGTTGTAATGAAATCTTTAATAATTTTCTGTATGCGGAAAATAGGTGAGAGAGTAATTTGTCCTCTCTCAATACATAGAAAGCATGTTGTTGTTGTTGTGGTCTTCAGTCCTGAGACTGGTTTGATGCAGCTCTCCATGCTACTCTATCCTGTGCAAGCTTCTTCATCTCCCAGTACCTACTGCAACCTACATCCTTCTGAATCTGCTTAGTGTATTCATCTCTTGGTCTCCCCCTACGATTTTTACCCTCCACGCTGCCCTCCAATACTAAATTGGTGATCCCTTGATGCCTCAGAACATGTCCTACCAGCCGATCCCTACTTCTGGTCAAGTTGTGCCACAAACTTCTCTTCTCCCCAATCCTATTCAATACTTCCTCATTAGTTATGTGATCTACCCATCTAATCTTCAGCATTCTTCTGTAGCACCACATTTCGAAAGCTTCTATTCTCTTCTTGTCCAAACTATTTACTGTCCATGTTTCACTTCCATACATGGCTACACTCCATACAAATACTTTCAGAAATGACTTCCTGACACTTAAATCTATACTCGATGTTAACAAATTTCTCTTCTTCAGAAACTCTTTCCTTGCCATTGCCAGTCTACATTTTATATCCTCTCTACTTGGACCATCATCAGTTATTTTGCTCCCCAAATAGCAGGTGTTGACAGATGTGAAAATTACCGAACAATCAGTTTAATAAGCCACAGCTGCAAAATACTAACACGTATTCTTTACAGACGAATGGAAAAACTAGTAGAAGCCGACCTCGGGGAAGATCAGTTTGGATTCCGTAGAAATACTGGAACACGTGAGGCAATACTGACCTTACGACTTATCTTAGAAGAAAGATTAAGGAAAGGCAAACCTACGTTTCTAGCATTTGTAGACTTAGAGAAAGCTTTTGACAATGTTGACTGGAATACTCTCTTTCAAATTCTAAAGGTGGCAGGGGTAAAATACAGAGAGCGAAAGGCTATTTACAATTTGTACAGAAACCAGATGGCAGTTATAAGAGTCGAGCGACATGAAAGGGAAGCAGTGGTTCGGAAGGGAGTAAGACAGGGTTGTAGCCTCTCCCCGATGTTATTCAATCTGTATATTGAGCAAGCAGTAAAGGAAACAAAAGAAAAATTCGAAGTAGGTATTAAAATCCATGGAGAAGAAATAAAAACTTTGAGGTTCGCCGATGACATTGTAATTCTGTCAGAGACAGCAAAGGACTTGGAAGAGCAGTTGAACGGAATGGACAGTGTCTTGAAGGGAGGATATAAGATGAACATCAACAAAAGCAAAACGAGGATAATGGAATGTAGTCGAATTAAGTCGGGTGATGTTGAGGGTATTAGATTGGGAAATGAGACACTTAAAGTAGTAAAGGAGTTGCTATAGAAAGCATATTTTGTGTAAATACAAACTTTTATTAAAAAAAAAGTGCCTACTGACATTAACAAACTAGAAGTAGAGGTAATTGGAATTCAGTGGTATTTGTTGCAGGATTCTATTGCGAGTCGCCTACTAGATGTATTTAAAGAATTTCCCATACCAATACTTCTGCAATACCTGTGGTAGCACACACTAAAGAATAACAAGACGGCATGCACTAGTTATGTGGATTCTAACCAGTAACGAGACACCTGACCATCACAGGTTGTGTTCAAAATGACCATTAGCAGCTGCAATACACGCTCCCAACCTGGTATGGAACGACTGCTAGCATTTTAGGGGAGATGTCCGAGCAGGCTGTAGTAATATGGTGTTGCTAACCATCGGGTGTAGTTGGTGTTTCCTTTTAGAGAGTGTCTCGTAGTTTTGCCCACAGAAAAAAGTCTACAGGCGTCATATCCAGGAACGGCCCGTCCAAGGTACAAGTCTTCTGTGTCCATTCTATAAATTTCGAACTAATTCGTGAAAAGATTCTGTGATACTTCGCGCGCTATGGGCTGGACAGCCATCATGTTGGTACCACAGGTTCCTCCTAGTCTGCAGAGGAACGTCTTGTAGCATCCGTCGAAGATGGTCTCTTAGGAGGCTGTGATTTTGTGGCCATTCAGCTTTCCGTCTATGAAAAATAGGTCTATGAGCTGATGGTTCAGTATTCCACACCACATGTTTACTATCCATGGAATGTACGCTGACGTTTCACCTGACGAAGCCAACGGGGATTGTCAACAGACCAATAATGCATATTTCGGCGGTTTATGTGGCCATGATTGGCAAATGTGGCATCATCGCTATACAAGATACATGATACATCTGGAGTATCCTGTTTTAGTGCTCAAGTACAGAAATTAACACGATTCTCATAATCTTTTCCATCCACCTCTTGATGGACAGGGATGTGATAGGGGTGGAACCTATGTCGATGGAGAATAGGTAAGGACACTTACCTGGCTCTTGTCACTTGATCGTGCGACTGTCCGGGAACTAACGTCGTGCGGATCAACTGCCACAGCAGCAAGAACATCAATTTTCAAGAACATCAATTTTCCCCTCTTCTGTAACCACTTGTTTCCTTCCGTTACGCTGTCTAGGTGTTACAGTACTATTTCACGTTGTTGAAGAGGTTGATAAATCATTGCCAAGATGGTTAACGTCTATTGGGGTATCTTGCAGCATACACTGCACAAGAACGAACTGTTTTCCTTCTGCACTCTGCCGTGCAGTATTAGCCGAGCGGTCTAAGGCGCTGCAGTCATGGACTGTGCGGCTGGTCCCGGTGGAGGTTCGAGTCCTCCCTTGGGCATGGGTGTGTGTGTGTGTATGTGTGTGTGTGTGTGTGTTTGTCCTTAGGATAATTTAGGTTAAGTAGTGTGTAAGCTTAGGGACTGATGACCTTAGCAGTTAAGTCCCATAAGATTTCACACACATTTGAACATTTTTTTTCTGCACTCTCAGTACATCATGTAAGTGTCGGCTTTTTTTGCATTGATAAATTGCATCGTCCAGTCACAACCTACTGCTTAGACTGGTACATAGTAGCTGACTAGCAAGTCGCAGCGCACTCAGGGACCACACAAGCACGCTGAAAGCAAAGATAACAACATTGTACTTAACAGTTGTGTAGAAACTCTTCAAAATACGATATCTCGTGAACGACTCACACTAGAATCCTAAACCAAACACCATGGAATTTCTAATTTACCCTAATTATAGTCTGTTAATGTCAACAGGCGTTGTTCCATTTAAAAAGTGAATGTTCGCACAAAAAATCACTTTCTAAGTACTATTACAAATTTGTTGATTGACTAAAATACGAGCCCTTGTTACCTGTCCATTCTGTGAAAACCGCTTATCAATGCACTTTCAATTTCCGCAATATTTGCGGTGCTAGTTTTGCTGATTCACGAAATAACTAGACTCTTACGAAAAATCTGGCTGCTGAACATATGCCGTGCAAAAATATTGGTTTGTGTAAGTAAGTGTTGTAAAATTATAGCATTCATTTCAGTATATGTGTATAATAATATGTTTGTGGAGAGTTCAGTAATACACTTAAATGAAAATATCAGATTTTTTTCACTTATTCCACCTTTTTATGGAACATTTCACTTAGTACTTGTTTTTGTAGGAACGTTAGTGTATTTTTCTTTCGTAAATATGTATTACATACTTTTGTTTCTATGAAATGTTCTACATCTTTGAGGATCTCCTCACCATCGATCTATCTCACGAAGGATGTACAGGGTGCCCAGCGAAGGGTCCCTGATTTCAAAATCAAATATCTCGAAAACTAAGATCGATAGACGAGTGCATCAAAAGATTTGTTTATTGTGAAAGGTGTAAGAATTTTATGGAGAGGTTATACTGAAGTATAGTCATAGTTCGGAAAGCTGCTAACGTACTCTGTGCAGCTCGTACAGTACTATCGTGATAATTAAAAACGGCCTCGGCACGCAGTCTTTGCAATCAAATCATACTCTTTTCGAAACGTCCACTGGCAGTACGGAGGTGACGCAAATGAACAATGAAATTTGCTATCAAATCCTGTAGTGCCTCAAAGGAAATGGCTCCAGATGACACATAGATCACGGATTCAAAATCGTCCAGCGTAGTGGAATGGTTCCGGTAAAGGGCGTCTTGCAATGTGGCCCACAAAAGAGTAATCACATTCAGGTGAGGCGAATATGGAGGCCAATTCATCCCTGAGTCAGTAAATTTGCAATGAGCCACTCAGTTCCCGAAGTATTCATCAAAAAGGCGATGCGGTCTGAACTACTCGTAGCCTGGACGGTCATTGAACGTTAGCTGTGTGGCGACAAATTGTTCCAAAATTGAGAAAGTAATGTTCACTACTGATCGTTTCTTGCACGAAAAAGCGCCAATAAGGCCTTTGCTGCACACCGCAGCCCATACAGTAACTTCGGGAGAACACTGAGTTTTCGCTTCACAAAAAAAAAGAGATTTTTGAAATCCCAAAATCGCTAGTTTTGTTTATTCACGACTTCATTCAGGTGAATGTGAGTTTCATCTGTGAGACATATGCAGCAAAAATCAAATCCTTCGTCATCAATCATTGTGAGAATCTGGTTCGTAAAGTCAGTTCTCTTTTGCACAGCTCGCAGAGGAATGGCCTGGTGGCTTTGGGTTTTGAATGGAAACATGAGTAGGCTTTGTCTCAGTATTTTTTACATGCCGAAACTCTTCGAATCAGTCTTTGCTGCAATTCTTCGGATGGATTTCCTTGGATTTTGCTGAATAATTGCGGAACCCGTGCCGACGTTTCCAGGAGCACTGGTTTGCCTGACATCAACATTCCCAGCTAGATCCTCAGCCACACTGCATGCCCGTTGCAATTTGACGAAGAGCTTGCGAATTATTTTTGAACCGCGTCCTTTTGGAACATTAAATCGTGTTTGAAAACTGCCACTTGTCGCCGGAGGACTGTGTTCTAACATGTGGTATTCCAGTACCAGAAAAACACGTTGTTAAAGTGGAATATATGATTTCAGCCTCTTCCTTCGGTACGCTAATACCGTTTGAACAGCGGAACTGATCGCTTTGAGCTGCGACGCACTATTTATAGGCACAACATATTACGATTGTAGCGCCACCTGTTAGCAGTTTTCGAGCTATTTAGAAACTTCCGTATAGCTTCTGTATGAATTTCTTACAGCTATCACAACAAACGTAACGTTTGTTGCACTCGTCTGTCAAGGTAAATTTTCAAGTTTTAAAATCGGAGACTCGTTCGATGGTCACCCTGCATCTATTTTTCTATCCACATATATCAACATCGTCCATGAACGGCCTCACGGGTCTTATGGCGTTATCTATATTACGTTCGTCATTAAAATAAAATTAATGTAAACTTTACACAATGTATTTTTCCGCTCATGCTGGAATCTCACCGGAGTTCGTTTCACGTGGAGAGAAAGGCAAGTTTTCTTGAGTACAGTGACGTACGATAACAACGATACGTTCTGTGCTGTGCGGACGGCCGGAGTGGCCGAGCGGTTCTAGGCGCTACAGTCTTGAACCGCGCGACGGCTACGCTCGCAGGTTCGAATCCTGCCTCGGGCATGGATGTGTGTGAGTTTCTTAGGTTAGTTAGGTTTAAGTAGTTCTAAGTTGTAGGGGACTGATGACCTCAGAAGTTAAGTCCCATAGTGCTCAGAGCCATTTGAACCATTTTTGTGCTGTGCGTTACGTGCCCATCGAGTCAGTGATATTATGGGAAAACAGTTTCTCTGTTGCATTTAAGTCGGACAGTATTGGCTAGCCAGCTGGTCCAACTAACCACCAGTAATGTGGATAGTTGCAGTTAAGATGTAAAAAGTGACAAGCAGATAAACAACATAGCTTAGACTGTCATTTAATTTTTAAACGGAATGAAATAACGTGCGGTAAAACTCCAACAATACGCTTCTTAGGGAATGCTACGGAAATCATGAGCTCTCATTTTTAGCTTTCGTAGCACCGTAATTAGAAACAAGACTGATTAAAATTCCTAACTTAAACACAGCCCACAGCGTAGTTTTTTAGCGGAAGCTACGTGTGCGTAAAAGAGTATTGCAGGAATTTCATCGAATACTTAAATATTGAAGTCACTGAGGATATTACGGCCGCTAGTTGTCTGTGAACTCCTCCCGTATCCGAGAAATACATAAATATCTTGTTATTGTTCGTGACAAATCCATGAACGTGGCTACGGATTAGTTCTGTTGTGTTCAGATTGCAGTGGTGTAGTGGCAACTGTAAAAATGCAGCCCCTGTACTGTGTGCTCTACGCCGTGAAAATGGTTGTTTTCCACGTTTCTGCAACGCTTATCACTGTGGCTCGTGTGAGACTACATCTGTGGTATAAAAAAGGAATGTAGTTCAAATAAAGAGTATTTGATTTTTCATTTATGTCCTAAAATTTAATTTGAAATCTTTTCTTAAATTACGCAGTCTTTTTATAAAATGCCTATAATTAAGAATTTATATTTGCAATTAAAACTGGAATTTAGCGTGCGATATGTAATTAGAAACAAGAGTACGTGCATTTTTCATAAAAAATTATTGCATATGTGCTAATTAAGATATGTTTGATGAATTCCGTATTTAAATGATGTAGATATTCGAACAGAACGAAGAGAAAAAAAATACCAAAAGGGGATTCTAAATAGCGATCCATACAATACATCATTACAAATCTGCAACACTACTTCTTCTGCCACACTTCTTGGAGAAACAATGTAGTATCTAAAGTTCCTCGGAAAGCTTCAAAGCCGATTTTCTCTGCAAACTTGTGAAAAACATTTTAAGAACAAGCTGTTTCTCACCACTTTTTAACGGTGTTCCACGCGTGTCTTTAATTATGGTGCAGGAAGCAGTGGCAGCCGTTTTCGCAATACGAGTCAACACGCGACAATCAGAGCACAACCGTCGGTTACAGAGACTGCGACTGTACATGATTTTCGCAATAGAAGCTACATACAGGGTGTTTCAAAAATGACCGGTATATTTGAAACGGCAATAAAAACTAAACGAGCAGCGATAGAAATACACCGTTTGTTGCAATATGCTTGGGACAACAGTACATTTTCAGGCGGACAAACTTTCGAAATTACAGTAGTTACAATTTTCATCAACAGATGGCGCTGCAAGTGATGTGAAAGATATAGAAGACAACGCAGTCTGTGGGTGTGCCATTCTGTACGTCGTCTTTCTGCTGTAAGCGTGTGCTGTTCACAATGTGCAAGTGTGCTGTAGACAACATAGTTTATTCCTTAGAACAGAGGATTTTTCTGGTGTTGGAATTCCACCGCCTAGAACACAGTGTTGTTGCAACAAGACGAAGTTTTCGACGGAGGTTTAATGTAACCAAAGGACCGAAAAGCGATACAATAAAGGATCTGTTTGGAAAATTTCAACGGACTGGGAACGTGACGGATGAACGTGCTGGAAAGGTAGGGCGACCGCGTACGGCAACCACAGAGGGCAACGCGCAGCTAGTGCAGCAGGTGATCCAACAGCGGCCTCGGGTTTCCGTTCGCCGTGTTGCAGCTGCGGTCCAAATGACGCCAACGTCCACGTATCGTCTCATGCGCCAGAGTTTACACCTCTATCCATACAAAATTCAAACACGGCAACCCCTCAGCGCCGCTACCATTGCTGCACGAGAGACATTCGCTAACGATATAGTGCACAGGATTGATGACGGCATTATGCATGTGGGCAGCATTTGGTTTACTGACGAAGCTTATTTTTACCTGGACGGCTTCGTCAATAAACAGAACTGGCGCATATGGGGAACCGAAAAGCCCCATGTTGCAGTCCCATCGTCCCTGCATCCTCAAAAAGTACTGGTCTGGGCCGCCATTTCTTCCAAAGGAATCATTGGCCCATTTTTCAGATCCGAAACGATTACTGCATCACGCTATCTGGACATTCTTCGTGAATCTGTGGCGGTACAAACTGCCTTAGACGACACTGCGAACACCTCGTGGTTTATGCAAGATGATGCCCGGCCACATCGCACGCCGACGTCTTTAATTTCCTGAATGAATATTTCGATGATCGTGTGATTGCTTTGGGCTATCCGAAACACACAGGAGGCGGCGTGGATTGGCCTCCCTATTCGCCAGACATGAACCCCTGTGACTTCTTTCTGTGGGGACACTTGAAAGACCAGGTGTACCGCCAGAATCCAGAAACAATTGAACAGCTGAAGCAGTACATCTCATCTGCATGTGAAGCCATTCCGCCAGACACGTTGTCAAAGGTTTCGGGTAATTTCATTCAGAGACTACGCCATACTATTGCTACGCATGGTGGATATGTGGAAAATATCGTACTATAGAGTTTCCCAGACCGCAGCGCCATCTGTTGTTGAAAATTGTAACTACTGTAATTTCGAAAGTTTGTCTGCCTGAAAATGTACTGTTGTCCCAAGCATATTGCAACAAACGGTGTATTTCTATCGCTGCTCGTTTAGTTTTTATTGCCGTTTCAAATATACCGGTCATTTTTGAAACACCCTGTAGCTTACGTACGATTAAGAAAAATGTTGATGGCTGGTAATAGTTTAGGATTCCTTAAAGTTTCATTTACAGTAACATGACAAAAAGATATCTACTACATGCACTGAGGTGACGTAAGTCATGGGACAGCGATATGTACTTATACATATATCGGTAGTATCGCTTACACAAGGTATGAAAGGGCAGTACAGTGACGGAGCTGTCATTTGTACTCAGGTGATTCGTGTGACGAGGTTTCCAACGTGATTATGGCCGGAGGACGGGAATTAACAGACTTTGATCGCGGAGTAGTAGTTGCAGCTAGACACATTGTAAATAGCCTCTTTGTATGTTGGCAGCGCTATAGAATGTATTAATATCGCTGACAGCTCTCTGCGTCCTCGGCAAGTGATTCTTTTGTTGGCCGGACTAGTATTAGCAAGTGAACAGAGAAGTGTATGGACATGTTTCTTCTTAGTGGACACTCTGTGTTGGCAGGACATGCATTGTAAAGTGAGACGCAAGGGAATGTATGATGACGTATGTTTGTTTGTTAGTCTGGGCAGTGGAATCATTGACAACTATATAATTTTTGGAAGTCGATATCACACGAATAAGGTAAAATTTTCTAAAGACATTGTTTTCTCTTCAACAAAATCTTTCTTTTGCTAACCATATGCCTCCTAGTAGTTAGAGTATATATTAGTTTGAATCTTTTTATTTAGCTGGCTGTAGTTGCTGCTTGCTGTAATTACTATAGTTCGTGTTATGATGATTTTCCGTGAGGTAAGTGACTTAAAAAAAAAACTTAGGTTGGTGATTGAAATGAGTTTAGTTAATTAACAGAGTTGGAGGTAGTTTCATATTTCTTCAATTCCATTTTGTTTGGATTTCTATTGTTGTTAGTATTTCTCGCAATTCAGGGCCAATCTTTTGAGTTAATTATTGGAAGCCACGTTGTCACTGTATATCAGTCAGACTGCGTTGGGCTTGTATATTGTGGTTAGTAAATGAATAGGTTAAGTTTGAGTTGTCTTTGTCACGGAAAACTGTAGGTCAGTGTTTGAATGATAAAAATAATTAAAGACTTAGTTTCAACATAGCACATTCCATTTCGGATATCGTTAGGGAATTCAATATTTCGAGATCCAAAGTGCCAAGAGTGTGCAAGAATAGCAAATTTCAGGCATTGCCTCTCATCATGGACAACGCAGTGACCGATGACCTTCACTTAACGAACGAGAGCAGCGGCGTTGGCGTACAGTTGTCAGCGCTAACAGCCAAGCTAATCGTAGAAATCAATGTGGGTCGTATGCCAAACATAGCCTTCAGGAAAGTGCGGCAAAATCTGCAGATAATTGGCCATGGCAGCAGACGACCGACGCGGGTGCCTTTGCTAACTGCGCAATATCGCTAGCAGCGCCTCTCCTGGGCCGTGCAGGATTAGCCAAGCGGTCTGAGGCGCTGGAGTCATGGACTGTGCGACTGGACCCCCGGTAGTGGTTCGAGTCCTCCCTCGGCGGCATGGGTGTGTGTGTTTGTCCTTAGGATAATTTAGGTCAACTAGTGTGTAAGCTTAGGGACTGATGACCTTAGTAGTCAAGTCCCATAAGATTTCACACACTTTTGAACATTTTTTTTTTTTGCCTTTCCTGGGATCGTGACCGTATCCCTGGTGAGATGAGTCCCGATTTCAGTTGTAAGAGCTGGTGGTAGGGTCCGAGTGTGGTGCAGATCCCACGATACCATGAACCCAAGTTGTCAACAAGGCACTGTGCAAAGTGGTGGTAGCTCAGCAATGTTGTCCGCTCTGTTTACATGGAATGGACTGCGTCCTCTGATCATTGACTGGAAACAGCCATGTCTGCTACCTGGATTCCATTTGTAGCCATTCATAGACTTCATGTTCCCAAACAACAATGTCATGTCACTGGGCCGCAGTTATTCGCGACTGGTTTGAAGAAGATTCTGGACAGTTCGAGTGAATGATTTGGCCATCCAGATCGCCGTGAATGAATTCTATCGAACACTTACGGGGCATAATCACAGATCAGTTTGTGCACCGTTATGGAGGGCTCAATATTTCTGAAGGGAATTTTCAACGACTTGTTGACTGTATGACACACCGAGTTGCTGCACTACACTGAGCAAAAGGAGGTCCGACACCACATTAGACGGCATCGAATGTCTTTTCTCACCTCTGTGTATGCACGACCTACTTCCAAGAACGACACAACACTAGTCCTATTGCAGTTGAACAATCAGTACTTTTGTGTCTGTTTACATCAATTTTATTCATATGGTGTCGAAGTGTAGCCGATAGTTTATACACTTCTGGCCATTAAAATTGCTACACCAACAAGAAATGCAGATGATAAACGGGTAATCATTGGACAAATATATTATGCTAGAACTTACATGTGAGTACATTTTCACGCAATTTGGGTGCATAGATCCTGAGATTACTGATTAGTACCCAGAACAACCACCTCTGGCCGTAATAACGGCCTTGATACGCCTGGGCATTGAGTCAAACAGACCTTGGATGGCGTGTACAGGTACAGCTGCCCATGCAGCTTCAATACGATACCACAATTTATCAAGAGTAGTGACTGGCGTATTGTGACGAGCCAGTTGCTCGGCCACCATTGACCAGACGTTTTCAGTTGGTGAGAGACCTGGAGAATGTGCTGGTCAGGGCAGCAGTCGAACATTTTCTGTATCCGGAAAGGCCCATACAGGACCTGCAACACGCGGTCGTGCATTATCCTGCTGACATGTGGGGGTTGGCAGGGATCGAATGAAAGGTAGAGCAACGATTCGTAACATATCTGAAATGTGAAGTCCTCTGTTCAAAGTGCCGTCAATGCGAACAAGAGGTGACCGAGGCGTGTAGCCCCATACCATCACGCAGGGTGATACGCCAGTATGGCGATGACGAATACACGGTTCCAATGTCCGTTCACCGCGATGTCACCAAACACGCATGCGACCATCATGATGCTGTAAACAGAACCTGGATTCATCCAAAAAAAATGACGTTTTGCCATTCGTGCACCCAGGTTCATCGTTGAGTACACCATCGCAGGCGCTCCTGTCTGTGATGCAGCGTCAAGGGTAACCGAAGGCATGGTCTCCGAGCTGATAGTCCATGCTCCTGCAAACGTCGTCGAACTGTTGGTACAGATGGTTTAGTCTTGCAAACGTCCCAATCTGTTGACTCAGGGATCGAGAGGTGGCTGCCTGATCCGTTAGAGCCTTGCGAATAAGCTGCCTGCCATCTCGACTGCTAGTGATACGAGGCCGTTGGGATCCAGCACAGCGTTCCGTATTATCCTCATGAACCCACCGATTCCATATTCTGCTAAGAGTCATTAGATCTCAACGAACGAGAGCAGCCATGTCGAGATACGATAAACTGCAATCGCGATAGGCTACAATCCGACCTTTGTCAAAATCGGAAACGTGATGGTACACATTTCTCCTCCTTTACACGATGCATCACAACAACGTTTCACCAGGCATCGCCGGTCAACTGCTGTTTGTGTATGAGAAATCGGTTGGAAATTTTCCTCATGTCAGCATGTTGTAGGTGTCGCCACCGGCGCCAACCTTGTGTGAATGCTCTGAAAAGCTAATAATTAGCATATCACAGCATCTTCTTCCTGTCGGTTAAATTTCTCGTCTGTAGCACGTCGTCTTCTTGGTGTAGCAATTTTAATGGCCAGTAGTGTACTTGTAACTAACAGTAGGCTCCTGTAACGTGCCGACAGCTGCCCCTGAAATTACTTTTACATATGATGGTGTTCTGTTGAGAACAATGTGCTGAGTTGTACGATTTTAAAAATTGATATATGGAAATTTAAGAATCAACTGTTGTAATTTAAATATGGAAATGAGATAGACTTTTCTTTATGAGACCGTTATTTTAAATTTGAATTTGTCTAACTGCATGCAACTTTAAAGTAAGTCGCTTATTGGTAGATTGCAACAGACTGCTTTAGTATAACACATGCATATTCATGCATGACTATCTGGTACAATTGCAAACGGAATACGGTTACGTAAGCTGTGTCGCATTTTGGCAGAAGGACGACACAGTGTGTGCGGGCCAGGGGGCGAATTTCAGACAAACGGTCCAGAGTGCTGACAGGCCAGTACGCCTGCCCGAGTCTTTAAAATATCCATTGCCCACACGGTCATCGTTGTCCGTCCCTCTTCTTTAATATCCGCATTTCATTAGCGAGCACAAAGCGTGCACACCGCCTCTCCAATCCTCTGCCGGCACTGCCCCCCGCTGCAACCACCCTCATTGCTCGCACATTTCACGCTGCCGTAATTTATTCCCGCAGGCACGCACAGCGCGCGCTCTCAGCCTCCTATCCCTTCCCTCTCTCCCCTCTTCCACCCCTCCCCCCCCCACCCCACCCCCGCAGCAAACCCATTCCCCACCGCCACGTGTTATTTTTTTGTCTCGGTACAAAAAAGAAGCTAGAAAGCAACCAGAAAAAATAAAATTGGTGTGGCGCGTACGGAGCTCATACGTCGCCACATGTGGAGAGCAGGGTTGTGCTATCCGGGCTGTCACAAGACCCACAGCAGCGTGCGGTCTGCCCAGTGAGTGCGGCGCCTGCGGAGGACGTATAAATCAACGGACCCGCCGCTTCTGCTGCTTCTGGTGAGGGTGGGCCGCGCCAAACGTAGTGGCGGCCACCCCTCGGCAGTGAGGGTGTGATGGCCGGCTGTTGCACGGGACCACACGGAGCTTGTGGACGCCGCAACAAGGAACAACACAGCACGGCAAGATAACTGCCCAACGAGCCGACCTCTAGACACGATCTCACACTCGCGCTGCTAAGGTCTAGGAACAGGAGCTGAACGGAACGTATAGCGTCTTGAAAAGATGTTATCAGACGATCTCCAACAAAAGTAAAACAAGGACAATGGAATGTATTCGAACTGAAACAGCAATGGTGAGGTAAATGGATTTGGAAACGAGGTACACAAAGTAGCAGCAAAAATTTTGCTATTTGGGCAGCAAAACAACTGATGGGCGAAAAAGTAAGGATATACCCACATCAAAAAATTTTTTGCATAAACTCGGTTCCCAGAACTGAAGACAGACGTTGACTGTGGATATTGTATCACGGACACAGTCTCTTTGACAGTTCAGAGATGTCACTAAACCCGCCCAAAGATGTAAACAACCGTACATGAGCAGCGCCTATTAAACGGAGGGGCTCTGACAGTCGATCAGTTCCAGTCATTCCCCCAGGAAGCAAGTACACGGCTCGTGTTGTCTGTAGTTCATCCCTGCCTAGACTGTAAATACCGCGGTTCGATCGCGTGCGCATCGTTACTTTGTGAAAGGAAGGGCTCTCAACAAGGGAAGTGTCCAGGCGTCTCGGAGTGAACCAAAGCGATGTTGTTCGAACTTGGAGGAGATACAGAGAGACAGGAAGTGTCGATGACATGCCTTGCTCGGGCGGCCCAAAGGCTACTACTGCAGTGGATGACCGCTACCTATGGATTACGGCTCGGAGGAACCCTGACAGCAACGCCACCATGTTGAATAATGCTTTTAGTCTGCGCAATAGGCTGCATGATTCGCAACTTCATTCCCGACGTCCATGGCGAGGTCCATCTTTGCGACCACGACATCATGCAGCGCGGTACAGATGGGCCCAACAACACCCCGAATGGACCGCCCAGGACTGGCATCACGTTCTCTTCACCGATGAGTGTCACACACGCCTTCAACCAGAAAAACATTGGAGAAGTGTTTGGAGGCAACCCAGTCAGGCTGGACGCCTTAGACACACTGTCCAGCGAGTGCAGCAAGGTGGAGATTCCCTGCTGTTTCGGGGTGGCATTATGAGGGGCCGACGTACGCAACTGGTCGTCATGGAAGGCGCCGTAACGGCTGCACGATACGCGAATACCATCCTCCGACCGATAGCGCAACCATATCGGCAGCGTATTGCCGAGGCATTCGTCTTCATGGACGATAATTCACGCCCCTATCGTGCACATCTTGTGAATGACTTCCTTCAGGATAACGACATCGCTCGACTAGAGCGGCTGGCATGTTCTCCAGACATGAGCCATATCGAACATGCCTGGGATCCATTGAAAAGGGCTGTTTATGGACGACGTGACCCACCAACCACTCTGAGGGACCTACGCCCTATCGCCGCTGAGGAGTGGGACAATTTGGACCAACGGTGCCGTAATGAACTTGTGTATAGTAGGCCACAACGAATACAGACATGCGTCAATGCAAGTGGGCGTGCTACTGGGTATTAGAGGTACCGGTGTGTACAGCAATGTGGAACACCACCTCTGAAGGTCTCGATGTATGGTGGTACAACATGCAATGTCTGGTTTTTATGATCAACAAAAATGGCGGAAATGATGTTTATGCTGACCTCTGTTCCAATTTTCTGTACAGGTTCCGGAGCTCTCAGAACCGAGGTGATGCAAAACTTTTCTTAATATGTGTAAAATGCAGAATGGCAATAGCAAGAAAAGTATTTACAAAAAAGAAGGTTCTGTTAATATCTAATATAAATGTAAGTATTAGGAATTCATTTCTGAAGCTGTTTGTTTGGAGTATAGCCTACTACAGGAGTGAAATATGAGCGATAAACGATTCATATAGGAAGGGACTAGAAGCTTTTGAAACGTTGTGCTACAGAACATTGCGGAAGATTTGATGGGTACACCGAATAACTAATGAGGAGATGTTGAAAGAACTTGAAACATCCCCTTAGAAAAATTAATAAATTACTGTGCTGATAAACCTCTTACGTTATTTGATTTTCAAACAGCTGAGCAGAACTGAACGTACTCAGACATTTCTCTCTTTACTTATTCTGATTAACACTAAACTGACACACAATATTTTTAGGGCAACGCAGTCTGACTTTCAATAAGCCCTACAAAAGAATGGCCCTGACTAACAATAACCTATACCTTTCATGAATCACTTACCTCACAAAAATCTTCGTTACTCGAACTACTGCAATACAGCGAGCGCCAGTACTGCCAGCTAAACAAAAGATTCTAACTACTGTAGGCACTAACTACTGATAGGCATAGTTAGCAAATGAAAGATTTTGATTGAGAACAAACAATGTATTTACCTTAATAATATTCAAAAGGTATCATATATATATATATATATATATATATATATATATATATATATATACCAGTCCATGATACAAATTTACTCTTTCTGATGGACAAACGTCCAGATCATCCGCTCTCAAAATTCTGACATCTCTCCCCCCACATCCACCACTGCTGGCGGCTCACCTCCAACTGCGCAACGCTATGCCATGTTCCCATCCAACTGCCCAACACTACAATAGCAAAAATTCCAACAATGCAAACCAGCCACAGACTGCACACAGCACAGTCAGTGATTTTCATACAGAGCGCTACGTGGCGTTACCAACATAAAACCTAAACAGACTACTTACAAACTGAGGGAAAATGAAATTTATACTACAAAATGTCCAAAAGCACGGTCAGTTGATAGATCAGATCCTGAAGCATCAAGGATACGTCAGTCTGGAAAGGAGGGAAGTATAGTGGGTGTGAGGGACATCTGGACTTGATACAGGAAGCAGGTTTAACTGAATGCTGGTTGCAGCAGGTACTCAGAGATGAAGAAGCTAGTACAGGATAGACTTGAGTGAAAAAGTGCATCAAGCCAACGTTCGGACAGAAGACGTCAACAACGCGGAAGAGAAATTGACACATGATCGGTCGTATCCGAACACTCCTGTTTAAAACGGAATGAACCAGTGGATGTCACCAGGCTGTGTAAAAGAAGTCGGGGAGTATTGTCACTAGAGGAGCAATAGCACCAGGGTGGGTCGGTCAAGAGAGACCATTGAATTCAAACGTGGACGAGTCTTTGGATGTCACTTGAGTAACAAATCCATCAGAAACAATTCATTCCTTCGAAAGCTGCCCAAGTCAACTGTTAGTGATACGAGTGTGAAATGGAAACGTGAAGGAACCATGAGAACTAAACCAAGACCAGCAGACCACATGCACTGACGTGACCGTCGGGCACAGCAGAAGGTGATTGTAAAAAATCTCACAAAATGAGCAGAAGGTCTAAACTGCTACCAGCAATCCGGCTTGCACAATTACTGCGTGTAGGAATGTAAGCGAAGCCTTCCGTGGCCGTCGTCACCGTCAATAAAATTCTTCTGGGAATGTGGACGCATTGTCAGTATGTAAAATTCTCCAACGTTGCGCCTCATTATAACGCAAAGACTTTTTGAGGACACACAACGTTCACGGTGAGGCCACGATGGCTGTACCAGCCATTACACATCACAAAGAAAGACAGAAAAATAAAATTCATTTGATAATTTGAATCAAACGTTCAAGCTGCTTACAAATTTCCGAACTCATTGGTAATAATCGGATTATTAATAATAATTCATCAAGCTAAATAAATAATTTTATACCGTTAGATTAATTTTCGCCGGCCAGTTAGTACTGTAAGTAGGCTATGTAAGTAGGCTGTTTATGTTTTCTTATTGGCAACGTTACGTAGCGCTCTGTATGAAAATCACTGGCTGTGCTGTGTGCAGTTTGTGGCTAGTTTGCATTGTTGTCTGCCATTGTAGTGTTGGGCAGCTGGATGTGAACAGCGCGTAGCGTTGGGCAGTTGGAAGTGAGCCGCCAGCAGTGGTGGATGTGGGGAGAGAGATGGCGGAGTTTTGATAATTTGTAATACTGGATATTATGAACTACTATATATATTATGACTGTTAAGGTAAATACATTGTTTGTTCTCTATTATCATCTTTCAATTGCTAACTATGCTTATCAGTAGTTAGTGCCTTCTGTAGTTTGAATCTTTTATTTAGCTGGCAATAGTGGCGCTCGCTGTATTGCAGTAGTTCGAGTAACGAAGATTTTTGTGAGGTAAGTGATTTGTGAAAGGTATAGTTTAATGTTTGTCTGGGCCATTCTTTTATAGGGATTTTTGATAGTCAGATTGCGTTGCGCTAAAATTATTGTGCGTCAGTTTAAGCACAGTCGTGTATAAATTGTATTGCAGTAGTTCGAGTAGCGAAGATTTTTGTGAGGTAAGTGATTTGTGAAAGGTATAGTTTAATGTTTGTCTGGGCCATTCTTTTGTAGGGATTTTTGATAGTCAGATTGCGTTGCGCTAAAATTATTGTGCGTCAGTTTAAGCACAGTCGTGTATAAATTGTTCTAAGGGGACGTTTCAGTACCACCAAGGGACTGCCTTCATGGAGAACTATCAAACGGAGGGGGAAAGTACTTTACGCATTCTCCATTGTTTAATGCAGAAAATACTCAAAACGACGAACGCCGTTACATTTGAATGTTGGCTGACGCCACGTGACGGCGTAGGGTTACCAGTTCTCACTAGTTCGGAGAATTCGCGCGCAAACAGCTGTCCCAATCTGAGAGTCCAGAAGACCCGGCCGCCCACAGGGGTGAAGCTGCGCCTCCCACTGCCACACTGGCTGCGGGGACCTACTTGTTAACTGCGGAAGCATACTGCTGTCCGGTGCCCAAGTTTACAAAAAAGGGCCGGCGTCCACGTTCCGGCGCCTTTCCGTTGCTTATTTCGGACGCCTACATATCGCTAACAGTAGTATTGCGGAAGTTGCCGCCATTATGTGATACAAGTGTTGCCTCTTATTACCCCGTGAGTAGCCTTGTGTTAGAGACGTACGTGTAGGTTAGCATGACTCGGGCTCGGAAACTTGCAGCAGTCACGTTGGTTGCTGCCGCGCCATTACGCCGTTTGTACCGCGATCACCCTGAATCGCGACCTCACAAAATGTAACCAGGTAAGGTTCTTCGTTCAGCCCCTGCGCATGCTTTCGTAATTCAGGTGTCATGGCTAGCATCTTATCACTCTCTTGTTCAGCTATTTCTAGCTCTCTCTGGGGACTAAGCGTATTATCGTTTAATCGTTTTTTATTCCAGTCTTTGATCACAATATCAATTCTTTTGACGAGCACCGGTTTCAGTCAGTATGACCATCCTCAGATCTTTTCTACACCATGTCTTAAAGTGATAAAGCCCTTTACCATAAGGTGCTTTTTATGTGGCTTCATGTAATAATCCTTGTCCTACAGCAAGGTAGCTTCGTTACAAAATTTTAACAGCGTTACCTCCCATTCCCCCCCCCCCCCATGAACCATGGACCTTGCCGTTGGTGGGGAGGCTTGCGTGCCTCAGCGATACAGATAGCCGTACCGTAGGTACAACCACAACGGAGGGGTATCTGTTGAGAGGCCAGACAAACGTGTGGTTCCTGAAGAGGGGCAGCAGCCTTTTCAGTAGTTGCAAGGGCAACAGTCTGGATGATTGACTGATCTGGCCTTGTAACAATAACCAAAATGGCCTTGCTGTGCTGGTACTGCGAACGGCTGAAAGCAAGGGGAAACTACGGCCGTAATTTTTCCCGAGGGCATGCAGCTTTACTGTATGATTAAATGATGATGGCGTCCTCTTGGGTAAAATATTCCGGAGGTAAAATAGTCCCCCATTCGGATCTCCGGGCGGGGACTACTCAAGAGGATGTCGTTATCAGGAGAAAGAAAACTGGCGTTCTACGGATCGGAGCGTGGAATGTCAGATCCCTTAATCGGGCAGGTAGGTTAGAAAATTTAAAAAGGGAAATGGATAGGTTAAAGTTAGATATAGTGGGAATTAGTGAAGTTCGGTGGCAGGAGGAACAAGACTTCAGGTCAGGTGACTACAGGGTTATAAACACAAAGTCAGATAGGGGTAATGCAGGAGTAGGTTTAATAATGAATAGGAAAATAGGAATGCGGGTAAGCTACTACAAACAGCATAGTGAACGCATTATTGTGGCCAAGATAGATACGAAGCCCACACCTACTACAGTAGTACAAGTTTATATGCCAACTAGCTATGCAGATGACGAAGAAATTGAAGAAATGTATGATGAAATAAAAGAAATTATTCAGATAGTGAAGGGAGACGAAAATTTAATAGTCATGGGTGACTGGAATTCGAGTGTAGGAAAAGGGAGAGAAGGAAACGTAGTAGGTGAATATGGATTGGGGCTAAGAAATGAAAGAGGAAGCCGCCTGGTAGAATTTTGCACGGAGCACAACTTAATAATACCTAACACTTGGTTTAAGAATCATGATAGAAGGTTGTATACATGGAAGAACCCTGGAGATACTAAAAGGTATCAGATAGATTATATAATGGTAAGACAGAGATTTAGGAACCAGGTTTTAAATTGTAAGACATTTCCAGGGGCAGATGTGGACTCTGACCACAATCTATTGGTTATGACCTGTAGATTAAAACTGAAGAAACTGCAAAAAGGTGGGAATTTAAGGAGATGGGACCTGGATAAACTGAAAGAACCAGAGGTTGTACAGAGTTTCAGGGAGAGCATAAGGGAACAATTGACAGGAATGGGGGAAAGAAATACAGTAGAAGAGGAATGGGTAGCTTTGAGGGATGAAGTAGTGAAGGCAGCAGAGGATCAAGTAGGTAAAAAGACGAGGGCTAGTAGAAATCCTTGGGTAACAGAAGAAATATTGAATTTAATTGATGAAAGGAGAAAATATAAAAATGCAGTAAATGAAGCAGGCAAAAAGGAATACAAACGTCTGAAAAATGAGATCGACAGGAAGTGCAAAATGGCTAAGCAGGGATGGCTAGAGGACAAATGTAAGGATGTAGAGGCTTATCTCACTAGGGGTAAGATAGATACTGCCTACAGGAAAATTAAAGAGACCTTCGGAGATAAGAGAACCACTTGTATGAACATCAAGAGCTCAGATGGAAAACCAGTTCTAAGCAAAGAAGGGAAAGCAGAAAGGTGGAAGGAGTATATAGAGGGTCTATACAAGGGCGATGTACTTGAGGACAATATTATGGAAATGGAAGAGGATGTAGATGAAGATGAAATGGGAGATACGATACTGCGTGAAGAGTTTGACAGAGCACTGAAAGACCTGAGTCGAAACAAGGCCCCCGGAGTAGACAACATTCCATTGGAACTACTGACGGCCTTGGGAGAGCCAGTCCTGACAAAACTCTACCATCTGGTGAGCAAGATGTATGAAACAGGTGAAGTACCCTCAGACTTCAAGAAGAATATAATAATTCCAATCCCAAAGAAAGCAGGTGTTGATAGATGTGAAAATTACCGAACAATCAGTTTAATAAGCCACAGCTGCAAAATACTAACACGAATTCTTTACAGACGAATGGAAAAACTAGTAGAAACCGACCTCGGGGAAGATCAGTTTGGATTCCGTAGAAATACTGGAACACGTGAGGCAATACTGACCTTACGACTTATCTTAGAAGAAAGATTAAGGAAAGGCAAACCTACGTTTCTAGCATTTGTAGACTTAGAGAAAGCTTTTGACAATGTTGACTGGAATACTCTCTTTCAAATTCTAAAGGTGGCAGGGGTAAAATACAGGGAGCGAAAGGCTATTTACAATTTGTACAGAAACCAGATGGCAGTTATAAGAGTCGAGGGGCATGAAAGGGAAGCAGCGGTTGGGAAGGGAGTAAGACAGGGTTGTAGCCTCTCCCCGATGTTATTCAATCTGTATATTGAGCAAGCAGTAAAGGAAACAAAAGAAAAATTCGGAGTAGGTATTAAAATCCATGGAGAAGAAATAAAAACTTTGAGGTTCGCCGATGACATTGTAATTCTGTCAGAGACCGCAAAGGACTTGGAAGAGCAGTTGAACGGAATGGATGGTGTCTTGAAGGGAGGATATAAGATGAACATCAACAAAAGCAAAACGAGGATAATGGAATGTAGTCGAATTAAGTCGGGTGAGGTTGAGGGTATTACATTAGGAAATGAGACACTTAAAGTAGTAAAGGAGTTTTGCTATTTGTGGAGCAAAATAACTGATGATGGTCGAAGTAGAGAGGATATAAAATGTAGACTGGCAATGGCAAGGAAAGCGTTTCTGCAGAAGAGAAATTTGTTAACATCGAGTATAGATTTAAGTGTCAGGAAGTCATTTCTGAAAGTATTTGTATGGAGTGTAGCCATGTATGGAAGTGAAACATGGACGGTAAATAGTTTGGACAAGAGGAGAATAGAAGCTTTCGAATTGTGGTGCTACAGAAGAATGCTGAAGATTAGATGGGTAGATCACATAACTAATGAGGAAGTATTGAATAGAATTGGGGAGAAGAGAAGTTTGTGGCACAACTTGCCCAGAAGAAGGGATCGGTTGGTAGGACATGTTCTGAGGCATCAAGGGATCACCAATTTAGTATTGGAGGGCAGCGTGGAGGGTAAAAATCGTAGGGGGAGACCAAGAGATGAATACACTAAGCAGATTCAGAAGGATGTAGGTTGCAGTAGGTACTGGGAGATGAAGAAGCTAGCACAGGATAGAGTAGCATGGAGAGCTGCATCAAACCAGTCTCAGGACTGAAGACCACAACAACAACAACAACCTCCCATTCGTGTGTGTTACTGCAAAATATATGCCTAATTTACCTCATTAAAAGTTGTCATGTTTTGTAACTCTCTCACTGCCCGTTGTTACGGAATGATGGTTTCATTTAGGCAACGAAACACCCGTCGAGAGAAGAAGTCCGACATCTTTACGGTGCAGGGACAGTAGATTAGCAGCTGAGTGTAACTCCCTGTATGATAGGCGTGATATGAGTCCCCTGACACGCCTAGATACGACTCTGGCAGGTGACACGTACGTAAGCATCCTGTCTGATCATCTACATCCATTCATGCCCATTGTGCATTCCGACGGACGTGGGCAATTCCAGCAGGACAATGTGACACCCCCCCCCACATCCAAATTTGCTATAGATTGGCTCTATAAACACTTCCGCTGGCCACCAAACTCCACAGACATGAACGTTATTAAGTATATCTGGGATGCCTTGCAACTTTCTGTTCGGAGATCTCCACTCCCTTCTACTCCTACGGATTTATGGACAGTTCTAAAAGATTCATGGTGTCAGCTCCATCAAGCACTACTTCATACATAATTCGAATCCATGCTACGTCGTGTAATGGCATTTCTGCGTGCTCGCGGTGGAGCTACACGATATCTGGCATGTGTATGGAAATTCAGGACAGTTTCTTGCCCTTAGAGTGCGAAACTGCTCATAAAAGGCGAATGAATCAGCAATGATTAACGGCATGAGAATACAGCAGGCAATGGATACCACGCCATAAGGGCATGTAAGGTGTATCCAAAGGACATGTGGCCTGTAATTGAAAAAGTGGCATGATGATCTCTCCAATGGAAAAAATTTCGAATTAGTCCTCAAATGGTTCAAATGGCTCTGAGCACTATGGAGCTTAACAGCTATGGTCATCAGTCCCCTAGAACTTAGAACTACTTAAACCTAACTAACGTAAGGACAGCACACAACACCCAGCCATCACGAGGCAGAGAAAATCCCTGACCCCGCCGGGAATCGAACCCGGGAACCCGGGCGTGGGAAATTAGTCCCCCATTTGAAACTCCAGGAGGTTGCCAAGTGGGAGCTGACCATGAGAAAAAGATGGAATAATCAGCGAAAGGGTGACATTCTACAAGTCTGACCGTGGAATGTCAGAAGTTTGACCGTGGAGGCAACTGGAAAGGATCAGGGTGGATACAGTGGGAGACAGTGAAGTGAAATGGAAAGAAGATAAGTATTTTTGATCAGACGAATGTAGTGTAAACTCTGCAGCAGCAGAAGACGGTATAACGGGAGTAGGATTCGTTGTGAATAGGAAAGGAAGGTAATGGCAAAGATTGAGTTACCGTAAAAAATTCGGTGACATGGTTGTTCTCATCAGGTTCGGCAGCAAACCATCGTCAACAACAGTAGTTCGTGTTTATATGCCAAGGTCGCAAGCAGAAGATGAAGAGACAGAGAAAGTATATGAGGACACCGAAAGGGTAATTAAGTGTGTAAAGAGAGGTGAAAATCTAAATATCATTGGGGGGGGTTGGACTGCGGTTTTAGGGAATGCGGTTTTAGGGGAAGGAATAGGAGAAAGATTTACGGGAGAATATGGCCTTGGTAGTCGGAATGAGGGAGGAAAACACTGAGTTCTGCAATAAATTTCAGTTACTGTTAGCAAACACACTATTCAAAAATCGCAAGAGGGGGAGAGGAAAGTCATTTTGCCTTATTTAATCTCAATCCCAAGTCTTACAAAGCTCTTTTAAATTCCAATCTCGAATACGAGGTGCCCCCTCTCCACTCAGTTTCTGAACATACGGGAAGATTCTATATCATTGTCAGAGAGAGACCCCGAAATCAAATACTGGATTGTCAGGCGTACTCAGGTTTCACATATTGATTCAGATCACAATTTGGTAACGGTGAAGAGCAGACTGACGTTTAAGAGGTTATTACGGAAACTCAGTGTGGATAGAAGTGGGATACTAAAATACCAAGGAATGATGAGACACGCCTGAAGTTCACTTTAGATGTGGATACCGCGATAAGGAATAACGCAGTAGGCCGTTAAGTTGAAGAGGAGAGGACATATGAAAAAAAAAAAATACCGTTGTTGTAAAGCTTAAATGATTACATGGAAGATAACTGTGAAGAAACTTTGGGTAGTAGTAAAATACTTCAGTTGACTGACGAATGAAGGACGTACACATCATATATATACAGAAATATGAACCACTCAGCAATGAAATAAATAGGAAGTGCAGGGAAGTCAAGGCGAAATGGCTGCAGAGAAAATGTGAGCAAATCGAAAAGAAATGATCGTCGGAAGGATTGACACAGTTTAGAGAATAGTCGAAACAATATCCGGTGAAATTTTGTATTTTAGGAAAATACACTCGCCGGTACAGTGGTAGGTTCTTTAGTTTGCTCCGGGAGGAGATCGAGTGGATACTACATTATTAGTTCACTTTATTACGACATACATGAGAAGAACTACTTAGCGTTGTAAATACATTTCCACGGGAATGTCAACAGTGTTTACAGCAGTCTATCAAAATTAATGTATCACTTGACAGACAAAATACAAGTCTCACTCACAGTATATTTAACAATAAGTTTCACATAGAGTTCTTCATGATCCACTTATCACACAGTTGGCCCACTAGAAGACGACGGTATCGTCTTAGTCGATGATCGCGGACTGACGTAAGTGATACTGTGCTCAACCGTAAGTACAAGAGTGATTATGGAGGTGTACCGAAACGTTTCTGAGAGTGGCAACGCCGGTGTTGTTGATTAGTGGATGTCGCTTTCAGTCACTTTCTTCTCTTGTGGTGGCGTTGCGAGATACCAACATTGATTTGGGACCTCGCTCTGCGCCACTCCACAGCAAAGCATGAAGAGTCCAATGGGAAATCCACTGTTAAACGCAGAGAAAAGAGCGGATAGCTAAAAAGAGTACATTGAAGACCTCTTCGAGGAGGAGGAATTATCCGATGACGTGATAGAAAAAGAAACTGAGATGAACAGATAGGGTATCTTATAGTGGAGTTGGAATTTAAAAGAGTTTTGGAAGACTTGATATTGAGATTAAATAAGGCAAAAGGCACAGATGACATTCCATCAGAATTTCTAAAATCATTGGGGGATGTGGCTAGCAAAAGAATATTCAAGTGGGTGTGTAGAATATGAGACTAGCTACGTACCATTAGACTTTCGCAAAAATATCATCCGTTCAATTCTGAAAGTAGGAAGAAATGGTGTGAGTACTGTAGAACAATCAACTTAACAGCTCATGCATCCAAGTTGCTGACAAGAGTAATATGCAGAATAATGGAAATGAAAATTGATTACCTATTAGATGATGATTAGTTTAGCTTCAGGAAAGGTAAGGGCACAAGAAAGGCACTTCTGAAATTGATCTTGATAGTGGAAACAAGACTAAAGAAAAATCAAGACACGTTTATAATATTTGTCTATCCGGAAAATGGGACCGATAACCTAGCTGTTTGGTCCCCTCCCCCAAATCAACAAACCAGACTACCTGGAAAAAGCGTTCGACAGTTTGATATCGTTCATGGTGTTCGAAATTCTGAGAAAAGTAGGAATAAACTGTAGGGAAAGACAATAAGATTAGAAGACCAAGAACGAAGTGCCCGTATTATAAGGGATGTAAGACAGGGAGCAGTTATTTATCCCTACTGATTAATCTATACATAGAAAAAGCAATGACTGAAAAAAAAGAAAGGGCTTAAAATGCATGGCGAAAGGATACTAATGACTTTGCGACCCCAAGGGAAGGTGAAGATGAATTACAGGCTGTGTTGACTGGAGTGGATAGTCTAATGAGTGCTGAATATGGATTGAGAGTAAACCGAAGAAAGACGAAAATAATGAGAAGTATCAGAAACGAAACTAGTGAGAGACTTAACATGAGAACCGGCAGTCACAAAATAAACGACGTTATGGAATTCTTCTACCTTGGTAGCAAAGTAACCCATAACGAAAGGATCAAGGAGGACATAAAAAGGAGACTAGCACAGACAAAGAGCGCATTTCTGACCACTGAAAGTGTACTGGTATCAAACATAGGCCTTAATTTGAGGAAGAAATTTCCGAAGATATACATATGGAGCATAGCCATTTTATGGTACAGAATCATGGACTGTCGGAAAAGTGAAACAAAAGGGACTAGAAACGTTTGAGATTTGGTGCTACAGAACAATCTTGAAAATCAGGTGGACTGATAAGGTAAGAAATGAGAAGGTTCTCGTGAAAATTGGCGAAGAAAGGAACATAAATGAAATCCTGACAGGAAGAAGAGACTTCTGTTAAGACTTCAGGGAATAACTTCCGTGGTCGGAGCTGTGGAGAGTAAAAACTGTAGAGGAAGACAGATATTGGAATATATCTAACAAATAATTGAGGACGTAGAGTGCAAGTTCTACTCTAAGCTGAAAAAGTTTGCGCAGGAGAGCAACGCGTGGCGGGCTACGCCAAACGAGTAAAAAAACTGATGACTCGGTAAAAGACAAAAAAGAGAAAATTTGCAAATGATCATTGAGTGAAGACATGTTCCAGTAACGAACCGAGACGGTCTAATACGCGGAAACTAGATTATGGCGTCTGATTGTGAGAATGTAGCCATCGAACCTTGTGGTTTAAGCTGATGTGGTATAAGAGAAAAACTTAGTGTTTGTGTAAATGTATCTCGAGATTCTTTTCAGAGGAAGTATATGCAAAATTCGTAGTCGGATTTTCTAAAGGAGGGAGGTTTGTTGAGTCACAATATAACCTACGTTAGACAGTAAGTACACTATGTGATCAAAAAGTTTCCGACACCTGGATGGAAATGACTTACGAGGTGCATTCAAGTTCTAAGGCCTCCGATTTTTTTTCTCCGGACTGGAAAGAGATAGAAACATGCGCATTGTTTTAAAATGAGGCCGCGTTCATTGTCAATACGTCCCAGAGATGGCAACACCGTACGGCAGACGGAATTTTACCGCCAGCAGCGAGAATGAGAACTGTTTTAAATACTTAAAATGGCGACGTTTTCCTTACTTGAACAGCGTGCAATCATTCGTTTTCTGAATTTGCGTGGTGTGAAACCAATTGAAATTCATCGACAGTTGAAGGAGACATGTGGTGATGGAGTTATGGATGTGTCGAAAGTGCGTTCGTGGGTGCGACAGTTTAATGAAGGCAGACAACAAACCGAAACAACCTCGGGCTCGCACAAGCCGGTCTGACGACATGATCGAGAAAGTGGAGAGAATTGTTTTGGGGGATCGCCGAATGACTGTTGAACAGATCGCCTCCAGAGTTGGCATTTCTGTGGGTTCTGTGCACACAATCCTGCATGACGACCTGAAAATGTGAAAAGTGTCATCCAGGTGGGTGCCACGAATGCTGGCGGACGACCACATGGCTGCCCGTGTGGCATGTTGCCGAGCAATGTTGACGCGCAACGACAGCATGAATGGGACTTTCTTTTCGTCGGTTGTGACAATGGATGAGACGTGGATGCCATTTTTCAATCCAGAAACAAAGCGCCAGTCAGCTCAATGGAAGCACACAGATTCACCGCCACCAAAAAAAAATTCGGGTAACTGCCAGTGCTGAAAAAATGATGGTGTCCATGTTCTGGGACAGCGAGGGCGTAATCCTTACCCATTGCGTCCAAAGGGCACTACGGTAACAGGTGAATCCTACGAAAATGTTTTGAAGAACAAATTCCTTCCTGCACTGCAACAAAAACGTCCGGGAAGGGCTGCGCGTGTGCTGTTTCACCAAGACAACGCACCCGCACATCGAGCTAACGTTACGCAACAGTTTCTTCGTGATAACAACTTTGAAGTGTTTCCTCATGCTCCCTACTCACCTGACCTGGCTCCTAGTGACTTTTGGCTTTTTCCAACAATGAAAGACACTCTCGGTGGCCGCATATTCACCAGCCGTGCTGCTATTGCCTCAGCGATTTTCCAGTGGTCAAAACAGACTCCTAAAGAAGCCTTCGCCGCCGCCATGGAATCATGACGTCAGCGTTGTGGAAAATGTGTACATCAGCACGGCGATTACGTCGAGAAGTAACGCCAGTTTCATCGATTTCGGGTGAGTAGTTAATTAGAAAAAAAATCGGAGGCCTTAGAACTTGAATGCACCTCGTACAAGTTCGTGGCGCCCTCCATCGGTAATGCTGGAATTCAATATGGTATTAGCCCACCCTTAGCATTGATGGCAGCTTACACTCTTGCAGGCATACGTTCGATCAGGTGCTGGAAGGATTATTGGGGAATGGCAGTCGATTCTTCACGGAGAGCTGCGCTGAGGAGAGGTATCGATGTCGGTCGGTGAGGCATGGCACGAAGTCGGCGTTCCAAAATATCCCAGATTCAAGTCAGGACTCTGTGCACAAGAAGTCCATTACAGGGATGTTACTGTCGTGTAACCACTCCGCCACAGGCCGCGCATTATGAACAAGTGCTCGATCGTGTTGAAAGATGCAATCGCCATTCGCGAATTGCTCTTCAACATTGGGAAGCACGACGGAGCTTAAGACATCAAAGAAGGCCTGTACTGTGATAGTGCCACGCAAAACAACAAGGGGTGCTGGCCCTCTCCATGAAAATCACGCCACAGCATAATACCACCGCCTCCCAATTTTACTGTTGGCACTACATAAGCTGGGAGATGACATTCACAGGACATTCGCCATACCCACAACCTGCCGTCGGATCACCACATGGGTGTAACGTGATTCGTCACTCCACACATCGTTTTTCCACTGTTCAATCGTTCAATGTTTACGCTCCTTACCAAGCGAGGTGTCGTTTGCCATTTACCGGCGTGATGTGTGGCTTATGAGGAGCCGCTCTACCATGAAATCCAAGTTCTTTCACCTCCCGCCTAACTGTCATAGTACTTGCAGTGGATCCTGATGCAATATGGAATTCCTGTGTGATGGTCTGGATAGATGTCTGCCTATTACACACTACAACCCTCTTTAACTGTCGACGGTCTCTGTCAGTCAACAGACGAGTTCGGCCTGTACTCTTTTGTGATGTACGTGTGCCTTCACGTATCAACTTCACTATCACATCGGAAACAGTGGACCTAGAGATGTATAGCAGTGTGGAAATCTAGCGTACAGACGTATGAGACTTGTGACACCCAATCACCTGACCACGTTCGAAGTCTGTGAGTTCCGTGGAGCGCCCCATTCTGCGCTCACGATGTCTAATGACTACTGAGGTCGCTGGCAGTAGGTGGCAGCACAATGCACCTAATATGAAAAACGTATGTTTTGGGGGGTGTCCGGTCACTTTTGATCACATAGTATAAGTAAATAAGATATCTGCCTTGGTCCCTGCAAGAAACAGGCAAATACGGAAAGTCAGACGGCTGGAAGAGTTTCGCCAGAAACGTCTGCTGGTGCAACAAGTACTGCTAGCGAGTGCCAAGGCGGTTTCGCCGTTTTCTCGCCAAGCACAGAGACTTGAGGGAGTAGTATAGCTGACACGGCAGGTGCCGGGGCCGCTGCAGTAGTCCAGTCAACGAAAGAAAATTAGAGGAGAAATTAACAGAGTCACAAATTTTTGTACAGCTGCTGGAGAGAGTGCCATGAACAACACAATAAAAATACTGACCGATGGTGTGTGAGCGTGGGGATGGGGTGGGTGGCGTTTAAAGTAACTTTTTTACTTGAATAACTCTAAAACCGCCGCCGCTAGCGACAATGTTTCACAGTACAAAATTAAAATTAATTAAATTTCCTACAAAAAAGTTCCTGTTAGTTTTTATTCCAGTACAGTTTCTGCGTTGCAGGAGATGGAGTATTGAAAATTGTGCTTTAATGGTATAAAATAAATGTTTATTGTTAAATGAAGTGGGTTAAGAAGAAATTAAATGTGTGAGCAACACCTAAGTGCAGTATAACCGTATTAAAGGGTAAATTTTGATCTTTGAAACAGGGTGGATGGGGCGGTCGGTGGAGATTAGAAGCGTTAGGGGAAGAAAGGTCTGGCGTTGGATTATGCTTATGCCTTCCCTGCCTCATAGGTCGGCAAACTGAAGATCGAGTAGCCAATTCCCCACTTTTTCTACCGCTATACATCACAAGAAACAACTACAGGATGTTTCACAAAATTACTACGACACTTTTGCAGCGCGCCTTTAAATCACGGTTGATGCAGTGCGCAGATAAGCTCTGGATAGTTTTTTTATATTTCCACAAAGTGCGTCAGCGCTACATGGAATACAGTTGTGAGTTACTGATAATAATAACGCAAGCAACGCACATGGAGGGAATCTACGTAAATGTCCACACACTGTTCTACAGTTGTAGAGGGGAATTTCATTATTAGTCCTCCTGTACGGCAGTTGCAGCTTTCTTCAGGAACACGCAACCGTTCACATCTCGAGCGTTGCTCTGTTTTCGGTTTGCAGGCAGCCTGTACCTCTCCAGCATTTATTGTCCAGTCTCTTATGTAAGTAGACAAAATGTCTTCATTTATCTTTTGTTTATTAAATGAGTACTTACTTACAATTATTAAGTGAGCTGCTATGTATAAATGTTCAATAGCAGGAAATGTCAACATTCTGCCTCACTGAAAAACCTCCCACACGATTAACATGCTGTCAGTATGTAATCGACAGTATCGATTTCATTGCCTCGACTATCAATGGCTGGAATACTTTTCACAGCATGAGTGTTATCAAATGAATCATCCCAGGCTCAGCTCACCCAACATCTGAAGAGGCCTATAGTCTTTAACTGGTTCCCTCTGCAACAGACATGGGTCACCTAGGTCGTACGGAACTTTAAATATTTCAAAGTAAGTCAAGGACTGCATTACCGTTGATTACTGCGCTAGACTTGAATGTGATAAGTCCCATTCCATCTGACGTATTAACACCCACCTTGTAAGACACACTGTGTCTGTGTGGTTAACTGCAGGCCACTCTGCAAGTGCCAGCAGTTCCTGAATGGAAGAGATTTATGCGATCTACCAGTAACATAATTAGTGGTGAGAGTATTACAGTAACTTTCTTGCCATTCATTAATTCAGCACCAACTGACTAGAACACGATTACGCAGCTTCATAGTATGCTGTCAGTAATATACAGCAGCATGGTGCGGTTCTACCAGTTCAATACCTTTCCCACCAACACTAATAGGTCACTCACGATACCACTCTTGCAAATTAAAAACAGTTCTCGCCATTGTTTAGAGGAAAATGTTTTACTCAAAAGCTCAGTTAACAAGTGGAAATAAGTACTCAATTACTAACTGAAAGTGACTCCGCAGTATAAACATGACCTTAGTGAAGTTATATTGTGAACTTACGTAAGAGAACTAGTCAGGAAATGATGGGAAGCGAGGAGCGCGCTTGGTGCGGCAAGCCGCTTTTTTTGGAATTAAGCTACAAGTGCCGTATAGGGTGATCAAGAATCAGTTTTCCTCTAGCAGTCTAGAACAGCGTGTGGAGATTTACGCAGAATCTGTCAATCTGTCGATATGCGCTTCTTGCTTCAGTTTTACTAATAAATGACTCCCACTTGTATTCAGTGTAGTGTCAAGGCACTCTGTGGAATATAAACACCCCCCCCCCTCTTCAGGAACGTCTGCGGAAACGTCCTGTAGTTACTCCTTCTAACTTAGTGGAGTAGAGAGACCGGGGACGCATCTGCTCGCTCTTCAATTTGCAGACCTGCGAGTGAGGGCAGTACACACCAGTGACCTGCCTTACTTCACGCGCCTGCCCTCCAGTAAAACAGTTGAGTCAAACGTCACTATTGTACGAAATATTTCTCAGATAGCTGTAAGGAGGCCGACTGTTACACAACCGATACGCATACAGTGTTTATTAATATATTGCGTAATGTTAGTTCACCAAACAGTAACGTCCCACCTCACAGTTGAATATCACGATGTTAAGAATGATGAATAATTTACAGTTTGAGTATTTTGGGAAAATGGTTCAGAGTACCAAGTCTTCAGTAAACGCAACTAAACATGCGCTGAACAGTAATAAAGTCGTTCATGCTTAAATTTGCAATCTGTTCTAGCATTCTTTTTGCTATCTCACTCCATATTCACGACGTTATTGTTGTGTGCTGGTCGGTAAACTGTTTCTTCCTGCACTTCACAGTTTCACGTAAGTTAAGTGGCACCACGCAAGCGGAAACAAAAAAAAAAAAAAGACATTTGTTTATTCTACGTATCGCGTGACACAAAACGTATATAAATACGCACCGTCCACGTTTTCACCACGATGTCCGGTACAAGTTGTCACTCCATAATTTTTGTATTAAGGATTCAAAATCCTTGAAGTTAAAATCACAAATATTTTTTTTATTTTGATCACTAGTTTTAGACGATAAAGGCAATCTAGATTAGTGTAACTACCATAACGCTCAATGCATCGCTAAAATCCACAAAGAACGAAGAGCTAAAATAATTTTACGCCCTTCATAAGTAATCAAAAAGAACGAAAGTCATGAAACTAAGGTGTTATGCCGTTTGACACAATTTAGTCAGTATTTGTATTATCTTATAGCAGAGAGTACGTTATTACGACGTGACATATCAGAACAGTACTGCATTTGATTAACCATTATAATGATAAAAAAATACAAAATTTGAAATACACATCGTGTAAACACGTGTTGCCAGTACATTACAGTGAAGAGGTGAGTCACCTCTGCGCATTTCAAAATGTATTGCTTGATCAAATGGCTCTGAGCACCATGGGACTTAACATCTGGGGTCATCAGTCCCCTAGAATTTAGAACTACACTCCTGGAAATGGAAAAAAGAACACATTGACACCGGTGTGTCAGACCCACCATACTTGCTCCGGACACTGCGAGAGGGCTGTACAAGCAATGATCACACGCACGGCACAGCGGACACGCCAGGAACCGCGGTGTTGGCCGTCGAATGGCGCTAGCTGCGCAGCATTTGTGCACCGCCGCCGTCAGTGTCAGCCAGTTTGCCGTGGCATACGGAGCTCCATCGCAGTCTTTAACACTGATAGCATGCCGCGACAGCGTGGACGTGAACCGTATGTGCAGTTGACGGACTTTGAGCGAGGGCGTATAGTGTGCATGCGGGAGGCCGGGTGGACGTACCGCCGAATTGCTCAACACGTGGGGCGTGAGGTCTCCACAGTACATCGATGTTGTCGCCAGTGGTCGGCGGAAGGTGCACGTGCCCGTCGACCTGGGACCGGACCGCAGCGACGCACGGATGCACGCCAAGACCGTAGGATCCTACGCAGTGCCGTAGGGGACCGCACCGCCACTTCCCAGCAAATTAGGGACACTGTTGCTCCTGGGGTATCGGCGAGGACCATTCGCAACCGTCTCCATGAAGCTGGGCTACGGTCCCGCACACCGTTAGGCCGTCTTCCGCTCACGCCCCAACATCGTGCAGCCCGCCTCCAGTGGTGTCGCGACAGGCGTGAATGGAGGGACGAATGGAGACGTGTCGTCTTCAGCGATGAGAGTCGCTTCTGCCTTGGTGCCAATGATGGTCGTGTGCGTGTTTGGCGCCGTGCAGGTGAGCGCCACAATCAGGACTGCATACGACCGAGGCACACAGGGCCAACACCCGGCATCATGGTGTGGGGAGCGATCTCCTACACTGGCCGTACACCACTGGTGATCGTCGAGGGGACACTGAATAGTGCACGGTACATCCAAACCGTCATCGAACCCATCGTTCTACCATTCCTAGACCGGCAAGGGAACTTGCTGTTCCAACAGGACAATGCACGTCCGCATGTATCCCGTGCCACCCAACGTGCTCTAGAAGGTGTAAGTCAACTACCCTGGCCAGCAAGATCTCCGGATCTGTCCCCCATTGAGCATGTTTGGGACTGGATGAAGCGTCGTCTCACGCGGTCTGCACGTCCAGCACGAACGCTGGTCCAACTGAGGCGCCAGGTGGAAATGGCATGGCAAGCCGTTCCACAGGACTACATCCAGCATCTCTACGATCGTCTCCATGGGAGAATAGCAGCCTGCATTGCTGCGAAAGGTGGATATACACTGTACTAGTGCCGACATTGTGCATGCTCTGTTGCCTGTGTCTATGTGCCTGTGGTTCTGTCAGTGTGATCATGTGATGTATCTGACCCCAGGAATGTGTCAATAAAGTTTCCCCTTCCTGGGACAATGAATTCACGGTGTTCTTATTTCAATTTCCAGGAGTGTACTTAAACCTAACTAACCTAAGGACATCACACAACACCCAGTCATCACGAGGCAGAGAAAATCCCTGACCCCGCCGGGAATCAAACCCGGGAACCCGGGCGTGGGAAGCGAGAACATTTCTTGATCATTGCGATGGTCATCAACTGCAATACTGTTGTCACATACCACATTGTAATAAGGTGCTCATGATGATGCCCGCTATGAGATAATACGAATACTGATTAATTGCAATTACTAAGTTTTAACGGCATAAAGCCTTAGTTTCTCGCATCTGCCATTCTGTGTGGATGTTGTCATTTTAACAAAGATTTTAGCGCTGTTATGGCAATTACACTAATCAAGATTGTTTTTATTATCTCATGTGTAGCTGAAACTAGTAAAGAAAATAAAAAAAAACTGTGATCTTGACTTCGAGTATTTTCGATCTTTAAAATAAAAATTACGACAGGTTATTTGTCTCCATGTTGATAACACCATCAAACGCCATAAATCCTTCATTATTGTTTTCAATGCTACTTGCATTTGGAGCTCTACGCTCGCACGTCGGGTGACGGTAGGAGGGTGAGGGTGTTATAGATTCAAGACTAAAATTTATAAGGCCTACACAATCTACGTACCAGACACGGTAGAGAAGAGATGACTCTGTAGAAAAGTTTTTATTTCTTTTAGTAAATCACTCCTTGTATGATAACTTTGTTGTCTCTCTGTCTGCCGACTATTAAGAACGCGTTTTCTCAGGAACTGTATACACTACTGGCCATTAAAATTGCTACACCACCAAGATGTGCTACAGACGCGAAATTTAACCGACAGGAAGAAGATGCTGTGATATGCAAATGATTAGCTTTTCAGACCATTCACACTAAGTTGGCGCCAGTGGCGACACCTACGATGTGCTAACATGAGAAAAGTTTCCAACCGATTTCTCATACATAAACAGAAGTTGACCGGTGTTGTCTGGTGAAACGTTGTTGTGATGCCTCGTGTAAGGAGGAGAAATGCGTACCATCACGTTCCCGACTTCGACAAAGGTCGGATTCTAGCCTATCGCGATTGCAGTTTATCGTATCTCGACATGGCTGCTCTCGTTCGTTGAGGTCCAATGACTGTTAGCAGAATATGGAATCGGTGGGTTCAGGAGGATAATACGGAACGCCGTGCTGGATCCCAACGGCCTCGTATCACTAGGAGTCTAGATGACTGGCATCTTATCCGTATGGCTGTAACGGACCGTGCAGCCACGTCTCGATCCCTGAGTCAGGAGATGGGGACGTTTGCAAGACAACAACGAACTGCACGAACATTTCGACGACGTTTGCAGCAGCATGGACTATCAGTTCGGAGACCATGGCTGCGGTTACCCTGACGCTGCATCACAGACAGGAGTGCCTGCGACGGTGTACTCAACGACGAACGTGGGTGCACGAATGCCAAAACGTCATTTTTTCGGATGAATCCAAGTTCTGTTTACAGCAACATGATGCTCGCATGCGTGTTTGGCGACATCGCGGTGAACGCACATTGGAAGCGTGTATTCGTCATCGCCATACTGGCGTATCACCCGGCATGATGGTATGGGGTGCCATTGGTTACACGTCTGGGTTACCTCTTGTTCGCTTTGACGGCACTTTGAAGAGTGGACGTTACGTTTCAGATGTGTTACGACTCGTGGCTCTACCCTGCATTCGATCCCTGCGAAACCCGACATTTCAGCAGAATAATGCACGACCACATGTTGCAGGTCCTGTACGGGCCTTTCTGGATACAGAAAATGTTCGACTGCTGCCCTGGCCACCACATTCTCCAGATCTCTCACAACTGAAAACGTCTGGTCAATGGTGGCTGAGCAACTGGCTCGTCACAATACGCCAGCCAGTCGCTACTCTTGATGAACTGTGGTATCGTGTTGAAGCTGCATGGGCAACTATACCTGTACAAGCCATCCAAGCTCTGTTTGACTCAATACCCAGGTGTATCAAGGTCGTTATTAAGGCCAGAGGTGGTTGTTCCAGGTACTGATTTCTCAGGATCTATGCACCCAAATGGCGTGAAAATGTAATCACATGTAAGTTCTAGTATAATATATTTGTTCAATGAATACCCGTTTATCATCTGCATTTCTTCTTCTTGTAGCAATTTTAATGGCCAATAGTGTAGTTTTTTGTAATTGTGCCGTAGAAAAACTATGAGAAAAACACGTGTCATTATGACATGCATAAAGACAGTGTTTTATGCGAACATTTACAATAATGATAGTTTAAAAAACAAAGACAATAATGATGTATTTGAAAAATAAACGATATCATTGTACTGATAAGTGTCCTTCTGGTGTCTTCAACCACTTTACATATGTCAAATTTCTCACTCTCTGATTGTCTTCCGAAACGTTATTATGTTTTATCCAGGTCTGTAATGTAATGTAATTTACCGAGCTGATGTCAATTAGATAATAAGTTAAAGTGTGAGTTGAGTTTTATTTGTAGACGTGTTTATGTCAAATATCCCAGTTTACTGAATTATAGCGGAGAGAAAACAGTACCGCTGGAGCGTTGCAGTCAGCCGCGATTAAGCGACACATTTAAAATTTACTTCATTGTTTTAGAGGTGCAGATTATTTAATAATAATTTTTCTTCACCCAAATCTGGATACGTAGACCAGGTAGTTTGATGATGAATTTGCCAGTCATTGTAAGGTATTGTGTGGAATTATGCCCTGGGCGGAGGAGGACGACTTTCATTACTAAAAGTGAACATTATATTTGACCTAGCACGTTGAAAACCAAAGTGATAGCTAAAAGCATATTTAGTTTCACGAATAATTATCGATGTGCATTGCTTGTGTTTTAATGTGTTCTTAAGATATCGATCGGATTTGGCTTAGAATTCGCATAGCGTTGGTAGATTGTTTTAACTGTTTTATCAGTTGTAGCAATATTACGCCACATATAGAGAATTTCACTAAATAATATTAGCAATCTTTAATAAAAACAATAATGGCAAACTGAAGTATTAACATATTTTCAAAGAATAAATGAAACATAACCTAATCAGAGTCAGGGCCATTAAAACTCGTAGACGTATTGCGTTCAAGGTCTACGGTCCTTTGGCGGTGTAAAAAATTTAAGCTTCTGAGACAATACAATCAAAAATGCGACCTTCTACGTCACAAATTTTATAATCGCAAAGTCACTCATCAAAACTTTTATAGTACTTCCCGCTGACCTAGAATAAAGAAAATTTGGCGAGAAGTAAGGCTTTATAGCACAATGAAAAATATCCGAAATTTGTCAATTTGTACGAAAAAAAATATTTTTTTGGTAAGTTGTTATCTAACTGTCTGCCTTTTTGTCTGAAGACCCCTTCTTCTCAGGAATTACAATAGCAAATGCGAAATTATAGAAAAAAATTTAGCTTAACACTTATAATTAAAACCTTTTCGAAAGTCTTGGAATTCCCAGCACCAATATCGTGCCAGTATGGATGACGATAACAGGCAAAAAGTAAAGAGTTTCTCGATTTCCGAGATGGATGAACTATCTACATACGTAATTAAGTTGTACAGAACGCTCAGAGCGTGTGTACTGCTTACATTTGGCCAATATTTTATGACACTTATAGGATTTTTACTGCAGACGTGTTCCATTATTTTATGAAACGGGAATCCTCGCCTCTCTTCACCTTTCGATGAAGAACGCGACTGGAGAGAACGGGGGCTTACTGGAGACATCTTCCCTTTGGCGATGGAGTCGTTAAAGACGGAGCATATATACCGCTTATGGTGGGAAGGTGCAGAAATTCGGCCGTGTCCATCTCACCGGAACCATTTCAGCATGTATCTTAAGCTATTTTTGGAAGCCACCGAAAACCTAAGTCTGGATGGTGACTTGAACCGGTGTCCGCCTAAATTCTTGCCCTTGGTCTTAATCGCTGCGCCACCTCGCTCATTATAGAAGACGAGAAAACAAATTCTAATCGACAATGAAAAAGTGCCGTTTTACAATTGCTACAGAACATTTGGACGTGTGCCAGCTCAGCGTTTATTTTAATCAATGTGCCCTGGCGTTGTCAAAATAACGGCTATTCGGAAGTGTCACTCTTCCGTCACGAGTGGAATGGCACCGAGCATGATAAATGGCTACTCGGAAACCCATTGTTCCGTTCCTAGTCTCATTTTTATGCTAACACTGCCGCGGATTCGCATTAATTTTCTGGAGCCATCACGAGCGATTTGGAAGTAAAAAATGCTTAAAAGGCTACGTGGTGGTGCACATTGCAGGAACGAATGAGGCCATTAGGCGGAAGAAAACTATGGTGCTGAAAAAACCGAAGCTGTGCGTTCAAAAAGCGAACAGCTTATTTAATGGTCTTAGGATAACCTTTATAACATGCTTGCTGTTGTCGTTACACTGAAATCGTCCACATAACCTCAGAACCATTCTTCCTATAGTTCGGCGCTTTTCTAGGGGCCTTGCTGTCTGCAAAGCGAACGACTTACGGTGTCATCCGAGCATGTCATTAAAGGAGAAACACATCTCTTACACTAATTTTTCTTTTTGATTGCTCGAATAGATGGCTGGCTAGCAGTGGATTTGTTGCCATTGTACAGCCGTTGGATGAAATAATTTAAAATACCTAAAATTACTGTTATAAAAATGAAAGCGATGATCTGAAACGTGATGAGATGCTGATTATGAGTGTGGTCTTTTATTTTACGAGGATGGTTGGTGCTGTGCGCTTCTGGCAACATTCTATAGATAATGGATTTGGATACAGAAGAGATTGGAGAATAAGTTATATAAGAAAAGATGTGGAATGAGTAAAGAGACGGGATGTGGATGGTAGGAGGCAGGCAGGGTGTGGGGCGGCGGTTTAGTAATAAGTAGTAGGAAATGTTAGAATATTGTTCACCGTCTTTTACGAGAGCCTGGAGACTATTTCTGCGGTCAGCCAGAAAGCGATGGAGTCTGCAAGTCCACATTCTTGTCCAACCCACTGAAATAAATGTTTCTATTCTCTATTTACTTATCGCGATCAGGAATATGATTATAAATGAAGATTTTGTATTCTAATTAATAGATTTATTTGGTAAATTTTCACATGCACAACATTGTAATATTCATTATGTTAATACTAATAATAAATCGCTATCCTAAGCAGCACTATGAGCAGGTCAGAGGCGACCTCTACGGTAAGTTTCCCTTAAACGGTCTTTCGCCCTGACTTCCGATAATCAAAATAATTGCTCGCCATAAAAATGGAAGATAATTATCACCACTTGCCACGCTGATAGCCGGCCGGAGTGGCCGTGCGGTTCTGAGTGCTACAGTCTGGAACCGAGCGGCCGCTACGGTCGCAGGTTCGAATCCTGCCTCGGGCATGGATGTGTGCGATGTTCTTAGGTTAGTTAGGTTCAAATAGTTCTAAGTTCTAGGCGACTGATGACCTCAGAAGTTAAGTCGCATAGTGCTCAGAGCCATTTGAACCACGCTGATATGTTAACATTAAGGGCGGCACACTAACAGTTACTTCCGCAAAATCTGAGCGATCCAGGACGGTGTGCAGTCCTCGTGATTTCACTTCCTATTTATATCGAAAATATGAGTTTAGATGCGGTCTGGCTGTGACGTCATCCGAGGCAGCGCGTACTCCGGCGTTTGACTGACGTGAACCATACGTTAGCTGGGTGCGAAGTGAAGGGAAGTCTTGCCTCTCGGGCCGTATTTATATACGGGCGCAGCGGACGGCCAAGGGAACACCTGCTGTCATCCGCTGTATGCCCCCGGTAGTAGCCTCTGAATGACCGCTTTCTCGGATCCATAATATTTTATAACACTGTTGTGTATTAATTTTGAATTTTCGTAATTTTTGTACGAATGTAGTTAAATTGGTTAACATCACAGAAAAAGTTTTAGCTCGCCTGCATTTAAGCTTTGCCGACTAGAATTTGTAGAACGGAACTGATAGTAGAACATGGCCTCTGAACTACAACTTTAAGAGATCTTGTTTTGGTCTTGAAACTTGTGATAGCTCTATTATTTAATAGGTTTCATCACATGCTGTAATTAGCACTTTCTAGCGTTAATACGAGTATAACAGATACTTAATCTATTACAAATAAGGACGTTTTTGTTCCAAAATTTAGTTTTCAGTTAATTACTGGAAAATTATTAGTGGTAGCTCAATGGAGTCACGAAGTTACTAATTTTATGTTGAACTGAAGCTTCATAAAAATTTTCATATATCTAAGTCTAATATTCAGCGCCTTCAGGTTTTCTTAAAAACTTGGATTCTGACCAAAATATTGCTCTAATCACGTTGAGACTTGTAACAATTAATTTTGACATATTTTTGCACATTCTGACCAATTTTTGACTTCCTAGCTTTATTATTCAGCGCCACTTTTTTTTTTTTTGTAAAACCATGTATTTAGGGAAAGATATTCATCCGATCACTGTGATATTTGATAATTTAAAGATTAATACACTGGAGCATATGCGGACAAAATTAGGAAAAGCAACTTTAATTTTTAATCTCATTCTTAAATTATGGTACAATTGTTGTGTGCTACGCACAGACGCGTTATGGTGACGTGGCGCTACTAGCAGTGAACTGGGGAAAGTTCTGCCACAATCGCTCGCCTCTGTATCTGTCAAATGATACAGCGCTTGTTTCGCCTCAAGGGATCATGACTTCATGGTCCCAAACAAGCAACGAACTTTTACGTACGATAGTGCGCCACGCTGCTAGGAGGGAAGGGTGGACTAAAGCTTCAGTTGGAATGGAGAGGTGGAGTATGCTGTAGTCTGGGAGAGGAAGAACGTTGAAATTACTAAGGGAAAGGGAACGAAATGGCTGGAGTTGTAATAACGTGGGGCATAGAGACAGCCCCGCGGCAGCATACCAGGATTCACAGGGATGACGAACACTGTAGGACGCTGGGATATGACTTTGCGTGAGACTTTAGGTGGCGAAGGTATGCCAGGTGTCTGAACAGATGTACAAAATACGAATGAAATAGTATAATCTGATGTGGAAAAAGGGCGGAATGTATGACGTTCAAGGATTTTGGGGGCGGGCTGAAACTTGAGTGGAGTCCTTTCCACTACTTCCCAGACACAAATTAATGGGTCTGTACTTGCGAATCCAGATTTGTTCGAAGCTAACTAACTTGCCATTAATTCCTACAGAGCTGCTAGAATTTGTAGTTCGCCTACAGCTTTCGGTGTAGACTTTTTTCGATTCGTATTTGTCGGTTGTTTCTGGTATGTGGCACTAGGCTGGCTGGTTGTGTTTAGAGGTTGATTGACGTCACGTCGTATGCCAGGCCCACTTATTTCCACGACAGTAGTACAAACGTATAATATTTTTCACTTACGGACATGCGGTGTGTACCATTTTCAGCTTTAAAATCTACCAGTTGACGACGAAATAGTCGAAACTAGTAGCAGCATTAAAAAGTTTTATACTGGATTTTTGGTGGGATGTACGAAAGTGTTTGAAAGTAAGAATCATTAAACTGCAGCACGATAGAATTACTTACAACGGAATAGTTAATACGTTAGTTTACCTGTGAAATCATTCATGCACTGCAACAGTTGTTGTCAAAAGGTGCACATGTAGACATAGAACCAAAACGGTAAGAGTCAACTCAAAAAAAAAGTTCAAATATGTGTGAATTGCTATGGGACCATACTGCAGAGGTCATCGGTCCCTAGACTAACACACTACTGAAACTAACTTAAGCTACGAACAATACACACACCCATGCCCGATGGAGGACTCGAACCTCCGGCGGGAGGAGCCAAGAGTCAACTTCTGATAAGCAGTGTGTTCACTCCAGCCAGTAATTAAATCTAATTTTCAACTGAAAATTTAAACAGACGCTTGCTTCAATATTTCCTGGTAACTCTCATAAGGGTCGCTAAGGTATTTATGAGTCTCCAGCGTCTCCAGAGAGGGTAAAAAGTTTTGTATTTGGAGACAAGGCTTAGTGTTTCATGACGTTCAGGGCCTTAAAGACAGAACACTAGGTCGTCTGGACAGGGCTGGTCAAGGAGACGGTTGTGGATTTAGTGAAGGAATCAAGCTAGGTTTTGGAATGATATAGGAAACCCAGGGGTAAACTTAATTCAGGACGAGTGGGTGGCGTTTTGATCGCAGTCGTCCGCAATACTAGTGCTGCATTACAGCTGGTATTTTCGGTGAGAGCATTCTCCCTGTGTAGGAGAGATTCTGGGGCAGGTCGACCTGAATGCAACGCTTTTCAAGCCGTAATAATTAGTCATCAAGATGGCGGTGACTGTTCGAGTGTCCTTGGTTTGAAGAATGACGCCAGGAACATAGGGATACCTTCCAGGATGGAACGACTAGTTGACTGTTACGACCTGCAGTTAATAGCAGCCGCTTCATAACTCGCATGTTAGACGAGTATACGTATAATTTTGTAGGAACGGTCGTTTAGGGCGGAAGTAATAAATAGTGTCCAGCCTGTGGACGTGTGGCAACCGGCTCCACTCTAAAAGTGGTAACAAACCCTGAATGGGTTTGTGGAGTCTACAGGTAACACAATCAACGGTGAAAGTATTGCAGTATCTTTATTGCCTTTCATTGATTCACCACAACTGACTACAACACGATCACACGGGTTTACAATATGCTACCAACAATAGACAGCAGCATGGCACCCCATTTATCAGTTCAGTCCTTAGGACAGCACAGCACATAGGTCACCGACAACATCAATTCTCAGCCATTGCTTACAGGAAGGTATTTTACATAAAATCTCACTTAGCAACTACAAATAATTACTCAGTTAATAAGCTGTAAGTAGCTCCACTGTATAAGCATTAGCTCACTGAAGTTATTTTATCTTCTCACATAAGAGAACGAGACAAGAAAGAATGGGAAGCGAGCAATGCTCATGGTGGGGAAGTCACGTTTCCTGGAAGAAAGCTGCAACTGGCGTACAGGATGACTAAGAATAAATTTCCCCTCTAGCAGTGTAGAACAGCGTGTGGAGATCTACGCGGAATCTATGGGTGTGCGTTTTTTGCTTTAGTACTATAACTAACTCATATCTGCACTCCATGTAGTTTTAACGCACTTTGTGGAAAGTAAACACCACCAGGAGTGTTTGCGTACTGAGTCGCAACTGATTCACAAGGTGAGCTGTGTAGGAGTCAGTACAACTTTGTGGAACATCCTGCAGCTGCTCGTTGTGACATCGTGCGGCAAAGAGAGTGGAGAATCGCCTGCTCACTCTTCAGTTTGCAGACCTACGAGTGAAGGAAGTGCATGGCCACTACCCAGCGACCTTCCTTCCTTCACACGTCTACCGTCGAACAAAGCAATTGAGGCGAAACGTCACAATTTACGAAAAATTTCTCAGACAATTATAAGATGATCGGCTGTTACACATCAGAAATACACAACAGTGTTTAGTAAGGTTTTGGCGTAATGTTAGTTCACCGAATAGTAATGGCCCGCCTCCTAGTTGAGTATCACGATGAAAACGATAGGAACGATGAATAATTTACAATTTAAAATTTACAATTGACAATTTGTGTGATTTGGGAAAGTGACCCGTACCAGCGAAACTCTACTAAAATTCACTACACATCCACTGAGCAGATCTGAAGTGCCGGCCGCGGTGGCCGAGCGGTTCTAGGCGCTTCAGTCCAGAACCGAGCTGCTGCTACTGTCGCAGGTTCGAATCCTGCCTCGGGCATGGATGTGTGTGATGTCCTTAGGTTATTTAGGTTTAAGTAGTTCTAAGTTCTAGGGGACTGATGACCTCAGATGTTAAGTCCCATAGTGCTCAGAGCCATTTGAACCAGAACTGAAGTCGCTTGTCATTAAACTTACAATCTCTGACAGCATTCGTTCTGCTATTTCGCTTCATATTCACGACGCTATTGACGGTTGCTGATCACTGGACTGTTTCTTTCTGCACTAAATTTCACAGTCCCATATAGGTCGCACTCCGCATGTGGAAACAAAAAAAGGACATAATTTTTTTCCTACGTATCACATGACTCAAATATCACTTGGCACACGTAATTACCGATCGTCCACCCATCTTACTGCAATGTCTGATACAAGTAATTACTCAATAGTTGTGGCGACACTTGACTGTACCTACTATCCAATCCTTCTCGCATTGCGAAGTCTAATACTCTCGTGTCGGCTTGGACTTTGTCGGACGGTGGGTTATCGCAGCAAGAGGCTTTGTAGCCAGACAATTAAAAAATTAAAGGACCTACACAGGCCATGTATCGAACCTTTATATGAAACTAATTGGTTGTATAGAAACCTTTTTTATTAAACATTTCATAAACTAAATAAACAGCACAACAGCAGTAACGTAAAATACATGGTCCAGTCACATTTATGTGAGCACAGCCTGTGGTTGACGGGCAATAACCACTAACAGATAGCATGTGGCAACACTATGAAGGCATATAAAGCGTGTCCGGGGGAAGCGGGAAACTGTGCAGTCGTTGTCATACTGCGCAAAAGGAACCGATTTATCTGACGTATGATCATTGGCTTTCGGGCCAAGGAGCAAGCATTACCGTGTTTAAAGTATACTGTGTATGGCAACATGGATCTAAATGCAAAACCGACACTAAGGCAACTGTGGCGCACCACAGACCACAGATAACAGGGGTGAGCGACAGATATTCAGGGGCGTACGGGAGAACAGAAAAGTTTTCTTTGGAATATTGTTCACCTCGCACGTCACATTGGCCTTAATGTCGGTTATAGCGACAAAGCTTTGACACTTGTTGTGAATTTCTCCACTTCCTCGTTTCGTGGTAGGTTCGTTTTGATAACACCGTGTCTCATCACACTGATGATATTTTCCAGAAAAGAAGTGTCAGCGTTTTGTATTTCCATGAAGTTGCGGTAGGCGTCTGCACGTCGTTGTACGGTGCAAACTTTATACACGCTTTCCTCTTCTTCAAAATATTCTAGAGAATCTCCTGAACTCTCGATGAACACTCCATTGCGATTTCTGACATGATATAGTTGACACATTAACGGCGCACCCACGCTATTTAAAAATGCCTGCTCGCGACTGACAGGTCGAATGAACTTCTGTTGTTTACAGTTGTTAGTGCAAGCTGCCACCGTACGTGGTGCAATGGCGTCACTTATATGCCAGAGATAAAAGCAGCCTCGGAAATGTTTTAGCTTTTTCTAAATGGGGCGGCTTCAGTATTTATACCATTAAAATATTCCTCTTCTTGGACAAAATTCTTACAGATAGAATCAATGCGATGCAGATGTAGACTGCAGTTTCTGTGGTCCAACCACTATGTGTAATGAGTTGTTGTTGTTGTTGTTATGGTCTTCAGTCCTGAGACTGGTTTGATGCAGCTCTCCATGCTACTCTATCCTGTGCAAGCTTCTTCATCTCCCAGTACCTACTGCAACCTACATCCTTCTGAATCTGCTTAGTGTATTCATCTCTTGGTCTACCCCTACGATTTTTACCCTCCACGCTGCCCTCCAATACTAAATTGGTGATCCCTTGATGCCTCAGAACATGTCCTACCAACCGATCCCTTCTTCTGGTCAAGTTGTGCCACAAACTTCTCTTCTCCCCAATCCTATTCAATATTTCCTCATTAGTTATGTGATCTACCCATCTAATCTTCAGCATTCTACACATCTCAAAAGCCACTCTCAACATATTCACGATGGCAGTATTATTTCTATACAGGTGTGTGGAGTCCCTTAGAATGTAGTTTATGCATTTGAAAAGAATCAGTATAAATTATTATTATTATCATCATTATTTACGATGTTAATATTTTTGATTATGAAAATAATTGGCTTATTTAGTAAGATTACTATCTTTATGAGATTACGCAAAGCACTGGCTAACATTTTCGCTGCTCTCCAACTGCAGATTACTTAAATAAAATGTCAGAATTTCAGTGATATTTAAACCAGAGCTCTATAGAATTATGTACCGGAGGTGGGGGTTGGGGAACGGGGGGGGGGGGGGGGGGGAGTGAAGGCTACACTTTGAGCAAGGCATAACACTATCACTGGATAATGGATACTAACGGCAATATTTTACTTTAACATGTAAAATGAAAATTACCGCAAATAGCCAGTTCTAGCGACTGATCCACTTTCCAATGAAAGTTCGAGTTCTGAAGGGAATAGCAAGTGAGCCGAGGCAGGAATGGGAATTTGGATTGAGGAGTGCAGTGTCAGGTTGGCTTTGCGGTTAGCGCAACTGCCTAGTGATCAGGAGACACGGGTTTGAACCCCGCCTAGGTACAAATAGTATACCGTGTATGCAAAATGGATTTATATGCAAAACCAATGCTGAGATAACTGTGGTGCACCACATGTCATAGATAACAGGGATGAACGACGGATATCGAGGAGCGCACTCAGGAACAGTAAAGGCTTTCTTTGGAATGTTGTTCACCTCGCGCGGCAAATTGCCTTAATACCGGCTACATTGTCAAAGCGTAGACGCTTACTGTGAATTTCTCCACTTTCTCGTTTTGTGGTAGGTTTGTTTTGATAACACCAAGTCTCATCACACTGGCGATATTTTCCAGAAAACAACTGTCCGAGTTTAGGGTTGGTTCGGTTTGCATATATAATCAGTTTCCATGATTTCTACTGAACAAAGCTGGATCAGTCTTGGTCCAGAATAAAGAAATTGCATAATTGTAAAGTTGTTTACAATGATAAGAAGACTAATATTTTGTAATATTGTAGCAAGTGTATGTAATGAATCGGTTTAAGTTAATAGTGTTCACACGTTACTTGTGTGTATCACATTCTGTACACATGGTTTGAAAAGTTGGTTTTGCATATAACTTATATGGTAGCAACTTATAATCTGGGTTACCGAAACTTTTGCAGTATGTACAAAAGCTAAAGTTTCTTGTGTGGTTCAAGTACCACATCAATATTTCAGCGATAACGGAAACAATACTAATCGGCCACGACTAACCTACTAAGCCTAAATGGCAAGTCGTGATGAACTTGGGGTGCTGGACATTGAAGTCCCTCTAGATATCAGCAGGAGTGTGAGATGAATAGGAAATGTGGTTGATAGATAGTATGGTAGAATGATGGGGCCCGGGCCCTTAGTAAATCATCGCGTAAATAAAAATTTATTGATATAAGTACTTGTAAGGGAAGTGACTAGTTCATAAATGATAGTTTCGTCAGAGGTATCTGTGTTTACCTTTAATTATCAGCTGAGCTGAATACCTTGGATTAAAATTTATTTATATAAGTACCTGTTACGGAAGTGACTAGTTCGTAAATGGTAGTTTCGTCAGAGTAATCTCTGTTTAACTTTAATTATCAGCTGAGCTGAACATGTTGGATTCGGGCGAGGTGTAACTACACAGTGGACTTCCTTGGTTTCTAATTAGACCGTCACTTGTAATTGTAGCTTAGTTGACAATTTGCTTAATGCCCGTATAACACAGTCACTGAGTGTCCGCGGTACATTTTACAAACTCGTAAAACATAGCTCGGTATACGCACTTCGCTTCGGCGACAACAATACCGTAGAGGCGATTGCTGAGCTGCATTTCGGAGCGATCACTTTCATTCGATTTAGTTCATGTGCTCCAGAATGTTGAAGCTTCTTCATGATACTGCACTCGCACATGTTCATGATTCTGTTCACGTTTTATCACACGAAAAACAAACAATATTTTCACTTGAAATTTGTTATTCCACTTATTTAGTCGCTCGATCTCTCATGGACTTATTTATTTAAAAGCTCCATAAATCATGAAAAGTAAAATAATTGAACGTTACCACTCATGAATTGTCTTGAATTCATTTCAGTCACTTGATTCGTGGAGTAACTGGCTCAATCTTAGCGAATGCAACATATATTCATAAAACAGTAAGGTGAGAATCATTCAGTCTATATAGATGTAGAACTTCCTCTTGCACTCTATTGTAACAATATGCTTCATTTGGAAGCGGATCTTATCACTATGAAATTGATCCTGAGTATTCTCATAATTAAAATTCAAAAATCATCATACGATAAAACTTAGCTGCTACAGACAACAATACTCGTATATGAATACATGTTACATAATTACAAAACCAAAATACATCTTCGGGCTGAACATAAAAATAATCATGTTGGAAAATCAATGAAAACTAATTTATGCCTTACACCAATATAAGTATTCAGCTCAGACCTTCAAACTGACACTATGTTCCTAAAATGACGCACACTAACTCCATCAAGAATAATTATCCTTATATATAGATAAGCATAACGTCTTTTTATCCAACGATTACCCATGTGCCCTAATAAAAATGCAGTGGGACTTGGAATTCTTCGAATGAAAAAGGGTCGTGTATACTTTCTCTTCCTTTGGTACAAGAGTGACGAGTGTAAAAGCTCAATAATGCTTTCTCTCCCATTTGATAAGTTTGTATTTTTATCAGTTGCTTGTCACAGATGTGCTTTCTTCTAAATGATTTGTCTGTCAAATCAATCAAAGCTTTCTGAACGTTTTCAACCCACTAGCGCCTGTCATTGGGAACCTATGCAAATTTGTCTACCCATTCGTACCTTTCACTTCTGCAAAACATTATCTTTGCCGAAGTGTAGTATGTTGACCAATGAGGTAGGTGATCCACTATTGCTTCAAATGATTTTATACAAGGCGGTCAGAAACAGTCTGAAAAGCTTGTAAGGGTGTTTCATGGTTTGTAAGGCGAGAAATAATTGTTAAGGAAACGATTCGATTGTCCGCTTCCAAGTCAGTTGGTATTGACATTAAGAATCAGGCTGTTGCATGCACAAATTCAAGCTTCCGGCCAGAGATGGTGTCACGAAATGTGTGCTTCGTCTCTTTTCCTAAAACTGAACAAGACACGGATACAAAAATTGGACGTGAAACAGTAGCATACACCGGACCTGAGCCGAAGGCTGAGAAATCTCATGCCCTACCGTCTACGCTTTGGGAACAGCTGACACTTAAATTTGCAACTCTGTTATTTCCTTTGGTAATTGTATATATAACACACAAATTCAGAAAGAGCATAATTCTCCTATCAGAGCGTAGCACAATTTATGTCTAACGCTTGTCCACATACAGTATCATCAAATAATATTTATAGAATACTCCGTCGGTTCTTGGAAGAATATAGACATATTAAAACCGTGAACACACAGGATTAAAGTTCCACAATAATATTTATTTGATAGTTAGGAACACGTTTTAATTATCACAAAATAGCTGAGAAAGCTGGACTTCATGTGAATGAAGAAAAGACAGAATATCTAGTCATAAGTAAAAAACTCCAAAAGAATACACCACTGACCGTAAATGGTCTCACTTTCAAGGCAGTTGACCACTTCAAGTACTTAGGGAGTCTTTTTAGCAGAGACAATAGAGCAGAAATAGAAATAGACGCCCGTCTAGCAGCAGCTAATAGAACTTTTTACAGCTGTATCAAAATTTTAAGGATGAGATCACTCAGTACTGAATTCAAAATCCGTTTTTATCAGTCAACTATTGTACCAGTAGCATTATATGGATGTGAAGCTATTACATTCAGGAAAAAAGATGAAGAAAAACTGTTGATATTTGAGAGAAAAATACTAAGAAAAATATTTGGACCAATCTTCGATGAAAATGTCATGGAGTGGAGGGTAAGGAAAAATGAAGAACTACGGGAGCTGTACAAACATAGTACCATTGTGGAAATGTTAAAGAAGAGAAGACTGAACTGGGCTGGTCATGTAGCAAGGATGCCGGAGAACAGACTACCCAAAATAGCATCCACTAAGAAATTAGAAGGAAAGAGAAGAAGAGGAAGACCTCGAATTAGGTGGATGGAGAATATCCGGGAAGATGCAGCTAGGATGGGCATCAACTCTGATTGGACAACAATTTCCCTGGATAGAAATAATTGGAAGAGGCTCGTAGAGCAGGTGTATGGTCGATAAGGCCTTAGCCACGTGTAAAGCAAGGAACACGTTTTAGGCTTCGTCAGATGACTTAATACCAAACAAGTAATCCACCAACTTCATCGACAGTTCATAGCTGTACACAGATTGTTTTAAAGATATGTGACGTTTGACAACTATATCGATAAAAAAAACACAGGCATAATGTAATAGCCAAAGAGGCTCTGAAGAAATAAATTGAATGTATAGGGATATGGAGACAAATATGTTGTAGAAATGAATAATGGACAGGCTACTATGTTATATGGACAAACTGGCAAATGTGATGGAGTAAAGAAAATAAGGGTATTAAATATGCCACGAAATTCAATATTTCCGAAACAGACTAAATATACTGGAAGTGGATCTTGAATATTCTTTGTCAGATGATGTGCCGGTAAAACATCGGGTAACATATGAACTAAAAATTGTAAGTACATTTATGTTCAGGGGTACGTGTAGGGAACAAAAAGTGCTGACCAACTTCGTGCTACACACTGCTGGCGGCCATTTATTTCATTGCTAATAACTTCACTCATTACATGTACTTTAACTGTAATCTGTGGCAACAGCGTAGACCACGTGTCTCACATATGTATCTGGTCCCCTTGGGGCATACATGGTCATCATTATACCTATAGATACTTATAATCGTCAAAGTTTTGTTCACATTTTAGATAACATTTTAAAGTCAAAATTTGACTATACAAGTGAAGATCATAGAAAGGAGAGGGACAAAAAGGAGAGGGGACATTGCAACTGTCAGCCTAGAGGCTACTCTTATGGCTTCCCGTGACCGAACAGCGGAAGGGCACCTCCAGTTGTGCGCATGAGTGGAACTGTGTCTTTTCGGACGAATTCCAATTCTGTGTAGAGCATCACGATAAACGTATCCGCTTGTGTGGGCTTTGAGGAAAACGAACGTTGCGAGAGTGTATTCGTTAACTTAATATGGTCCCAGCATCTCGCGTCATGGTATGGACTGTCACTGGGTACCCAACACAGTAACCTCTAGATCACATAACCGGTAATTATGATGGTAGCCATTAATTTCCACGGTGTTAAGGCCAGTGGCTGTGCCCTCACGTTGAGGCCTCCATGGTGTTACTTTTCAACAACATAACACAATTCTTTTAAACATTTTTGGAAGGTGGCTATCAAAAACCGTGAAGTGATGTACAAAATGCATGTCTGGCCATCAGCTGCTTTTATTTTAACCTAAATATCAACAGCTTTGAATCACGTACAGTCTTCACGGATAAGGGTTAAAATGGTTTAAGCCAATACATTACATTTGTTGTTACTTAAATAATGTGTAGAGCATGTCATGAATATCGATGTACGACACAGGACTCTTACAATCAAACATACTAATACTAAGGGTATGCAGAGCAGCTGCTCTGTGTACACTTAGTATTAGTATATTGGCCTGTAAAAGTGTTGTGTCATATATTGATCTTCATGGCATGCTCTGCACATTACTTAAGTAATGAGAAAAGTAATGTATTGGCTTAAACCATTTTAACCCTCATCCGTGAAGACTGTACGTGACTGAAACCGGCTGATATTTGGGTTAAAATAAAAGCAGCTGATTATAAGACATGCATTTTATACACATAACACAATACCGCATACGGAATAGGTTCCCAGGTATGTGAGTGGCTCGAATACTTCTTCAGTAACGGGACCCAGTATGTCATTCTCACCAGCGAGCGTTCATCAGAGACAAGGGTATCGTCAGGAATGCCCCAGGAAAGAGTAATAGGACCGCTCTTATTCTCTGTGTATGTAAATGATCTGTCGGACAGGGTGAGCAGCAATTTACGACTGGTTGCTGAGGATACTGTGGTGCACGGGAGTGTGTCGTCGTTGAGTGACAGTCGGAGGATACAAGATGACTTGGACAAAGTCGTTGAGTGACAGTAGGAGGATACAAGATAATTTGGACAAAGTCGTTGAATGACAGTAGGAGGATACACGATGACTTGAACAAAGTCGTTGAGTGACAGTAGGAGGATACAAGATGACTTGGACAAAGTCGTTGAGTGACAGTAGGAGGATACAAGATGACTTGGACAGAGTCGTTGAGTTACAGTAGGAGGATACAAGGTGATTTGGACAAAGTCGTTGACTGACAGTAGGAGGATACAAGGTGGCTTGGACAAATTGATGTGATAAGTGGCAACTAACTCTAAGCGTAGAAAAATTAGGTTAATGCAGGTGAGTGGAAAAAAACAAACCAGTAATGTTCGAATACAGCATTCATAGTGTGCTGGCTGATACAGTTACGTCGGTTAAATATTAGGTGTAAAGCTGCGAAGCGATATGAAATGGGACGAGGATCGTAGTGGGGAAGGCGAATGGTCAATTTCTGTTTATTGGGAGTATATTAGGAAGGTGTGTTTTATCTGTAAAGGAGACCTCATATAGGACGCAAGTTTGACCCATTCTTGAGTCCTGCTCCAGTGTTGGGGATCGACAAATGGTCGGATTACAGGAAGATATCGAAGCAATTCAGAGACGGGCTCCAAGAATTGTTAGCGGTACGTTCGCACAGGAAGCAAATATAATATTATTCTCGGTTCTGCAGCCCGATTATAAGGTCATCTTGAGACAGTATTACCGCGGTCTATCTGGCCGTCATCTTCAGGTGAGTATTCTGTTGCACGAACTCGCCTGAAATGAATGCAGACTGCGAGCTCTGTACGCCGCGGAAGGCCAATAGCGCATGTCCACGGGACATTTTGCTCGGATCGTTTAAGCGTACCGAAGATTGCAGAACGACTCAGCTGAGCGTATAAAACAGAAGACCCTTTCACTTCTGAAGAAGCTTTAATTGCTTGATTAGATGCTTAAAAAACTTGGTCCTGGTGGTGCCGTTCCTGCGAGATTATACAATCTACCCAAGATACGTAAGTAAGGGGCTCCGCTTCGGCTGACTGCGAGCCATTTTTGTGCTGCACTTACAACTTGGCCAAGTGTTTAGAGTCTGTTGTTGGCCCTCACGTCGGAAAAGGCGAACATCATATTTCCCATTCTTTGGTTTTTATACAGCGGTTGAAGTCTTTGTGTCTTGGTCTCTCTGATTTGCTTGTCAGCTTTGATGTACTGTCACCTTTTACCAGGGCTGCACTTCAAGAATTCTTGCAGTTAGTTGGTGAAAAACTGGACGAGGAAGCAGCAAAATTTTTCTCCACGTGCTGACGTCGACGTTAGTTTTATTCCACGACAAATTTTCGAACAAACTAATGGAATGGCTAATGAGAGCCCATTGACCCCAATAGTCGCCAATTTATTTACAGAAGATTCTGAAAACACTGCACTGCGCATGTCGTTTTTAAAACCTAATTGTTTTTGGAGGTACGTCGCCGATACGTTCTACACGGGAGAGACGCTCTTAATAGTTTTTCAGATAATTTTAATTGCATTCATGCTAGCATCAAGTTCACGGTGGGGGTCGAAAATGATGGAAAGCTTCTGTTTCTAAATGTCTTGGTTTACAGAAAGAATGACAGGACACTGGGACACAGTGTTTATCGATAGCCCACATACACGGGCCGCTACCCCCACATACATGGACTGCTACCTGCATAAATCGAGCTGTCACCATAGTTCGAATGCAGTGGAGTCCTACGGACCTTGGCATGAAGAGCTTATGCCTTTTGAGAAGCGGAAAGATTGACACAACTGCTGGACCATTATAAACTTGTGTTGAAGCGGAATGACCATGTGGACAAAGAGATCCGTGGCGCTTTTCAGTTTGGACGATCGCAGGAAACCTGAGAAGATACAAAGGGGGTAATGTTGCGTTAGTCGTACCTTAGTCTTACTCCCGTAATATCTTATCCCACGTTTATGAAATGCGACATCAAATGCTGTAAATGCTAAATAGTCGTACGAGTAAGCAAAAACAAGTGAGCAAATTGCTGGATCTAGTGGCAGGATTGCTTTTATTGCGTTCTCTCGCTCTTTTGTAAGCGATTTCAGAGAAGAATATGATAGTGAAGTAATTATTTTGTACCATGTCTATTTTCGTGGTACTTCGCCACTCATCTAAGCACAGTAAAAAAGTAGAAAACTTTGAGGCTATGCTTGTAATTCGGTTTGTAATGAGAGAGGTGTCATTGCCTAATTCGTATTTGTAGAGAATTCGTTAATCGCCCTGGTACTACGTAGGCGTTAATGAAAATCACATAGGGAGAAGCGATCGTCATGATAAAATAAGGGAAAGACAGAGGTGTTTGTTTTCTCCTCGCGTTGTTCGTGATTGGAATAATAGAATATTACTGAGAAGGTAGTTTGATTAACCCTCTGCCAGGCACTTAAGGCGTGATTTTCAGAATATCCATGTAGATGTAGATATTTGGGAGCCGCTGTTGTGTAGTCTACATCTACATCTACATCCACATTATCGCTCTGAAACTCACAATTAAATGCCTGTCGGAGGGTTCATCGAATGATCTTAAAGCTATTTGTTTACCATTCCACTCTCGAACAGCGCGGTGGAAAAACAAATACTGAAATTTTCCCGTGCGAGCTCCGATTTTTCTTATTTTATTTTGATGATCATTTCTCCCTATGTAGGTGGGCGCCAACAAAATACTTTCACACTGTGAGGAGAATGCTGGTGATTGAAATTTAATGAGAAAATTCAGGCGCAACGAAAAATGCATTTACTTTAAAGATTGTCACCACAATTTTCATATCATGACCAAGGCACTCTCTCGCCTATTTCGCAATAGTCCAAAAGGACAGCGATGCGTCAATTTTTTAGTCGGTTTGAAATTTTTAATTTATAGACATCAACGTCTGTAGCCAAACTAACCAGCAGTGAAATTATTCACATGTATAGCACGTATTCTTGATAACTATTTTCAGTGTGAAAGCTTTTGGTAGACATACTATTTAACATTTTCACATCCCCCAAGAATTCGGAATTGGACGCTCCATTTTGATCAATGATACGCTGAACGCTTTTAATTACAATTTTAAGTTTATATTCTCTCAAAATAGAGTGACTTTGTGTGAGTTGTTTACGTTTTACAATTATAAGTGGCTGTTTGAAAAGCAAGAGGAACACTGCAGCGATTTCATCTACATGTCATTGTACTGCAGTGTGGATTGACTGCATGGTTACGAGATGGTAATCGACGGGATCGCAACAGGGAATGGGCATTTATTCTGCCGATGAATAGCTATCACATACCCATCGAAGCACTCTGCCCAATCACGTAACGCAGCTATTCTCTTCAAAAGCTCTCAGTGGTCTGGTATAACAGTGATTACATGCCAAAGCGTTCGTTGTTCAACAACGGCCATCAAGCAAACTAATAACACCCTTATCAGAATCATTACACTAGGATGCAGTTTTACGAGACGTAAAATAATTATTCAGCATTTTACAGTCCAGTAAGACATTTTTAAGCGTGCCACGGCTTATTTAACGTAAACTGAAATATTTATTTACAATGTTAAGTAGAAAGTATCAAATTAAGATTAACAAGAAGTTGAGACACTTATCTACAGCTAGAAGGCACGCATCATACGCAGTTACACGGATTGTTAAAAAATCTGAGCTCAGATATTAGTGCAAAAACGAAGAAAAGATATTCAGTAGGTTTGGAAAGCATAATGCTCGTACTAAAATCGTAAGAGTAGGTGTTGGGGGCACACATGAATTACTTTGTCGATTCTATGTGCAGAGAATGGCAAAAGTTTCTCATTAAATTGACCCTGATAATCGGTAGATTATGCTTGCCCGTTGGGCGCAACGGGTGTCGGATATTCAGCTAAGTCGTTAGACACCACTGGAAATTAAATAATGACGGTAAAGCTGCTAGTAGACGACAAGACATTCGACGTTCATACTTCGTCCACTGATGCGGGCATCGAAAGTTTTGTTTACTATGGAAAGCGAAATGACATCCAAATGAAAATATAATAGAAAATTCTAGTTTTCGGACTACATCATCTTTCAGGAACATGGCTTCTGAACAGAAAGACATGGGCCAATACGGAAGTTTTGTGCTGTGGAAGATATTCATGGGATCTTTAGTTGTTGTTGACGGAACCTTAAAAATTCACGAGGTAATTCTCTTATTAATTACTGGTGCAGTCTCTCAAGCCAAGTTGATAATAAAATTTTGAGGAGCTGAGAGTACAAGAGGTACAAGTACTTGTTGAAGCGAAATGAGTAAGTCACTGTCAAAATTAAATTGCCATTTATAAATTATGGTACTATCGAAAAATCAGATATTTTCTCCTAATGGTCACTTAGTCGGGGTATAGCTGTAGGTATCATTCAAGATTGTAGTGCTTCTAAATTTCTTTGTATAATATATTACAATTCTTATAACTCTTACATCTTAAATCATGTTAGAGTACATCACGTACAGCAAAAACATTTTTCTACTGTGATTCATTCTGAAATCTTTTGTTACAACGCAATATATGTTCGTTATAAAAAAAGAATAAGTGCGTAATTAAAGCAAAATTAATGTAACAAGCTGTAAAACAACAGGTAAAAAGCAAATAAAATAAAACCACCAAAACGAAAATATATTCGTGTTTCTCCAACACTTATGAGAGATTATTCTTTGTCACTTTCTACAATCTTCTCACAGTCAGTGCCTTAATACAGAATCAGCGTCATTTCCGTCTGCGGTATCTCTTGAGAAATATCCTTCCTAGTGCAATACTCGTGATGCTGTACCATTCTGCTGTGAATTTTTCACCCTTTTTGGTCCCGTTCTTTGACCACGTCCTCTTCTTTCTCCACTCCCGGTTCTTACACGCCTGGTAACTGCTGTCTGGGAGTGGTATATATTGTTATAGAACTCACGATAAAATGCGAAGGATGTAATTCTTTATTCCCTGAAGATTTTTCCACTTCTGTCATTTTGTTCCAGACTCCTCTTCACGCAAAGGATGCAAAACAGGTATTTCTGGGGAACCAATATCGTACCTCCTGAAATCATCTTTTATAAACTCAAGATACTGGTTTAGTGAATGCTTGAACTGCATTGTTAGAGGTTTTTCTTTATTGATTCTGGTTCTAGTAATACTCCTGCACTGTATTTTGTTTCCTTGAATATCTTTAGCAAATTTGTATTTTGGTATGGCATCCATGGGTTTAACTGAAAGAAGTTTTCCTTGATTTCCATTATGTAAACTGTAGGTTGATCTTCTTCAGTGCTTCTACCTTGTTCTGGGGACGAAATACGTATTTCAAGTGTTTCTGTGCATTATCACATTCCATGTACGTATGGGCAGATTCAAGGAACTTATGATCTGTTGAGTCAATATGCTGATTTTGCCTCAATATGTACATCCACATACACGTTACTCTATTGGACTACGTTTAATAATTCATACCGGAAGCTTAATGAAATATAGCAGCTATTCTCATTTCGTCCGCAATTTCACTTGTACCAGTTGTATTCCAAATGTAGTCCACGCATCCCTTAGACCCTAAACTTTATTATCACAGGGTGCAGATGCAGAAAATTACTTATAATTCTTTTACTCTCAAGAGATTCAAACTTTAGTTTAACAAATGTGCACTTAGATCATTTTTTTGTAAAATGTGACTTTTACCATTTGTATCCCTAGGGATGTAGTTGAAGTGGAAAGCAACCAAACGACTGTGTATGGCTCTATGCTATCTGGGGAGGGATGGTTGCATCCGCCACTTCAGTTCAGTTAGTACACTAACTACACCAAACTTCCAATAAAAGGACAAATAAATAATAGTGAAGTTTTGAGCTACAACAAATTACTATGGCTGATACAAACTGTCTGTAAGAAAACTGATAGTTACTGATTTTCTCAAGTGTCTTAAACACTGTTGGCTGGTTCTTAATTTGAGGCAGAATGGATATTAACAACGGATCATGTGTTTTAAAAACAAATGTTAAAGTTCGTAGATTAACCGCTGAGACTCCATACAACGTAAATAAACACAGTAAACTACCTACGTTCTGCGCACTGATGCTTCAAGTAAATCAATGTTTTTGAAACCACTGCTCGCTTTACATGGAAATACCCATATGCTACAACTATAGCCAACACAGATAATGTCCCAGTTAAGCACCAGCTGCAAATAAATTCAAGTCCCGACTGTTCGTCAAGCCACCTGACAGTGATTAACTTATGAAAACCTTTACGTTCGACCAGCATCCACAATTAGGGATGCTTTCAAGAATTCAGTAAAGTCTATAAAATAACCAAATAAAATTATACTTAAGCTGCGACGCAAGCGAATAATAAGTTCCTTCTGAAACGAGCTGCCTCTCCACCATGCGGAATAATGAACTTCATGCTTCAGGTGTAGCTGAAAACTAAGTCCCCTCTCGAGCGTCAACCCGGCCCTTAGATACCTACGGGCTGGACTTCCTGCGATTACCCGTCATTAAGCTCAAATATGCCCCAGTATAAAATTATAGTTTTTATATCTGTAATGTTAGCCAAAATATAATTCGTGCTGACTGATTCTAAACCAAACTCTGCATTGAAACAAGCGTTCAGTTCATAGCGGCGTGGAATGTGGGAAAAAACCGCAAATTGGCATTCCTAAGAAGAACAACAACACCAAAAATGCAACAGGAGAGTAATATGTAAGAAATTGTCCACGCAACCTGCCACTGATGATGCCTTGCAAAAAATAAAGGCGAATCGCGTATGGCACTAAAATTGCGTTTATTCAGTTGCTGTCAGACGGTCCATAAGTAAAAAATATCAATATACCGTAATATTACACGCAACTAAGGAAGACAGGACTACAAAAGTTATTGGTGCTTTGCTGCCTTGAAATGATCCTAGAGTTTCTTCAGAGATATTTTGTTTCTAACACTCCTGGAAATGGAAAAAAGAACACATTGACACCGGTGTGTCAGACCCACCATACTTGCTCCGGACACTGCGAGAGGGCTGTGCAAGCAATGATCACACGCACGGCACAGCGGACACACCAGGAACCGCGGTGTTGGCCGTCGAATGGCGCTAGCTGCGCAGCATTTGTGCACCGCCGCCGTCAGTGTCAGCCAGTTTGCCGTGGCATACGGAGCTCCATCGCAGTCTTTAACACTGGTAGCATGCCGCGACAGCGTGGACGTGAACCGTATGTGCAGTTGACGGACTTCGAGCGAGGGCGTATAGTGGGCATGCGGGAGGCCGGGTGGACGTACCGCCGAATTGCTCAACACGTGGGGCGTGAGGTCTCTACAGTACATCGATGTTGTCGCCAGTGGTCAGCGGAAGGTGCACGTGCCCGTCGACCTGGGACCGGACCGCAGCGACGCACGGATGCACGCCAAGAACGTAGGATCCTACGCAGTGCCGTAGGGGACCGCACCGCCACTTCCCAGCAAATTAGGGACACTGTTGCTCCTGGGGTATCGGCGAGGACCATTCGCAACCGTCTCCATGAAGCTGGGCTACGGTCCCGCACACCGTTAGGCCGTCTTCCGCTCACGCCCCAACATCGTGCAGCCTGCCTCCAGTGGTGTCGCGACAGGCGTGAATGGAGGGACGAATGGAGACGTGTCGTCTTCAGCGATGAGAGTCGCTTCTGCCTTGGTGCCAATGATGGTCGTATGCGTGTTTGGCGCCGTGCAGGTGAGCGCCACAATCAGGACTGCATACGACCGAGGCACACAGGGCCAACACCCGGCATCATGGTGTGGGGAGCGATCTCCTACACTGGCCGTACACCACTGGTGATCGTCGAGGGGACACTGAATAGTGCACGGTACATCCAAACCGTCATCGAACCCATCGTTCTACCATTCCTAGACCGGCAAGGGAACTTGCTGTTCCAACAGGACAATGCACGTCCGCATGTATCCCGTGCCACCCAACGTGCTCTAGAAGGTGTAAGTCAACTACCCTGGCCAGCAAGATCTCCGGATCTGTCCCCCATTGAGTATGTTTGGGACTGGATGAAGCGTCGTCTCACGCGGTCTGCACGTCCAGCACGAACGCTGGTCCAACTGAGGCGCCAGGTGGAAATGGCATGGCAAGCCGTTCCACAGGACTACATCCAGCATCTCTACGATCGTTTCCATGGGAGAATAGCAGCGTGCATTGCTGCGAAAGGTGGATATACACTGTACTAGTGCCGACATTGTGCATGCTCTGTTGCCTGTGTCTATGTGCCTGTGGTTCTGTCAGTGTGATCATGTGATGTATCTGACCTCAGGAATGTGTCAATAAAGTTTCCCCTTCCTGGGACAATGAATTCACGGTGTTCTTATTTCAATTTCCAGGAGTGTATGAATGAGGTAACAGCACGCTTGAAGAGCTCAAATCTGTGACGACAAATTGCACGGAAGCACTTTACGGTGAGCATACAACCGCGAATAGAAGGCAACACAGATGATTAAATTGTTTATCCTGGCAATTTGTACCATACATTCTTTCACTTCAAGATCTCATTTCTTCTATGTATGGTGATCACATTCAAATAACTATTCGTGAGAACTTTCGGGTTTGTGAAAGGACTACATCGATCCCTTGAAACGCTCCAGCTGCAAAGAATTAACCTCGGTATACATAATCTTGTTCAGCGAGAAAATGGAGAGTATATCTCTGTTAACAGAGTTACGGAGTAAACTGACTCTATCAATTATCCAGTCTAATTTTTAAATCTCAGGACACAAAATTAATTTGTTAAACGGCGGCCTGATCGTTCTGTTGCGAAATTTGAGCCTACCGAAATTATATAATGGTACGAGGCTTTATTTTCTCCAGCGTAACATTATAGAAGCAGGAATTTTGACGCGAATTTTTGTACCTCGAATCTCAGTTATTCCTAACAACTTAACATTTCGCATTAAACGTGCTAGTAAGGTTACGTTATGCCATGACAATAAACGAAGTATAAGGCGAGATACTAGACGTTGGGGTGTTGCTTTTTGCGTGTTCAGCTCCATGTGTTCCTTTCGCGTGTCAGTGAACAAACAAGCGCTTTGCTCATGTCCCCAGTCATACTGCTTCAAAAGTATTCAAAGAAGCTTTATAAGCCAACAATAAATTCCACGAGCACAGCTATAAATAAATACTCAGGCAAAGTTGGGTTTTAGAGTTAGTATTTGATTAAATTTAGAGGTGATTTGGTATATACAAGTTGCGACAATTAGCGCTCACTCCAACCATGACATCAACAATGGCTTTAACATGGCTGCATGTCGAATCGATATGAGCTTGGACGACTGACTCAGGTACGATATACCATGCTCCTTCGACTCTGTGCCAGATCCTTCGTAGAGTGTGAAGTGGAACTCGGTTGGCATCCCACGACGAGATGTTTTCAGTCAGTGAGAGGTCTTCAAACGCGCTGTTTGGGAGGCGAGTCGAACTCGTTCCGTGTCGAGGTAGGTCAGAACGACACAAGTGACATACGCTCATCCAGTGTTTTGTTGAAAGATATCGTTACGAATATCTTGAATACAGCGCACAGCTACCGACTTCAACACGTCCTGTCATGACGAAGTCGGTGGCTTTGCTATTTCTTCGAGTTCTCTGTGATGTTACCTTCCAAAATTATAATGCATGACTCTATGTCACCCATTCTGTTCTGTGCAAGTTTCTGCCTTTGCAAACCAGAGATGACAGTTTTGTGTATTCAGTTGCAGCATGTACTATGAGGTCAGGCGCTGCGTCCGTATAAAGATAACGAATGTAATCTGCCAACGTTAGATCTACTCGCAAACTCCGCAAACGGTCCATTGCGATGCTGTCCCGAGATTTGTCTGAAAGGCACCGTGGTACCAGTCCTGTGTCAGTGTTGTTACAGGGTGGACCACTGTCAGCATGATTTTCTCTGCTGTTGCAAGAAGTGAAAACACAACACCTATCTCTGTGCTGAATATAAGTGGACCTTCTGACGCTGTCGCACTGCCTGTGTAGGAGTATTCCTACAAAGAAGCCCATTTAGTGACTGAATGTACGTGACATGGTTGTATGACATGGATGGTTGAGCACACAATATGTCTGTCCTCTTGTGGCGCTAGCCTAGTAACGCTATGCAGCCCCTGCATGGCTCTGAACATGGACTTTCTGATCCCTTCGATTTTGTATTCGCATGATAGTCGTAGATCGCAACCAGCTGGAGCAGAAAAATATGGTTCAAATGGTTCAAATGGCTCTGAGCACTATGGGACTCAACTGCTGTGGTCATAAGTCCCCTAGAACTTAGAACTACTTAAACCTAACTAACCTAAGGACCGCACACAACACCCAGCCATCACGAGGCAGAGAAAATCCCTGACCCCGCCGGGAATCGAACCCGGGAACCCGGGAGAAAAATATGGAACGATAGACTGCAGTCTTGAAAGGCCAAAATTCACAATTTGAATTGGAACTCTTGTCCGAAAACGTACCGTCTCCATGCTACAACAATTTTAAAGCACGCTGGTAACGTGACCCCTTTTACAAGTAATTAGTTCGGCGTGAACCTGTACGTTACTTGTTTTACGATTACACTCATACGTGTACTCGCTGACAGGTTCTTCTCAACGTGATGCAGTACGTCCTCCTCCAATTCGGGCGTGCGACGTCTCCTTGGAGCACCACCTGTTGCGCTTGCTGACGGTTAAGATACCCTTTCTTGAAGCCATTGCGTCATTGTGGCGAAAAGGTTATGCAATGGAGCCGGATTGTGTGGAGAACGAGCTTGATAAAGGCGACGAGAGCTATCCCATTACCACGGGCTTCGCCATTCAAAAGGACAATGTCAGTGTATTCTTCTCACGTGTAGTCATCCATGTTGCTGTACCATTCACGGACCCGTGAAGGAGCCTCGAACCAGGTCTGAGAGGTAGGACAGACATCAAATGACATCAGTCGATCCGACGTAACCATCCCCTACCATGATTACCATGTTGTTTACCTACATAATGCCAACGGCCTTGCCGCAGTGGTGACACCGATTCCTGTCAGATCACCGAAGTTAAGCGCTGTCCGGCTGGGTTAGCACTTGGGTGGGTGACCATCTGGTCTGCCGAGCGCCGTTGGCAAGCGGGATGCGCTCAGCCCTTGCGAAGCAAACTGAGGAGCTACTTGATTGAGAAGTAGTGGCTCCAGTCTCGTATAAACTGACATACGGCCGGGAGAGCTATGGGCTGACCACATGTCCCTCCATATTCGGATCCAGTGACGCCTGTGGCCTGTTCGGACGAAGTTACATAGCAAACACCATTTTAAATGGGTGTAGCACGAAAAGAGTCCCCTCTGCAAGTCATATAAATTTCTAAAGGGAATTTCCAAACTCCCTGTGTATGACAAAGTAGTTAAACTGATGATCAGTATAGAGCTCCTGAGTTATTGCTCACAAGATTAAATTTATGACTATAATTGAATTATGACGTATATGAGGAACTATTTACACTCATGATAGGCAAATAATAATGCGATTAAAATCTGCAAAACTATAAAACCCTTTCATGAAGTTTTAAAGAAATTGCTTGATCTGCTTTCAGAATCGAGTAAATTTTGGCTTACATTCTTTCAAGGATGTAAATATGAAGTTATTTTATGGCCTCTATTTCAAATGTGCAATAGCTTGGGGTCATAATTCATGTTTTCAACGCTGCGATCTGCATCTCTGATTTGCTTGGCTATTGCAGTTCTTTATGGTGTATCTCATGTGATTGTTAACCGTTTGTCCTACAAATTATGCAGAGTATTCAATGTAAGTAATTTTGTAAATATCAACCGTGCGAGGTGGCGCAGTGGTTAGAACACTTGACTCGCATTAGGGAGGACGACGGTTCAATCCATCGTCCGGCTATCCTGATTTAGGTTTTCAGTGATTTCCTTAATCGCTCCAGGCAAGTGGCGGGATGGTTCCCTTGAAAGGGCATTGCTGACTTCCTTCCCCATTCCTCCCTAATCTGGTGAGACCGATAACCTCACTGTTTGGTATTTTCCCCCAAACAACCCCCACCCCCCTCCAACTGTAGATACCAAAGTTGTTTAATTTATAGTAACGCGTTTCAATATTATGGCACAGACTATGACACATATTTTTGTTGGCTGAGACATCTATCCTTACTTTATATTATTTAAAGACATTGACAATTTTTTTGCAAAATTTTAGCTTAATACGAGATGCATGCAGTGGATGCGTATGTTTCTTTTTAATTTATTCATTATTTGTTTTGTTTCTTATTTTATCAGCCTAATCGTGAATAAATTTGGGCACGTAACTATTATCTGCAGTTGTCGGTTAAATTCTCTTCAATCAGGGAGATTTTAAACGCCCACTTGCTCTTTTAATTGTATGTTTCTATTTTGTGTATGCTTAGGTGGAAAGAGGTAGGCTGTATATTTATGTCATTGGCAATGGGTGTCCTGAAATTTTAAAACGTGTTCATAATAATTTCTGCATACACTCAGATCGAAGACATTTGTGGTTTTTTACTTCATGCTCATATGTGACATTAATGTTCTTGTGGAGTTCGTTGAAAGTTCATCCCCATGACTGATGAGGAGTAGAAGTAATAATAATGGAAGTAATTGGTACTGGTTACTGCGCCAAAGTATAATTCTTTATGTCGATCTTTTTATAGTAACATGAAAAAGTATCGTAGCATATTCAAGGTTTCTACTACGATGAGATCTAGGAACTTCTCAAGTCTATTTTACTTGATATTGCCCAACAGATTGAAGGGATATCATGATGGACATGTTCGAGTCGTTTGCGCAGCACATACGGGAGTAGTAGAGGGAACTTCAATAAAAACAAGGAAAGCACCTGCCTTTGGAGGAAATCTTTGAAGGCTCCCTTTCTGTGTTAATTCTTTACACAATTGGTAATTATTGTTGTTCTTGTGGTCTTCAGTCCAGAGACTGGTTTGATGCAGCTCTCCATGTTACTCTATCCTGTACAAGGTTCTTCATCATTTAACCACACAGTAAAGCTGCATGCCCTCGGGAAAAATTACGACTGTAGTGTCCATTGACTTTCAGCCTTTCGCAGTACCAGCACAGCAAGGCCGTTTTGGTTAGTGTTACAAGGCCAGATCAGTCAATAATCCAGACTGTTGTCCGTGCAACTACTGAAAACTGTGCTGCCCCTCTTCAGGAACCACACTTTGTCTGGCCTCTCAACAGATACCCCTCCATTGTGGTTGCACCTTCGATACGGCTATCTGTATCGCTGAGGCACGCAAGCCTCCCCACCAGCGGCAAAGTCCATTCATGGGGGGGGGGGAATTGGCAATTATAAATAGATAATACTGTATTTATTGGTTAAAGGAAAGGTGTCAGATGCTCATTTTTATGCAATAATCTGAATCTTATTTTGCATTTTTATGCAATAATCTGAAATAATCTCATCCAATCAAGGACCTACATTTTTTTAAGAACAATGTGAAGCACTACCAGTCTGATACGTGCTATTCCTGGTAGGCTCAAACAAGTTTGCTAGAACTATCCATAGTTTTTGCAAGGAATTACCTGCATAGCGGACAGTAACTTGTAGTTCAGATTAAAACAGAAAATGACCTTTCTGCGACGGTAGAAATATGCTCTAGGGGAGGCAGAATTCATGAGCTGCGATAACATTACCGGGTTTTTGCGCGGTGTGGGCAGCTGCATAAATTTCTGATGGGAGTTTGGTGCGCGGCCGGAGGCTGGCCAGCAGAGGTCGCCGGCCGCCATGACAGTCCCGTGGGACGGAGGCCAGGGCGTTATCGCAGCCCCGGGGCGCGCCGCGTGAATAATGAAATGGAACGGCTAATAGCGGCCGCCTGCGCCCAGCTAAGCTCTCGCTGTTGTGCGCTATAGCCTACATATCAGGCGGCGTGGCGCGGCGCGGCGTGACGTCGACATGTATGTTTCAACAGGCGGGCGCGGAAGGGAACATTTTAGGGCGAAAAGGGGGCCACCATTCACAAGTCGTGCGTCAAAGGGCAGCACTGTGCCCTGCGTAATCCGGAACTGAGACGACCCGTGAATATGTCGCGATTACGCAATTGAAGGCCTCGGGGAAAGAAGGGGATAACTGCACTTCTTTCACAAACTGCTTTTTTAGTGCTGCATAAAGAGAAAAACATTGCACTTTTTTGAGTAAAACAAGATATACCATATAAAAGTCTCTATAAGCTACAGAATAGCATCCCTTATTTCACTTCGTCGAAATTGTTGAGCATTGTTAGTTGCGACAGCCAGGAGAGATACTACGTTCATGCTGCACATTTTCTTGTTCTCCTTCGACAAACCAGTACAGAAGTTGGCACAGAAGCAGCTACGTAAAAATATTTAAATATAAAAACCGACTTCACAGTTTTCCTTTGTGTGAGACCGCGTGTGCAAGATTCGTGTGATAATTGAAATTCTAGATTGGCATATTTTACTCTTTGCATCGTTTCTGCATAAATTTCCTTTGATTGTACAAATACCCATATGTGTTTTGATAAATTTGGAAACTTCGTAGATTCACGAGCGCCGCAATAAATTCAATTGTAGGCTAAACTTATTTGTGCTCTTTTAAAATTTTTGAGAACACTAGGCCTACCATCGTTAAAAACTATCGTTCTCTAATTTCATTTTATAGTTACATGAGACATGGGCTATTTTTTAAAATTTCTGGTCGCTTACAAAACTGTATTTGTGTAGGTTACCAGTAAGAATGTTTTGGATAACTTCGTAGCAAATCACCATTTGTGATTCGAAATTACTGCCAAAGAATAGATGACCTCGAATTTCATTGGATATCAACGCAAATAAATGTGTACTTTTGAGAATTTTTGGAAGTTATTATTTACATTTTTAGTAAATTAACTCTATTGTGGAATTAGCTAACAATTATAATTAACCTTAAGCGGTTTTTCTGTTGCCTGAATAGAAATCTCGTTTTGTGTATTTGCTTCAGTTCTTATACAGAATTATTAATTGTTTACCTCAGCAAAAATGGTTCAAATGGCTCTGAGCACAATGCGACTTAGCTTCTGAGGTCATCAGTCGCCTAGAACTTAGAACTAATTAAACCTAACTAACCTAAGGACATCACACACATCCATGCCCGAGGCAGGATTCGAACCTGCGACCGTAGCGGTCGCTCGGCTCCAGACAGTAGCGCCCAGAACCGCACGGACACTCCGGCCGGCTTACCTCAGCAACTTAAAAGATAATCTGCAGGTTTAGTTTAAAGATTTTTCTTCACTGTCCTACAATACATTACATCAGCCAAAATGCATCCTCGCTATGACTACCATTCTCGAACACGAAATGAACTGGTTGACTTTAAGCAGATAGAAATTGCTCTGACTACTGTCAAACGATTGGGAGCTGCTGCGAATCGTTGTGTTGGAAGACCTCCCGAGAGTCGGGTACCTGTGGTTCTAGTAGCGAAGGTACCTCGAGTACAATCCTCTCCTTTGGATTCTGCTTACTCTACGGAAAGTGTGGGATCTGTCACTTCTCTTCCACTTGACTGCAAGTGACGTTTCGATGGTAGATCTAGGCGTCCCATACAGGGTGAACGAGGACCAGGAAGGAGACCACTCACACTAACCAACAAGTTCGAGGCGCTCTCTTTCACTGAAATTGAAACTGAGCCAGTGTGACCCACTTCACCTGTTTTGGGGAAACTTGTTTCGACCGGTGTCATGAGGAGGCTAGCGCAAAATGATAGCGGTCTATTAATCGTCGGCAGCTCAAATGTGTGGCGATGATGGTACCCCATACAGAAATCACACCAAAGGACAGGGAAGGACACAAGGCGCCCTCAGTGTATATGCCTGGGGGCGTCAGTCAACATATTGAAGAGGCTGTTCTGGCAGCCATTAAGAGAATAAGCTGCAAGCAACTGCAGATACTGACGCACAGTCTAATGAATGATACCTATCGTCTGATCTCCAAGGTCATACTTGAAGCATTACAGCAACCGGCACAAAAGTTTGAGACCAGCCTTGTGCAAGCCTTGATTCTGAGTCGAGTGGAAGAAAACCAGAAACTTTGAAGATTTTATGACTCCCTAGACTTCCTAGATTTGCGCTACAAGGCCTCAGTCACTCTACACATCAGAGGAGGTAGCTGACAGTGAATGTGGGATGCACACAAGGACTTTTTTTTTTTAAGTTGACAACTCTCCATCCAATTCAGATACAGGTAGCTGTAGGAAACCCAGCAGTATCGGTGTGAGGTCGAAAGAAATGCCTCCAACAGACGACAGTATCAAAATCCTAATGGTTGACACCTGAAGCATTCACAACAGAGTGCCAGAGTTCAAAGCACTCCTGAAAAGCAGTGAAGCTCACTGGTGCTAGGTACAGATAGCTAGTTAAATGCTGAAATTGATAGCAGTGACTTTTTTGGGGAAAATTTAAGTGTCTATCGAAAGGATAGGCTAATGGGAAATGAAGGTGGTGTATTTGTCGCAGTAGACAAGAAACTGAAAATTGCAGATGAAGCTGTATGTGACATTGTTTGGGGAAGACTCAGGATCAAGGATGGACATAAAATTGTAATTATATCTTTCTACAGCCAACAAGACTCATATTCTTATATAATCGAAAAATTTAGAGAAAACCTTTGTTCATTTCTCCGTAAATTCCCCAATCATGCAAAGGGCGTTCAAAAAGTTTTGCACAGTCATCTGTAACTTTTTTGTTTTTTGCAAGAGAAGAGCGAAATTTTTTGGGATCATACTTGGGACATTTAGCTATAAGCTGGTGTACAAAAGTATTTTTTTAATTTACAGACGAGCCATAATGGACCGTGAAGTATACGTCAGGTTGCAACAATGTTCCTCTTGAAGACCGGCAATGTCTCAACAACATAGGTTCACAGGAAGTTGCTCCCTGTTTATGAGGAGGACACAGTGGATCGCAGCAGTATTCAGGGGTGGTTGCAGAGGTTTAAAGAAGATAATTTCTCTGTACTGGACAATCCACGATGCGGTAGACCATCGACGGCAGTGAGTGATGTGAATAAGGAGACCATTTACCAAATCATCCTCCCTACAGTCCGGACTTGACTCAGTCTTGTTTTTTACCTCTTTCGTCGTCTGAAGGCCCACCTGCGGTAGAACATTTGATAGTGAGAAAGACCTTATTTCCTGTGTCAGAAGATGGTGTAAAAGTCAATCTCCAGAATTTTACCAAAGTGCAAAATCAAATGGCTCTGAGCACTATGGGACATAATTTCTGAGGTCATGAGTCCCGTAGTACTTAGAACTACTTAAACCTAACTAACCTAAGGATATCACACACATCCATGTCCGAGGCAGGATTCGAACCTGCGACCGTAGCGATGAAACGAATCCAGACTAAAGCGCCTAGAACCACTCGGCCACTCCGGCCGGCTCCAAAGTGCATTTACATCATGGAAAGCACGTTGGTCCAGGTACGTCACAGCCGATGGAGGCTACACTGAGCAGTTTCAGTGTATAGATTAATGTTCCAAGTATATTCACAAAAAATTTCGTTCTCCTCCTGCAAAAAATAAAAAAAAATTAGAGACGACTGTGCAATATTTTTTGAACGCCCTTTGTACAATAACCATAGGTGGAAACTATAATCACCTAACAATCAGTCCGGAAAATTACAGTTTTGTTAATGGTAGGCGTGATAATACTCCATATGAAACAATAGCAAAGACTTTGTCTGAAAAATAACCTAGAACATTTTGTTCGAAACCCCACTTATTATGGACATACGTTGGATCTAAAGGCAACAGACGGACCTGACCTATTTGGGGAGTCCACATCGAAACTAGTATCAGTGGCCATGAGGCGATTGTGGCAACGAAGATTACCAAAGTAAAAAGAACAACTAGAATGAGCAGAAAGATTTATATTCATTTCTTCACTAAACTAGATACAAATGTAATGGTGTCATATCTCAATGACGAACTTGGCACTTTCAGCACAGGGCAGGAGCATGTGCAGAAACTATGGCTCAAGTTTAAAAAAATAGTTGTTCACGCAATGGACGGATACGTATCCAGGATAAAAGATCATAATGGATGGGAACCTCCATGGTATACGATCACTGTAAAGGAACTTCTAAAAAACAGAGATGACTGCATAATATGTGTAAAACAAAGGGTAGGGCCATAGACAGAGAGATGCCGAATGAAACGCGTTTCAAATGGCTCTGAGCACTATGGGACATAACTTCTGAGGCCATGAGTCCCGTAGTACTTAGAACTACTTAAAACTAACAAACCTAAGGATATCACACACATCCATGCCCGAGGCAGGATTCGAACCTGCGACCGTAGCAGCAGCGCGGTTCCGGACTGAAGCGAGTAGACCCGCTCGGCCACAGCGGCCGGCGAAACGCTTTTAGCTGTCAAGAGAGCAGTGCGTGAAGGATTCACTGACTATAGTGAAAGAATATTGTCACACGATATTTCACAAATTAGTCAATTGTGTTCAGAAACTGCCGAAATCGTAAGAACTATACCAAGTTCCAGGGCCCGATGAAATCCCTATCAGATTCTATAGTGCATTTGCGGCTAAGTTAGGGCCTCTTCTAACTATGATCTCTCATAGATCCCTCGGACAAGAAACGGTGTTCAGCAGTTGGGAAGAAATAGATAGTGATTCAGGAATGTGTGCAAAGCAGAAAAGTAAGAAAAGGAAGGGAAGTCCAAGAGTTTGTAGAAAAACATTGCTGAATTTAAACGTGCTTGTCGCAGACATATATTTGGTACAAACGAAAGGTAATACGGGGAAGAAAACCAGCTGAGGACTGTAAATTTAAGAAGAACTGTCTCAGTAGCTTTCGTAATGTTCAGAAAATTTCATTTTTGAAATCTTGCAATGAACTGAAAAAACGCAGCAAGTCTGGAAGAAGTAAACCGCAGATCTGCCGTCCAACATCCTTTACATCGATTTGTTGTAGATTCTTAGAGGATACAATGAGCTCAAACACAATGAGGTATGTGATATCCAACTTACGCTTTTCTCACATGACACACTGAAAGCTTTGTATGAAGGCAGTCAGAAATATGACTTGATTTCAGAAAAGCATTTGACGCAGTACCACATCTACACTTACTATCGAAAGTACGATCATACGGGGTATCAAGTGAAATTTGTGACTGGATTGAGGACTTTTTGGTAGGAAGGACGCAGCATGTTATCTTGGATGGAGAGTCATCGAGAGATGTAAAAGTGACTTCGGGTGAGCCCCAGGGAAGTGTACTGGGACCCATGCTGTTCATGTTGTACTCGCGTTAATGACCTTGAGGACGATATTAATAGGAACCCCAACTGAAACGTCAGACTCTTGAAGATAGACGTGAACTATCTCGAGATAGTCTACTAACAAAGTTTCAGCGCTCCGTACGTTAATGAATCGAGAAGAAAACCTGATAACTGGTACAATGGGACGTACCCTCTGTAGTGCATTTCACGGTTGTTTGCAGTCGAGATAGCTCTGTTTTGCACTGACCATAGTGTTATCAACTTCCGCAAGAAGGCAGCACATATCTGTTGACGTGATGAAATCACCTTTTTAGGTCATTTGACGGAAGGGTAGCGCAAAGTAGAGATGAATATACTGATCTCGAGGATTCTAGAAGTCGATTTGTTCCGTCAGAAATAGATAGTGATTCAGAAATGTGTGCGAAGCAGAAAAGAAAGAGAAATCCAAGCGTTTGAAGAAAAACATTGCTGAATTTAAGCGTGCTTGCGGAAGGCATATATTTGCTACAAACGAAATATACTAACGGGAAGAAAACCAGCTAAGAACTGTAATTGCAGGAAAAACTGCCTCAGTAGTCTTCGCAATGATCAGAAAATTACATTTTTGAAATTTTGCAATGAACTGATAGAAAGCAGCAGGATTCTTTCCTTAGTGGACTGATAAATGTGCTAACTCAAGCAAGAAGCAGAGCGAAATATGGAGATAAGATTCCGCAGTGTTTCAGTTACAAGTACAAAGTAAGTAAACATTCGCATATTTTGTGCGATTAAATATTTCATAACAGATGTGTTCTTTACTTGGGTACGTAAAATATATATATACAGGGTGTCCCAGCTATCTTGTCCACCCAAAATATCTCTGGAACAATAACAGCTATTGGAAAACGACTTTCACCGGTATCAATGTAGGGCTGGGGCCCATGAATGTACATATTTGGAAACATTCTAAAACGAAAGCATATGTGTTTTTTAACACAAATCTATGTTTTTTTAATGGACCTCCTATATTTTTTCTTCAGCAATCCATAGCATGACAAAGCACATACACAATGGCGTTGATTGCATCGCAATATTCCCATTACATCCCGAGATATTAAGACGCGAAGTTGACGCTTGAAACACCCGACATGCGCTGCTAGCGCACGTCCTGAGGCTCAGGCGTGAACCCCATGCTGCCCGTAATCGCGATGTGATTGACATGTGTAATCACACTTCCATACTTATCAAGAGGTCCGAAACGAATAATACGGTCTGCTGCCATCCTGCATTAACATCGTACATTCCAGCAGGTCTTTATCCCATAGGCTAGGGGTGATGCGGTTCTGTAACATATCTGTGACCGCAACGTTAGTCACAAAGTTAACTTCGCTTATCGTTAATCCGTTACTAAAAAGGTAATGCCGTTCAACGTTAAAACTTTACTTTACTGTAGATCTAGCGCAAGTGACAGTTAATCATTCACTCGTAATAGTAAAATTCATGTTGATGGTTTTAGTGAAACGAGCAAGTGGACTAAAAGTTTTACCGTTGTTTAGGTAAAAATTTTTTGATTTGGGAAATTCAGGTAGGACATAGAAGATGAATGTAAACATGTTTAACCAATTAGTTTTATTATCACTTAATTATCAATGTTACGTTTATCTAATGCGTTAAATGATAAATTGTTGCAAACAAATGTTTCTTAACATCACTGGGTAAAATGGCCCTTTGTAGAAACTTCCACTGTGATACCAGCACTACATACTAAACATAGCGTTCACATCTCATACTCAAAGTGATGCCCATTGGCTTGCATACATAGGGTCACTCTGCGGATGAAGGATGCCCTACTTCGTGCTACTGTTTCCTCTTTGATGGCTGTACAAGCGTCAATAATGCGTTGCATCATGTCCTCTGGTGTTGATGGTTCATGTTGGTAAACAGCATCCTTCACTGCTCCCCAAAGAAAATAATCCAGCGGTGTAAGGTCCGGAGATCGGGCAGGGCACCTAACTGGGCCACCTCGTTCAATCCACCTACCAGGGAACTTACGGTTCAGAAGTCGTCGTGCTCGTAAGGCGTTATGTGCAGGGCATCCATCATGCTGATACCACATGACCATTCTCCGGTTCAGAGGTACGGTGTCCACGAGAACAGGAAGATTGTGTCGTCATTTTGGATGCCATTTATAAAGAAAGGTCCGATAATGGTATCTCCAATAATCCCACACCAAACATTAACTTTCCACGGACGTTGATGCTCTACCTGACGGAGCCATTTTGGATTGTCTGCGGACCAATAATTCCTTTGTTGGAGAATGATGCCTCGTCGGTAAAGAGAACATCTGCAAAAAAATTTGGATTAGTCAGAAGTTTTTGCTGAGCCCACCGACAAAATGTTACACTATTGCGGAAGTCATTTCCATGAAGATCCTGGTGTAAATGAACATGGTAAGGATGAAATTTATGAGGTTTAAGAATAAGCTGTGCACTTGATTTCGACACACCAACTTCACGTTCAATTTGACGTGTGCTGATTTGAGGATTCACAGCTGTGGTAGCGAGCACAGCAACTTCAGCACGTTCATCTGTGCGTGTTCTAGGACGATATCGAGGTCTTGGATTTAAGCTTCCCGTTTCACGTAGACAAGATGTGAGACGACCAAACATCCGGCGCGAAGGCGATGGCTTGTCAGGGAATCGTCTTCTGTACAGTCGTTCTGCCTGAACAGCATTTCGTCCACCTACAACAGGGTACAGTACAGGTATGTAGAGTAGGGTAGAAAACAGACATATTAACTTAATAATCATAATGTTCGCTAACAGTACTATCAACAAACAAGCAATCTCATAACGTATTTCCCGTCAACGTACATTCTCCATAGATCAGCAGCATTTCTACCATATCTTCATGTGTGTACATTATACTGTACAGTGTAAGTTCCACAACACAACGTTTATTCACAATGTGTACTACCTCCGTGCTGTCACTAGATTACTCTGATGCACGACTACACTGGCAAGCGGTGTACTGCTCGCCAAAGCAACAACAAATGGGATGCTCGGAGGGTGGTGCAGTACAGGAGTTTGCACGGGTCGCAAATCATAACAAGGCGAAGTGGTAACTGTGACAGTAGTGGGAACTACGTTGGACACTTGACTAGGTAGAGCCAGGCCCTGTGCGACGGGCACAATGGGTCATATAACGCATTAGATAAACTTTATTTTGGGTGTGCAGGATAAATAAGACAACCTGACGGGTGTATACTGATCGGTACTGGTTCATATTGTGTACGTAGATACGTAAAACGTGCGAGAGGAAAACCATTATGTGCTTATGAGAGTTGATGGCAGCAGACCGTATTATTCGTTTCGGACCTCTTGATAAGTATGGAAGTGTGAGTACGCATGTCAATCACATCGCGATTACGGGCAGCATGGGGTTCACGCCTTAGCCTCAGGACGTGCGCTAGCAGCGCATGTCGGGTGTTTCAAGCGTCAGATTCGCGTCTCAATATCTCGGGATGTAATGGGAATATTGCGATGCAATCAACGCCATTGTGTATGTGCTTTGTCATGCTATGGATTGCTGAAGAAAAAATATAGGAGGTCCATTAAAAAAACATAGATTTGTGTTAAAAAACACACATGCTTTCGTTTTAGAATGTTTCCAAATATGTACATTCCTGGGCCCCAGCCCTACATTGATACCGGTGAAAGTCGTTTTCCAATAGCTGTTATTGTTCCAGAGATATTTTGGGTGGACAAGACAGCTGGGACAGCCTATATATATGTTAGAGATGGTTCAAGTGAAAGTGAGGTTGTCAAGATGGCGTTTTGTTTGTTGTTTGGTGCCGTCAGAAAGACATTGAAAGGACTGTAAGTCATTTTACTACCGTTTTAACTCCGTCAAGTGATGGCTGAGGAAAACATAACAGACCCAATGCCGTCCCGGAAAATATAAAACAGCGCAATGACCGGAACATCAGAAGCTTTCCAAGGCAGTGTTCACGTTACAGTAGGAGTAAGAGTACCAATCAATTTCGTTAGACAAGGTGAAGGACTGAAATTACACAAAGTGTGGCCCTTAGTGCTAAATAAAACAAATAGCGCCATCTATTCTCCTCTACAAGCTCCATATCATACTTAGGCAGTAGTCAGATGACGTAATGAACCGGCTGTTGCGTGGATACATATCCACGGTTTGGCTTGCTGAAATTATTTTCAGTCTGTAACACATTTCTGAGTTGCTAAAGCCGCTGATGAAGTCTCTAGCAGTGGAAGACGAGACGTTAGGCAGAGAATTATGCCTTGGAAGACTGCCTTAAGCCCATAAATCAAATAACAGCAGTATCACAAACAGATCGTGAGAACCTACACTACTCTTAATTTGGAATGACTGAAGAAAAGAATAATATACTGCTCTTAATTTGCATTGATTTAACGAAATGTATCACTGCTAACCATTTCTTACAGGTCACCATTACTGACCGCGTAACTACCGCCAATTGCTGAAAGCCACTGCTTCAGCATTAAACCACTCGGAACCTTAAATGATCTGGTTGCAGTCTCGAAAATATGATTAAGTTTCGCCAGTAAATAACAGATACTGGACCCGCAAAATTCATGGTGGCATTCAAAGATGTAATCTCTTCTAAATTTTACAGCATTTTTCTAGAAATCAGTTTGGCCACTAACAAAAATGTAACCACCATCAATGTTAATAGTTTTCTTTCAAGTGATTAATTTCAATTTCTATTTAGATTGAAATTATCACACATTTTAGTAATCTTGCGTGAGGAAAAGCGTCACACTTGCTATACGGTCCTGCATAAAGCAGCAGTGCACATTAGACTCGAGATAGGAGCCTATTAAACACCGTCTACTTAACGACTATTCTCACCAGACACCACCACCCAGACCACAGAAGCTAGAGTTCGATCGTGGGGTGACGCTGTCTTTCCCCTTAGCCATTGCCCGACTGGCCAGCAACATTATTTAGCTACCATACGGCCGTGAAGCAAGGCTGCGTGTACCATCACCGACTCGGCGACAGACACGGTTAGATGTCTACCCAAGAAGAACGCTCTACTCTGCTGCAAATGTTTACGGTTGTGTTGGGGATCCTGATAGCGCACTGCCACCAAGGCCTATATGTTCGACGCCAATCCAGCCTGCTGGGCTTTTAAATGGAACATTGTTGTACCACAGCCAGTGTTAATAGATGTACAGTATATGAATGTAACGTGACAGTTACTGAATTTATCTATATAGTAGAGAATCCGAATGGTCAGGGAGATGAGGTAGAAACGGTCACCCTGATAAGCTTTCTCCTGCTACGCCACCCTTCAGCGGGGTCGACCCTGTCTAACGCTGCAACTCTGTTACAGTTTGGTCTCTGAAGATGCTGTGGGTGGGCAGGGGGGGGGGGGGGAGCGAGGGAGCTGCCCAGGGACAGGTGGAACTCTGGCACACTGCAATTCGTCGTGGGACACCATCGCATAACAGTAAACAGTGGGCAAGTAGCAGTGTAACAACAATGTCTGCAAATCGTTACAGGCTGAGTGAAAAGGCAAGGAAATGTCATGTGTCACCTTATTGTTCATAATTAGTACTGCGGGACTGGCGCTCAGTTATGAGAGTTACTCTCACGTCGAAGAGAGCGGAAATTGTTTTGAGCATTCTTCTTGGCAACTGTCAGGTGACTGACAGGGGATTGTAAGAGGTTAGAGATTAGGTGCTCCTTGAGCCCACTCAGCAGGGGTAATATGCAACAAATGTAATTTATCCGTCCACTACATAAGGGATATCGGAGAGCAAAAAAGACCTAGGTGTGAGTGAAAGTGATGCGATTAGAGACACAACTGATCTTTGGGTAGTCTATCTCTTTTCTAATCATGTCACTTGCCTCCTAGGGCATAGGCTTTGCAATGCCCTGTACAGGGTGAGTAGGTAACTACTCTGGAGGCAATCCATCGTTTGTCAATCATATGGCCCAGATACAAGTAGATAATACTCAGCTGAGCAAACAGTTCACTGTATTAATGGAGGAAAGAGTGAGTCTCACCTAATGTTACATTGCCAATACCAGACGCCAGTATTGCCTTTGCTTGTCGCTGGTTTTTCGAGTAACTGTGCAGTTGAATATTGCTCCCAAGTGGAGATGCCTGTTAAGAAATAATAAGACACAGGTAAAGAAGAACAACAGTTTATTACAATCACAATAGAGAGTTTAATAACAAAGCAAAACTCTTGTCGATAAAAACATAATACAACTTCTCCGACACAAACGCACAGTGAATAAACTTACGCCACTGATAATCCGTTACGGACACTGACAGGTATGTCCAGGGACATCACTGGGAAGTCGTAGGTCCCGTTGCAGTTGCTTTCGACCAGGCTGTGACTGATGGGCAGCTAAGAGCCGTCGCATGAATTGGCCCAGAGCTCCTGTGGAGCGACCTGCCGAAGCGTTGGCTTGCGCCGCCTATCTAGCCGGGACGTGGAGGAATTCGTGCCGATGCAGTTCCGAAGACGTGACACGGAAGAGGAAATAGGTCCCTGGCACGGAGGACCTCAGTCGTCCTTGTTATGATCGATGCAGTCTGGGGAGGCAACGCGTTGGACATATGCAGACCAGTGATCCTTCAGTGACTGAGGGGTTGCCGACACCCACAGGCGAGCGGTGGATACATGGCAAATATGATACATCAGAGAAGTGGGTATTCAATACAGTGTTTCGTAGAGCAAATTAGGAAACTCAGTGCTAAAACGACCTCAGTTCCGTGTTCCAAACCCACCACCACTAAAATTTTGTAAAACAATAAACTGGTAGCCAAGATCACAGGAATTCCATGATTACCGGTTTCGGCGAAACTAAAGCCTCCATCATCGGATCTTAGGACACATACAGGTTACAACATCAAGGCAAACAATGTGTCCTACGATCCGATGATGGCGGCTTTAGTTTCGCCCAAACCGGTAATCATGGAATAAAAAGAATTCCTGCGGTCTTGGCTACCAGTTTATTGTTTTACAACCATCTAGTCCGCTCCCACATAAGCACAATGTTCTCCCTACAAAACTTAAATTTTGATTCAGTATTGGCGGCGAAGAATTTCGGCTTAAAAAGGTATCCTCATTCTGCCAAAGGCCTTGTCAAAGAGGACAGAGAAGCGGACAGACATTCAGGGCACTCGCTTGCCCTTGGGGAAACTGCCTCTAAAGGTGGAAGAACCAGCAATAATCAACTGCATGAGGATGCAGAAGGCAATGAAAGGACATTAAGGACACATAACGTGTATACACAGGACATGTGGCCTGTATTCCGGAATCTTTTGCCAATGGACATGGGTCATAATCATCTCTCCATTGGCAAAAGATTCCAGAATAGTCTCCCATTAGGATTTCCGGAAGGGGTCAGCCAAGGGGAGGTAACCATAAGAAAAAGATTGAATAACCAACGAAAGGATAACGTTCTACTAGTCGGGGCGTGGAATGTCAGAAGCTTGAACGTGGTAGGGAAGCTAGAAAATCTGAAAAGAAAAAATGAAGAGGCTCTATATAGAAGACAAGGATTTCTGGTCAGATGAGTGTAGGGTAATATCAACAGCAGCAGAAAGTGGTATAACAGGAATAGTATTCGTTATGTATAGGAAGGTAGCGCAGAGAGTGTTACTGTGAACAATTCAGTGATAGGGTTGTTCTTATCACAATCGACAGCAAACCAACATCGACAACGATAGTTCAGGTACACATGCCGTCGTAGCAAGTAGAAGATGAAGAGATAGAGGAAGTGTATGACGATATTGGAAAGGTAATACATTACGTAAAGGGAGAGGAAAATCTAATAGTCATGGGGAACTGGAATGCAGTTGTAGGGAAAGGAGTAGAAGAGAAGGTTACAGGAGAATATAGACTTTGGACAAGCAATGAGGGAGGAGTACAACCAATTAAGTCTGTAATAAATTTCAGCTAGTAATAGCGAATACTCTGATCAAGAATCACAAGAGGAGGATGTATACTTGGAAAAGGCCGGGTGATACTGAAAGATTTCAGTTAGACTACATCATGGTTAGACAGAGATTCTGAAATCAGATACTGGATTATAAGGGGTACCCAGGAGCAGGTATAGACTCAGATGACAATGTAGTAGTGATGAAGAGAAAGCTGAAGTTTAAGAAGTTAGTCAGAAGAATCAATACGGAAAGAAGTGGGACACGGAAGTACTAAGGAATGACGAGATACACTTGAAGTTTTCTAAGCCTATACATACAGCAATAAGGAATAGTTCAGTAGGTAGTACAGTTGAAGCGGAATGGACGTCTCTAAAAAGGGCGATTACAAAATTTGGAAAGAAAAACATAGGTACAAAGAAGGTAGCTGCAAAGAAACCATGGGTAACAGAAGAAATACTTAAGTTGATCGATGGAAAAAGGAAGCAGAAGCGAAATTCAGGAGTACAGAAATACAGGACACTGAATAATGAAATAAATAGGGAGTACAAGAAAGGCAAGACGAAAGGGCTACATGTAAAATGTGAAGAAATCGAGAAAGAAATGATTGTCGGAAGGACTGAATCAGCCTTTAGTTTGCAACTGGTTGGTTGATTATTTTCAACTTCTTGAAGTCAAAAATCTTCATTTATAACGACCTACAGTGTTCTGTACATTGGAACGGATTCAAAATTAACCAAAACAAACAACTATTGACATGTAGCTGGTTCACATGTAACAAGATATCGCTGTTTTCCACTTGAAGATGAGTGTATAAATTCTCGAAACGCGTTGTGGTAGAAAATAAAAAGTGACTGACAGAGAAAAATTGTTTTATTTGAACTTGTATTGTCAAAATGGGCGCAGTTTCCTTACGGAACAGTCCAACATGGACGACATAAAGACCGTTTCAGGAACTGTTTCCTCAGGGTTGTATCTGTATTTGATATCTTCCTTATCTCGGCAATTTTCTGTAGTTTTACTTCATAGGAGAAGCCTTTTAATTCTTTAGAATTAGGTTTATCTCAAATTTTACGTTACGTTTGTTCTAGTTTCTACTCCGTTACATAATGTTAGTCTTACGTGGATTACCTCAACTCTGTGAAAAAAGTATGCTGCGCATTTCGTTCAAATGACGATGAAATACTACTTCATTGTCAGTAAAAGGACTACATATCCTGCAGCTCTCAGCTTTATCTGTTGACCCTGCAGTTGTAACCACCCTCCAAATCATTGTCATTTCATTCATTACTTTTCTTACTTACAGGTTAACGAACTGTACCATTAAGATGAAGCTCTGTATTGCCCTTGCGCTGAAACGATTTAACTTTCTTGACGTTCAGGTTGTATTACTCCTAATTAGGTTTTTGCAATCATGGAGAGAAGTGTATAAATTAAATATAAATATAGATAAGTATAAATATAGATAAATGTAAATTAATGCAGATGAATAGGAAAAAGAGCCCCGTAATGTTTGAATACCCCATTAGTAGTGTAGCGCTTGACGCAGTGACGTCGATTAAATATTTGGGCGTAACATTGCAGAGCGATATGAAGTGGGACAAGCATGTAATGGCAGTTATGGGGAAGGCAGATAGTCGTCTTCGGTTCATTGGTAGAATTTTGGGAAGATGTGGTTCATCTTAAAGGAGACCGCTTATAAAACACTAATACGACCTATTGTTGAGTACTGCTCGAGCGTTTGGGATCCCTATCAAGTCGGATTGAGAGAGGACATAGAAGCTATTCATAGGCGGGCTGCTAGATTTGTTACTGGTAGGTTTGATCATCTCGCGAGTGTTACCGAAATGCTTCAGGAATTCGGGTGGGAGTCTCTAGAGGAAAGGAGGCGTTCTTTTCGTGAATCGCTACTGAAGAAATGTAGAGAACCAGCATTTGAGGCTGACTGCAGTCCAGTTGTACTGCCGCCAACTTACATTTCACGGAAAGACCACAAAGATAAGATAAGAGAGATTAGGGCTCATACAGAGGCATATAGGCAGTCATTTTTCCCTCGTTCTGTTTGGGAGTGGAACAGGGAGAGAAGATGCTAGTTGTGGTACAAGGTACCCTCCGCCACGCACCGTATGGTGGATTGCGGAGTTTGTATGTAGATGTAGATGTAGATGGGGCAAAAAACTATACCACGTTGATAGTTTACGCTGTGGAACGGCTGAAGAGACCACACGCTGTTAACAGTTAGAGGGAACTAATTCCGAGCTCAATGTCATTCTTTGTAACTAAAGCTTACAAATCACTGTAACCAATACGTACCCGTGCCTAACAGCTGGATGTGCTTGGCGACAGGATGGAATGAAGAGGCATCTGTCCCGCAGGGTTTGGACGGCCGGCTGGCAACAGAGTCCCGAGGCGAGTGTCTGAAACCTAAATGGTGTGTAAGCACGTGGAAACCGCGGAGCACATTGGCTGCGCGCCAGGTCGCCGTCCGTTAATCGGAATATCGGATTCGAGCCTGATATGGTGTTAGTCCAGATGCGGGGTGTCTGATGTTCACGTTACTGAGAGCAACTACAGCTGTGACAAGCTTACCGCCCATAAAATAATCTCATTTTCATTAAAGTAAGTGAAATGAACGACAAAGTTTGGAAAACCAACAGTCAGCTTCCGACTAGTTACTACATAAATAGTAACAAGTATTCGTTTCCACTGATCAAATTAAGATATGTTGGTACAGTTACAAGTTCGGAGTGAATGAGCGGAGTGCTCTAGACGCGGAACTCATATTCACTATGACTAAAGTTTCTAATTCTGTTCTAGCCATCTTAATTTAGTTTTAGCGTTGTTTTCTTATGTCATATCAAGCAGATGCTAGTAAAGTTCCCTCACTGTGACTGATACCATCCTTCTTCATTCAAGTGAGTTAGTACTGCAAGCAAGTTACATGTTAACATTGCTCCTTGCACGTCGAGAAACAGCAAACGATTAACACAAATGAAAGTAAAGCGCCGTGTGTCTAACTCTAGCTAATGCTGTAGTATAGCAGTTGAACGAAATACGAATGCCAGAAAGGAATTTCATTGCAAGCATTTTCCAGCATAGAAGAAGAATCAGCGAGACATGTCTTCCAAAGTTAAAAATCAGTTGGCATTTGAGGAGTGTATTTCAGCATCTGTGTATTTTGATATGTACAAAAATGGTTCAAATGGCTCTGAGAACTATGGGACTTAACATCTGAGGTCATCAGTCCCCTAGAACTTAGCACTACTTAAACCTAACTAACCTAAGGACATCACACACGTCCATGCCCGAGGCAGGATTCGAACCTGCGACCGTAGCGGTCGCGCGGTTCCAGACTGAAGCGCCTAGAACCGCTCGGCCACACCGGCCGGATTTATATGTACATTAAGGGAAAACTGACAGAAGGAACTCTTAACAACTAACATGTGATGCAGCAGAAAAAAGTGTTAGAAACGTAAAGTATGAAGTACGAATTGAGAACTTACGAGAGGAAAGAATCCTACGAAAATCATCATCAGAATATGGGACTTTTGCTAAGTCCTGTGTTGTGGTATACTTGCTATGTAAACTGACAGAACTGTAAAGATTTACAAGCAAGCTCAGATTCATATTCATCAATGGTGCACGAAGTATCACAAGCATAAGAAATTTAGTACTTGCATTCTGATAATTGAAACCAATAACTGTATTGTAATCCGACGTCGCTTATTTAAAACTTGCTACTAGTTTTTACGCCGAAAAGCGTCATTAATAGGCCATTAGCGTGCGAACCATTATGACAGAGACCAACTGAGTCTTCAAATGGAAATAGCACAACTGATTAAGCATATTACGCCAGCATGTGCATCCAACAAAGTCGAGTGGAACGGGGGCAAAATAAACTGGGTGCCGTAACTTTCAGCAATAGGCCCACCAATGGTCAGATGACTTTGTTGGTTGCACGTGCTGGCGTAACACACTCGTTCAGTTGTACTGTTTCCATTTGAACAATCCGTTGGTCTTTGTCATTGTGGTTTGATGCTGATGGCAGATTACACTTTGGGTCTGAAGATTAGGCTTTTCGGTGTCGAAACTGGTAGTATGTTTTGAATAAACGACGATGAATGACAATTGTCATTATTGAAGTACTTTATGTCTGGCTGCTGTTCCACTGTCCTCAATGGATTATCAGGGACATAAAAATATTCGTATTTAGGCGAAAAAGAGGAGTTTTGTTCATATGCTTTTACCGATCATCTTGTGGTATTATTGCTTTGGATGAAATTTGCAGTGCGGTATGGGCAGCACTATCACCATTCAACTAGAGAACGGAAAATGACATAATTTAGCGACAGACAATGGTACCTAGCTGAATGATTTCGCTTGGGCACTACCTCTTGTTCCCAAAACATTTTGAACCGCGGGACTGCTACGGTCGCAGGTTCGAATCCTGCCTCGGGCATGGGTGTGTGTGATGTCCTTAGGTTAGTTAGGTTTAAGTAGTTCTAAGTTCCAGGGGACTTATGACCTAAGATGTTGAGTCACATAGTGCTCAGAGCCATTTGCTCAGAGCCCAATACATTTATTTATTTTATTTTATTTATTTATTTATTGTTCCGTGGGACCAAATTAAGGAGAAGTCTCCATGATCATGGAACGAGTCAATACATGGAATTATAACACAATAGCAGAAACGGATAAAATGAAATATAAAAAACATATTCAGGCGATAAGTCTTAAATTTAAATAAAGAAAATCAACAATGTAACACTGGAATTTGCTTAATTTTTTAGCTCTTCCAGGAGCTCCTCGACAGAATAGAAGGAGTGAGCTATGAGGAAGCTCTTCAGTTAAGACTTAAAAGAGTTTGGGCTACTGCTAAGATTTTTGAGTTCTTGTGGTAGCTTATTGAAAATGGATGCAGCAGAATACTGCACTCCTTACTGCACAAGAGTCAAGGAAGTGCATTCCACATGCAGATTTGATTATTGCCTAGTATTAACTGAGTGAAAGCTGCTAACTCTTGGGAGTAGGCTAATATTGCTAACAACAAACGACATTAAAGAAAATATATACTGTGAGGGCAATGTCAGAATTCCCAGACTATTGAATAGGGGTCGACAAGAGGTTCTCGAACTTACACCACACATAGCTCGAACAGCCCGTTTTTGAGTCAAAAATACCCTTTTTGAATCAGAAGAATTACCCCAAAAAATAATACCATACGACAAAAAATGGTTCCAATGGCTCTGAGCACTATGGGACTTAACATCTATGGTCATCAGTCCCCTAGAACTTAGAACTACTTAAACCTAACTAACCTAAGGACATCACACAACACCCAGTCATCACGAGGCAGAGAAAATCCCTAACCCCGCCGGGAATCGAAGCCGAGAACCCGGGCGCGGGAAGCGAGAACGCTACCGCACGACCACGAGCTGCGGACTACCATACGACATAAGCGTATGAAAATATGCGAAGTAGACTACTTTTCGTGTTGAACTGTCACTTATTTCAGATACTGTTCTAACGGTAAATAAAGCAGCATTTAGTTTCTGAACAAGATCCTGGACGTGGGCTTTTTTGTTCAACATGTTCAACACGACATTTCAGGTTCCGCAACTGTTGTAATTACTTGGAAACAAATAACAGAGCTACTTGCAATTCTGGTCTGTTATTTGACGTTGTCAAATCTGGAGATAAGTGAAATGTTGTCTTAATGCTGTGGATTCGGAGAAACCATTAATAGACAAGATTGTAAATATAGCCGTAAGAGTTACAGGATTGTACGAAGCCATCTCTTGAGTACATGAGCGCGAGCTGGCGGTATGTTGGAATGCTGTCAAACTGCTGTGTTAATTAGACGCAGAATATATGTCTTTTCGGCTCACTATGAACTCAAGATTGGTCCATATGGTTGGTGCTAGGACATCAAACACGGATATGATGGCTCGGCGTAGTGAGCTCATTACTATAACTGTTCTTATGGAAATAAAATGGTGAAGCTAAATATTTCGGCGTTCGCGTATTTCTGTACCTCGCGGACCCAGTGCGTACGTAATGCTGAAAAATAGCACGGGAGGTCCTCAGCCGAGGATACAATCCAATAAATCGCCTTATAGAAGTGGTGTCAGCGTAGAGATCGGTAACGGAAATCCACAGTCCTAGAGAGGTCCAGCGATGTGTGAACTTCCGAAAATTCCAAAAATTCCTGCCTTCTTTCCATGGCGAATCAGCAGCAGCACAGGGTCATCCATCGCCGGAATTCTGGTTGTATTGTATTGAATTGGGGACCTTGAAACGATGCAGAGTCCTCGTCCCCGCTGTAGCCCTCAGTGGTTCACAACCCCACAACAGGCTACAGCAGTCCACTCACCCCACCGCCGCCCCACACCGAACCCAGGGTTATTGTGCGGTTCGGTCCCCAGTGGACTCCCCCTGGAACGTCTCACACCAGACGAGTGTGACCCCAGATGTTTGCGTGGTAGAGTACTTATGATGTATGCGTACGTGGAGACAGTGTTTGCGCAGCAATCGCCGACATAGTGTAACTGAGGCAGAATAAGGGGAACCAGCCCGCATTCGCTGAGGTAGATGGAAAACTGCCTTAAAAACCATCCACAGACTGGCCGGCACACCGGACCTCGACACTAATCCGCCGGGCGGATTCGTGCCGGGGACCGGCACGCCTTCTCGCCCGGAAAGCAGTGCGTTAGACCGAACGGCTAAGCAGGCGGGCCTGGAATTCCGTTTAGTCTACTCGAATTTGATTACATACGGCGGTTCTAGGCGCTTCAGTCTAGAACCGCGCGACCGCTACGGTCGCACGTTCGAATCCTGCCTCGGGCATGGATGTGTGTGATGTCCGTAGATTAGTTAGGTTTAAGTAGTTCTAGTTAAGTCCCATAGTGCTCAGAGCCATTTGAACCATTTTTTGATTACATACTACAGGCAGTGATGGATTTGTAAAAATTTTTCCGTGACAGAGTGATTTTGATGGCGTGCATTAGTCAGAATGACAGAATCTGATCCGAGTAACACGGCCGACTTCCAAACCGTTATAAATGAGATTTATCAGATATAGCTCATACGGTGCAGGCCCAATATAGAATTTTTCATTATTGCCGTCAGAACCAGGCTTGGTGGGAAACTCGAGGAAGAAGTGAAAGTATTCTTTCGGAAACTTGAGGGAGTTGCTTTGTTGGGCTCGTGGACTGATTCAGATAGGATAGCAGTTGCTAAATTAAGAATTTGTGAAGCCTTACAAGATTTCATTAGCTCAGAACCCACTTTTGTGAGATCAGAAGATTACAATTAATTGAAAGCGATAGTTGTCCAGATATGCTATCAGATTCTACAGAGAGCCAATTCGTAGTCTGCGGATGCGACCGGCCGGATCTATTGAGCAGTTTGCTGACAGGATTCGAAACATTAACGCTCAAACATGCAAGCTGGTAGAACAGGAGAGTGATAATTGCATTCAGCTGTTCGAAAGCGTAAGCGACCAGAAAGCTTTAGACACATCCATCCATAGGTTGTATGGCGAGGAAGTAAGCAAATAGTCAGACTGGCGCGATGTAAGACCTTTCAGTCAACAGAAGAAGCATTAAAACGGCCGAATGACGCCGCGTATTTAAACAGATGTAGAATATTTAGGATGTAAGAAGTCTGGTCATAAGCGTGACGACTGTAAGGACAACCAAATTTGCTACTATTGCGGGATACAGGGTCATGTATCGAAGGATTGCCGCAGTATAAAAACTACTGCAAGTAACAGGCAACATGGCAGATCATTAAACGGGTACCGTGCCGTCTGGTTCCTTGCCCGAGACAGTGATTCCCGTTAGCTCCAACCAAAATTAGACTGACAATGACGTTGTGATGGGTGCTGCATATCGTGGACGGCAATCAAGAGGCTAACTGACACAGGAACACTGACCTCACTAATGTGGTGTTACACTGACGAAAGGGAAATGTTAAGTACCGCTGTTAAAGGTGAGCGGGTCAAACGATGGTAAATTACGTAAACATGGAGAGATTGACCCAGAATTATGTTTAGGCCAAGAAAAATGCACAGCGAGGTCGTAAGTAGTTTAAAACAATGAAACGTGTCACGACGGTGTACTTGGATTTGATTTCTTGTCCACTAACGAGACACAGATATTTGTCGCAGAAAGAAAATTGAGACTAGGGCGTAGTAACTACAGCCTAGAAAACCACTCTTCAGATCAAAGGAGCAGCAACACTGACGACGTGGGATTAGAGCACGTGACCGACGCATCAGTTCAAACAGCCTGTGTTGATGCAGAAATTGATCAGCCTCAGCAAATTCCCCAGGGAGTAGGAAAAAATGTCGAAGTCAAGTCAACGTGATGTAGAGAAGGGCTCGCTATTGACCGAGCGGTCAGATAAACGTGAGTTACTGAACAAAATACATTGCTATGTCGCCAGAAGTGTAGGCGTGACTTCAGTGGTGAGACAGAATGCAGCTAGAGTCCCAATAACAATAACGAATATGAGCAACGAAGACGTTTACTGCAGGGATCGATAGTTACTGAAGCGTCGAGAATAAGTAAAAGTGATGTCATACAGATTCAAATGAAGTTTGAAATGTCGTAGTTACAAATAGAGATTATTGTAATGGTATCGTAAAATTGCAACAAGGAATGTAAATTAATAACGAACTAAAGAACAAGATTTGGTGGAAGATAGAACATTTGACAATTGAAGAGCAGAAGATTTTAGCCTCTGTTTTGTTAGAGCGTCCAAATTTACCTGATACTTATTCGGTTCAGCATCATATATGTACTGGAAATGCAGCACCGAACACTCAGAATACCACTCTGCTAAAGGATGCTGATAGCAGAAGTCCGTAGCTCATGGCATAGCGGCTAGGGTTGCTGCCTCCGGATCACAGCGTCTCGGGTTCGATTCCCGGCCAGGTTGGGGATTTTCTTTGCCCGGTGACTGGATGTTTGTGTTGCCCTCATCATTTCATCATTATCAATCACCATTCGTGATCATTGTATACAAACTGTGTAAAGAATTGGGATTTCGTACAGGTGCTGATGACCACGCAGTTGAACGCCCCACAAACCAAACATCATCATCATCATCTGATAGAAGAAATGGTTAAAGAACAACTGGAAGCCGGAATTATAGAACCAAGATATCCAGCAGATCCACGTTGGTATTCGTCAACTGTTATTGTTAAAAAGAAATCTATTTCTGTAGAACCGCAGTTCCGTTTTCACAAGGATTACTGAACTCTGAATGCAGTAATCACACCAGACAATTCCCTTTACCAAATCTGACAGAAACCATGGATTACTTAGGCAGATGCCGAATCTTTTCGATTTGCGAAATCTAACAGGTGGATATCATCAGCTGACAGTGCACCCAGATGACAAGCGAAAACTTCATTTGTTACAGAAATAGGAGTGTATACATACTTGTTTGTGCCATTTGTACTTCACAATGCTCCATCACTTCTCAACGCCGAATGGATTAAATTTTACGAAGGCTCACACCAACACAAGCTTTTGTATACCTCGATGATATAACGATTTTCGATGAAAACACGAAGCAGCGTAATGAGAAACAAGCGGATTTCGAGCATATAAGAAGCGAAAACCTTTGTCAGTAGATAAATTTCATTTTGCACTAAGTCAAGTGAACTACATTTGACATATTATAAACAGTGAAGTTGTCCATCCTGATCCATAACGAATTGAAGCTCTCAAGAATTTTCCTGAACCTCAAAATTCAAAGGAATTACAGTCATTATTGGGATTAGAGAATTTCTATAGATGTTTGATAATCAGGTGTGTAAATATAGCATGTCCATTGACACAGCTTCTGAAAAAGGGAATTACACCTAACAGGACGACAGAAGGCAAAAAATCAATGGACGAACTTAAAATCGATCTGATCTCTGCTCCAGTGTTAGCGTATCCATATTTCAGCAACCCCTTTCATTCTTTCCAAAAATTCTTCAAATTTTGCTATTAGTGTTTTTTTGTCTCGTGAAATTGATGGCATTGAATAACCAATATTATTTTCCTTCAGATAATAAACCAAAGCAGAATATAAATATACTACAGCAGAAAAGCCTTGTGCACGGGGTTCAACTACTTAAATCTAACTAACCTAAGGACATCACACACATCCATACCCGAGGCAGGATTCGAACCTGCGACCTTAGCGGTCGCGCGGTTCCAGACTGAAGAACCTAGAACCGCTCGGCCACCCCGGCCGGCTGTGCATTGGGTTTTGGTATAAGACACAAGAGATGTTTCTTGGTATTAAAAGAATTTACAGTTGTTACAGACCATGCTCCTCTTAAATAGTTATTGAAATTAGAGGACCCAAGTTCCAAATTGACAGTGGTGACTTTGAAACTGAACTCCAGTTTAAGGTCATTCATTGACTGGTAAACTACATGTAAATGCTAACGCTAGAACCGAAAGGCTCGTGTTAGCTTACAATAAGAAGGAAGAGTTAAAAGCAGCTCAAGAGGAGGATCCACAGTGCAAAATATTGAAAGAAGGTCAGTTTTTATGCATATAGACAGAAGCAGCGAGTCAAAAGTTGTACCAAGGCCAGGAATCGATATTGGATCTCCTGCTTACTCATCTTTTCACTCGCTGCTTCAGTCCAAGTACATAGAATCTTATCTGTATCAGACCTGTAAAGTCTCTCAAATTGTTGCATTTGATCAACGTTTTGTTGAAACAGATAGACTGCTGTACTAAAATACTAGCAAAGGAAATCGCCTAGTTATTACGGAAACCGTGAGAAACAAATCATGTTGGAACAACATTAATCTTTATTACCTGGCACTGCACCACAAATGCAACAATCATTAAAATAGCTAAGATATGTATGTTGGTGGTCAATTAGGAAAGCTGAAGTTTGTGTTTCACAGTGTGGTTCCTGTAACGGACTGAATAATTTGGGAAAAAATCAGGCATGGTTACAGGAATTGCCATAGCCCAGTGAACCATTTGAAATGTTGGTGAATCGTTGACTAGGACT